>NC_089493.1:185165139-185808710 GCF_036850765.1 Saccopteryx bilineata | reverse complement strand
ATAACTATGATTTGTCACTAAGTTGTTCAAAATCACAATTTTAAAAGGCACAAGTAAACTAAACAAGTCCCAATGTAGTGAGCAGTAATCAAATTACTTGTAAAAGCACATTTCTCAGATCAATTTTAAGATGTCACACATTTGGGAGGTATTTAATTGACTTTTTTCCCCTGAAAGATACTCAAACAGAATGCAAATAGTCAAATATACATTTTAGGATGATAGCCTCACTTTCTCAGTTTTATTCAGTCTTCCTATAAATATCAAGAACTTTCCATCTGGGTCATAACACATCAATCATTTTGGATGAGCTAACTCCCATGCAAGCTTATCTTGGGAACTATGATACACACCTGGATTTTCCAAGGACCCTTTCTTTTGTTCTTTCTAGGAAGAATTACAGTGCAGGAATTCTGAGGATATAAATTATAGATGAAATTAAAATCAATAGGGGGGAGAGAGAGAGAAAGATGTAAGTGATTTGCAGGGACTCTCCTCTCCCCTAACCATGCATTTGAAAGAAGGAACTATATCTTTTGTTCCAATATAATACAATCACCAGGAATAGCCTTATGATTTCTCATCATTTTAATAACTTTAGGATATTAGCTACTTTTTATTCTATACTGTCTGCTTCTATTATCTCCATTGATTTGAAATGAATGGCAGGCTAACAAAACATGAGGAAGAAAGACAGAGAGAGACAGACAGACAAATAGATAAATATAAATAGCATTCAAAAATGAATGCTATTTTATAGCCTACACTAATTATATTATTTAGAATAGAAACCTCTATGGGCTAAGGACCACAAGATAACGATCTATATTTATGTAACAATGTTCTCAGAGTTCAAAACATTTGTAATCTTTATTACTTGAACGCCAATTTTTCAGATGACAAACTCAAGACAAAAACATGTAGACAATGTCAAAACCCTGTTTGAGCTGCCAAAATGTTAATCAATGATTTGCCCATCAAATACCTACCAATCAAAGGAATTTGCTGATTTATTATTCCCCTATTTGCAATTAACAGGTCTCTTAAAAATCTCTTATTTTCATATACTATTTACTAGACAGGAATTAGTCTATATATAACATTGTAAAGAACAAGCAAATTAATGTTTGGAACTTAGTTTCTGTCTTAAAAGAAGAACTCCAAGCCAATTAAATATATAGGAACCTGCCCTTTTTAACATCCCAAATGGTCAACAGTACCAACAGCCTCGTTGTCACTAAATGAAACTATAATTCAGTTTTTGTTGCTTAAAGTTAACAGCTTCAATCTAAGCATCTTTAAAGAGCTCCAAGGCTCAGAAGTTTCTAGCTGTTTTCTGGAGTTCAACTGACACACAGTCACGGCAAACCGAGAGATAATTGCCCAAGGTCACTCATGAGCAGCTATAGGAAAATCAAATCCAGGGGTCATATGCTCTTATAAATGTTTTCATCTCCAGAACACCAAGAAAGAAATGCTTTGCAATATGCAAGTCCTCAAGTGTATTTATTATTTCAATATAATAAGCATTCACCTAGTAGGAACCCCAGAGCCCAAATGAAAATAAATGATACTTATTAGTGAATAATGGTTTGTTCCAGTCTCTGGGTCTAAAATAAAGTAACCTCATCAAAAGATAAATACCAGCACTGCCCTTGGAAGTCAACAAGTATTGGCAAATAGGAACAAATGGAAAGAAATAAGAAAAACAGCTCAGAGAGTTGGAAGATTGATTTTCTTATATCAATGATATATTCTGTTTTCTTTTCCCCAGCTCCTTGATTGGCTAGCAAATTACGTTCAATATGAGACTCTTTCTTCAATAGATTTTGCTCTGTTTCTGTCATAAATGGGGCCTAAAGGAGCAAGGAAAAAAAAGAGAACAGTTTCTGATAGGTATAATTTCCGGGAGTGAAAGATGACATTTTTCCATTTCCGTAGCTATCATAGGATCTCAGATGGAGCAGTAGTTAGGACACATCGTGTCTCTGCCAGAGAAGTTGCTTTCAGGCAGTAGGCTGGCCTCAAATCAAAAACATCTTTAGAGAACCGCCTATCACGAATTTCTAACAGACAACCTGGGGTCTTGTTCAAGGTATCTCTAACTGTCATTATTGTCAAGTAGCTGGGGAAAAAGACTGCATTTAAAGATATATGATTATCTAATGGAGGTCAGAGTCAGGAAATAAGGCTGATTCTCACCAAGGCTTAGAAACAGGAACCAGGAATGGTTCCGTCTGGGATCTTCTCTCTACCTCACCTCATCTAGCCTGTCTCTTTCTTTTAATGATTTATTGACTGACTGATTTGAGAGAGAGAGAGAGAGAGAGAGAGAGAGAGAGAGAGGGGACAGGAAGTAGGGAGGAAGAGGGAGAGGGAAGAGAGGGTGAGAGAGAGGAAGAGAAGAGGTTTTTTTCTTTTTGCTTATGTTATCTTGGGCAAGTAGCATTAACTCCTCTATATTTTATTTTACTGATTTAAAAGAATGGAATAATATTAGCCACGTTATCGGACTCTGTGGGAATTCAATAAAATACTATGCATAAAATGCCTTTCACAGTTGCAACACACCACAGGAATTACCAAACAGCGGCTCTCTGCGATGATAGGATTAGTATATTTTCATTTTCACAACTACCTTTCATCAGAAGCCAGATGTGCACAAGTCCCTAAAGGAACTATTTTGGACACAGTAAAAACAAGTTTGCATTGTAAGGATTAAAACTGTGGAGACGGCAGGTTGTCCGCGTCTGCTTTCACGCCGTTTGGAATCAGCCTGAGAGATCCTGCCCGCCATTCCCAGTGTGTCTGCTTGTCCTCCCAGAGGGAAACCTCTCAGCGCTCCGAACTTACCGCACCCTGATTGGCCACAAGTGTGCAAAAGAACTTCGCATATAGGAACATAAAGTAAACAAAGGGAAACACAGAAATTTAATCTGTCGCAGAGGCAATTAAAAAAAGAAAGAAAAATCTGCGGGAGGGGTAGAAGAATCATGCAACTATTTCAATCAAATTAACATCAAGAAGTTAGATGGGACTGAGGTCATTACCTGCCTTGAAAAGCAATGAAATTATGGTTTTGTCTTTTTTTTTTTTTTAATCTTTTTAACAGCACATGCTGTTTTTAAAAATAGTATAAGTGTTAATTCTGGTCATATAACACCTCAAGATTAACTTTTATTTATTTATTTAAAAAAAATTTTTTTAAGGAAATACCTATAAATAAGAAAATACAAATGTTTGGAGTGAAGGAAGAGTCACGCACAATCAAATACGGTGGAAGCAGCCCATTCTCACAGCGGCGTTCCATTTCCTTCGATCTGGACTGGATATTATTATTTTACCTGCCCATAATAAAATGGTTCTTTTGAAACACATGTTCTCTTTCAACAGTGGCCTCGGCTTTATTGGAAAAGCAGAATCTCTGAATCCTTTCTTGATAACTTTCGGCTTTTCATTTCGAATGATTATTCATTTTACGTGAGTCCTTCTTCAAGAGGGTGTCAAGGACTTTTATTCTTACCATCGAGACCACTAATTTGCATTTGAAAGAAGGGAAGTTGGAAATAAAGTTTTCAACTAATTATAATCAGTGGGGACACTGCTGCAGAAGCCTGGGCATAGTCACACAGGATCAGAGAAGAAACGCGTCTGTTTTCTTCCTCTTCCTCTTTCAACAACATAGCGTCACTTTTTTTATTAGTCTCCTCCACATTTCATTTCTCATCATTTCCTATCTTCCTTTTATTGGGCTTCCAATAGTCAATATTTCTAATTATCTCTCTGAGAATTAACTGCTCTCTTCTTCCTCCCATTTAATTTTCTCTTTTATTTTATTTTTCTTATAGTGAGAAAAAGTACAGGACAAAAGATGTATCTAACAAAGATGATAGTAAGTTTATTCTCTAATTTATATTTCAACAGAACATGAAGATATAGTCACTAAACATCTCTACAGAAATAATAGGTGCAGTATAAGCAGCTAGTTAGTATGTGAAATCTCAATCAGCTTTTATCTTGATTATATGCCTTTGAAAGAAAACTATATTTTAGCCTGACCAGGCAGTGGCTCAGTGGATAGATTGCCAGCCTGGGACGCAGAGGACTCAAGTTCTAAACCTGAGGTCGCCAGCTTGAGCATGGGTTGACCCGGTTTGAGCACGGAGTAGCTTGCTTAGTGTGGGATCATAGACATAACCCCAAGGTTGAGCCCCAAGTCACTGGCTTGAGCAAGGGATAACTCGCTCTGCTGTACCCCTTCACCCCCCTGTCAAGGCACATATAAGGAAGCAATCAACAAACAACTAAGGTGCTGCAACAAAGAATTGATGCTTCTCGTCTCTTTCCCTTCCTGTCTGTCCCTATCTGTCCCTCTCTCTATCTCTCTCACAAACAAACAAACAAACAAAACCCCACTAAACATCTATAAGAAAACTGGTAACTACAAGAGAGAAGATATTTTCAGACATTGGCTTCTTATCTTTGGAATTAGACTGGCAAAGCTAAAAGCCAATGAATGAGAGAAATATTGCACTAATAGATACTTCAACTGCTTCTCTTGGAAATGGCAATGAGACTAATATTAGCTTGCAATAACAATAATGAATCTTAGCTTTTCATGATGATGATGATGATGATGATGATTACCCTAGGTTGAAAATAAGATTACAAGAAAGAATATTGTGCAAGATGTTCTCTGAAATTATAAATGAAATACGTTATCTCCCATATGTACAACATTTCTTCCAATGTCGAAGATAGCAGCTATTTCTTTGGTGCATAAGACAAAAGGATCATTCTAATCATGCAAATTTAATTCTGGTCATTGTTTTTGTGAAAAACATACCAGACGCAGCATATATGCTTTCTTTCCCTTATCCGCAAATTGCTTCTTTGCTGAGAAATCCTCTCTCCCCCAACAGAGGAAGAAATTACCGTATATATATGACAGTGACATATATATATAAATTTAGTACGAGTAAATCTAAGTATGCTTAATTCTTACTCTAAATTTTGGTTTTATATTTTTGAAAATACCTAAATTAAAAATCCCCTGATATGTAATAATATTGCTCACCTCATCTCACTACACTTGTTTAAAAATGGCAGTCTTCTATTTTCAATAAAGTTGATGTCAACCATGCTATCTTTCACTGTAATAACTTGATAAGACGGCAGGTAGTTTTAGGGTATTATCATTTCAAGCCATTGTTATAAATATTTATAAAAGTTTCTATTTCAGTAAGGCAAGTTATTTTTTCCTGACCTGTATGGTGCATGATTATGCAGTCTTTAATATAATGAAACTCTGTAGAACATTATATATAGCCTCCTACCCTGATTGAACTCCACTATAAAAAAAAATGGATAAAGAAGAAAGTCATCAAGAGTTTGGGTAACTAATAAGAAATATGTCACCTGAACTTTAGCCAATATTTGTTCCATAATTTCAAATCTCTTCCTATGAAATGAAATTACTTAATGTAATTAATTGTGTCTTTCCTCAAGGTATCATGCAAATCTCTTTTCTCCACCGATTACAACCGTCTTTCAAGTAGGTTATTATGAGGCTTGTCCACCTTTATTTACACATCAGAGGAGGGCCATGCCCTTTAAAAAGGAACTGCTGAAACTCGTCTGGGGGGTAATGATTCTTTCTTTCAAACAATTGTCTCCAGGGTGCCATTTTACATGTCAGGTAGTTTGTTCTAAGTGCTTAACTCTTCCAGGGCTCAACCCTAAAAAGGCTTATCTACATCACATTTCTTCTTTTCTTTTCTTTCTTTTTTTTCTTCTTTGACACTTAGAGCGGCCTAGCAGTCAACATGGAGTCTCAGCAGGGTACAAGCCTCCAATATGGCGACTTGAATGAGGGAAAAAGAAGAGGTGCACAGGAGCTGGAGCAGAAGTCAGGAAAAATGGATTCATCTCGTGATCTTGGCCTTAGATCCTTAACCTTCTGGGACTTAGATCCTCGGTTGTTCGATTGGTGAATGATGAAGATGACCCTTCAACTTTAAAATTATACCATGCTTCCTTTTAAATCACTTTACGCCATTCTATCTATGACTCTAATTTAAGCTTTTTTCAATTAATATTGATTAATAGAATAGTTTCCAACTAATCTACATTTTCTATTCCAACTCTACTCATTATATTTTGTCTGGGGTCCCTATATCTGCTTCCCAAAGCAATGCTATCCTCATGATGCCAATACCAGTGGTTCTTAAAAACCATGATTTCAGATTGGGTGAGCACTTACCCTATTTAGGGGGACAGGTGTTACTTGGCACAGTTGAATGGTTAGCAGACACACTGTTGCCCATTTTGAAAAGAATGTAGAAAGCTAGGTATTTATATGAAATCTAATAATTTTTAAATCTTATCAAAAAAATTTTAAAAATTGAACACCCAACTTGAATCAAACATCTGAAATAATTATAGCCTCTGAGGTAAATCAGTGCTTGAAATCTTGACTTCAAGGCTTCTAGTACATTTCCATAGATGCCTAAAGGCTAGCTGTTTTCACTGTGAAAGCACCAGCATAAACATAACAGAAGACTGCAACCACCCAGCCACCTAGTAGGTTGGCAGTTAGTTCCACCCACTTATTTTATGTATATGAACACTGATATCTAAACAATTGAAACACCTTTCCCAAGGTACATGGCAGATTGGTAACAAACTGGAATAAGAATCCAAGCATTACACTTCCCAGTAAGACTCCTCTACTTTTCAATTTGCCTCCTCATTTTCCCAAGATGCCTTGGAGGGACAAAAAGTTCACACTTTCAAATTGCAAACAATTTTCTTATTTACAAAAACTAGGATCACTCTGTACATTATGGGGAGCCACTGCACTACCTCACCCGCAGGTGTTGTAAAGTACCAAAAGCTACAGAATTAATATTAATATTTTGGGAGGCTTGAAGAACATTTTATTAATTTGGGTTAAGGTGTGCAGAGAAATTGTGAGAAATAGTCTCTGTACTGTGTGATTGGCATGACCAGGATGGCCCTTGGCATTGTATTGTAAATGCAACGGGAAGGAAAACATGGATTCCCAGACATTCCACCATGCCTGTGGGGAAAGGGGTGAATGGCTAGCCAAGTACAGGGAGAGAAAAGCCAAAATAAACCTTTTCTTATAGCAATGAACCATTTGCGGGCATTTGTCCCCACGGAAACTACCTCTCCTATGTAAATGCGTGTAGTTAACACGTGTGACTCTGGACAGAGAGATAGCAGATAAACACTAGATAATATAGGAATGCCTTTTAATATGTAAAAAGATATCTTTCTGCCATTGTGTTGACTTGTAAATTTTGTTTTCTCCAAAATGATGTTTGGCTTGCAAATTGAACGTGGTCCTATCATGTTAAAGGACATATGACTATAACCAATAGTGGTAAGAGGCTCCTAATTACAATTTTTGCTTCTGTACTTCCCACGTACAAAACTATAAAAACCAAGTAGAACAAAGGGCCAGCGCACTCTCCCTCAGACCACTGTTGGAGTTGCTGCCGTGTGGCCAAGCTAGACAATAAAGCTTTGGTGTGTAATCGACGGACTTTGTTCGTGTCTTCAATGTTTCAGGTCCCTCCAGATTAGGATTAACACATTATTTATCTTGTCCATTTATATAAAATTTAATATGCAATATTAAATTATACATAAAGTAAAAAATATGTGTAGTTTATGACATATAAGTACTTTATATATAACATAGAGTTTATTTTAATACACGCACATACACCATATGAGCTTTTCACAATGTGAGGTTACCTCACAAAATCTTCAATTCTGTGTACACATACGACAATAGTTCCATCACATTCTCCATTGTTATGAACAACGACTTTCTCCTTCTTAAGGTCTTTGCCTGAAATATGTGAACTCCCTCATAGATACTACTTAAATCATAGTGGAGAAATGCTAACCCTGACAGCTCAGTAAAATCACTTGGAAAAGTCAAAATCGATCCATTCTTTTAGATGCCTTGCCATTCTCAACCAGTGGTTTGAATTTGAGTTCTCAAATACAGACCACTACAAAAAAACACAAGTAGCAGTGAATGGCTGTTAAAAAAAATTGGAAGAATAAAATAATATGGTAAAAAGAGATGATTTTTTGAAATGTTGCTGCATTCAGTATCTTTTAATCCACAGTTATTCAAACACTGCAGGAAAAATAGACATATGAGTTGCTTTTTATAGTATTTCCCAAGAATGAAAATTAATGAATAGTAGAAATGAAAATGAATATCTCTGGGAACATTAAGCTACTTGAATCATTTGTAATCCCATTAAAGTGTATAAATGTTCTTAGACCTGTTTCCCCTCTTAGAAAATGCCAAATCAGAGGATGAAAAGTAAAAATCTACAGACCAAATCTTGCATGCACACGTTTTTATATATATATATGGAGAGCAAGAAGGAGAGAGAAATTGAGACGTTGTTATTATTTTTCAGGTTGTTGTTGAAATTATTAATTTACCTACTTTGAAAAAATCTGTTGAGTTTTACAGATGCACTGGATTCTGACTTCTCTTAAATAACCGGAACACCTGGAAATAAGTAACCGAGCCTAAGTCACTCCTCTCCTTTTAAATGGAGCGTCCACTTCCAATTCACCATGGTCCTCAACTTTTTTTGGCTCATGTCTCCAAACTAAGCACATTTAAAAATTACCTCTTCAGATATACCAAACTTGGGATTCTCTCTAAATGTAACAATGGTGGACTTACAAGGATTTAAGAAAGTTTGAAGTATTATACAACAGAGTAGAATAGAACATTGTATCTGATAGATCATCTCTGATGTAAACTAACTGAAATCTCAATAATAATTGAGAAGAAATAATAATACAATAGGGCATGTCCAAAGAGGAACAAGAACACCTAAATTAAACTTGATAAATTAGCTCATCAAAAGTACTGTGTCTTGAATGTAATTCAACCTGAATTTGGCACAAGACTTCAGGTTAAGACATGGACATGTTGAAAATCAAATAGTATGGAATACCAAGTTCATCGTGTAGGGGTCTTGGTGACAGACAGGTTTACCTACCTTATATCCAAATGGTGAGTCATGTTTAAAACTGAAGGAAGCAGAAATCATTTGCACGACACCAACTTAATTCTCATAGGCTCTGCTGAAACCTTGGGAAGTCATTCCATTGGGGGAAAGTTTAAATTATAGGTGGTGCATTTTCTGTACAATGATTCTGAGTTATTAATAGCTCTAACTGATCTTATCAGCCACCTAATATGACTGACTCTGTAAAATTTATTATAATATTTTCCCACAAAAAATTATAAGCAATTTAACTAACTGAACTTATTTAAATTCACTATATTTATTATATATTTTTCTCTTGCTAAGGCATTATGGGGAATGCACAGATAAGTAAGATTTGCACCACCCCGTTCTCCCACCTTTAAGAAGTTTAATCTAATAGACAAACTTTTGATAGGGACACAATGTGAATACCTACATCAGAGGCCTCACATGGAAAGGACCATGTTATCCCGGACCCCAAACTTAAGTGTTGATTATTTTTTACTCTTATGTATGTGTCAGAGATATAACTTGTTACCATTAAAATCATGTCGCTAAGGATTACTTTTCAATCAGTTTGTGAAATTTAGCCTATATATACACTAGAAGGCATAGATAATTGGCAAATGGTAAAAGCTTAATTTTCTTTCTTAACAAGGTGTTAGCGTGCAATCCTAACAAAGGTATTCAATGGAGTAAATGCCTCAAAGGGGTGTTGAAAAGAGGCCACAGATAAAAGCAGGAACTGGCTTCTTAAACATAAAATTATGAATTTTTATCTTTCGGTCATCTGATGAAAGAAAAGAGAACTTGAATACTTCTCTTAAACCAACACTGGAAAAGAAAATGTGCTTTTCTAAATTTAAATAGCACATTATCGCAAAAGTCACTCCCTAAATTTGTAGAACTTCAATAGGGAAACTGGTGGCAAGATCTGCAAAATTACCAACAAAGAAAACTTCTGATCTCTGTTTGTTAGGGAGACTCCCTGCTTCAGGAAGTTATTTAAAGGTAAATGAAGTCATCAGAAGAAAGTCCTGATTCCATAGCACAGTGGCCTTATAGAAGGAAAAAAATACTCTCTCTCTTCTCTCTTCTCCTCTCTCTCTCTCTCTCTCTCTCTCTCTCTCTCTCTCCTTTGCTCTCTCTGTCTTTCTCATGAGGACCTACAGAGAAGGCAAGCCATGAGGAAAAGAAGATCTTGATCTTGGACTATCCCTCCACGACCACTGTGAGAAAATAAATTTCTGTTGTTTAATCTACCCAGTCTACAGCATTTTGTCATAACAGTCCAAGCGAGCTAAGACATTTGCATATAATCTCTTCAAATAGTGATCCACGTAGACAGAGAGAAGAGCTTGAGAAACACTAACCCCTGTGACACATTTCAAAATCACGGGGACTTTCAACCCAAAGCTCATCAAAACTATTCCATTTCATGTGATAGATGATCAGGAAATTATTTTCCAAAATTTGCCTTGGGACAGAATATAATCTACAGTGTGTATACAGCACCCCTGCCTTATTCAGGTCAGCACCTCCTAGAGCAGGGGTCGGGAACCTTTTTGGCTGAGAAAGCCATGAACGCCACATATTTTAAAATGTAATTCTGTGAAAGCCATACAATGACCTGTGTACATTAGGCATTATCCAATAAAGATTTGGTGTTGTCCCAGAGGACAGCTGTGATTGGCTCCAACTACCAGCAACCATGAACATGAGCGGTAGGAAATGAATGGATTGTAATACATAAGAATGTTTTATATTTTTAACGTTATTATTTTTTTTATTAAAGATTTGTCTGCGAGCCAGATGCAGCCATCAAAAGAGCCACATCTGGCTCACGAGCCATAGGTTTCCGACCCCTGATCTAGAGCGTGAACTTACCTTACTTAGTTAATCTTGTTTTCATTCAGTAGCAGATGCTTCGTGTTGCCTACTCCATATCTATTCTCCTCTTGACCTTAGATATAAACACCAATTAATTTGCAGTATCAGTGTTCCCAGTTAATATTCACCTTTCCCTGGGTTAGCTGTAGTTGGTGAGAGGTCAGAGGGAGTTCCCGAGTGGGGCTTCCCAGAAAGCTTTCTGATAGGGGCCGAGTCAGCGGACCTTTCAATGTGATTCTCTATTCTTCACCCTCCCCCTCTGCACTCGTCAAGGATGTGGACATACTACCGGAAGGGCAGCAGTCATGTGGTACACGAGGATGCACATCACCCACGAAGGATGGAGAAGAAGAAAGATCAAAGGATTTCTTACAACACCATGTAGTGAACGCATCCATCCTGGATATGGTACCTGTAAACTCCATCTTGCTTGCTTAAGTTCCTGTTCTCTACCCTTTCTGTTGCTGGAAGCAAACCACATTCTGATCCTTTCCAAAGAATATAATTGTGCCAATCCCTGTGTTTTTTAATTAACACAATGCTTAGCCCATGGTAAGTGTCAGAAAATGTTAACTACGAATGTTATTAGCAGGGGTGCCATTATAAACTTTAATAGTGGACAGGCATCTCTGATACCTAATGTGTGAGACAAGACATGCGTGAGTGGGAAAGAGATGAGTATAAGTAAAACCAAACATAGAGATATACATTTTAGAATCGGGGTGGTTCCCAGTTACACTTTCCTTCAGCTAGGGAAGGCTTCTAGATGATACACTTAACCTTGGATCTCCTATCATTTTCCCATGGTCTCGACTAAGTCAATAAGCAATTGATAAATTTTGTCACTGTGGGCAATTAATAGGAGTTACACAGCATCGGTTACATCAATTTCCCTGTATCTGAGGAGCAAAAAATTGATTTCACAAACTTACTGGTGCATATTGATTCAGTGCCTATCCCTAGGCTATTTCTATTTAATGCTTTTGTGCAGTCATTGAAAAAAGTCTCAGGACTGTCAAATAAAATCTAGTTCTGTGGAGTTTTTATCTATTCCTCTGCTTTGCAGGTATTTTGGGTATCAGTAATGCACTTTTAAGCTGAGGGACGTCGATAGTCTCTCTCTTAAAATATTTTCATATTTGGAAAATAAGAAGAGGAAACAGCTGAAAATTATTCGTTTAAGTCTGAAATCTCAGATGACACATTTGCAGAGGTATTAGAGTATGTGCTTTTTGAAAAAGGATTTGTGTGTTTTAAGCATCTTGGGTGTTGCTAAGCGTTTTGAGATAAAGGAATACAAATATAGTTCTAACACTCTGTCATTGGGGGTGTTCTGTAACCTCATGTTTCCATGGAAGTCTGGGTAGCATCAAAGAGAAGGGAGGCTCCTGAATATATATTATATTCCATAATAACAGACCTTAAAAACATTTCGAAAAATCTCCTCATTTAACCTGGACCAAGAATAAAAAATAGCTATAAAGACAATTGGCAAAAACTGACTTTGGACTGTAGATCGGAAGACAATGATTTGTCAATGTTAAATTTCCCAATTTTGGTAATTGTGCAGTAATGGAAATTACAAATTACAAAATGTCCTTTTTCTTATAAAGTATACTCTAATGTACTTACAGATAAAAGGGTACAATGCCTAGTTACTCTAAAATGATTCAACTGTTTATATTTAGAAAAAGAGAATGAAATATTATGCAAATGGGACAAAATGCTAACTTCTGGTGAATTTGGATGAAGGATATTTTGTGCTATTGCAATTTTCTGTGTGATAAACTTATATCAAAATCTAAAGTTACAAGGGAAAAAACCCATTTTCTTATTTAAATATTTCCCTGTAAAAAAAAAAATGTGGATGAAGTGTTCCTTCTGTATCAGGTACATTCTGGGGATAAAAGTGTGAGCAAGACCGACAAGACTCCTGCCCTCACCTCGCTTACATTCAATAGAAGTGCAGAGGGGTAGGGAGGGGGAAACAGAAAAATAATGAACAGATAAACAGCATTATTTCAAATAGTGCTGATGCGGTGAGGAGCTCAGTGGAAACTAACATCAGAAGAGACAGTCAGTAGTGTGAGTGGGGATTTACTATCTAGAGAGGGTGGCAACAGTCTTTTTGAATGAGGAGACATCCAAGCTAAAACCTGAATGACAGGATGGAGCTGTACAAAAACTGGGTGAAGAACATTCTAAAAAGAATAGATTGTGTGGCCCTGATTGGCTGGCTCAGCAGTAGATTGTCAGCCGGGTGTGTGGAGGTCCTGGGTTCAATTTCCAGCCAGGGCACACAGGAGAAGCGCCCATCTGCTTCTCCACCCCTCCCCCTTTCCTTCCTCTCTGTCTCTCTCTTCCCCTCCCATAGCCAAGGCTCCACTGGAGCAAAGTTGACCCGGGTTCTGAGGATGGCTCCATAACCTCCACCTCAGGTGCTAGAATGGCTCTGGTTACAACGGAGCAGCGCCCCAAATGGGCAGAGCATTACCCCCTGGTGGGCATGCCGGGTGGATCCCTGTCGGATACATGCAGGAGTCTGTCTCTCTGCCTCCCGGCTTCTCACTTCAGAAAAATACAAAAAAAAAAAAGACTAGACTGTGCAAAGACTAAGGCAGGATTAAGCGTGGGTATTTCAAGGCTCTGACAGAAAACCTCGTGGCTGGAGTGAGCCAAGCAAGGAGAATGGCAGGGAGTAAAATGAGTGACAATGGCAGAGACAGCTCGCGAAACTCTCACAGGCTGTGGTAAAACCGTGTGGGTTTTATTTCATGTGACATGAGCAACCACTGCAGGGGACTGGGCATGAACGTACCAGACATGCCTCATAGCATGCCTCCTCAATCCCAATGTCTCGACTTAGTCCTACAGAGTTCATAGAAACTAGTTAAGATTATTTTTAAAAAAACAAAGAATGTCATTGTTTATCATAATGCCTCAAAATGGAAAAAACAAAACAAAAACGGTTTACTTTTTCTGTAAGACAGTGATTCTTATCTGAGAAAGACCATGCCCAATAGTACAGCTGGCAATATCTGGAGACATTTTGGGTCATCACTATTGAACGGGTGCTA
This sequence comes from Saccopteryx bilineata, assembly GCF_036850765.1. Classification (NCBI taxonomy): domain Eukaryota; kingdom Metazoa; phylum Chordata; class Mammalia; order Chiroptera; family Emballonuridae; genus Saccopteryx; species Saccopteryx bilineata. Next base: position 185,794,684 of record NC_089493.1, on the reverse strand, counting down.
CTGGCCTGTACTGGATAGAGGCCAGGGATGCTGTTAGACCTCATACCGGGCATAGCCACCCCCACGGAAATGCCTTATCTTACCCAAATGTTACGAGGGCCGAAGGTGAGCAACCCTGCTTACTCTAAGGGAACTGAACAGAATGCAAAGCACACGTGGCATTTTCTTATTAGAGCAGTTTTCTGTTTCATTTGATGCTGGTCTCTACTGACTCAAAGTTCCAACATCTCCCCTGTAAATGATATTTGGCAAGGTATACACAAAACAGACCAAAAGCAATCAATGTGAGGTGCTGTGGACTGAACTGTGTACCTCCCAGATTCACAGACTGAAGCCCTAACCCCAATATCACCATAGCTGGAGACAGAATCTTCAGGGGGTTATTAAGGTTAAACGAGGACGTAAGAATGGAGTTCTAATAATTCCACAGCACTGTAGCCTTCTAAGGAGAAGAGAACTTTCTCTCTCTCTCTGTCTCTCTTTCATGTGAGGACCCACAGAGAAGGCAAGTCAGGAAGAAACTTGATCTTGGACTCTCTATCGCCCCGTGCTGTGAGAAAATGAATTTCAGTTGTATAATCTACCCAGTCTATAGCATTTTGTCCTAACAGTCCAAGCAGGCTAAGACATTTGCATATGACCTCTTCCAACAGTGATCAACGTAGACAGAGAGAAGAGCTTGAGAAGCACTAACCCCTGTGACACATTGCAATGTCAGGGTGACTTTCAACCCAAAGCTCATCACGACTATTCCATTCAATGTGCAAGATGATCAGGAAATTGGTTTCCAAACTTTGCCCTGGGGCAGAACTATCTACTGTGCGCATATACACAACATCCCTGCCTTCCTCACGGCAGCTCCTCCTGAGACCAGCTATTCCCTTCACGGCAAGGTAAGCACTCAAGCATATGGCTGCATTCAATAAAGTAGCAGTTGTGCTGTGTATATTATCGGTTTAGAACAACGAAATTTATAGTGTGGGTTTTACTTTCTAATTGAAATTTACTATCATTTCTTCCTGAGACATTATTTCCTAAGACGTAAAAGTACTTTATGTTTTGGCAATTGCAGTTTTATTCTTTATAATTAATAACGCCATTGCTGGGTATTTCTCATGTTGATGCATTGCAAGGATTTTGACAGTTGGGAGAGTCTGCAAAATGCGTTATGTTATGTTGCTTAATACCTTATTAGGAAAACTGTCTTTCCTCCAAGTTAGCTCCATTTGCTACATTACAATAGACTGTAAGTTACTCTGACAGGGAAACAGAAAAAGGAAGGCTATACTTATAAATACAAATAAAAGCCCAGACAAAACAGAATATGGGAAATTATTCTATAACCCACTGATGACTGAGAATCCTGATCAGCAAAAGCATAAAACTCAAACACAAGACTATTTTCTTTTTCCTCTGATATCTTTATGAACATAATCAAGACTCTGATACAGTCCTTACTAGCCAATACTATAAACACTGTTATTGTTTCTGAATATATATGACTCATTTCCATTTACATATCCCTAAGAATAAATCCCCTATAATTCTGCTGCATTTAAACGTTGTTAAGAATTTAGCATAACCTGCTCTCCTCTGTAAGATTAACAAAATAAGCTTATTTTATGGTTATGTGTGATTATCTAGTATAAAATATTAATAAAATTGATTGTAACATATGACTTACACATGCAGTCTAAAAAAATAAAGAGGGTGGAGACAGCAAAATGCTGCCGCTGATGGTGGGGACTTGTTATTAAACTGAAATAATAGAAAATTAAGCAAAGGCTTTTCAGGCCAAGGAAAGCACAATATTCTGTTTTCCTGATGAATTGTTACAGTATTAAAGCTAATCAATCTTGTTTGGTGAGTGCTCTTGTGCTAAATTTGTAGAGTGTAGCATTAATTAATCATCTTTACCCTTGAAAAAGAATCCTTAGTTTCTGTTTCATCTCCTCTCTCAAAAGAAAATAGAAGGAAGGGTGGAAAGGCAGGTGGAAGGGAGGGAGGGCAGGAGGGAGAAGAAAAAGAGAGAGATTGACAAAAAGCAGGACAAGGGAGAGTGGGAAAGGAAGACAAAAAAAGAAAAGGAAAAAAAGAAATAATGTGAAGGCTTTGAAGAACAGCTTGGTCAAAGGGTGACAAACAAAAACATGTAAGTTTAAGGTTGCTTCAAGAACAAGGAAAAAAAATTATAGAAATCATCAAGTCAGATTGTGAACACCCCGTTTCGTTAATGGCCATTGTACCACATGGTTTGTCAAATGTCACAACCGCTTGGAAGCAGTGGTTACACAAGCCAGAATCAGAGGGGTGGCCTCCAGGGCCAGGCTGTGTAGGGAGCAGATAAACCACGTCTGCATACCTAGCTTCAGGTGGTTTGGATAGCAGAGTGAGGTCTGGCCTGCTCACCTATAGAGCCGCTCTTGAAAATCTCGTGTTTCTGCACAATATGTCACCTTTTAAAGATAAACAAATAATCCCCTCCAGCAATCATCTTTCATCAGTCATTTGGGTCTCAGTAGAAATTAGGTTCAAGTTGCCAGGGCCTGGCGCAAATGTTCCTTTGTAATCGTACGTGGGCTTCCTGCTGCTTGGTTCTGTGGCTACTTGCATAATTTATAGCCCCAACACTTGGCCCAGGATCGTAGGAAACCCAGGCCAGCTGTCTATATTTTGTCCTTGCATGTGGCTGAACATTTACTTTCAAGAAATAACCTTAATAATTTTATGTTTCCACTTTTCTTTAAACTGCTTCTTTATTTAAACAAATACTTAGGGCAAATTAAAATAGTAAGAAGAGGACTTTCTTCTCCTCTCTGCTCTTTGTCCTACCCACCTTGCCTTAGTCTCCAAGGCAGGCGAAAAGAAATATTCCACTTATTCATGTTGCTTCCTTTAACCACAGGCTGATTTTCCATCTTCCTCGTACAGGTCCCCCTAGTGAACAATATGTGTCCTTTTAGAGGGAATTATATTGCTCCTAACTTCCCATTTATATTTCTCACATAATCTGTTCTCTTTTAAAAGCAGAAGTACTAGGGTTCATTGCCAAACCATTAACAATTAGAGAAGTTCTAAAAATGTGCACATAGGCCCTGGCTGGTTGGCTCAACGGTAGAGGACCCGGGTTCGATTCCCGGCCAGGGCACACAGGACAAGCACCCATCTGCTTCTCCACCCCTCCCCCTCTCCTTCCTCTCTGTCTCTCTCTTCCCCTCCCGCAGCCAAGGCTCCATTGGAGCAAAGATGGCCCGGGCGCTGGGGATGGCTCTGTGGCCTCTGCCTCAGGCGCTAGAGTGGCTCTGGTCACAACATGGCTATGCTCAGGATGGGCAGAGCGTCGCCCCATGGTGGGCGTGCCTGGTAGATCCCGGTCGGGCGCATGTGGGAGTCTGTCTGACTGTCTCTCCCTGTTCCCAGCTTCAGAAAAAAAAAAAATGTGTACATAAACTGAAGTAGGCTTAAAATTGAGGCACTGCTAGTATGTTCATTGTCTTAATTTGGTCAGCTATTGCGGATTCGGACAGACTGGGTGGCTTAAACAACGAACATTTATTTCTTACTGTTCTGGAGGCTCCAAGTGCGAGGTCAGAGTGCCGGCATGATTTGGGTCTCAAGGAAAGCCCCTGGTTTAGAGATGGTGGCCTTCTTGCTGTGTCCTCACATGACAGGAAAAAAGCTAGCTAGTTCTCTGGCCACTTTTCATAAGGGCACTAATCCCATTCATAAGAGCACCACCCTTATGACCTAATTACTTCCCAAAGGCCGCAAGTCCTAATAGCATCACAATTGGTTTAGGGTTTCAAAATATAAAATTGAGGGGCACAACTTATCGCACATATACAAACATACATACAGCTATAGACATACGTGTACATATAGATCCTTCGATTTCAAGTGCAATAAGGAATAAAGGTGAACTTATGAAATACCATTGACATCTTTTGTGTGACAGAAAATCGGTAGTCAGTGTCTGTGCATGGTCTCTGCCATTGCCATCTGAAAGGAAGTGTTCTGGCTTTGTTGTTCCTATCATTTCATTTTAAGAAACCAGTTGAACAAATTATTGAATATCGCAAATGAATGTACCTGTATTGGTAAAATTCCTGGTATTTGCAAGATGATAGTAGAGGAGACTTAGTTTTTATCAGCAAGAACTGCATGGCTTCTTGACTAAAAATGCATAATTTTAACATCTATTTACTTCATCAACAAACAAGGCTAACCCAAGTCATCAAAATGTACTTCTGTATTTTAATACTCTTTATACAATTATAGACTCTTGTACACTGTTTTAATGAAACAGGTAAAACAAATTACTATTATGTGGCTATTGATCTAGCAACACATGTGTAGCAACGAATATGAATTAATGGAAGAAAACAGTGCCCATTGTTCCTTTCATCTCGATCTTCCCCAAAGATATAAAAAGTGATAAGCTATCCTAGAGAAAAATATAATATGCCACGAAAGCCAAATGTTTGGACTTTCTCTAGACATTAGCCACCATGGCACCTTCTATAAAGATAGAAGCAACAAGAAGGGCATGAACAAATTTGAGCTTCTTAAAAAACCACCCCTGCAAAAGAGAGAAGAGCTAAAGGCTTCCTCATTATTCCCTTCCCGGGGAATGAACCCGAGACCACGTGGCGTATTTCAGCAAGACTGCCGGTAAGTGGCAAAACCAGTCCGAAATCCACCACTCCACTTCAGAACATCTGCTCAGGTAGGCAGATGTTCCTTCTCAACAAAGATGGCGCAGAGTATATTTCTTCACTCCATCCATTAGTCACTTTGAAGAGCTGCCCTTGACATTCAGTGACAAATCACATCCCTAAGGGTCTTCAGGTACATAGCACCTACTGCGGGCTTGAGATTTAAGTCCTGTGTAAGATCACTCTCCACCCAGCCAAAAATGTGCTTTCCAGGAATTCTCACTCCTTCTTCAAACCAGAGTCCCTCTGCAACTGGCTTACTTGAGACAGGCTTTGCAAGTAAATGGAAAATAGCTGCGTTCCCTTGTCTTACAAAATATTCAGTATCAGGTCATGTTTCAACCATATTCATGGGTCTTTTCTCATAGCAGGAAAATGCATAGTGCAATATAAATTTACTATATGCTAATTATTTCCTTTTGTAGGAAAAGAATTAGAATTAAGTAAAATTACAGATTCTAACATTCTTTCTAGTCAGTGTGAAATTAAATATCAAAGCAAATATATAGTTCTAGAATACAGAGATATATCAGACATCTTTTTTTGTACATGTATGGTGATTGAAATGAAGAAAATAATCTAAATTTTTTCCCCAAATGGTAATTTGAAAGGTATAAGCAGTTGATGGGAACATTATCTGTTTTGGTTTTTTTTAATAATGTTCCTGTCCTGGCTGGTTGACTCAGTGGATGGAACATTGGCCTGACATGTGGATGTCCTGGGTTCGATCCTCAGTCAGGGCACAGAAGAGAAGTGACCATATGCTTCTCTCCCCTTCCCTCCGCCCTTCTCTCCTTCTTCCCCTCCCACAGCCAGTGGGAGCATGGTTTAACTGGTTTGGGCATGGCCTCAGTTGCTGATGATAGCTCAGGTGGTCCTAGTACTGCCCTCAGGCACTGAGGATGGCTCAGCTGATTCGAGCATCAGCCCCAGACAGGGGTTGCTGGGTGGATCCCAGTCAGGGCACCTGCAAAAGTCTGTCTCTCTGTCTCCCCTCCTGCTACTGGAAAAATAAAAAACAATAATGTTCCTTATATTCTTCATAGCATGGGGGTCAATTGACTTCATGCCTAAACAAAAATCTCATGTCAAAATACCCAAGTCAGTCTAGCCACCCCATTGGCTGCTGACACACATTGCTTGTAGGCTTAGAAGAATGAGCTGACTGAATGTTTTAGGTCCAAGTAGGTATTCACAAAAAAAGCTAACAAGGTCCTTAGAAACAGAACAGATAGGAGCTCCTGAAGGGAGCTCTGTCGACCCCGCCCTCTAAGTAAGGAAGAGGAAGAAACATCGGTCTGATGAAGAGTTCCCATCCTTCTCGCATTTACCACCTGGCTTGATCATCTGTCACAACTCTCCCAAACCAATCTCTCCCTTATTTGTAGGTGGGAGAGAGGCATTCCCTAAGGAAATGTACTAAATTGAAGTATTTTATGGGTGCAGTCAGCATGAGACAGATAACTTATGGCAACCACAGGAAATGTAGCAATTTTGCATTTTCTAAGTCCATTTATTATCCTCCTGCAATAATAACTCTTGAGACATAACCAAGACCCTAAATGTTTCATAATGTCGGGAAGACACTTAAAGATGAACTTTTTATAAAGTAATAAGTTTCCCTGGGCATGTCCATTGCTTCCAGGTAACCATAACTATGATGGTCATTAATACAGTCGGCAGAAATGTCCTGAATGTCTCAGCTGCAATTTAAATAAATAAAAGGAGGCCAAGGTTTGCACATAACCCACCTGAGCCTCTAGGGTAAGCCACTGTCAAGATTTTCCTGGCATAACTTTTGTCCTATGCACCTCAACTTTGGCAAGATAATTATATATAATAAAGACAGTTTTAAAAAGCAATATAAAATTTTTGGCAGAATATCAAAATTTCAAATGTGTTCAATACTAGGTAGCTCTAGCTACATTAAACTAAAGAAATGCTATTTCAATAATATTTAGTTGTGTGTTGTACCTCTGGTCACTTGACTATATTGGCCTGGCATGTGGACGTCCTGGGTTCGATCCCCAGTCGGAGCACACAGGAGAAGTGACCATATGCTTCTCTCCCCTTCCCTCCACCCTTCTCTCCTTTCCCCCTCCCACAGCCAGTGGGAGTATGGTTTGACTGGTTTGAGCATGGCCCCAGGTGCTGAGGCCATGGGGGTCTATCTTATTATTAAGTTATCTTATTATTAAGTTATTCTTCTTAATGCTAAGAATGTATCTCCTCTTACTCTGACTCTATTGCTTCCTCCCTAGACTCTGGATGAAGTCCAGTCTCCTCACTTATGACACAAGGTTTGACAGGTCTACCTGAGGCACTTCTCTAAATTTAACTCCCATTGCTTTACTGGGTGAGCCTCCTTGGCTTCCTCCACAGCCTCACATCTCTTCTTCATCACCTTCCTCACTCAGGGCCTTGCCATTCTCCTCTCCCCATGCAGGAAGCTTTCTTCTTGTCCAGATGTAAGTGCCTCATTTGCTCACAGTCAGTATGAATTAGATTCCTCAGAGAAACAGAATAGCAGGTATGTATCATATAACCTATATGAACTGAGAATTCAAGACCCAGGGAGAGCCAATACTCCAGCTTGAGTCCAAAGACAGGAAAAAACAAACAAAAAAAGAGAAAACTCTACTGCAGTTTGAAAGACAATTCAAGGAACTCCCTCTTAATTACAGGATTATCAGCCTCTTTGTTCTATTCGGACCTTCAACTGATTAAATGAGGCCCACCCACAGCACAGAGGGCAATCTGCTTAACACACTCAATGCTTAGTCAATTCAAATGTTCATCTCACCCATCACACCCTTACAGAAACACCCAGGATAATAGGTGACCCCATATCTAGACAATCCATGACACATAAAGTTAGCCACTAACAGGTTTTCACAATTTTGCTGAAATATCATATCAGATAGGATATCTTTAACCACACGTATAAAATCACAACCACATTCTGTCTTTATTTCCTTTACTCTATTTCTCTTCCTAACACTTATCACTAACTGATGCATATGTGTTCTTTGTTCACTCTTCCTTCCATCACGTCCCCCCCCCCCCCACCTAAACATTTGATTATAAGCTCTGTGCAAGCATGGGCTTTGTTTTACTCGCTGCTGTATTTCCGTTGCTTGGAACAAAGAGCAGTCATTCAACGTTTGCTCACCGAATTGGTGAATACCTTCCTTACCTGCCACACTATTTAAAAGGTAAACTAGGCTGTTCTTTTACCACAAAGAGGAGTAACATTCCAGAGCATTTAGTCATTGGTGTTTGATAACCTAGAGGCAACATGCTACAAGGGAGCCATTGGTGACACGTAGAAACTGTTTTGTGTTTTAGAATATACACGTTATGTGGATTATCATTACTTCTTTGAAAAGTAGATGTTTATTTCTTAGGGTTCACCAAGAAAGGAACAAAACCTTTTGATGAATTTTTAAGAGATTGCCCAGTTCAACATAAATGTTAGAAATATGGAACGACTGATCTGTATCTTAAAGCTTTGTCTCATTTTTTAAAAACAGGTGAATTTTTCAACTACTCAAATAACAGTTTACACCAAATATTGTCAGTTGAAAGTTATGATGGCTATATTTCTGAGTTAAAATAAGCTATCACAGTGATCAGTTAACAAAGAGTTTATATAGAATGCACCTTTGACGCTGATGTCTTGTTTATCCTGACAACCATCTCCTTCCTGCTGCCTAAACTCACGTTAAAGATTAAAGTAAAACGTTTTTCCTTTCCATTTGCCTTCTCCCAGTTGCCCTCTTTCTCTTGTTTGATCTCATTTCTGACTTCTGTTAGGAAATGAAATTTTCTATATTCAATCTACAATGCCCTGTATCTTCAGCAATTTTGCTACAACTATACACAAATTGAGAAAATGATAACCGCAGCCTGTCAGCAAGAAACACCTACGGTTCCTTTTTTTTTATGTGAAGTTTCCTAATGAATTTTTAAAGCGCGCGCACACACACACACACACACACACATTATATATTTCATTCTTAGCATCAAAGTCTATTATTTTCATAAGCAGTTTGGGGAATGGCATAGCCACATGTGAAACTCTGATAACATCCTTTATTATGTTCTTAACAAATGTAGAACTCAATTATTTCAAATCATTTCAATTAATGCTCTATTGCTTTTTCATGCTAGTCACTCAGTCCTTTAAGCCCTTTGCAGAAATAACAAGAGCTTAAACCACATAATACTTGGTGTTGGAGGAGGGGGTTTGCTTTACAAAGCTTGATTCTCCAAGCAAAGTAGTTCTGAGAACTGTTTTCATTTTCTTGATGATAATCCATCAATTTCTACAGTCCTTAAAATAATATAAAGCAGTTAAGCCATGGGGTTTAAAGCCTTACCTACCACTGGAAGTAAGCTTAAGTCCTGTTTTGTAAGGATGTAAAAACATTCTTATACAAAGAAAAATTAATAATCTCAAGCATTTGGATAAGGACAAAGTAATCCACATACTCTAATGTTTTGATTTACTTGGGGAGCCTTCGTAAAGTGTCAGAAAGGAAAAAAATAACACATACCTCAAAGATACCTTGAAAGGAAAATTCTAGAAATCAAATATTTTCCCTTAAATGACATATATATTCATTTACTGTCAATATAGTGTCATAGCTATCATAATCAAAATGGATGGTTCCCACTGAAATATGCCGGAGGAAAACATCCTGATTTGGTAACTGCGGAAATGGTTCAGGAAACTAGGAAACAAGAGACGATGATTCGCTTATCTCTCAGAAGTTTCAACCAAAGTTTCTTGTAAGGCAGCAACGACCACATGCTTCTAGGTCAGAGGCAAAGGTCAACCAACTACTGCACTGGATCATTACATGAATTAGAAAGTAAGATTTTTTGTCAAAGAATGTCAAGATTTCAAATATCATGCTCAACCCTCTAAATAGTTCCAATAAAGTGGTCCTTAGCCCTGTTCATACATTTGTCTGAGAACTAGCTTTTTACAAGGTAGCCCCTTCACTGTAGGATTTAGTAACAAGCACTGTGGACTTTTTGTACAGTATTATTTCTACAGTATTGTTACACATTTCTACAGTATTATTAACTGAAACCTTCTGTTACCACGAAAAGAAATTCTAGAAAATAACAAGCAATCTCTTAACAGCATACCTCTATGCATATGTTTTGTGCATTCATTTGGGTCTCCTGAGAGACAAAAACTGAAAGAAAACTGGGAAGCCAAAAAAAAGGGGAATTTTTTTCACATAGATTCTTAGACGAAGACAGGACATTTGAATGGTTATTAAATCAGTAATATGCTATTAAGGAGTTACTATTTAAAAACTCATATAAAAAGGTGAGAAAAAAAATGTAAGCTTGGATTCTTTTCTTTTTAAAGTCTTTCTTGAGAATTAATTCATAGGCCAGAGGTTTAGATTCAAATTACTTGCTTGATCTGGACCAAGCTGAAAAATTAACATTAAAGAAGTCATGATGATCATTAAAGGCAGTTGGCAAAAGCAAATGTAAACCTCTTTAAAAGATGGATTATTACGGATAAAAGCCTTCTTACAATAAACCCACTCAAGGAAACAACAGATCAGGAAGAAAGTCAGTAGATCCAATAAACACACAAAACCTCAGATCATAAACCTGTCAGAGCTCTTTTTTTTTTTTTAAGTGAGAGGAGGGTAGATAGAGAGACAGACTACTGCATGTGCAAAACAGGGATCCACCGGCAACCTCTGTCTGTGGCCGATGCTCTGCCCATCTGGGGCCATGCGCACAACTGAGCTATTTTTAGCACCTAAGGCAGAGACTCAAAGGAGCCTCCCTCAGTGCCTGGAGCCAATGTGCTCGAATCAATTGAGCCATGGCTGCAGGAGCGAAAGAGAGAGACAGAGAGAGAGAAAAGGGGGAAGGGAGAGGGGGAGAAACAGATGGTCACTTCTCCTGTGTGCCCTGACTGGAAATCAAACCTGGGACATCCACATGCTGGGTCGACATTCTACCACTGAGTCAACTGGCCGGGGCCCAAAGTTACTATTTTGAAATGATTATACTCATGAAAAGAAACTGAAGGTACAAGTTATAGTAAACGAGACATAATTTTAAAAACCTGGCAAAATTGAAAAAGAAACAAGTTACATTTCTAGAAACAAATAAAACCACTGGAAAGAGATTTAGAAAACCAGGTATGAAATGAAATTACCCAGGAGTGAGCACATATAAATAGAACAACACTTAGAAAAGTTAAGAGACACCAAAGATAGAATGAAGTCTATTTAGAAGTGTCATACAAGGAAGAGAATCCAAAGAAAGGGAAAGGTGATATATTGAAGATTACAACTGAGAATCCTCCATAACTGACTAAGTGCAAGACTCCTTTGCCTCGGGAAACATACAGAATACAATGGAGAAGAAGTAAAATAAACCTACATCTGGGTACACTGAGTCTAAAGAAAAAGAACACATCTTAAAAGTGGCTAAATAGAAAGAGATTATCATTTAAATAAAAAGACAACTATATTTTTAATACAATTTTAGTAGCAACAATGGAGTGCAGAATATATATATAAATTACATATATATATAATTTTTTTTTGTATTTTTCTGAAGTTGGAAACCAGGATGCAGTCAGACAGACTCCTGCATGCGCCCGACCGGGATCCACCCGGCATGCCCACCAGGGGGCGATGCTCTGCCCATCTGGGGCGTTACTCTGTGGCAACCAGAGCCATTCTAGCGCCTGAGGCAGAGGTCATGGAGCCATCCTCAGTGCCTCGGCCAACTTGGCTCCAATGGAGCCTCAGCTGCGGGAAGGGAAGAGAGAGACAGAGAGGAAGGAGAGGGGGAGGGGTGGAGAAGCAGATGGGCGCTTCTCCTATGTGCCCTGGCTGGGAATCAAACCCAGGACTCCTGCATGCCAGGCCGACGCTCTACCACTGAGCCAACAGGCCAGGGCCCAAAATATATTGAAAATTAAAGTATGAAAAAAATTGTTGATAATTACTACCCAGGTAAACTGTTATTCAAGAATAAGGAATATTTTTTTTAATTCAGTCTAGAGTGAGAGAGAGAGAGAGTTTGCTAGAAGAATAACTGAAGTATGTACTTCATGGAAGAGGACCTTAAACTCAAGAAGGAAGGAGTAGTGGGAAGCAGCGGAGAGAAGAGAATGTGCTGTGTGGATGGCTAAGTCTAAAAAAAAGCATTGATTATATGTCTCAGTCTGCTTGGGCTGCCATAACAAAATAACACATTCTGGGCTATTTATTTCCCACAGTTCAGGCGGCTGTACGTCCAAGATGAAGGTGCCAGTAGGGTTGGTTTCTGATGAGATCTCTCCTTGACCTGCAGAAGGCCATCATCTCTGTGTGTCTGCATGTGGCCTTTTTTTTTTTTTTTTTTTTTTTTTTGTATTTTTCTGAAGCCAGAAACGGGGAGAGACAGTCAGACAGACTCCCGCATGCGCCTGACTGGGATCCACCCGGCGCGCCCACCAGGGGCGAAGCTCTGCCCACCAGGGGGCGACGCTCTGCCTCTCCGGGGCGTCGCTCTGTTGCAACCAGACCCACTCTAGTGCCTGGGGCAGAGGCCAAGGAGCCATCCCCAGCACCCGGGCCATCTTTGCTCCAATGGAGCCTCAGCTGCGGGAGGGGAAGAGAGAGAAAGAGAGGAAGGAGAGGGGGAGGGATGGAGAAGCAGATGGGCGCTTCTCCTCTGTGCCCTGGCCGGGAATCGAACCCGGGACTTCTGCATGCCAGACTGACGCTCTACCACTGAGCCAACCGGCCAGGGCTACATGTGGCCTTTTTTCCTGTGCATGCACACTACTGGTGCTTCTTCCTTTTCTTGTAAAGACAAGAGTCCTATACATTGCAGCCTCACCCTTATAATCTCACTTAACCTATTGAAATTAATAAGAAAGACAGGACATAGCCAAATTGACATGATGGAACAATAGAGAGACTAGTGTGGAGTGGAGATTTTTGCCTGATGACTGGCCAGAATTTCTCACAAGTCAGTACTATTTAAATAAAAAAAGGAAAAGAAAGGTTAGGGACTCTGCTAGATTTAATAAAACTAAAAATGAAATTTGACTATGGACTATATTTTAGTGATATTAAAGAATTATTGCTAGTTTTTTATGTATAAATGAGAGTATTATTTATTTTGGGAATACGTACACAACAATGTTTAGGCATAAAGTGATTGGAAATTTACAGTTTACTTGTAAATGACTTAGCATAGGTAGATTCATGGACAGAGAGATAAAGTTAATATGACAAGTATTCTCTACAATAAATATCAGTTTCAAATATTCATCTATTAATGCTGATCTGTAATGAGATTTTACCAATTTCATTGTAAAAAATGTCTTTTCACATAGATAGGTATTGTCAAGTATTAATACCAATTCATGAACATATAATTTTAATTGAGATTATTCATTATTTGGAAGACATTTATAAATTCTATTAGATTTTTCTCTTGGTATTTGTCTTCAGCATGTCATTACAATGTACATTAATCACTTCCAATGGAATGTTAAGTGGAAGATTCTTAGTTGTACAGTTAAATGCATTCTGAAACATGGAAATTTCCTTTTCATGTGCACTAAGGTCACATGCTGCCAGATATGTAGTTTGAGCTTGGAGAATATTAACTGTGATGAACGTGTGGAATTGAAGATCTTACTTCTTTTTTTAACTCTTAATAGTACAGTAAATGTATAAAGAAGCTTGACATTATTTCTGATTCAAGCAATATTAGTTGTCAAAATATCATTATTGCAGAATAATTTTATATGAAAATGCCATTTTGCTCTAATTTTAGTTTTCATTTATTACATAATGTTATCAAGTCTTCAGCAAAAAAAATTAATGTCCAAAGTGTACAGTATTCCATAAACAGTTGAAGATGTGTTGTTGTTCAGAAAACTCTTAATCTCAGTCATGAGCTCAAACTAGCACAATATAACTTTATCCTTATAAAGTCATCAGACTCCTGAGTATAGGGTAAGTCACGGTATCTAACTATTTTTGACAAAAATACACAAAACTGATGATGGCTAAGTCCAAAAAAAGTGTTTGAAGGTTACCACTGAGGCTACCAGATTAATAACATGTCATAGATTCAAATATTTTCAGCAAAGTGCCTGCCAGTGCATGACACAATGACTAACCATGTTATTTAAACACTTCATTTTCTCCCAAGCTTTTAAAATTTGGCCAACTAAAACTTTTCTTGCTCCACACATATTTTTACCACCTTCAGTTATAATACATCTTAGCAGATTCCACTTCAGATAGTAATGAGTTAGTGTTTTCTTAAAGTCTGCCTATAAATATTTCATATAGATTAATTCTTCAGTGAGTTCAAATTTGGTGTTGACTGCTCAAATAAAAAATCTAAGCAGTATGCTAACATCTATCAACTCAACAATAATCAAATAAATTTACTCAAAATTGTTTGCCTTGCTTTGTAATGGACTTTTGATGTTTGTCCAAATGACCTCAACTCTTTTAGCAACTGCTTTCTCTAAAAAGCTAATAGTCTTAAACAAGTTCATTTTCTCTAAATACATTTCTTTGGCTGTTTCAAACAAAGATGATTTAATTAACTCACTATCAGTAAGTCACTTTTCTTGCTTAGTTAACAAATGAGCCACTCAAAAGTCTATTGTTGGCAGATTCATGTTTAGTTTGCATTGTTGTGAAGAATTTCTGCTGAAATGAGATCCTTGTGATAATTTCTAATTTTCTTGACTATTGCTTTCCTGTGCATTGGGCACATGCAATGAATGCTCATTCTCGTAATATCACCACAGAGTGTAATCTTTTACATCTGTATTACTGAGGCATAATAAACACAACTTTGAGTATCTCATTCAATAATAATAGAGCTCACTCCACTGTGCTTTCAAAGTATGATATCTCATGTTAGTCGCCTATAGCCTCTGCACACATTACCTCAAATGAATTAAGCGGCTTAAAACAACACGTATTTTTTCTCTTATAAATTCTTAGTGTCAGAAGTCTGAAAAAAATTTCATGGGACTAAAATCAAGATGTTGGCAAGCCCAGTTCCTTCTGGAAACTTTGGAATGAATCTATTCCTTGTCCCTTCCATCTTCCAAAGGCTGCTAGAATTTCTTGGTTTATATTGGACATACCCAGATAATTCAGAATGATCTCTCCATCTCAAAAGCCTTAATTTGATCACATCTACAAAATCTCTTTGCTGTACAAGGTCACATATAGGTTCCAGAAATGAAAACGTGAACACCTTTGAGATGTTCAGCCCACTGCACAAAGTAAACTTTTCTTTTTTTCATTTTTATAGCAGTATATGTTGATAATAAAAAGTAAATAAATAAGACAGTGTATAGTAATATGCATTTTGAAAGACTGTCAAGTTATAACAACATCATTGCAATTTGTACAAAACATGATGATAATACAACCACTCAACTCTGCTTTTATAGCACAAAAGCAGCCATAGAAATTATGTAAATGATAAGTGTGACTAGTTCCACACTAAAATTTAAATTGCACATAATTCTTAAATCACAAAATACTAATCTTAATCTTATTTGTATGTTTTCAACTATTAAAAGCAAAACAAAAACAAATCCCAAAACCATTTCTATGTATGAGGCCATGCAAAATTAGGTGGCAGGCTAGATTTGGCCCTTATACTGACTCCTAGCAAAAACCAATAGTTAACACAGCTTCCAGACAAGATGTGCTCTTCTCAAAACTTCAGTATAAGAACATTCTAAATATCTGAACATTCAGTAAAGCAAGGGTTTACAATTAAAGGAAAAGAGGTGCCTTAGTTATTATGACTGCCTCTCTTTGTCCATAAAACAAAAATTATTGACTTCACATGCATAATTTTAGGATGTTTTTGCCTTCTTGGTATACTTATACTGTATACCAAGACTTATACTTATACTGTATATATGGATTTGATTCCATATGTCCTGCCTATGTAGTGGTCCAAGAGACAACAGAATAGAGATGGAAATTTCTTTACACACAAGAAGCCTTTTTTCCTGGACCATGTCTAACATTCACATTACAGTGTGAGACGTGGTCAGGTCTAGAGACATAGGCTCAGAACCACAAGCTTTGCTGTTGGATCATTTCAATCCATCTTCACAACTCATTGCACATGCTTTTAACCATTTATAAAGGCTCACAAAAAATAACCACCAGCGTATTTTTAAAACCATGTATCGGTGGGAGGGGGAGTGAATTTGCCTGTGAGTCTGCATTAACTCATATTACAGATGTCTGTTATGTATAATGAACTCAAACCTCATTTCAGAATTCTAGGAATACCATACATGCTAATTTTATCTTTTCTCATATCACACTTCCTTCTCCAAATGTCCATACTCTTATTTGACTTGAATTTTATGCCCCGTGACTATCATTATATTATATATTAAAAAGCAATAAGAAACTGTTCCCACTTGAAAAAAATACGGAAAGAATATGTTTCTCCAGTCACTTCTGATTAGCTCTAATCCAGCCCTCCAGAGGGAAAGGACACGACATTGAACATTGAGTCTCTCTATTCAGGAAGCTGATCCTTAATAGCGGTGAGGGGGGAAAAAATATTCTTTTGATCTTGTATTTTAATCTTAAATTTTAATTTGCACCATACAATTTTAATAACTGTCATCTAGGTTTCAAAGTGAATAGAATTCAGTATTTTGCACACGTTGCATATTACACATGTAACTTCAGAATCCTTTGTATCTGCAAGAGCTTTGAAGACTGCTTATTAAATTAATAATGACCACCCAGTCAAGGGCTGTCAACCTCTTTGTACACTAATGAGCCTTGGCCACAAATCAAAAATAGATAGTGAGCCCCTTTTTGTACTAAGCATAATATAATGATATGGCCATAATTAATAAACTTGATGCTTCCCATGGGACTGTAAATAACCATATCTCTCACTTTTTCCAGGCTCTGCTTATTACATTCAAATGAATAAAGATGCCAAGCAATTGCTATTATGGTCCGAAGTCTAATAACTAAGTGGTAACACTACAAAAATGGAACGACTTCTAAGCAGCATGCTCCAAGCTTTCTTATTCTCAGCTAAAGCGAAGTTAATGTTCCCCAGATGGAAAGACATCAGTAGCTCAAGCCTATTTAGAAGTGGTGATTTCACTTTCCTTTTGCCTTTTTGTTTTATGCAAAGATTAGATGGTATTTAAAATTAAAGACCACATCTTTAAGAAATTACATCCTGCGCTCCTTGAATGCATCTGAAATAATGAATCTAAGTTTATATATTTACAATTCAATTTAGAAGCAAGCACTAAGAAAAAAAGAGACACATGCGTAATACAGTTGGCCAACATTTTATATTTTTTTAAAAGAGGTACACTTCTATTCGTTAGTTCACTCAAAAAAAATAGACTGAGAATTTGCTATATGTTATGCACTGGGAGATGAAGAGATATCAAATTTTATTAAACAAGGAGATTTGCCCTGTTGAGAGATCTTGGTTGGTTAGAGCACCATCCTGATATGCAAAGGTTCTGAGTTCAATCCCTGGTCAGATCATATACAAAAACAAATTGAGGTTCCCGCCTCTCTCTCTAAAGTTAATTAGAAACATTTTTTTTAAAAGGAGATTTTTCCCAGTAATTCACTGTTTACTAGGGAAGATAAACATGAATCAAATACTGTCATGAGAGCCCTGTAAGCATAAGGATGGAGGAAGAGCAATGGTCTAGAACAGGGTTGCTGGAGTGCCGCGGACCAGCGCAGCTTCCAAATAACGGTGCGGAATTAAGGAAACACATTTTGTCAGAACAAAACCGATGGGACCGGGAGGACTCCTCAAACTGCCTGGCAGCATCTGAGTGCCTCACAGCCTCAGTTCGCTTTATTATATGGACCTATGCAAATCAAGGACCCTGATACAAAGTTGCACATCAAAGGCTAAGACAGGAACTCTCCCAAGGTAAAAACAGTATACATTAGTGAATTTTACAAACATCTGAAAACAAAGAGTCAGAGGAAGGGTATGTATATTGCTTCCTGCAACCCAAGGAAGGAAGGGGAGTGGGTGCAAACACAGAGCATCAAAGCCAAATATGGAGATGGAGGGGGTAGAACTTAAGCCCCCTGCCAAGCCTTGAATCTATAATGGCTTTTTGCCATTACCGGTCCACAACATATCCCCCTTTTCTTTTTAATTTGTGTGCGGAGATTTGCACTCATCTGATTTTCTAATTTGGAGGCAGACGGAGAAAATACAGAATAAACACAAAATTAGTATAGCCAATGCTAACAGATACCCAAAACAAGTATACTAATACATCACAGTAATTAAAGCCTTTAAGCAAACTCTTTAAGCTAATAATACAATAAGAATCTATAAAAGAGTAATGTCCTTAAAGTGTTCACCAAGTCCAAGTTGGCACCAACACCATTCCAAATCTCTGCAAATGCAACCCAACCCCAGCTCAGTCCATCAAAAACTGTCACAGGAGCAGGAGTCCAGGAAAAGTCCACTTTCAGGAGAAGTCCACATGGCACTGGAATTGCTGTCACACTTCCACACTCTGCAGCTAGCATCAAAGTCCCAATGACCGCTGCTTCCCAGCTGGCAATGACCCAGGTAGACTGGAAAAGCCATCTGCAGCATGCATGAAGACGGAGCTTCCGTTTTCTTTAAACTGGAAAGATGAACCCAGGGGTCCTATACTGGAGCTTTACAGCCATGGAGTGGTGAGGAGAACCTTGGGATACACCAAGCTGGGTGGCAGAGGTAATTTTGTAAATTGGCAAAAAAGGAAAAAAGGAGCTCTGAATTAGGAGTAGGTCCTAGCCTAAACTATGAGTGGGGCATTGAGGCAGGAGGAATAAAAGAAAGACTGTATATTAATCAAAGCAGCAGAAAACAGGACTATCAATACCCACAACAGAGATCTTCGAGGGAAGAATAAAAAACCTGAATATTCAGGCAAGACCTAGTTAAATGACCCTTGTGTAAATGAGACCAGTCTACCAGCTACTTGGAAGAAATACCCCAGGCTCGTCCACAGTGTCGTAGATGGGGCTGACGGCCCTGGGCACCTTTTAGCCTTCAGTGGCAAATCCCAGTATTCTGGGCAAGGTTAGGTCACAGGTGGATGGAGCAGGGCTGGAAGAGACTGAACCCTCCCTTAGAGGAGTGAGGGGGAAGCCTACCTTCCAGTATGTCCCTTCTTCCTCACAGCAAAGGCATGTAAGCCTGGCAGGCTTTGGCTTAAATGACCATCCTTTCCACTATTGAAGCAGGGCCCTGATGAAGTTCCAGTTGGAGCGCTGGAGCCTCTGAGGGCGTATGCCAAGAGCTAGTATTTTACCTGATCTCCTTTGGGCTTTTTCGGCCTCTTGGTACCTTAAAAGCCATGCTCAGAAGATCTCGCTGAGGGGCTTGAGGGTCCCTATCTGCCTATATATCTGGAGCTATTCAGAATAGAACAAAACAGTGTCATTAGCTGGAATCAAATAAAAGTAAAAAAAAAAAGGTAGTAGTTTGCAGGACAAAAATTTGGGCATCTCTTGTACATCAGCATTCAAGATAAACTGTTTGAAGTAAAAAGCGTAACAGGGTAGACCTGCAGGAGCTCCAGGACATGACCCCCCCCCCTTTCTTTTTATATTATTTACAATTGAATTACACTTTACACTATTTTGACTTCAAATATTGCAAGAAATTCTTGACTTTGTTAACTTTTAACAAAAATAGAGTAAAAGCACCTCCAAACAATATTCCCACACTTATCAAAACACCCCCTTAACATTAATTAACAGGCACTTTAGAGAGTACATATCAAAACTGAAAAATCCCATTGTGATCTTCATTATTCTTCTACAGCAAAAAAATCTTTACACCTTTATTATGTAAATCTATG
The DNA here is from genome assembly GCF_036850765.1 of Saccopteryx bilineata. Classification (NCBI taxonomy): domain Eukaryota; kingdom Metazoa; phylum Chordata; class Mammalia; order Chiroptera; family Emballonuridae; genus Saccopteryx; species Saccopteryx bilineata. The sequence goes on along the minus strand of NC_089493.1, from coordinate 185,775,040 downwards.
CTGCTTCAAGCCTTTCACTTGCGGCCTGGAGCAGCCTGGCCAAACCAGCAAGTCTTTTGGATCCAAAATGAGCATGCTCTACTTATTCCAAACAAAATTATATTTATATAGGGAAATGAAATTATTCCCATTTTGTTTTCAATACTACAGCCGGCACTTCCAAAACTATTATCATCATTACTTTTCATGTAAGGACTTAATTCAGACCTTATAAACAAAAACACTTAGACATTATACAAAGACTTCACATACAATCACACAAATCAAGAGTGAAACCCGGGGTTTTAGAGATTGAACTATGGCCTGCTTGATCTTAAGTAGGGCTATCTTAATAGGAACATAATAAGGATATATACTAAACAGAGATCTCTCTCGAAAAATCTCAAGACGGCCGTATGAGATTTCTATTCAGCAATACCCAAATCAGGCCCCCCTTTCGCCCTCCTTTCAAGCAATGGATCAGGAAAATAAAATGATCTAAAACATTAAAAAAATTAGATAATAATTGAGAAAGGGAAAAGAGCATAGTAACTCTTATGCAATTGCTCTTGTGAAGTGAGTCTCTCATCTAGAATCATGGTGTCTCACCAGTCGTTCAGGGATCCACCGAGGAGCTTCAGCAGACCTAGGAAAAACACACACATATCCTCGGCCCCATAAGAGAACAGGGTCTGGCCCTTGCCAGATTCCTGTGAGTGGGTCCCTCCATCGCACTTCAGGGAAGGCTTTCCTTGCAGGGTTCCAGAGTCTCTCTGCTGCTGAATGACCCTGTACATCAGTATTCAAAAAATTTAAAGTGAAAAGAGCATGACAAAGAAGATTTGCAGGAGTTTGAGGGTATAATTCCCCTTTTTTAATTTTTTCCAATTGGTTTTTAAGTGTTTGATGTGCACGCTCTACAATGCCTTGACCCTGGGGATTGTAAGGAATTCCCGTCCTTAGGTCAAGTCCAAAAGTCTGACAAAATGTAGTAAATGCTTTTCCTACATATGCAGGAGCATTGTCAGTTTTAATCAGTTTAGGAAGTCCAATAATAGAAAATGCGTACAAGCAGTGAGCTATAACATGTTTAGCAGCCTCTCCTGTTCTGGCAGAGGCTACTATAAATCCAGAATAAGTATCTACTGTAACGTGGACAAAGGATTGTTTGCCAAATGAAGGTATATGAGTAACATCCATTTGCCAAAGTTGCCCCGGTAGGAATCCTTGAGGGTTAATTCCAAACAAAGGGACAGATTGTAATATAGGGCACCTTGGACAAGATTTAACAATCTGCCGTGCTGCTTCCCGAGAAAGTTGAAACTGCTTACGCAGGGCTGCAGCGTTCTGGTGATGGATAGTATGAGACTGAATTGCTTGATCTGTCATGGTTGCTCCAATAATTTTCTTTTGGGTAGCTTGATCAACAAGGGCATTCCCTTGCGCTAAAGCTCCAGGGAGCATGGAGTGAGCTCGAATATGTCCTATAAAACACGGAGCTGTATGTTGACGTACAAGTCTTTGAAGAAGGAGGAACTGCTGAAATAGTTCCTCATCAGCAGTTGTCCCTAAGACAGCAGTCTCTATAGTGGAAACAACCATAAGTAAATATCTGCTGTCTGTATATAAATTAAAGGAGGAGTATGGCAAATGCTGAAAAGCCATGATAATGGCATGTAATTCTACTCTTTGGGCTGATTTTAAGGTGACTGTTTCAGTATAAAGCTGTCCATTGATTATTAAGCCTGCTATTCCTGAGCTGGATCCGTCAGTAAAGATTGTAGGTGCTTCAGGAATGGGCTCATTAACAATTGTCTTAGGAAATATAAAGGTAGTAATTAATGAAAATTGAACTATTTTATCAGCTGGGTAGTGAGAATCAATTTGGCCTGTAAAATTTGCAAAAGCGATTTGCCATTTTGTGGAAGTTTCCCAGAGCCATTGTTGTTGATCCTTTGAAAAAGGAACAACAATAGTCTGTGGCTCAAAACCTATAAGCTGCAAGAGTCGCCTACGCCCCTTGATAATCAAGGAGGCAACAAGATCAAAATATGGAGATAAAACTTTCTTAGGAGTAACAGCTAAATGAATCCATTCAATAGGACCTGAAGCTTGCCACAATAGTCCTGTTGGAGTGTAACTTGAGGGACATATTAGTAGGGCAATTGATTCCTCAGGATTTATGCGTTTTAGTTGTGCTTGCTGCAAGGCCTTTTCTACAAGCTTTAAAGCTTGTTGTCCCGCAGGTGTAAGTAGCCGAGGAGAAGCTGGTTCAGCTGAGCCTCTAAGAATATCAAAAAGTGGCTTCAGTTCTCCAGTAGTTAATTTCAAGGAAGGTCTAAGCCAATTAATGTCTCCTAACAGTTTCTGGAAATCGTTTAAAGTTTGCAAATGATCTGTCCTGATTTCTATTTTCTGTGGGCGAATTTGTTGTCCCTCAATAATTTGTCCTAAATAAGAAAAAGGTAAAGATTGCTGTACCTTTTCAGGAGCTATATAAAGTCCTGATTTTTTCAGAGAATATTCTAGTTGTTGCAAAATGGTCAACACAGTGTCTTTATCTGGATGAGCAATAAGAATATCATCCATATAATGAATTATGTATGCCTTAGGGTGTTGCCTTCGTACTGGAGAGATGGCTTGAGCAACATATTTTTGGCACAAGGTAGGACTATTAGCCATACCTTGAGGCAAAACTCTCCACTGGTATCGCTCCATGGGAGCCTGAAAATTAAGTGAAGGAACACTGAATGCAAAACGCTTGCAATCATGAGGGCTTAAAGGAATAGTAAAAAAGCAATCCTTCAAATCAACAACTATAAGGTGATAGTTCCATGGAATGGCAGTAGGAGAAGGAAGTCCTAGCTGGAGAGGACCCATAATTTCCATAGTCTTATTTATTGCTCTCAAATCTTGTAATAGCCTCCAGTTTCCTGATTTCTTTTTAATGACAAATATAGGCGTATTCCATGGACTATTAGATGGTTCAATGTGCCCAAGCTGTAGCTGTTCCTGTACCAATTGAGCAGCTGCCCTAAGTTTCTCCTGAGAAAGGGGCCATTGGTCTACCCATACAGGATTATCTGATTTCCAAGTAATTGGGTCTGCACAGTGCATTATTGGGGTAGCAGGAGCTACCAAGGCCCCTATGCAAAATTTTGATATCCTAATTCATGCCTTCTGGTATTGGGTGCCACTTCTATGGGGGTGAGAATTCCTCACTGTTCTTTCCCTAGACCCTTAGTGGGCAAAAATCCCTGATCAAGCATTTGAGTGCTAACTAAACTATTAGGACTGACAAGCAATGCCCCCATATTTTTCAAAACATCTCTACCCCATAAATTAACTGGCAATCCAGGGAGCACATAAGGCTGAAAAAATCCAGAATGACCTTCTTTATCTTCCCATTGTAAAAAACTAGAACTTTGTTGAGGGGATTTACTCTGCCCTATACCTTGTAATTCTGTGGCTGCTGCATGAGTGGGCCAGGAAGGAGGCCAATGTAGCTTTGCAATAACAGATACATCAGCCCCAGTATCTAAAAGCCCTTTAAATTTACGCCCTTGTATTGTTAGTTCCATTTCAGGGCGTTCCTGACCTATTTTTTGAATCCAATAGGCAGTATCAGTGGAGCCAAATCTTTGATTCTCTTGGGGTCCCTTTAGCAGGGTTTGGCCTTGTCTTAAAAGAGGTAAAAGGATTAATTGAGCAATTTTCATATCAGGGGAGATAGTGACTATATTCCTCAAAGTGTGAGCCATTACTTTAATTTCCCCTGTATAATCAGAGTCTATCACTCCAGGAAGAACAAAGAATTCCCTCATAGTTAAACTACTTTTGCCTAACAAGATTCCTACTGTGTTACTGGGAAGTGGCCCAAAAATTCCAGTGGGTATGGCTTGAGGTCCCATCTCTGGAGTCAATACGAATTGGGAGGTGGGACTGAGATCCAGTCCTGTACTGCCTGTTGTTGCCTGGGATAGTTGGGCAATGTTTGGCCTACTGGAATCTGAATTTGCTGAGGAAACACTGACATTGCCCCTATTGTTTGATGGGGCCGGGGAGGGCCCCATTGTCCGTTTCCCTGCCCTGCGGTAGTACATTTAGGCCTCCCCTTATTCTTCCAATGTTTCCCATGTCTACAAAGTGGGCAGAGGTCCGGAGCCTTAAGGGCTGGCTGTCCTTGAGGGAGAGGCCGAGACCAATATCCGGGGAAAGCAGGGCAGTTTTTAGCAAAATGCCCCGAACCCCCGCATTGAAAACAGTTTCCACGGGCAAAAGTACTTCCCTGACCTTCCTTCCTTCGCTTGTTCTGTCCTTTATCAAAATTTTGTCCTGGAAATCTTGCCTTATTACCTGTGGTAAAGGCAAGACCTTGCATGTATGAAGGCCCAACATCAGCGCAAATTCTAATATAATCCTCTATATCTCCCTTCTTGCGGTGAGGCCGAAGTGCAGCCTGACAAGCAGAATTAGCATTTTCATAGGCTAGTTGTTTTATTAAAACCTTTCCCACATTTTTATCCCCTACTATTCTTTCAACTGCTTGAATTAGCCGTGAGACAAAGTCTTGAAATCGCTCGTCTGCACCCTGCCTAATTTTACCAAATTCTTCTGGTTTGGTCCCTGGAATAGGCAGGCATTTCCATGCCTGTGTGGCTAGCTGATTAATTATATCATAAATAGCTGGTCGATATTCTAATTGAGTTGCCATATGGGCATACTGTCCTTCTCCAGTTAACATATCTACAGTAACAGCAACCTCCTCTTGCTGATTTTTCTCATCCAGCTCTATAGCCTTTTCATGAAAGTTTGACTTCCACAACAAATAATCACCCCCAGAGAGACAAGCACGAGCAATCGCCTTCCAGTCACTTGGGGGAAGAGCCTTTGCACTAATGGTATCTAATAAACCAAGTGTAAAAGGGGCAGTAGGCTCATACTGAGCACAAGCAAGTTTAAGCTCTTTCAGAGTTTTAAAAGGTACAGGTTCATGTTTTCGCACTAGTCTCCCTGTATCATCCTGTCTTTCCACAATAGGAAAACAGGCAAAGCCATCTATTGTTTCCCCTATATTTCAATCTTGGTCTATAGATTGTTGGAGAGGAGATTTCCCAGATTTTGAGCTATAGACTATGGAATCAGCCCGATAAGGGAATGGAGGAGCAGAGGGTTGAATGTAGGAAGGAGCTGAGGGCAGCGGAGGCCCCGCGGCTAAGGCAGCCATAGCCACGGATTTTTCATCCCCCCTGTCATCCTCAGACTTCAAGTTATCCTCATATTCACATCCCTCTGTTTCCAGCTTACCCTGATACTCTTCAGACAATGATTTGTCTTCATATGGAAACATTTTTACAAAAAGGTCCCTTACTTTTGACCCTATCTGTCCCATATTCTTTTACTCCCAACTACACTTTCCCCAAAAACTTTCTTTACTCACTGTGCGCACTTCACTTTGGGGAGTTCCGTCACCTTCCTTCAGTTTTAGTTTCCTCGTACTCAAGTCGTCTGTTCGGGCGCCACTTGCCGCGGACCAGCGCAGCTTCCAAATAACGGTGCGGAATTAAGGAAACACACTTTGTCAGAACAAAACCGATGGGACCGGGAGGACTCCTCAAACTGCCTGGCAGCATCTGAGTGCCTCACAGCCTCAGTTCGCTTTATTATATGGACCTATGCAAATCAAGGACCCTGATACAAAGTTGCACATCAAAGGCTAAGACAGGAACTCTCCCAAGGTAAAAACAGTATACATTAGTGAATTTTACAAACATCTGAAAACAAAGAGTCAGAGGAAGGGTATGTATATTGCTTCCTGCAACCCAAGGAAGGAAGGGGAGTGGGTGCAAACACAGAGCATCAAAGCCAAATATGGAGATGGAGGGGGTAGAACTTAAGCCCCCTGCCAAGCCTTGAATCTATAATGGCTTTTTGCCATTACCGGTCCACAACACTGGAGCACAGCCTCGAGGGGGCAGGAAGCTTCAGTGAGGACAGAAGACTCGACTTAGAGCTGGAGACATAGAAGGAGCTCCCAGGCAGAAAAGTGAACACGCGCACTCCAGACAGACCTGGAGGGGAAAAAGATATAGAGGCGAGGAAGGCAAGACTGTTAGAAGCTTTCTGAGTTAGCAGTACTTTAGAAGACAAGTGGAAGAACTAGGAGATGATGCTGAAGAGGAAATCAGGATTCGTGTGTGTGTGTGTGTGTGTGTGTGTTCATGCACACACACGAGTATAGATCCTAGTTTCTGGGAATTAAAGTGGCTACCTACACTATCTCTGTATATATCAAACATAACCACGGAGGGGAAAAGAGAGGAAGAGATTGATATTATATTCTCCTCCACCCTAATGCTTCAATGCACCCAACCCAACACTCATACAAACAAAAATTAAATTGGCCCCGAATAAAATATTCAATGAGTATAACCCACATCTTCTACTGATCTGGTAAAATACAAATCATAATAGACAAAAACCTAACCTTTAGTAGCATGATGATGAACACTAATGTTGATTCAACAGGTTGATACGAACTGTTTGTTATAATTCACACATTGTAAAACTAGATCTTTTCAGTGTAAGGTTCTGAGTTTGAAAAACACACCCTGTTGTGTAACCATTATAACAATCAAAATGTAGTACACTTCGACCACCCAAAAAGTTTCCTTGTGCCCCTTTTTATCACTCCATCCCCCAGCCTTCCTAAGCCCCAGCCAATGGCAACAACTGATCTGTTTTCTGTCCCTATAGTCTTGCTTTTTTGAGAATGTAGTATAAATATAATCATAGAGTTAGCAGCCTCTTTGGTCTCACTTCTTTCAATTGGCTTATTGCTTGTGACATTCATTCACATATGTTCTATATTCATACATGTATGTATCAAGAGCTCATTCATTTGTATTGCTGGGTAGCTTTTCACTCTATGCATACACCACACAGTTTGCTTATCCATTCATCAGTTTAAAGATATTGGATTATTTCCAGATTTTTCAAATATTAATAACACCACTATAAGTATGACACAAAAAATTTGTGGGAGCCCTGGCCGGTTGGCTCAGCGGTAGAGCGTCGGCCTAGCGTGCGGAGGACCCGGGTTTGATTCCTGGCCAGGGCACACAGGAGAAGCACCCATTTGCTTCTCCACCCCTCCGCTGCACTTTCCTCTCTGTCTCTCTCTTCCCCTCCCGCAGCCAAGGCTCCATTGGAGCAAAGATGGCCCAGGCACTGGGGATGGCTCTGTGGCCGCTGCCTCAGGCGCTAGAGTGGCTCTGGTCGCAACATGGCGACGCCCAGGTGGGCAGAGCATCGCCCCCTGGTGGGCAGAGCGGCGCCCCTGGTGGGTGTGCCGGGTGGATCCCGGTCGGGCGCATGCGGGAGTCTGACTGTCTCTCCCTGTTTCCAGCTTAAGAAAAATGAAAAAAAAAAAAAATTTGTGGATAAACATAAATTTGTTTATGTAAGGTATGTGTTTTGGAGCTGGGCCACAAAGCATTTTGTAACTATATAAGTGACAAATGGTTTTCCAAGGTGGCTGTACCCTTTTGCATTCCCAGCAGCAATGTACGAGAGACCCAACTGTTCCACATCCTCACCAGCACTGGAATCTTGTCACATTTGATTTTAAAAAACTTATTGAATTTATTGGCGTGACACTCCAAGAAGAAGGTCTGCAGGGTAACGGTTATGCAGGTTTCAGGTGCACTGTTCTACAATACTTCATTTGCATGGTGATGGGGGAGACTTGACTTGGGTTCATTATTGATTTTTTTAAGCCATTCTACTGAGCACAAGTATATCTAATTTGCATTTTTCTCATGACTAATGATATTGGACACTTTTTCATTTCTTTTATACCATTCATTTATCTTTGGTGAAGTGGCCATACAAAACCCCTGCCCATATTTTCATGTGGTCTGTTTTCCTATAGCACCCTTCATATGGTCTGAATACATGTTCTTTACCAGGTATAAGTTGTGCAAACATTTTTCTCGGTCCAGACATTGTCATTCTCTTAATAGTGTCTTTCACAGAGTAGAAGTTTTGAACCAAGAGCAAATGATCATTTTTTCTTTTTTAAATTGTTCTAATATCATACCAAAGAAATATTTACCGAACCCAAGATCACAAAAATTTATCATATGTTTTCTTCTAAAAGAAGACTTTAAGTATAATTTTAGGTTTTAGCATTAAGGTCTAGGAAACATTTTAGGTTCATTTGCTTCTAAGATGCAATATATGGGTCTGTGTTCATTTTCTTGCACATGAATAGTCTATTGTTCCAGCACCATTTTTGAGAAGACTCTTTGAACCTTTATGTAATATGTAATATCAATTGACTGTGTAGGTAAGACTAGTTTTGTTTTTCTGTTTTTTCTTTTTGGACTCTTTGATATACTTTTCTCAATGAAACGAATAAAATGATGGAACACACTAGAGTTCTACCAAGCAGGCACCTAACATAGACACGGAACACGAGAACCCCTAACAGATATACAAGGAGATGGGAAGAAAGAAAGAAGCATGAAAGAAAACCGAACGATCTAGAAACAGTTTTTAGAGGGATCATAGAGCTATCCCTCTTTGTCAAGCTATTTCCAAGCATCTGGGCCACCTCTCTTTATTATAACTATTGGCTGGATTCTTTTTCCATGGACCCGGGGACTTGAATTGAAGCTGGCAGATCACCTAGAAAAGTGAACAAGAGGATCTGACCCATGGTGGGCAGATCCATTAGAAGCCAGCACACATCTGAGTGCCAGAGGATACATAGAGAACAGCTTTTCCCAGCTCTTTGTACGGACCTTGCAAGGGGGTGTTTGATTTTTTGCTTCCCCTGACTCACCTTACAGACACATATAGCACAGTCTTTCAAGGAGCACTCTATTCAAGGGGAGTTTCCCAGATTCAAAACCTCTTGCTCTTAGGAAACTGTGTCTGATACATTCACAGCCCAAATCCAAACCCTCAATTTCTTTCTGTATGTCATCCATGTTCCTTCGTATGGTTAAGTACATAATTCATATAAAAGTCATCTCTCTCTTTCACAGGCTGTAATTCTCCTTTAATTAGATTGTAATTAAAACCAAATAAAGAAACATGTAGATGAATAATTTCCTAAGTTTTTTCTCCTGGAAAAATTGTTTTTTCCTTGATAATCAGCCTAAAATAGAATCAGAAAATGGTTTTGTGCATATTTATAGTAAAACACTGGTGTGTGTGTGTGTGTGTGTGTGTGTGTGTGTGTGTTTTCCCCCTGAAAGGCACTTACACAAAGAGCAATTTTTCCCTAAGTCAAAAACTCCAGTTAATTTTTTTTTCAGAGAGCATTTTAATTTTCCATGGTACTGCTATTTTGACCTCTGAGACCTTGCAAAGTAAAGTATTTATGATCCTGGGCTTTTTTATGGTATTGTTTCAATATTTTTGTAACATTTGTATTTCTTGCTGATGTTTTTGGCATTAAAAATCACTCAAGCTGTGCTGAAATATAATGGTATTCACTGAACCATACCGTGGAAGGATAATTCAGTTCAGCGAGGTTATTCTAGCTCATCATGTACACAAAAGATTGAAAGAAATTGTAGAAGATTCTCAGTTCTCTGCACGGGCAATATTGAGTCTTTTTTTCCCTTCTCTAATAACTTGACATAGACAAACCTTCACATGAATATAGAAATAGCTAGTTTTAAGTCTTTAGAGCAAAGCAAAGGAAACATGCAATGGCCCACAGCACAAGGAAGCAAAATGCTGGTGAACAATCGCTCCGGGTCACTAGTTTTCTTTTCCTGTTTCCCAGACAAAAATCAAACCCGAGCAAACAGCTGTCATTCCCAATTTGAATGTATCCTTAGACAAGCCCCCTAATGATGAGTCTCAACCTTTAATCAGAGGAGGGGAATGTGCAATTAGAGATATAAACCGGGGATGAACTAATTTTTGTATAGCTAAGATGTCCCTAACTAGAAATACCCATAATGCTTCAGTTTGACTGCCATGTTTGTACCATTTTATATATGTTTTGAATTCCTGCCCCAAGAATAGATAGATGGAAAGGTTTTCTCTTGTGACCTTCAGCTTGAGATATCGATTACAACAGCCCCCAATATTGTATATGTTGTATATTTTCTCCTTGATTGACTGATAATCTAATTTTAGCTGTGCAAACACAACATAAACTCCTAAGGGATCAAGTACAAAAGCTGATGGGTCAAAGCACTAATACATATGTAAAGATCAGATAGATAGATAGATAGATAGATAGTTAGTTAGATAGATAGAATCTCATATTAGCCTTTCTTAACATATAGCTTCCACATTTTGGTAAAAAAAAAAAAAAAGTGCTTCTTACCTTCTTGTAATCATAGACATGTACCAGGCAGTAGAAAAGTGAATAAGGAGGAGGAGGTAAGGCACACTATAAAAATGATCACCATTCTCCACTCTTCCCAGTATCTGTGCCTGACCACAAGGTGTCTTTGTAGTATCTCCCATAAAGTAATTTCTTTCTCTACCCCTTGAATCCATGAGTGCCTTATGACATACTTTAACCAAGAGAATGCACCAAAATGACAGATGTGAATTCTGAATCTAGATCTCAATAGCCCTTGCACTCCATGCGGTTTCTTGGTACCCTTACCAGCATATGAACAAGCCCAGGGTAGCCCTCTGGATGAAGAAAGACATGCAGCACAGCCATCCTCATTGCCTTAGCTGATGGTCAGCCCCCAGCCAGTCTGAGAGCTAATCACAGATGCAGAAACTCAGATAATGCCAGAAAAACCTACAGAATTATGAGTAAAAAATGAACTGTTTTAACCCATTCAGTTTTGTGGTGGCTTGTTAGGCTGCAAATGATAAAATGAAAAAACATTATTTTTGTATTGATTCTATGGTCCAGAATTCATACATATCATTCCCACTCTTGTGCCATTGGTAAGAATTTAGTCCTATAGCCATAGTAGCTGCAAGGGAAGCTGGGAAATGTAGTCTTTTACTGGATGGTTGGTCATGCATCCAGCTCTAGCTAGGTTCCTATTACTAAAGAAAGGAAAGGGGAATCTATGTAGTGGAACAACTAGTTGGGTTCTCTGATACCTCAGCCTCTTCAGCTAGTTGTAAAGATTAAATGTGAAATAAGCGTAACAGTCTTGGGCAATAGCTGAGATCTAGAAAGGGATCAAGAAACGTGTTGTCCTTTATATTCAGAATCAGAAAAAGATAAAGTTTATTTAAAACATTCTAAAGTGTATTCAGAAGTGTCAGATTCTCCACACCTATTTCTCAGGTGTCCATTATCTCCAAGCAACCTTTCCTTGTCACTAACTAAAGTTAGGAATCACGCGGGAAGGGGGTCCATAGAAAGAAAATAAAGAGTGACACTAAAACTTTGTCCCTACTGATAGGACACAGACAACGCCTGGATATCTGTTACAAAAGATTAGATAGAGCATAAAGCCAGGGGACAGGACTAAAGAAAGTCCGTTCAACTCTGTCACTGTCACTGTGTAATAAATAGAGAATGTCACTGTGCAACCATCAGAAATCAAGGTGGAAACAGCTTTTATTTTCTTCCTTTTCTTGCTTTGGTCCTGGGAGTTTTGTTAAATAATAACAAAAGGCAGTTGGTACTGTAATAAACTATCTTGGACTTGGGGGGAGGTAAAAAAAGCAGGTGTCCGTTTCCTGCAGCCAATGGATGTGTCTGTTTCCAATTTTAGTGAAAAAAAATTAAAGATAAAAATAGAATGGAAGGTGGGTGATAGAAAATGGACAGAAAAAGAAATTTGAAAGAACAGCTTTTGGGATGACCATCACTTATCCACTAGCTAGATGACTACCTAATGGTAATGGTAGAATTTTAAAAAAACCATTGAACAAATATTAGTCAAGAATACATGTTTACCTGTGTTTTGAAATCTGATGTTTTGAGTCTGATGAATGGCCTCACATTGGGTAAACAGCTGTTATTGTTCAAATCTGTGTGAACCATTTCTCTTTCTCTCTCTCTCTCTCTCTCTCTCTCTCTTTCTCCCTCCCTCCTTCCAGAGCTGCTCCCTATTCAGGATTTTCTATTACAAGTCAAATCCCGAAACAACCCAAAAAAGCTTAGCTGAGGGACCCTGGATAGAAGAGAGATGAAATAATCAATAAGTACAGTGACACACACAAGAGAATGAGACAGCAGTGAGATGCAGGGCAGGTGTGGGCCATCGTGTGAGTGGCAGTGTTTACAGAATATGTCCAGCTGAGACGCAAGAAAGGGCTCAAGGTCAACAACAACTAGAAAAATAGAAAGCCGCAGAAAGAAGGCTTTGTCAGGAAACATACGTGGATGAGGCCCCGGGCGCTGAGAGAGGTGTGCTCAGAGGTGAGCCGAGGAACACAAAGGTCCTTCCTGAGGAGAAAGACTTCAGAAACAGGAGAAGGATCACAGACCAAGAGAATGGCAGAGAGGAGAAAAGGAAGATACACAGCTCCAAAGCAGCATCTTTAGACATATCTCTTCTATGTTGAGGGATTAAGCAACAAACAGCTCTGCGCCTACAGGAGTCCATGTTTTAAAATAATGAGCCATTTGGATAAAGCATCCACCTGAAATGCTGAGGTCGCTGGTTCGAAATCCTGCACTTGTCTGGTCAAGGCACATATGGGAGTTGATGCTTCCTGCTCTTTCTTCTTTCTCTCTCTCTCTCTCTCTCCTCTCTAAAATGAATAAATAAAAAAATAAAATAATAAAATATGAGACATTGTTGGGATAATCCTATCAAAGGATTAGGAAATTGCAGTGGAAAGCATAGGAAGAATGCAATCAAAGACTAAAGCATGATGCCCGAGACATAAGTCAACATTTTCAGAGGGTATCCAAAGGAGTACTAGTCTCTCCTGAGGGTAATATATATTACAGAAAAACAATAAATATGAAAACAACCAGGTTCCATGCAGTTGCATAGACTTCTTTCCTGCAGAGAATATTCAGCACTAAGGCAAACTCTGTGATGCTTCAAAAAGGATGTGTGTGGCAAATATCTGTTCTTTGTTCCCCAAGCGTCACATAGCCACTTTCCCTTCGGGAAGCAAGATGACGCTTGTGTTAGGATTCTCCATTAGAAAGCTCAGTTTACACCTCCTCGCAAAACAGTGGACACGTGACCAAGTCCAGGCCAATCAGGTCCTCCCTCCAGAGAAGGAGCTGCTTTAGCCGATGGACAAATCTTTACCATGAGCATCAAGGCTTTGCTCCTGCTGATGGGCCCTCCCTGCCCCCAAGGCCCGGTGGTTCAGGTTTTCTTCAGGTTCAGGTTTTCTTCAATGTTCTGAGCTACCTCAACTCTTTCTAGTCAATTCCACTCAAGTTTGGTAGCCAGAGTTCTTTCATTTGCAACCAAATTGCTCTGAGGGGCAAACACTTCACAAGGTACATTTGACTATGGATTTTTTTCTTTCTTTTCTTTTTTCTTTTTTGAAAAATAACACACTGAACAGTTTATCTTCAGAACACACACTGCTCTAGATAATAATAAAGGGCTTTTGGAACATATTAAGGAAACATGAGCTGTTCTTTTGTTTTCTTTTTAAATTTTTTAAAATATTTTATTTATTGATTTTTAGAGAGAGGGGGGAGAGAGACAGAGAGAGAGAAGGGGGAGGAGCAGGAAGCATCAACTCCCATATGTGCCTTGACCAGGCAAGCCCAAGATTTCGAACCGGCAACCTCAGTGTTCCAGGTCAACTCTTTTTTTTTTTTTTTTAATTTATTTTTTTTTTAATAAATTTTTATTAATGGTAATGGGATGACATTAATAAATCAGGGTACATATATTCAAAGAAAACATGTCTAGGTTATTTTGTCATCAAATTATGTTGCAAACCCCTCGCCCAAAGTCAGATTGTCCTCCGTCACCCTCTATCTAGTTCTCTATGCCCCTCCCCCTCCCCCTAACTCTCTCCCTCCCTCCCTCCCATGTCCTCCCTCCCCCCCACCCTTGGTAACCACCACACTCTTGTCCATGTCTCTTAGTCTCATTTTTATGTTCCACCAATGTATGGAATCATGTAGTTCTTGTTTTTTTCTGATTTGCTTATTTCACTCCTTATAATGTTATCAAGATCCCACCATTTTGCTGTAAATGATCTGATGTCATCATTTCTTATGGCTGAGTAGTATTCCATAGTGTATATGTGCCACATCTTCTTTATCCAGTCTTCTATTGAAGGGCTTTTTGGTTGTTTCCATGTCTTGGCCACTGTGAACAGTGCTGCAATGAACATGGGGCTACATGTGTCTTCACGTATCAATGTTTCTGAGGTTTTGGGGTATATACCCAGTAGAGGGATTGCTGGGTCATAAGGTAGTTCTATTTGCAGTTTTTTGAGGAACCACCATACTTTCCTCCATAATGGTTGTACTACTTTACAGTCCCACCAACAGTGAATGAGGGTTCCTTTTTCTCCACAGCCTCTCCAACATTTGCTATTACCCGTCTTGTTGATAATAGCTAATCTAACAGGAGTGAAGTGGTATCTCATTGTAGTTTTGATTTGCATTTCTCTAATAACTAATGAAGCTGAGCATCTTTTATATATCTGTTGGCCATTTGTATCTCTTCCTGGGAGAAGTGTCTGTTCATGTCCTCTTCCCATTTTTTTATTGGATTGTTTGTTTGTTTGTTGTTGAGTTTTATGAGTTCTTTGTAAATTTTGGATATTAGGCCCTTATCTGAGCTGTCGTTTGAAAATATCAGTTCCCATATAGTTGGCTGTCTGTTTATTTTGATATCAGTTTCTCTTGCTGAGCAAAAACTTTTAATTCTGATGTAGTCCCATTCATTTATCTTTGCCTTCACTTCTCTTGCCATTGGAGTCAAGTTCATAAAATGTTCTTTAAAACCCAGGTCCATGATTTTAGTACCTATGTCTTCTTCTATGTACTTTATTGTTTCAGGTCTTATATTTAGGTCTTTGATCCATTTTGAATTAATTTTAGTACACGGGGACAGGCTGTAGTCGAGTTTCATTCTTTTGCATGTGGCTTTCCAGTTTTCCCAACACCATTTGTTGAAGAGGCTTTCTTTTCTCCATTGTGTGTTGTTGGCCCCTTTATCAAAGATTATTTGACCATATATATGTGGTTTTATTTCTGGGCTTTCTATTCTGTTCCATTGGTCTGAGTGTCTATTTTTTTGCCAATACCATGCTGTTTTGATTATCGTGGCCCTATAATATAGTTTAAAGTCAGGTATTGTAATGCCTCCAGCTTCATTCTTTTTCCTTAGGATTGTTTTGGCTATTCGGGGTTTTTTATAGTTCCATATAAATCTGATGATTTTTTGTTCCATTTCTTTAAAAAATCTCATAGGGATTTTGATGGGAATTGCATTAAATTTGTATATTGCTTTGGGTAATATGGCCATTTTGATTATATTTATTCTTCCTATCCAAGAACAAGGAATATTTTTCCATCTCATTGTATCTTTTTCGATTTCCCTTAACAATGCTTTGTAATTTTCATTATATAGGTCCTTTACGTTCTTTGTTATGTTTATTCCTAGGTATTTTATTTTTTTTGTTGCAATCATGAAGGGGATTATTTTTTTGAGTTCGTTTTCTAATATTTCATTGTTGGCATATAGAAAGGCTATGGACTTTTGTATGTTAATTTTGTATCCTGCGACCTTACTGTATTGGTTTATTGTTTCTAATAATCTTTTTGTGGAGTCCTTCGGGTTTTCGATGTATAGGATCATATCATCAGCAAAAAGTGATAGCTTTACTTCTTCTTTTCCGATATGGATGCCTTTTATTTCTTTGTCTTGTCTGATTACTCTAGCCAGAACTTCTAGCACCACGTTGAATAAGAGTGGAGAGAGTGGACAACCCTGTCTTGTTCCTGATTTAAGGTAGAAAGTCCTCAGTTTTATGCCGTTTAATAGGATGTTGGCTGATGGTTTATCATATATGGCCTTTATCATGTTGAGATATTTTCCTTCTATACCCATTTTGTTGAGAGTCTTAAACATAAAATTGTGTTGTATTTTATCAAAAGCCTTTTCTGCATCTATTGATAAGATCATGTGGTTTTTGTTCTTTGTTTTGTTGATATGGTGTATTACGTTAACCGTTTTGCGTATGTTGAACCATCCTTGAGATTCTGGGATGAATCCCACTTGATCATGATGTATTATTTTTTTAATATGTTGTTGTATTCGGTTTGCCAGTATTTTGTTTAGTATTTTAGCATCTGTATTCATTAGAGATATTGGTCTGTAGTTTTCTTTCTTTGTGCCATCCTTGCCAGGTTTTGGTATGAGGGTTACGTTGGCCTCATAAAATGTGTTTGGAAGTATTGCTTCTTCTTCAATTTTTTGGAAGACTTTCAGTAGAATAGGAACCAAGTCTTCTTTGAATGTTTGATAGAATTCACTAGTATAACCGTCTGGGCCTGGACTTTTATTTTTGGGGAGATTTTTAATAGTTTTTTCTATTTCCTCCCTGCTGATTGGTCTGTTTAGGCTTTCTGCTTCTTTATGACTCAGTCTAGGAAGGTTGTATTGTTCTAGGAATTTATCCATTTCTTCTAGATTGTTGTATTTGGTGGCATATAATTTTTCATAGTATTCTACAATAATTCTTTGTATTTCTATGATGTCTGTGGTGATCTCCTCTCTTTCATTTTGGATTTTATTTATTTGAGTCCTGTGTCTTTTTTCCTTGGTGAGTCTTGCCAAGGGTTTGTCAATTTTGTTGATCTTTTCAAAGAACCAGCTCCTTGTTTTATTGATTTTTTTCTATAGTTTTTCTGTTCTCTATTTCATTTATTTCTGCTCTGATTTTTATTATCTCCTTTCTTCGGCTGGTTTGGGGTTGTCTTTGTTCTTCTTTTTCTAGTTCCTTAAGGTGTGAAGTTAAGTGGTTTACTTCGGCTCTCTCTTGTTTGTTCATATAGGCCTGAAGTGATATGAACTTTTCTCTTATTACTGCTTTTGCTGCATCCCAGAGATTCTGATATGTCGTATTTTCATTTTCATTTGTCTGTATATATCTTTTGATTTCTGCGCTTATTTCTTCTTTGACCCATTCAATTTTTAGAAGTATGTTGTTTAGTTTCCACATTTTTGTGGGTTTTTCCCCCTCTTTTTTGTAGTTGAATTCTAGTTTCAAGGCTTTATGATCAGAAAATATGCTTGGTACAATTTCAATTTTTCTAAATTTGCTGATATTGTCTTTGTGGCCCAACATATGGTCAATTATTGAGAATGTTCCATGTACACTAGAGAAAAATGTATACTCTGTCGCTTTGGGATGAAGTGTCCTGTAGATGTCTATCATATCCAGGTGTTCTAGTATTTCGTTTGAGGCCACTATATCTTTATTGATTCTCTGTTTGGATGACCGATCTAGAGCCGTCAGCGGTGTATTGAGGTCTCCAAGTATGATTGTATTTTTGTTAGTTTTTGTTTTAAGGTCAATAAGTAGCTGTCTTATATATTTTGGTGCTCCTTGGTTTGGTGCATATATATTAAGGATTGTTATGTCTTCTTGATTCAACTTCCCCTTAATCATTATGAAATGACCATTTTTGTCTCTGAGTACTTTTTCTGTCTTGTAGTCAGCATTATTAGATATGAGTATTGCTACATCTGCTTTTTTTTTGGGTGTTGTTTGCTTGGAATATTGTTTTCCAGCCTTTCACTTTGAATTTGTTTTTATCCTTGTTGCTTAGATGTGTTTCTTGTAGGCAGCATATAGTTGGATTTTCTTTTTTAATCCATTCTGCTACTCTGTGTCTTTTTATTGGTAAGTTTAATCCATTTACATTTAGTGTAATTATTGACACTTGTGGGTTCCCTACTGCCATTTTATAAATTGCTTTCTGTTAGTTTTGTATCTAGTTTGATTCTTCTCTTTTGTTTTTCTATCATTTGTTTTTATTTGTTTGTGTTCCATACTTCTTTCCTCTGTTGCTACCTTTTTTAAGTCAAGTGTTTTTGTGGTGGTTTTTTTAAGGGTGGTTACCATTAAGTAATGAAAAGGGTACCTACCATATTCATTGTAGTACCCTATCTTATAAGTATTTCTGCACTTCATCATCCTTTGCTACTGTTAATCTCCATCCTCTCCCCCCTTTTTTTCCTTTGTTGTCACAGTTTAAGTTTGGTTTTATTGTGTTCTTGGTGGAGCTGTTACTTGTGGTGTTGTTTTCTTTTGTTCTTTGAATCTGGTTGGAAAACCCCCCTTAGTATTTCCTGGAGTGGGGGCTTTCTGTTGATAAATTCTCTCATCTTTTCTGTATTTGTGAATGTTTTTATATCTCCTTCATACTTGAAGGATAGCTTTGATGGGTATAGTATTCTTGGCTGAAAGTTCCTCTCTTTCAGGGCTTTAAATATTGGGGTCCACTCTCTTCTAGCTTGTAGAGTTTCTGCTGAGAAATCTGATGATAATCTAATAGGCCTTCCTTTATATGTTGTACTCTTCTTTTCCCTGGCTGCCTTGAGAATTTTTTCTTTGTCATTGGTTTGTGTCATCTTTATTATGATGTGCCTTGGAGTGGGTTTGTTGGGGTTAAGAAAACTTGGTGTTCTGTTTGCTTCTTGAATTTGAGGCTTTAGTTCCTTCCACAGGCTTGGGAAGTTCTCATCTATTATTTGTTTGAGTATATTCTCCATTCCATTTTCTTTCTCTTCTCCCTCTGATATACCTATTATTCTTATGTTATTCTTTCTGATGGAGTCAGACAATTCCTGTAGGGCTTTCTCATTTTTTATTATTTTTGAGTCTCTTTCTTCTTCTCTCTGTTGTGCCTCAAGTTGTTTGTCTTCTATTTCACTAATCCTATCTTCAATCTGGGCTGTTCTGTTAGCTAAGCTTGTTACCTCGTTTTTCAGCTCGTGAATTGAGTTTTTCATTTCTGTTTGATTTGTTTTTATAGTTTCAATTTCCTTGGTAATATATTCTTTGTGTTCATTGAGTTGTTTTCTGATCTCCCTATATTGCCTTTCTGTGTTTTCTTGTATATCTCTGAGTATTTTTAAGATTTCTATTTTAAATTCTCTTTCATTTAGCTCCAAGTCTTCCAATATGTTAAGTCTTTTCTCCATAGATTTTTCCACATCTATTTGTGTTACCTCTCTTTCTTTTGTATCCATAATATTCGATTTCCTCTTTCTTATCGGCATCTGAGGGTGGTCTTATTGATAGCACGCAGGCGCACTCCCTCGCGGCTTGAATGAGCGTCGCTGCTGCGGTAGCTTCCTCCACACCCTCGTCTCTCAGATTCAAGTGATAACAGTCCTTTTGCTTTCAGTTTGTGTGGAACTCCGGAATGCTCCGAGGATAAATTTTTCTGTTTCTAGTTGATAAATTTGTTGTGATTTAGGGGAGAGCTGTCGGACGCGCTTCTCACGGCGCCATTTCCGTCAGGTCAACTCTTGATTCCACTGCGCCACCACAGGTCAGGCCATGAACTGTTCTTAATACTTATATGTAGTCGTGGGATATGACGAAGCAAGGAGCCATGACACATCCCTCTGCCTGCTCCTGCCACAAAGCATGTGAAAATGGCCTTGCTGGGGATGGTGAAGTCACTATGCAAAGGTGACTAAGACCGTCAAGGGTCAAAAGATGAGAAACACACTCTCCTCAGCAAAGTGTCTGATTTAGCAGGGCAAAATGTGTAAAATATACAAGGCAACTTTGAGCTTACCACAAGGCAAGGCCTTCCCGGAGAACAATCAGACCCAGTTCATTTAACAACCTCCCTCAATTTGGAGGGCTGTGGAAAAGTAGGGGGCGTACTCCTCACATCTCCTTCCAAAGCCTGCTCAGGTGGTAATATATATATATTTTTTTTTTTGAAGAAAAAAATATCTTGTTAAGTATATTCACTTAAGAAAAGCAAAATGTCTCTAATATAGGGACAACAGAAAAAAATTCCTTAATAGGAAAAAAAAGGGGGGTAAGGAGGGGCTAAAGAGAAAAGAGGAATGAAAAGACGCTAAAAAGCACACACCCAAATCATTTTAACTCTATCTTTGTGTCTCTACAAAGTTTGTACAATGACGGGTCCAGAAACAACAACAATAGTGTTCATAATAGTAAGAGAAAAGACTAATAACATGATTGGGTTCTCTCTGTTTATGGTAGAAAACTCATTATTCCCATTATACAGAGGAGAAAACTGAGGCAGAAAGATAGGTTAACTGTCTAAGAGCCTGAGTCTTCAACCAATTGAACTTATCAGCTAATTTTCTTGCCCTAAGTGGCTTCCTCTCTATCTCAAAGAAATGCAAACATAACACAACCCATAGTAATAGTGACAATGCAAGGAATTGTGTACAGGCTGATAGGCACACACACAGACACATACTGATACATTTTCAAAAGGCGGCAAGAGAAAGTGACTAATAGAAGAAACAAATAATAAATGGAGCAAAGCCCTGAAGATGGACAGGGAGGAAAAATGAAGAACATTCTGAAGAGCACTTGGGAACACATCTTTCTCTCAGTCTGGCTAACAGTAAAAACTGAAATGTTTGTGGTAGGTACCTGGACCTTTGAGGAGATTCATGCCTGGAAGCAGTTCTTGGAGAAATATCCTGCAGAAGGATGCAGGAGAAGAATATTTTGGTCTGTGGGTTGAGTGTACTGGGCTGACTAGCTTCCTGTTTTCTAACAACCCTGCCTTCATCCATGTAGGATACAGATATTTGTCTATGATGGAGGTTAAATAGATGTTTATGGAGGAAATCAATCGTGTTCAAGTGCACTAGGTTTACGTAAATTCTAACAGCTCTTTCCAGCTCTCGAAGAAATACTTGTAGAAGTGTTATGATTTCATCATGAACTTGCAGTTTGGTCAGGGGTTGTCAAGAGTTCCAGAGTCTTCGTTTTATCTGTATTCTAAAGTCTTGAGGCATATTTCCAAATTAGAAGTCATCTAGGTCAGGTGCCCCAAACTCAGATTACCCCAGAATCTAGACAAATGGCATAAATCAATGAAATAATCTGTGTGTGGAAAAATAATTATAGGGCCATCTTGGTCTGCTTCTCATTTGCCCACTTTTCATAATGGCCTGGAAGCAGAAATGCATCTCCCTAAGAAAAGTCATCACAAAAGGGGAATGATAGCGACAAAAGAACATTGGTCTTAGTCTCTGAGAGATAAGGAGTGGGTAGGCATTGTCACAAACTGGCAAATGCATGGTCACCTAGAGCTGGCACCTGCTCCCAGCCTTACCTGTTAGTGCCATGTCTACAGTGCAATATCAACACTGACATACGGTCTGAACTTTTTAGCAAAATGTGACAGATAAGCAAAACGCCTCCCTTTTCTGTGTGTCTATGTTCTTTGTCACCCAACTATGCAACGCCTTCATACTCTGACTTTGGGATGCCTGTAACACTTGTTTTAAACCAACAGAATGACATACAAGTGACAACTGATCCTGGAGCTTATGAAATCTTACATGTTTCTGCACGTTCTTTTTTATTGTTAACCTGAGAACCCGCCACAGCTAACTCGAGGCGGACAAGAGACAAAGAAGGGGTCAAAAGACAAACTTTCCTGGCTGAGAGCCAGATGTGTGAGCCCACCAAGAACAGTGAAGCCAAACAGCTCCCCTCAACCTACCCCAGACACACTTTTGCACTGCCACTGAGGCTGTGTGCTTGGTTGTTACACAGCATTATTGTGGTAGTAAAACGCTGATGCACAAAAGTCCAAGTTGTTAGATAAAATTACCTGATTTTTAAAGTTCATACCTAAAGGAAGCTCTTGGAGAAGTATAGTGCTGAGTGATCTAGGAGGGGGAAATGTTTTCCATCAGTTTATTGAGTCTATTAGTCTGGACTAGCTTCCCCTTTTCTAACAACCCATCGATTACCCACCCATTATCTTTGGGCATTATAGCTACTTCTCTATCACGGGAGGGTTTTTCTTTGTTTGTTTGTTTGTTCTTGGTTTTGTTTTTTATTTACATCAGCAACTGATTCATGTTCTTAAAACATAACACAATTGAAACACGGTATTTCGACGAGTCTGATCCCGACCATAAGTCACTATTTTGCATTCTCTGTTAGAGTCCTGTTAGAGTCTAAGCCCTTCATTTCACATTTAAGAAAAGACATTCAAAGGAGATAAAATATATTTTCCAACACGAAGTAACTGGATCTCAGTTGCATTGTTTCACCTCATTTGGTCACTTTTTAAAAAGTATCTTAGTACTTAGTTCTTTGGAGTGCATGGGCATTTCCAAAATCACTCAGGTCCTCTGTCCTCAGCCTTCCTGCCACTTTGTTTCTGTCCCGAGGCTAGAGCCCCGGAAGCATCCACACTGCATTCCTCCCCACAAGCCTCTGCTGAGCCCTGTCAGCTAGCTGCTCACTTTTGAGCAAGGGATCTGAATTCTCCTTTTACCTAGGAAAGGTAGTATTTCTAAAATGTGCTTGAGGCCACGAACTGGGTATATTCCTTCAGCATTAAACTCACACCACCTCTCTCCAGGAAGCAAATGAATAAATGATGCTTCTACTTTAAAATGGAATAATTTCCACGCAGTGCTGAGTAAGACCGAATTCCCAGGAAATCTGGATAAAATTGGTCTTGGCCGAGCAAAACCAATCGAGGAGCAGAGCAGACAGGCTCATTCTAATAGGGCGTGTGTCCCTTCATTTAGAAAAGCATAGTTTCCCTTTCAGAGCTACTGAAGGAGAGCCCATATTGAAAGTTGTGATTATTGTTTCAGCCACGATTCATAAAGAGACTGAACAGCTGCACTCTTTATTTGATCTGATCTAAATACTTGCTCCTTGTATTTTGTGCTGGGAGATATTTATGTTATCAATTCAACTTCATACTAACCATCGGGAAGAATACTCCCCGTAGCTCTGCTGACTCAAAATAATGACTTGTAAGGGAGCCCTAATGACAGAACAAGGGGCAATTATAGACACAGCATGAGACTTGGAATGACTGTGTGATGTATTTTGTGCACTTGATTGACCTCATGTTCAAGTTCGTTTGTGCCTCACTGTTGTAGATAGGGCCTATGCCTCAGGGTGTATGCCTTATTAATTTCAATATAAGAAGACAGAACGAATTAGATCTGTTGGCTCAGACAAAAACACAAAGCTGCCCCAGTGCTTGGCAGGAAAAGGGATGGCACATTTGGGGTCTACCAGAAGGAACTATCAACTGTCTTTCAGGGAAGAAGAAGTTAGAACAATCAATATAGAGTGTTAATTTATTCCTATTCTTGGGATATCTACATCAATGTGCATCGTCTTGTGTCTGTATATGATTGTGGTTGGTGCTGGGAGGACTTAGAATTTCTTGTAAAATGAGAGAGGGAGAGGAAAACAGAGACAACAAGAACTTGGTGTAAACCAAGTTTACTGTGAGATATCTGGAGATTGTATTGTTTTAGAGCAAAACCATTGGGCAGTCTCTTCCATGAATGTCATGGAAACACGCCTGCTGTGCAGTGATTCACTGAATATGGAGGGAACAAGTCTTTTCTGATGGGTTGTTTATTATCCCAACTCCAAACAGGCTTTCTCAGATGGGGGTGGGGAGGTAAAAGAAGGGGAGTGAAGGGACTGTGGTTTGTTTGTTTTATTAATTTTAGTGTTTACCAAAATAAAAAAAATAAAAGAAACACAAATCCTCTTGCTTTGTTGTGTACAAAATTATAGAGGGAATTCAAGCACATAATGATATTGCAGACTGGCTTGAACACAATGTGGAGTAACTGGCACTTATGCAATTTCTCAGAAATACCGCTTTGATTCTAAATTGGTTGAAAAGAGGCGTTCCGAAAGAGTCGTTTCATCAGTCTCGGTTGTTTGCTAATAGTACCGTCTAGTCAGCTCCGCCTACTCTGCCAAAGTGGTTGTTAGAAAAACCTACAAAAAGCCTTGGGAAAAATATTTGAAATCGATGTTTTCTAAGTGATATTGGGAACCACAGCTCTGCTTTTCCATTGTGAGACATGTAATCTTTGAGAAAGTGCATAACTAATATCTCCTACTGAATGAGGAAGGTCCTAACTCAGAACATAAAAATAAAGTGCGCAACTAGCAACGAAGACAGGCAAACAATGCCAAGTGATGACACATTGGAACACCGGGAATCTACTTTATCCGTTTCTAGCCTGGAAAATGGTGGGCGGGAAATGGGTCATATCTAAAACTATAGGAACATAAGAGCTTTTATAGGAAGGGACAAGATACTGATGTTTATCACACATGTTTTTGCCTCAGATGTTAGGGAAAGAGTAAGAAATGTATGTATAAATGTATGGTACTTTACAATATTGATTTTCAATAGGGAAAGTTTTCAAAAACAATTATTAGTAAATTCTCTTTAAAACACTGGTCAGATAAATATACCGATTGTAAACAGTGTGTAGAGGAATGGATTTCCAGATTTCTCTGAGAAAATAGATTTCTGACTGAAAGCTCTTGCTTTAGGAAAAGATGTTTCTTCTCCATTGAGGCAGTATCCTCTACTTAGAGTAATGAGTAAAAGGCAGACAATCCGAATAAGACAAGTGTAGCACATGTGATTCATTCATTCATTGTAAAGCATTGCCTTTCAATTTTATGTAACAGAACTGCCACCAGTTTTCTGAAAATTAAACCAGAGAAAACTCTGAGAAATGGAACAGATAGTGGCATTATTTTCTATGACAGTTGATCCTTGAACACAGGTTTGAACTGTGCAAGTCAACTTATACATGGATTTCTTTTTTCAATAAATACAGTTAATGCATTTTCTTTTCCTTATTGTGTTCTTAAAAACATTTTCTTTTCTCTAGCTCAATTTATTGTCAAACCACAATACATGCCTGACTTGTGGTGATGCAGTGGATAAAGCGTCAGCCTGGATTGCTGAAGTCACTAGTTCGAAACCCCAAACTTGCCTGGTTAAGGCACATACAGGAAGCAACTACTATGAGTTGATGCTTCCTGCTTCTTCTCCCTCTCTCCTTTCTCTCTAAAAATCAATAAATAAAATTTTTTAAAAACCAATACATATAACATAAATAATGTATGTTGACTATGTTATTTATCAGTAAGGATTCTAGCCAAAAGTAGACTAATAGTTGTTAAGTTTTAGGGGAGTCAAAAGTTATGTGTGAATTTTCAACTGCACAGAGAGTTCCTGTCCCTAATCTCCATGTTGCCTAAGTGTCTACTGTGCATGTTTTTTTAAGCCAATAAGATAGAAAAGTAAAGCGATTTTCATGATATCAACAATTAGTAAATAGGGATGCACACAAGTCTTGTCATATAACATTCTTAATTTGATCAACTTCAGCAGTTTATTCAACTAAAGCTGAAGAGTGTTAGGTTAAAAAAGAAAGTCTAGATTTGGACATCTTTTGTCTGGAAATTATCCATCATTCATCCACTAAGGTGATTTTCATCTGGAACCCACTGACCCAAGTTTTGGTTCATTGTCAGGTCACACATTTGTGAGTGTTCATAATTCCACCCCTGAAAAATTTCTGCAATTATTCAGAGGGTCACTAAAAGTGAACCTAAAAGTATTTAGCCTGTAGCTATCTGCAGCCATCCTAAATTATAAGATGAGGCTGTCGAAACAGCAGAGCCTTCCACAAGATAAAGTTAAAATAAATTCTGATCCAATCATTTACTAATTAATTTGTTCATTCAACAAATATTTATTAAACATTTATTATGAAACAGGACAGTTATAGATAAGGTTGTAATTAAATAGCAAATACCCCTGCCCTCATTTTATTTACTTTGCAGGGGATAAGAGTACATTTTAAAAATTAAAATAGACTTATTTGAATTTTAAGTGGCCTTGTAATGAATAAAGCAAAGCATACTAAAAAATAATGATAAAGTGCATGTGTTACACTGTCTAGATCAGGGGCAGTCAACCTTTTTATACCTACCGCCCACTTTTGTATCTCTGTTAATAGTAAAATTTTCTAACCGCCCACCGGTTCCACAGTAATGGTGATTTATAAAGTAGGGAAGTAACTTTACTTTATAAAATTTATAAAGCAGAGTTACAGCAAGTTAAAGCATATAATAATGATTACTTACCAAGTATTTATGTCAGATTTTCACTAAGTTTGGCAGAATAAATCTTTATAAAACAACTTACAGCCTGACCTGTGGTGGCGCAGTGGATAAAATGTCGACCTGGAAATGCTGAGGTCGCCGGTTCGAAACCCTGGGCTTGCCTGGTCAAGGCACATATGGGAGTTGATGCTTCCAGCTCCTCCCCCCTTCTCTCTCTCTCTCTCTGTCCTCTCTAAAAAGGAATAAAAAAAAAAAAAAAAAAATTTAAAAAAAAAAAAAAAAAAAAAACTTACTATAGTTAAATCTATCTTTTTATTCATACTTTGGTTGCTCCGCTACAGCCCACCATAAAAGCTGGAATGTCCACTAGTGGGCGGTAGGGACCAGGTTGACTACCACTGGTCTAGAGCATGGGTTGGCAGCTACACGTTATAGATCAGCTCTGGATTTTACATTTATATATATATATATATATATTTTTTTTTTTTTTTTTTTTTTTCTTTTACAGAGACAGAGAGAGAGTCAGAGAGAGGGATAGACAGGGACAGACAGACAGGAACGGAGAGATGAGAAGAAGCATAAATCATTAGTTTTTCATTGCACATTGCAACACCTTAGTTGTTCATTGATTGCTTTCTCATATGTGCCTTGACCGCGGGCCTTCAGCAGACCAAGTGACCCCTTGCTCAAGTCAGCAACCTTGGGTCCAAGCTGGCAAGCTTTTGCTCAAACCAGATGAGCCTGCGCTCAAGCTGGCGACCTCGGGGTCTTGAACCTGGGTTCTCAGCATCCCAGTCCGAGGCTCTATCCACTGCACCACCGCCTGGTCAGGCAGATTTTACATTTTTAAAAGATTGTTATAGATAGATAGATAGATAGATAGATAGATAGATAGATAGATAGATAGATATGCAACAGAGATTTTATGTGGCTAAAAAAGCCTAAAATACTTACTATCTGGTATTTTATAGAAAACATTTGCTGGTCTTCTACCAAGATAGTTGCCAAGAATTCTTCCTGTCACTCTATAACCATGCCACTGATCCTATCAAACACAAGAGCCTGTTTTCCTATCCCTTGCCTCTTGGCTGACCTTGCCAATATTTTTGGCCCACAGAATGATGTAGAAGTAATATTCTGAGACTTTCAAACCTATACCTTAAGAAACCTTGTGACCTTTGCTTTCACTCTTAGACACCAGACAATATAAAGAAATCTAGGCTATCCTGCTAGAGAGAGGTCATAGAGAGAAAGAGGCCTTGGAAGATGAGAGTCCAGAAAGAGAAATAAGTCACATAGAGGAGAACTGAGCATCACAGGCAGAATTAAGGCCCTCAACACATCAGTAAAGCCGCATTAGGTCCTCCAACCCCAGTCAGAGCACTCCAGCCAACAGTCATAAGTCATCGCTACTAAAACCTACTGGAATATTTGATTCATAGAATCATGTAAATAAAATAATTTTTGTTTTAAGCCACTCAGCACTTAGTTCTGGGGTGGTTTTCATTTATTTTCTTTCTTTCTTTATTATTATTTTGGTGTAATAGACAAGTCACACAGAAATTGGTACCAGGACTAGAGTGCTACTTTGAGGAAAACACATAGTATTGCCTTTGGAATAGGGTGACACACAGAAGCTTGAAGGAAGGAAAGAAACTGATAGTGGAGCCCTGGAGAGCATTGGAAAAAAAGTCCTATTAAATATTGGAGAAGGAATGACCTGTGTGACATAGAGGTGGACCACTTGGCAACACTTGTGAATATAGCTAAAATTTTAAGGCATAGATCTGAAAGTGTCATCTTGTTTTCTATGGCTGTGTAGATAAAGTAGAGGAGAGAGAGGAACTAAAGAAGAATTGCTCCTTATACAAGCAGAATTTGAAGGAAATATAGAGAATCCAGGACAGTTTTTTCAGTCAGAAAAAAATATGTGCTCAGAGTAAAAACTGACCTCCTAGTAAAAACCAAATGAAGAGTGTGGCCATAAGATCCTTTGATAAGAAATCAGAAGAACAAAAGTGATGTTTATTATACCCTTCAGTTAAATTAAGACAAAAAATATGAGTCCTAAAGCACTGTTTTACATCAGCCTGACATTCCCAAAGGAGACTAAAAATTAAAAAAAAAAAAAAGAAGCTACCAATGTGATTTTGGGAGATGGAGTGAACCCTGGTAAGACATATAGAAAGCCCATAAATATTTTAAGAGAAGTACATTAGGAGAAGCACTACCAGCTTGGATTAAATGGGACTGAAATAGAAGAAAATGAATAAAGGCCCCTGGTCCCTAACTTTGTGCAGGTAGAAAATAGAGGAGGAAGCAGCTAAACTTGAAGCACAAGAATTCTCAGTGCATGTCGCCGTGAGTCAAGGACACCAATACAGTAGAGGACCACTGCTGGGGAGCTGAAGAACCAGGCCATAGTAAAGACATGTGCCTAGAGGAATTTAAGAATTGCTATGGGCCAGTCCCTGCTATGCGTCTGACTTTCTCCCACTGGTGAATGAGAGTGTTTACTGCCCTTGGCCTGCCTTTGTCTCCCCCATTTTCTGCTGGTGTGTGGAGAGGATAACTTGACTTGTGGTTCACAAATCTCTAGATCAAGAACTATTGATACATTCAAGGAGAATTATCCTCTCCTAGGCAAACGTAGATCGTAAGACACTAAATTTTAAACATGATGCTATATTTGTATGGAATTTGAGGATCTCAAAAGAGTGAGTATATCTTGCATGTGGAACAAATAAGAAAGGTATAACCAGAAAGGTATAACCAACCAAGATCATCCAATCTTTGTACCCACACGTCACAACTCCCATGAAGCAGAAAGTCTACTTATCCGCTACTTGAATCTGTGACGCTTCTTAGTCATTATAAGCTTTGAGGAGAAATCAAAGTCTTATATATAAATCTATGGTGTTCTTATAAGTTGTTCTGACCAATAAAATGATGAAAACATGACATTCTGAAACTTCCAAACACAGCCCTTTAAAAACCTGATAGTTTCAGCTTTTATTCTTAGAAGAAAGCTACTATACAGCTCACAAAAATTAGGAGATATTTCAAAATGAATATGAAGAGATTTTTAAAAAAGAAGTATTTGATTTTTTTATTAAACAAAAACATCAGAAAAGCAAATGAAAAGTCAAAGAAAGTTGCTTGATTATGCAAATGAGATGCAAAACCAACTTTTATTTTATTGGTAAAAATGCACTGAACAAAAGGCTGAAAGTACTGGAGTATCTGTATGTCCCCTGATCCCCTAATTCTTATGAGCAGTGTATATAGCAAAGTCCAGAGCAGTCAAAGGAAAGAGAAGGTCCAAAAGATGAGAGATCATGAGAGAAGAAAAGCCAGGTGGAAGAGCACTGGGATGCCCCATCTGACAGGCAGTACAAGACCCCAGACAAGAGAGTGAAGCTATATTGAATCTCCAGCCTCTGTCAATCCACCCAGCCAATATTACATAGAGCAGAGACAAGCTACCCACAGAGTCTTACCTGAACCTGACATTCAGATTCATGAGCATTAAGTGGTTGTGCTACTAAGCTTTATGATGGTTTGTTATAAAACAATAGCTTCATATTCTATTTTAGATAGGGTAGCCAAAGAGGCTTACTCTAGTGGCAATTGAATGGAGAAATAGATATATATTATATATATGGATGAGGAAATCATAATATGGAACATTCCAGCTATAAAGCTTAATTGACTTAATTTATTCTAGAAAAGTCAATAAGATTTCTGAGGCTGGAATAGTGTGGATGAGGAGTAAAAAGAGATAAATAGGTAAGTAAATAGGAAAAAACTGGAAGAAATCATATATTGTGAGATGTTAGTTCAAACAAAGAAATTTGGATTTTATTCTAAGCCTCTGTTACGGTTCCTGAATCAAGCATATACTACTCCAAAACTTTTCAGTTTTATGAACCAATAAATTATTTTCATCCCTTTCTAAGTCTGTTATATTCGCATCTGAAGTCGCTCCAACTAAATGATTTGATTCACCGAGATGATTGATTGCAAAGCAACAGTAGTTTAACACCTTACATTGAAATCTTAGGATTGTATTCCATTAACCATATAGGGTCAGATAAACTTTATCCAGATATCTAAATTCTGCACAAATATGGGATCCTCTGAAAGCAAGAACATACCAGGGATCTCCAGTGTGCTCAGAGTTGGCAGACTCTATATGTAGGTGCTGTCAGAGTTTATTTCCATTTCAAGACATACTTATATATATTACTGGACTGTGGCTACTCTAACCAAGTGCCACAAAGTTGGTGGTTTCAAACAGCAGGAATTGATTCCCTGACAGTTCTGGAGACCAGAAGTCTAAAATCAAGATGTCAGCAGAGCAGTGCTCTCTCCAAAGGTCCTAGAGGAGAATCCTTCCTCGTCTCCTCCACCTTACGGTGGTTCTACGTGTTCCTTATGACGAAACTGTACCAATCTCAGCCTCCATTGTCAAACGGCCTTCCCCCCTTCCCTGTCCCAAATGAGGAAACTTGTCATAGGTTTTAGACTTCAACCAGTTAAGCAAGGAAGACCTCATCTCCCGATCCTTAACTTAATTACATCTGCAAAGACTGTCTTCCCCAAATAAGATCACATCACAATTATCAAGGGTTAGTCTTGGACATATTTGGAAGAGGGGACAACAGTCAACCCACTAAAATACAAAATACATATATATAATAAAATCCAAAGTAAAACACTGTGGAATACCTGAAGTACCACTGCAAGAAAGTAAGTTTGAAAATCATGACTTTTAATTTCAAAGGCATATGTTATTTCATTCTTATAATGGCACAATTTCATAGGCTGATGAAGAACCAAGTCTAAGAGGGATCAATAGATGGAAAAGAAATGAGGTTGTACTTTATGTATTGCACACCCACAGCACCAAGCTACGTAAAACATTTGACACTACCGAAAAAATCATTTTGAGAGTCCTGAGACTTAAGATGCCAGCCTCCATCTCCACACCTAGGAAATGTTTATTTTCATCATGCCTTCACTGAACCATCCTGTCTCCATTCACAATGTGAATTACAATTT
Source organism: Saccopteryx bilineata (assembly GCF_036850765.1). Classification (NCBI taxonomy): domain Eukaryota; kingdom Metazoa; phylum Chordata; class Mammalia; order Chiroptera; family Emballonuridae; genus Saccopteryx; species Saccopteryx bilineata. The sequence continues at coordinate 185,743,933 of NC_089493.1, read as the reverse complement.
ATATTGCTGTCCTACCTGCCTGAAGGTGACTCCATGGGGAATAGGAGAGGGAGTCACTGTAATATAGACAAGCTCGGAGATATCTGTCAAACAAAAAGAGCATCCCGTGAATACATACTGACTCTATTTTATTGTGTCGTACCCAGTTGAACAGTCGAATCATGAATAATTGTAGAGAAATGGAGATGAAAGAAAACACTGGGAAATCAGTATATGACTATTCCAATTTAAAACTGTCTTTGATAGCCACTTTCATTTCAGGCTACAAATGTAAATAATAGGTCAATACTTTTTTTTTTTTTACAGAGACAAAGAGAGAGAGTCAGAGAGATAGATAGATAGGGACAGACAGGAACAAAGAGAGATGAGAAGCATCAATTGTCAGTTTTTCGTTTTGGCACCATAGATGTTCATTGACTGCTCTCTCATATGTGCCTCAGCAGACCGAGCAACCCGTTGCTCGAGCCAGCGACCTTGGTTCCAAGCTGGTGAGCTTTGCTCAACCAGATGAGCCCATGCTCAAGCTGGCAACCTCAGGTTCTCGAACCTGGGTCCTCGGCATTCCAGTCCAATGCTCTCCACTGCGCCACCACCTGGTCAGGCAGGTCAATACTTTTAACATGAAGAATATCCCCACATCCTGCATATTGGCACACTTCTGATTTCCTAAGAATACCGTGTTTATCAGAATGGTTTCTGTTCCAAGTTATAGAAAATGTGATTTATATTGAATGGGGGGGGGGGGAGCAAAAACAAAGAGCTAAAAACTTAGTAACTTAAAGAGTACAGAGTTTCAATTATGTATGGAGCCAGGTCCCTAAATGACCAAGTCCATAAATGGCATCACTTTGTAATCTAAGTTTATTTCTCCATATACTGGCTTCATTTCTAAAAGGGCTTGCTCCATGATGTATTTCTGTAATTCTTGCATTACATTTCTTTCAGGTTCAAATCCAGTAGAAGACTAAATGTTTCTCTTCCAAACACTCCCTCAGAAGCCTCGGGTTTATTTGGGCAGGGTAATGTGCCTAAGTCTGAACTAGTCACTGCAGGTAGAAAGATACAATGTTCTGGTTGGCCTGAACTAATAGGCATGGCTAGCCTTGGAAATTTCAGTAGTCATTTTAGAAATCGACTTTACCGAAGTCAATTCAGGAAATTAAGGCTGTTCTCTTTTATTTCCGTTATCGATATCTCTTCAACAATATCTTTATGTATGTCTACATATTATTTAATTATCTTAATATAATAAATGTGTAGACATGGTATTGCTGTGTCAAAGTATATACATATTTTCTGAAACATTTTTTTAAATATACCGAAGCTTCCTTCCAGGAAAGTGGTATCAAGTTCTATTTCGATGAGTAGTGTATAAATTTGCCTTTATAGGGTCTCATCATATATGAAAATTATAGTTTTTGCTAGTCTTTCCCACAGTGAAAGACAAAATAAATGGATTCATGTTTATATGTGATTGAGGACGCATCTTACTTTTCTTGAAATTTTTGAAAGTAAATTGTAGTGATGAAGACAATTTCTCTCTATATATGATACTTCAGCAAATATCTCTTACAGAACCAAAATACTATAACCATAACCAAGAAATTAATTAGTTTGTTTGTTTCTTTGTATTTTTCTGAAGTTAGAAGTGGGGAGGCAGTCAGACTGCCACATGTGCCCAATTGGGATCTACCTGGCATGCCCACTAGGGGGCAATGCTCTACCCATCTGGGGCGCTGCTCTGTTCAGGCTGGAGCCATTCTAGTGCCTGAGGTGAAGGCTGTGGAGCCGCCCTCAGTGCCTGGTCCAACTTTGCTCAAGAAATTTATTTTTGATGATACTATTTCACAAAGAGTCTACATTGCAATTTTTCCAATTGTCCCCAAAATGTCCTTTTTCAGATCAAGAATTCAATTGGATCGTGGATTATATTTACATATTGTGACTCTTTATTTCTTCCTTCCCAAATTATATACCTTTATTTCATTTTCTTGAATTATTGCATTGACTAGGACTTCCAGGATGACATTGGAAAAAAGTAGTGAGAGAAACTATCCTAGCCTATTTCCTATATTAGTTTCTAGTGTTTCACCATTGAGTATGATATTAGCTGTAGGTTTTTATAGACATTCTTTATCAAGTTGAGGAAGTTACCCCTCTATTCCTAGTTTTCTGATAGTTTTTATCATAAATGAATGTTGGATTTTTTCAAATGCATTTTCTACATATATTCATATAATCAGGTAATTTTTCTTCTTCACCATGTTGATGGAAAGGGTTACATTAATTGATTTTTGAATGGTGAGCCAGCCTTGCATAGCTGGGGTAAATCTCACTGGGATAAATATGGTCTAGATGTATAATTCTATTTATACATTGTTTGATTTCTTCTTTTTTTATAGTTTTATGTCGTCTAATAGCAAACCTACAGGAACAGCACAGAAGACAGACAACATTAAAAACATGCAGTTGCACATAGGACAACACAGAAAAGTTTAGTGATTGGATGAAATATGCTGTGTGATAAAAATACCACAAATACCATTTAGTTGTTAGCAATAAGAAAGTACTCGTTTTTTAAAAAAAAAAAAACTGCTGACATTGTCCAGAGAAATTTAACAGATTTATTTTTATAAATGTTATAATGTCAAACAGCTGAAACTTGTTCACTGAAACAGTTTGATTTACATTAATGCTTTATGTCCTCGCATTTATATTTAAAAAAATTAACACATGAATGAAAATGGAAAAACTGCCAATACCTGATTTCTGTCCCCCATGTTCCACTTGCAGTCACATAATTAGGTACCTTTTAACCTCATGGGGAAAAAATTAATCTAACATTCAGAACTACCAATAACAGGAAGAAGAGAAAAAAAATTAAAGAATGAAATATTTCCCGTTATAGTAGATTCTTTTTTTTTCTTTCTTTTTTTTTTTGTGGGAGAGACAGAGAGAGAGTCAGAGAGAGGGACAGATAGGGACAGACAGACAGGAATGGAGAGGGATGAGAAGCATCAATCATCAGTTTTTCGTTGCAACACCTTAGCTGTTCATTGATTGCTTTCTCATATGTGCCTTGACCACGGGCCTTCAGCAGACCAAGTAACCCCTTGCTCAAACCAGAGACCTTGGGTCCAAGCTGGTGAGCTTTGCTCAAACCAGATGAGCCCACGCTCAAGCTGGCAACCTCGGGGTCTCGAACCTGGGTCCTCCACATCTCAATCTGATGCTCTATCCACTGCGCCACCGCCTGGTCAGGCACTATCTGAGTGTTTTTTGGCATAATTGTTACATGTTTGGCATGGATAGCGTGCTGGTTGGTATCTTCCAATAGGCCAACCAGATAGGCCTCACTTGCCTCCTACAAAGCACCAATAGCTGCACTCTGGTAGTACAGATCTGTTTTGAAGTTCTGAGAAATTTCTTACACTAGACACTGGAAGGGAAGTTTGCAAACCAGAAGTTCACAGAGTGCCATGGTACCAGGCTTGTAACAATAAGGTTTCTTCACCCCTCCAGTAGAGGCTGCACTTTGGTAGCCAGTTGCTTCCTTGGTGCTTTACCACCAATTCATTTGAGGGTAGTCAGCTTTGGACAAACCTTGTGTAGAGACCTCTGTATTTAACTTATCCCCCTTCTCTTTTGGCTGGAGCTCACAAGCTAGAGGTGTCACTGGTTAGAAAGCAACAGAGGCACATGGTGGCAGCTGTGAACACTGGATTTCTTTTTCTACATTGTTCAATTTGCTAATATTTTGTTGAGGATTCTTGCATCTACGTTCATGAGAGATATTGCTTTGTGGTTTCTTTGTTTTGTAATGTGTTCATTTAGTTTTAGCAAAAAAGTAATGCTGGTCTCATTGAATGAGTTAGGAAGTAAGCAAATTGCAAGAATTGGAATAATTTCTGCCTTAGATGTTGGTACAACACTGAACCAATCTGGAGCCAGTGCTTTTTATTTTGGAAGATTATTCACATTATGGAGTCAATTCCTTTAATATATACTATATATTATAATTATAGTATATATAATTATAGTATATATATAATTATAATATAATATATAACATAATAAATTATATTATATATAATATATGTGTTATATATAATATATATAACACATATATTATATATATAATAGGACTATTTCCATTGTTTACTTCTTCTTGTGTGAATTTTGGCAGAATGTTTCATTCAAGGGATTGATTCATTTCATCTAGACTATAGATTATCAAATTTGTGGACACAAATCATTCATTGTATTCCTTTACTATCCATTCAATGAACATAAGATCTGTAGTAATGTTCCCTCTTTTATTTCTATTATTAGTAATGTGTGCCATCTTTTTTTTTCTTAGTTAGCCTGTCTAGAGGCTTGTAAATTTTATTGATCTTTTCAAAGACGTAGATTTTAGTTTTGGTGATTTTCCTAATGATTGCCTGCTTTTGCTTTCATTGATTTTTGCTCTAATTTTTATTTCTTTTCTCTGTTTTCTTTGGATATATTTTTGTCTTCTTTTTATAGTTTTTTAAAGAAGGAAGCTTAGATTGTAGATTTTAAATTTCTCTTATTTTCAATATATTCATTCGATGCTCTAAATTTCCCCCCAAACATTGCTTTCAGTGCATCCCACAAATTTTGATAAGTTATATTTCATTCTGTTCAAAATATTTATTTTTACTTCAAAATTCTTCTTTGATCTATGCATTATATAGAAGTCTTTTGTTTCCTCTTCAAGTACTTTGGGATTTTTAGCTATCTTTTGGTTATTTTTTTCTACTGACTTCCATTGTAGTCTGTGATGAAACATATATTTTCTACACTTTTAAATTTGTTAAGGTACGTCTTATGGTTCAGAATATGGTCTTCCTCGGTGAATGTTCCATATGAGCTTGAGAAAAATGTGTATTCTGCTGTTGTTGGATGAAGAGGTCGATAGATGTCAATTATATCCTGTTGATTGATGGTGCTCTTGACTTCAATGATGCCCTTACTGATTTTCTGCCTGGTGGATCTGTTCAGTTCTGATATAGGGATGTTAGTCTCCAACTAAAATAGTGGCCTCATCTGTTTCCCCTTGAAGTTCTATCAGTTTTTGTCTCACTTATTTTGATGCTCTGTTGTTAAGTGCACACACAGTAAGAATTATGTCTTCTTGGAGAATTAACCCCTTTATCATTACGTAATGCCTTTCTTTATCCCTGACATTTTCTTGTTCTGAAGTTGCTTATGTCTAAATTTAATATAGCTGCTCCTTTTTATTTTTAATTAGAGCTAACATGGCATATCTTTCTTCATCCACTTACTTTTATTATATATGTGTCTTTATATTTAAAGTGGGTTTCTTATATAGAACACATATTTGGGTCTTATTTTTTAATCCACTCTGATAATCTCTGTTTTTTAATGTATACATTTAGACTACTGATGTTCAAAATGATTACTGGTTTATTTGTATTAATAACTCTTATATTTGTTACTGTTTTCTATTTATTTCCCTGTTCTTTGTTCCTATTTTTGTCTTCCAATCTTTTTCTGTTTTTTTGTGGTTTTAATTCAGCATTTTATTATATGACTTCATTTTCTCTCATCTTTAACATATCACTTACACTTTTTTAAACTTTTTTTATAGGTTGCTCTAAATTTTGCAATATACATTTACTTATCCAAGTTATTTTTAAGTGACACTGTACAGGTTAGTGCAAACACTTCACAATAACAAATGATCCTCATTCTCCCCCTTCCCCACATTCCATGTGTCATTGCTGTTATTAATTTTACTTACACAGAAGTACACACAAGAAATAACCGTATAAAGGTGGCATGCACCAGCAAAGGTTGAAGATATTTTGCTAGATAGGATGAGGGACAATAATCTAAATGAAAAGGCTTCTTGCATTCAAAACCACTGACATGGTTCTAAGTTGCAGAAACGATGGAGTACAATAGGAACCACATCTGAAGAAGGAAGTCCCGGGCTTAGGGATCATTAGTGTTAAATAAATATTCAATATGCACTTTCCATGAAATCTAAATGCTGGCAGGCTGAATCCCAGCGGCTCAGCAGACCTAACTCTTACAAAAGCATGGTTTTGAATTAACAAAATATTTGGAGCTCAGTCATTTTGTACTTTAGTTCCGAGGCCCTAGGGGTTCTGGGAAGGAAAAAGGAAGATACGCTGAGATGTCAGGGATTGTTTCTGTTCTCATTCCACCCCGTGGAGATAAAAGTAGAAATCCCTTTGCATCCTCTATAAGCCATCAACGCTGTGCATTTTACAAGTATTTACTGAGCGCCTAACAAATGTCATGTGCAATTTGAAATGTGTTTTAAAGTTTGAGTTCACGGTGCACTGTGAACTCCACCAAGAGCTCAAAATGATTCTCTAGAGTCTAGATAACTCTCATTAAGGAGACATCAGGTGGACCAAGGAAGAAGAATATAAAGGTAAAAAGGCAGTGTAAGTTCCTGGGGAAACTTTTTTTCTAAATAACCAGAATTCTCGTATGTTGTCGTGGAGTGGGTAGGGCGTGACGTCTGGAGTTAAGTAGAGCTGAATGTTAGTCTTGATTGACATCCACCAATTGCAGACCATACAGACCTTGGTCAACTTGCTGAACTTTTCTGAGCTCCAACACCACAGGTTTGCTTAGAGCTAAGATTCTTAATCTAAAGCTTAGGGAGATTCCTTCATTGACCTAAAATTATGCAGCAAAATATACCTGTATATATATTATTTTGTGTGGCTAGCTATATCATTACTTTTATTGGTATACCATTATTAAACAGTGCAATAAACTAGAATATTAAACCTTGTACAGGTATATCTTTAGATTTTATTAAGTCTTGCATATCCTTAGATATTTATTTTAAAGTATATTTTAGGAATATATGTGGTAATTTACTATCTAGCTCCCTATTTCCACAGGGCGGGGACATATGTTTACTCTGATTCTGCTTTCAAAAAAATGTCATGTATCTGCAAGTTTCTGAGTATCAGTCAAGGATTTGGGGCACGGGATTTCCGGGAAGCAGCTTGCTTTCGCTCAGCGCCCGAGAGATGATTTTCACTCTGTCTAAAGTGTCTTTCCCAGTAAGGACGAGGGGGAAAAGAAACTTTTTCCATTTAATTGCTTCTTCGATTTCTATCAGCTGCCCTAGCTTTGTTGCTGATGCCAAGCATAGTTAGAAGAGTTGGAAGGTGAGAGATAAGAGGAGAGTGGCTTCGGTGTGGCTTACAAATGCAAAGCAAAGCATCTTTATTGATATTCTTTTTAAAGAGTTCACTGAGGTGCAGCTCACAGTTGTCAAATGGAATGGAAAACAGAAATCCCTTTGAAAATAAGAGATAGAATTCAAGGTCAGTTTCCCATAGGCTGCCATTCCCTCCACCCTCACCTCTTTGGAAATGGTAAATCATTTATCTGGGCTTGTGCACGGCATGCCGATGGTATCACACTTTATCACGGCTTAAAAGAACACTTCACTAGCATATCTTTTTTAAAAAAAAATTCTCTTCTCTTGTTCCCTGAGCTAATTTGAACCTCAAAAGTCTCATTGGGGGGAAAAGTATGTATATTACAAGGGTTTGGATAAAAGTTAATACTTTCTTAGGTCTGTCATTCCAAGTTAATGAGTAGTAGATACATTTATAATAAGTACATTTTTCTCTATGCTTACCCCAATGATGAATTTCATAGAAAATATTCACAGCATTCAAGGAAAGAGAATTACTATATTATTCCTATGTGGATGACAACATGGTTTCGTAATTTCTCCATTTCTTTCATGCTGAATCTCTTAAGAAATAAAACACTGGTGATAAGTAGCCGAGACCATTGCACTACCACAGTGCAAGATGCCCAAACCAGAAGCAACCAAACTTTAGCTCCGCCCATATTTCTTATTCAGCAGTAGGTCTGGGGTGCGGCTCAAGAATTTGTATTTCTGACAATCTCCCGGGAGATCTTGAGGCTGCTGGTCTGGGGACCACACTATGATAATTACCAGCTTAAGATACAGAAAGATAAATTCAGGATTTTAAAGTAATACCTTATTACAGATTAAGGTATTTCTAAAAACACCTTAACAGTAAAAATGCTGAATAAAATAGAGGCATATCTGTATCATCCATATGACAAAAATCAGCTCAGGGGGCATGATATTTTGAGACTATTAAAATAAGGGTTTGCTACAAAATGTAAGATTGTATTTTCTGCCAATAGGCACTTAAGATGAAAACCATGTTCAATTTTGGAAAAATTAATCATCTTGTTTTTCTGCACATCTAAGGTTTATGGCTGGAAACGTTGTTAAAGGGTAAATGGAGGCACTTCAACATTGTCAAGGGCTTATTTGAGCACACAACTATTCAAATCAGACAGAGCCAAACCAAAGGGGGTCAGGAACATGCCGCTGGCAGGAGCTGGGAAAGGAGTTTTTATAAAGCTGTGTTAGCAAAGTTAGGAAATTGTTTGATTGGCTGTAGCTTAAGCAATTGCCTTATTTGGGAAAGCCTAGTTGACTCTTTGGGATTGGTCATTCTTAATTCTCATTTTCTAGGATTAGAGTTTATTGACTCTGGCCTCGGTTTTAATTTGTTTACGTAGGCTACCAAGACACGAGAACCACCCTGGTATAAGAGTCGCCTTGTTCAATTACTTTAACAACTTTTTCATTCATTAATTTTATTCATTCATTCCTTTATTTTCATTTTTACTGGTGCTTTTCTCCTGATGGCTAATGCAGTGATTTTTCTACCTCTGTGCCAAATTTAATCAGTATATAAATTGTGTATTTGCTTTGTCATATCTTGATCCAGATATAAATTTCACATTTTCTGTAACTTGAATAGTCATATGGTTAGACAACTCCAGTGTCCCTAGGACAATAGCAACTGGAGTGTATATTTCTTCAAAGAATGAGTAAGAGGCAAATGTAACTTAAAGTCAAGGATAAAGGATAAAACACAGCAGCAGCAACACAGGGCTCATGTTTACTGGAACACTGAAGGGCTTTCTATCATTATTCTGCATAGCTGAGCTGTAGGGGCAGGAAACAGTTCTCTAAATAAAATGTCCTAAAGGACAAGAGAGAGAGAGAGAGAGAGAGAGAGAGAGAGAGAGAGAGAGAGAGGATAACTAAGAATGTTTAAATTAAAAGCAAGAGAAAAAGGAGTAATTAATGTATCTTGCACAGTTACAATTTAATGTTTTGAGTCTCTTAAGCTTGCCTGTCCCCCAAATTTAGTATTATTCAAGTGCCTTCCAAACAGAGAGGGTGAGAATAATAAAACTAGAGTTTAACTGCACGATTTATTGAAGCAAAACAAAACAAGGTTAGAGCAGCCATCCCTCAAGGTTGGAGGGAATTGCTTGTGAAAACACAAACAATCCCCAAAAACCTGATGGATCATTTTGGGAGTGGGTCCAGGAATCCTTATTTATAAAGGGTTATGACAAGACCAAATATGAAAACCTGTGAAAGAGATGGTAATCTTTGGAAGGTCCTCTCCCGCTCTCTGCCTCGTTTCTCACTCTACTGGTATTTCTTTCCCATACAGGGTTACACATAAGGACTTAACACTGATCACCCGACTTACTCTGAGCTACATCATTGAAAATAAATGTTATAGTCTCCATACACTGCGAGGTGTGTAGACATTCTGCCAATGACAATGACTCAACACCAACTTCTTTTAAAACGGTCCCTTTCAAAATAAGACACTTACAGATGTAAGCAGTTCAAGATGTCCCTTTCTCTGCAAATCTTTGTCATAATACCAAGGTTTGCCCAACACTGTCTCAGTTTTTGTACTAAATATCCTGCAGCCCAGGAACCCCGTAGCTGATAACCAAGGCAGTTGGTAACCCCACCAATCTCCCTGTGATTGAATGTTCATGTTTCATTCCCAGATGCCTAGATAGCAGCCAAAGCAATGAAAACAGAAAAATAAAACACCTTCAATCTAGAGGGTTTTTGTTTTTCTTCTTTTTCAATTGCAGTTTTGTTTCTATTTTGCCAATGCCTTCACATATTTTTCAGAACAACAACAAAATCAAAACAAAACAAAAAAAAAACATCAAACACCCGGCAAATCCATGAGTGACCTAAGGGCAAATAAAGCATCTCATTCGACTTTCTCTCCCCAGTGTCTCGCCTAGTGCCTGACACTGTGAGCGACATTCGATAAACTTTTAGTGGATAAAAGAGGTTAGAGGACTTGAAAATATTGTTTTTCCATATACAAGAAAAAAAATGATTTCCTTCTGTGAATATGCTCCCCGTCCATGCCCCTCACCCATATCTACCAACAAATATATTTTGGCAATCTTAAATTCTGTTTTTAGGTATATGCGTCATCTGCAAACTAGCTTGCTCCTCCAAATGCTCTTTCTGAAATAATACCGCTCAAATTTCTCTGTCAGAAGAAGGCCAGAGAAGAGCCACTGTTATCCGTTGTGAAGTGTGCTTCAGGGAAGTAAAGAAATGCATACATTTACACAACCAAAAATTAAGACATTTATGCCAGGCCTTTGTTTCCGATCAAGGATACTGGCAAAGTCTGATGAAGTTCAGAGGCATTTCTCCTGATTCCTAGTGACAGCTGGGAGGCATTCACCTGCCATCCTGACAGTGAGGAAAAACTATGCTGGAGAAAACAGGAAGACCACAGACTGACGTGGACACCCCAAGCTTTCTGGGGATGGTTCAATGAAGAAGCTTAGGAAGTAATTCTGACTCTTCTTCGGAACATGTGTCACAGAAATATCAGCCACAATCAAAAATTCAGGAATCAATAAATCTATTATCTCCGTTATCACTACCCCATATCAATTAAAGTCACAAAGACTCCCAAATATCCAGGGAAAGGGAGAGGAAGGAGAGGGAGGGAGAGGGAGAGAGAACACATCTGGATACCCTGAACAGGTATGCTAAGGTTTGCAAAGGAAATATTATAAGACTTTGAAGAAGACACAGATCCCTTTCCACACAAAGAACAAATGACTTGGTAGCTGGCAGTTCTCACTGGTTTAGCTGATTTGGAAACTCTCTATATTAATGATTCTTCTCCCTAAATCTTAATCTTCACCCTTGAACCAGTCACACAATCTCCTTTACACATTTCATTCACCCATTCATAATGACAAAACACCCTTGGAAAACATACTTTGAGACACAGCCTTTCAACAAAGTCTTCGATATTCCATTGTGCCCAACTCCACAGCTCCAATCATCCCATCAACTCTGCCTGAAACATCAAGTTTAAAGCCTTTCCTCTCCCTCCCACCTGTGTTCCACGACTCTGAAGACTTTCCTTCAGCACCCTAGATCCTCTCCCCCTGACAGACTGCGGAGAGACAGGAGCACATGGCTTGCACATAGTCTTTGCGCTTGGGCGACACTATGAGATAATGCGGCCCCGTCAAATTCAGTAAACACTGAGGATATTTTTATTATCTCCTTCATTTCACGCCCCATCTCTGTGCTGATAGCTGGCTCTGATAGTATATCCCGTTCTGATGTCACCCAGGGCATATGACAGTTAGGTCAAAGCTTTAACAGGAGTGATTCAATCCTGATGAAGAGGAAACACATTTGTATTCTGTATAGATTAACTTGTGAATAGCCTTAGACAGCGATTTTCAACTAGTGTGCCACAGTACACTGGGGTGCCACAAGAGTTTTTAAAGCATGCAATATCTATTTAGTCAGGGGCACTGACCTCTTTTCCCTTAGACTGACAAATTTAAAAAATGACAACAGCCAACACAACAATAGTCATCTGGTGTGAACGAATGAAACTCATAGCATTTTTTATTTTTGTCAGATATGTAAAGAATAAATATTTTTTTGGTTTGCTGCAGAATTGCAGTAATCAGTTTATGTGTGCCAAGAGATGAAAAAGGTTGAAAATCACTGGCCTAAAATGAGGGAGCCACTTTTTCTTAAACCCAAACAATTATTCTAAATAGAGCCTTCTAGCATTAAGAGCTTTGTATTTGTTTTGCTTGATTCTGCTTTGGGGAGAGGTGATGTTTGTTTCTCTTCTGTCAGCACTCAGTAATAAGCTCTGTGATTTCCCTGGGAGAGACTAACACTTCCCACCAGAACTAATCCATTGATTATTCTTGAAGTTTTTCTTGCAAAATATGTCCTTTGACTCTCTTGGGCATCGCTACGGTAAACAGCAGTTGGGGTTAAATAAATAAATAAAGTGTGTGTGTGTGTGTGTGTGTGTATGTATGTATATATATATATATATATATATATATATATATGCGCACTCTGGAAAAGACATTGTGCTTCACATATCAGATATTTAAGAGTAAGTCAATGTCTTTTGTTTTTATTGTTAGAACTATAAAATCATCACAGAGTAAGAAATAACCATCAGTTGCAACACATCTCATATGGATTATAGGCTTGTGTGAGCCATGAATTTTTATAGATGGAAACATGAAACCTTTTATGGTTTCAGGCAGGCAGGTGTAGGAAAACAGACAATGTCAGGTCACACAAAGAAGTGACTGCCGTCAGTGGAAGGAGTTACAGAACTGTGGCATCTGAATGTCCACTCCTCACCAGTCACCCCCAATTGTTCGAATGTGCGTTTATAGACTCCTGGATCAAGCTGGTAGGTGTCAAAGACAAAACTCTGGCCAGGTTCCTCTGAGCTCTTTTCACAAAGTACTGTCCTTGGGCAGGTCCTTAAGTCCAATTCTAGCAAGAATCCTGTCAAGACAGATTAGCAGGAATCCTCCACCCTTCATAGCTGATCACTCTGCTCATCCTTTCCTGAAGCCCAGATGATGTCTGGTCACCCTGCCTTGCCTTTAGCAAGAATCTTATTAGGTCAGTTTAGCCAGAGTCCCTCCTTATCCCTGATGTTTTTTCTCAACAATTTTCCACCTGCTTCTTGACTCGAAATTCCCATGATGCTTGGAATGGAGCCCAATCTCTGTGCCTTACTGCAAACATCCCCTGCAGTGGTCCCTGGACCTGTCACCACAGTCCTTAATAAAGACTGCCTTCCTCCTCTTTAACAAGCGCCATGAATAATTTCTCTTGAATATAAGACACTCAAAAGGTACTTTAGGAAGCAATTATTATTTTGTTAATTTAATGCTTCATCATCTCATGAAGTCTATTCATCTGTGAAAAAAAATATGTTGATCTCCCCAGGTGGATTTTTGTTGTCCAAAGAGAAAAAGTGGTCCTACCAAGAAAAACAGCCTTGGAAAAGCAAAGTGACGTACCACCGAGGAAATGCTGGAAGAACAAAAGGCAGAGCAGGGAACCTACTCAGAGTAAAAAAAAAAAAAGAGAGATGAAAATTCATGATCTCAGGAATAGAGAAGTTGGCTTGCCCAAACAGATACTGTGGGTGATTACCAGGGCTTGTGTTACTAAGTATAAATGCTACTGCTTTGGAAAGCCAGGGATGTTACTGAATTTGAAGCACATCTCTGTCATCCTTATATTTCATTCAAGACTGTAGAGTTTTGAGAGGCTGTTTTAATTTTTTTTTATTGTTCTCTTTCACAAATAAACCATAAGGGAGACTTAAGGTGGTAAACACACAATACAATATACAGATGATGTATTATAGAATTGTACACCTGAAACCTGAATGATTTTATTAATCCATGTCCCCTCAATAAGTTCCATAATTTTTTTTCTTCTTTTTCCACGTGAAAGAAGAGACTCTCACATGTGCCCCAACTGGGTTTCACCCAGCAGCCCCATCTGGGTCCAATGCTCTGCCCATTTGGGGCCATGCTTGCAAATGAGCTATTTTTAGCACCTGAGGCAGAGGCTCAGTGCAGCCATCCTAAGTGCTCAGGGCAATGTGCTTAAATCAATTGAGCCATGGCTGCAGGAGGGGAAGAGAGAGAGAGAGAGAGAGAGAAAGAGAAAGGGGAGGGGTGGAGAAGCAGATGGTCACTTCTCCTCTGTGTCCCAAATGGGAATTGAACCCAGGACATGCATATGCTGGGCTGACGCTCTACCATTGAGCCAACTGGCCAGGGGCCATAATTTTTTTTTAATGTGGTGAATCACATCACTGCTGAGTTCACAGCTATATTTTCACATTCTACTCCTTGTCTCAAATTATATTTAGGGAACATTATTCACTCAATAAATAATATTTGAATTTTAAAAATGAGATCATGTTCCTCTGTTGGAGTAAAATCTTGCAGATGGGTGAGACAAAAGCTCAGGTCGCTGAGGATAGAGCATTCAGTCCCTGGCTCTCCCACTGTCTGTCACCATTCGGAATTGCTGCAAACCCATTAAAAAGAATGCTTATCCTCTATAGGTTTGCGAGGTCTATTTTCCCTCTATTACCCCATTACCTAGAAGCTTTGATTAAGTTTCATTAATTTGTCCTTACCAAAGCCAATATTCAGAGGCAAGATTACTTTTGATTAACCACAGCTGTTCGAGCCAAGCTTTTTCCAGTATTTTCCAATTTGAGCTGTTTTCATTATCTCATTTCAATTTCATTGGGTTTTCTGAGTCAGTTCAGGGAGGAAGGGAGGAAAGAAGAAAAGAAGAAAGGAAGGAAAAAAGGAAGGAAATACTTCCATATATATACATTATAATAATAGCTTATTATAATGTATATATAGATAACATATACACAACCCATATATATGATATGTGTGTGTTATCTATATATCTCTCTCTATGTGTGTGTCTCATTTACAAAAGTCATGAAACATGGGGGAATTAAAATGTATTGCAAAAATAATCTTATATTACAAAATATTTCACTCATCATATCTTTTAAATGGTCCTTTTGCTGATTTCTTTCTAAAGGCCTTTTTGAATAAGTCTCCTATAATCTCTCTTTTATTAGGAAACATAAAACAGGAAGTTGTGGTCCTTGATCTGGAGTAGACAAAATATGTACACTTAAAATAATTGGACAATAAAATCCAGCTCAAGTTTCTATAATACAAAGTTCAAAAGTATACAGAATCTTATTCCACAATGAGTCCCCGGTTTATCAAAGTCATTATAGGAAGGGGTCTGAGCCCTGGACAGATAGCTCAGATGGTTAAGAGCACCACATCCCAAAGCACAGAGGTTGCCGGTTTGAGTTTGATCCCCGGTCAGGGCACATACAGGAACAGATCAATGTTCCTTTCTCCTTCTCTCTTTCTCTCTCTCTCTCTCTCTCCCCCTGCCTCTCTCACTAAAATCACTTTTAAAAAGAAAGAAAGCAAGCAAGCAAGCAAGCTCTGGCCAGTTGGCTCAGTGGTAGAGCATCGGCCTGGCATGTGGAAGTCCCGGGTTCGATTCCCAGCCAGGGCACACAGAAGACATGTGCCCATCTGCTTCCCCACCCCTGCCCCTCTCCTTCCTCTCTGTCTCTTTCTTCCCCTCCCACAGCCAAGGCTCCATTGGAGCAAAGTTGGCCTGGGCGCTGAGGCAGTTCCATGGCCTCCTCCTCAGGTGCTAGAATGGCTCTGGTTGGATAGAATAAATCTGATCCAATGTCCCAGATGAGCAGAGCATTGCCTCCTAGTGAGAATGCTGGGTAGATCCCAGTTGGGTACATGCAGAAGTCTGTCTCTCTGCCTTGCTGCTTCTCAATTCAGAAAAATTAGAAAGAAAGAAAGAAAGAAAGAAAGAAAGAAAGAAAGAAAGAAAGAAAGAAAGAAAGAAAGGAAAAGAAAAAGAAAGAAAAAAGAAAGAGAAAGGAAGAAAGAAAGAAAAAAGAAAGAGAGGTTTGACTTGATCATCCAGAGAGCAGTCCAAGTAAGAGATCCCATACATGCCAGGACACAGAGGCGGGTACAGGTATGGGGCGCACATTTTAGCAGCCTACTGTACACAGAAGCCAGGAGAAGCAAGAGAGTAAGTTCAGAAGGGAGAATTTATACCTACGTCTAGATGGTAAGGATATTAAAACTAAAAATTAAATAGAAATCTTTTCATACATTTCTACCCAATCTAGAAGCATGGGTATATATGTTCGTCATGTATTTATATCATTTTCTGGGGGTTTTAATGCAGACTTTACCATTTCTAATTACGCTTTACCCTGTCCCATCTTTATTTAACTGAATCTACGCCAGGCGTCCCCAAAGCAAAGAGTATGGTCTATTCTTTTTTTCTTCATCTTAATTGTTTAACTGACAGCTAAAATAATGCTCTCATTTCTCAGAAAAAGAAAGATTAAAGTTGCCCATTCTCGCTCTGCTTCCCCAGTCGAAAGCAGCTGGAGTTTATACAAGGTTCAGACAGTTCAAACCCAATCAGGGGAGGTTATTTTCCGTTTCCACTTCTGACTGCGAAAGACCCGGTTATCATTTCCAGAAAACATCTATGCCAAAAAAGCCTGCAGATAGAGACTCTGGGTCTTTTTTTTCTTTCTTTCTGAATTGTTAGTTGGTCTCTCAGCACATTTTGAATGTAACCTTTTTAATCCCTGCATTTGCAATTAGAGATTAAAATTCCATTCCGAGAGCCATTCGGCAGATGGCATAGCATGACAAAAATGAAGGTAGTTTAAAATTGTATTTATACAGAACACCAGATGAATTTGCCAGGCTGTTTTCTTCCCAAGCTTATACATTTGCTTGTGAAAATTGATTGTTGAAGATGTAAATTTCATTTGCTGGGATTTTAGCATTTTTATAGGATTTTAAAGCATCAATTAATCCAGCTCTTTTGTTCAGCACAGTTGCTTTTAATATGGAAATAAAATCTGTATTTTAAGAAACGGCATCTAAAGAAGATGAAGTCACCTGTGCCCAGGTCATCAATGTAATAGGTTCAGAAAAGCCACATGATAATGGAACGGACGGCCCACTGAACCAATACACCTGTTAAGTGGAAACCTCATCACATCTTAAACCATTTAAGAGGTTTGATTAATGAGATTTTTCCTGTACTTTCCTCCAAAAGCTTTTTTAAAAAAAAATCCTTATAACTTATAAAAGCTTAAAATTGCACATGCACAAATTGTAAATGTGTAACTTCATGATTTTTTTTAAATCAACATACTCGTATAAACACCTCCCAGATGAAGAAATAAAAAATTACTTGTGCCCCACAAGCCTCTCCTCTGCTCCTTCCCTACAGGACCACTATTCCAATTCTGGCACCAAGGATTTGTTCACACCTCACCGTAATACGTGAAAGTGGACTCTGCTTTACTATTGCGCACCTGGCATCATTCACGCCACATTCTGCCTCATGCATTCATCCGCTCTGTTGCATGCAGGACTATTTGTTCCATGTCCTTGCCATTTGGAAGTATGTTTTTTTTTAAATATGGCATCGATGAACCGGTAGGACTTTTCCAGTTTGTGGCAATCACAAACAGTGCTCCTATGATTATTTTTATACATGGTTCTTGTGAACATGTGTATGCATTTCTGATAGAATTAACCCTACCTCTGGATTGGTCAAAATTCTCTAAAATAACTCCATCCAACAGCAGTGTGTGTGGTTTTTGGTCCCTCCACATCCTCGACAGAACCTGACGATGTCGTCAGTCTTTTTCAAGTTAGCAACCTCATGGGTAAGTAATGGTTTTGTATTATAATTGTCATTTATACCTTCCTGATGCCTAATCAAATTGAGCACACTTCCAGATTTATTTTTCAAGTGTTTGTTGATGTCATTTGGCCATTATTCGATTGATTCATTATTTTTTTTAAAATTTACACTAGATGCAAATGTCCTATGAGATATATGTATTACAATTAATGTCGATGTTGTGCCTTGATTTTTTTTGCCCTTTTGGATCCTTAAGAGGTCCTTAATTTTTAAAAACCTTAATCCAACTATATTTTTAGGGTTTTTTTGTTGTTGTTTAAGAAATCCTTTCCCCTCTCAAGTTCACAAAGTGAACTATCGTATCTTCTAAAATCTCTCTATGTTTTACCTTTCAAACTGGGTCAACAATCCAAATTTATTTTTGTACATGGTGTCCATAGGGATTTAAGTCACTATGTTTTATTTATATATACAATTGATCCAGCACCTTTTATTGGATAGATGGCCCTTACCCTATATATGCTTAATATACTACAACATTTTTTTTCATAAATCAGTCAATCCTACACATGTGGTTCTATTTCTACACTCTATTTGTCTATCCTTGTGTCAATAGCATATCGTTTAATTGTATAGCTTTGTAAGTTTCAATATCTGGTGAAATAACTCCTCCAATTAGGCTATTTTGGTCTTTTGAATTTCCATAAGAAAATGTAACTTGCAGGGATTTTGACTGAAATTTTACTGCCAATAGATTCTTTTGGTGAGAATTGACATCTTTGCAATACTGAGTCTTTCTCCTGTTAATATAGTATGTTATTCTTCTAACATTTTTAATTTTTCTCAACAATCTTTTATTTTATATTGTATGTGTAGAGTGTACATCATTTAATAAACTTCCCCTAGTCCTTTGTTTTTGTTTCTTGCTATTATGCAACCAAACTATTAGGTTTATCATTGCTACTTATTTTTAAGTTCTAGAATTTTCATTTGATTATTATTGACTCTAATGTTTAATTGTCCATATTCTTTTCTATTTTCTTGAACATGATAATGAGCTACTTTAAAGCCTGGAACTCCAGTTTCTGTATTGCTAACATCAGGATTCTGACAGCAACTCTGTTTAGACTTTTAGCCCCCATTTACTCCAGTTAGTGCCCAGCCCTGCCCAGAATATGAATCAGTAAATGTTTCAATAGGGAAAAAAACTACATAATATTAGGTACATTTTGATCATTGTTGATCCCTTCTCTCTAGAATCTTGGCTTTTCAGGTCCTGACTTCCTTCACAACCTGAACTCCATCTTTTATATACTCAACCCAGTGGACAGCCGAAAGCTCTGAGTTACTGTTCTCTGTCCATACCACATGTGAACCAGAGAACACTTTTAAGGAAAAGTGAAGGAGAATGTTAGACTTACCTCACTATTTCCCACAGCATCTTTAACCCTCAAATCCTGGATAATTTTGTTGCTTTATTATGCATTTTTATGACTGTTCTTTATTAAGGGTTAGATAGATATAAGCTCTTCTATCATACCCTGAAGCAATAATCTATTGCAGAACTAAGCAAAAGTTCAAATTTGTGTGTGTGTGTGTGTGTGTGTGTGTGTGTGACAGAGACAGAGAGGGACAGACAGGAACAGACAGATAAGGACAGAGATGAGAAGCATCAATTCTTCTTTGCGGCACCATAGTTGTTTATTGATTGTTTTCTTATATATGATTTGATCGGGGGGCTACAGCAGATGGAATGACCCCTTGCTACAACTAGCCATCTTGGGCTCAAGCTAGTGAGCCTTGCTCAAACCAGATGAGCACACGCTCAAGCTGGTGACCTTGGGGTTTCAAACCTGGGTCCTCGCATCCCAGTCTGATGCTGTTTCCACTGCACCACCACCTGGTCAAGCAAAACTGCAAAGTTCTAAGCTATAAGATAGACATGAAAAAAAATTAGTGTATCTTTGGTCATTTCTTTCCATTTAAAAAAATGTGGTATTATAGATTTAAATATATGGTGAAAGATTGCTAAGTTCAAGTTGATAATTAACTCATTATGAATATGGGCAGAAGGGAGGAATTAGAGGGTGTGAAATAACAGAACCTTTTGTAAATTCCAGTAATGAAATTCACTTGCTCTAGGTCCATAGCTAGTTACATATGCTCTCTGAGTGTTGCTTTTTACCCATGAAAAGAAATTATAATTAATGAGATTAAGCATTTTAATGTGAAAAACATTTGTAAACTGAAATGCAAAATGAAACGATGAGACAAAACCACTTGCAATACCCAAGCAACACAGAAATTTAAGACATATTTGTATTTAAAATAATCAGTATGTGAAGGGCAAGAAGTGACATAAACCAACTTACTCTATACATAAGAGCAAGCCTTTTGTGAGTTTGGAGAGGCTGTTTCTCAAAACCCTTTTATTTACTCAAAACATACATAACTAAAACATAACCTTGGTAAAGGGCAATAAAAAATGTGAATAGACTATGACAAATAAAGAGATTAAACAAGTAATCAAAAAATACCCACAAAGAACAGGCCAGGTGCAGCTGACTTCATTGATGAGTTCTACAGAACACTTAAAGAATCAAAGACATAAAAAAATATATATAGACCAAGATCTCTTATACATGCAAATTTTCAACAGAATACTAGAAAAACAAATCCAACTTCATACAAAAATAAAAAAGTTATATACCATGACTAATTGAGATTTATCTCAGGAATGCAAGATTTGTTTAATATGCAAAAATCAGTTAATGTAATAGGCCATATCAACAAGTAAAATTAAAAACTAAAAACCACATAATCATCAATAAATTGGAGAGAAAATATTTGACAAAAGACAACACCCTTTCATAATAAAAACACTCAATCATCTAGAAATAGAAAGAAACTCACTTGACATGATAAAAAGCATATAAGAAAAAACCAAGGCTAACATCAGCTTAATTATGAAAGACCAGCTACTATTCTCTAAAGATCAGAAACAAGAAAGATGTCTACTCTCTTCACTTCTATTAAACAATGTGATGAGAGCTGTCACCAGTGCATTAAAACAAGAAAATGAAATAAAAGGTGTCTAGATTGGAAAAGAAGAAATAAACTTATTTCTAGTCACAGAGGGCATGATCTTGCACATAGAAAATCCTAAGAAATCTACAATGACAACTAATAAATGAGATCAGGAAGATTGCAGGATAGAAAATCAATATTAAAAAATCAATCATATCATTATATTCTAGCAATGAACAATCCAAAACTGAAATTAAGAAAACAATGCCACTTTTACGATCATATCAAAAAGAATGAAGTGACAGTAAGAAATAAATTTATCAGAAGAAATGTAAGATTCATTCTCTGAAAACTACAAATTGCTGACAGAAATTTTAAAAGTTCTAAATGAGTAGAAATACATCCCACAACTATGTTCAGAAGGCTTAAAATGGTTAAGATGGCAAGTGCTTCTATATTGACCTACAGATTCAATGCAATCCCTATAGAATCTCAACTAGCTTCTTAGAAACTGACAAGCTAAGCATAAAATTCATATAGGGACTCAGACTAGCCAAAACAATCTTGAAAAGTAAAAACTTGAAGAAGAAAAAAAACTTCATTATGTTAAAAGTTGCAACAAAGCAGCTGTAATAAAGACAGCATGGTACTGGTATAAAACGCCATATAGATCAAAAGAATATAACTGAGGCCCTGGCCGGTTGGCTCAGCGGTAGAGCGTCAGCCTGGTGTGCAAGAGTCCCAGGTTCGATTCTCGGCCAGGGCACAGAGGAGAAGCGCCCATCTGCTTCTCCACCCTTCCCCCTCTCCTTCCTCTCTGTCTCTCTCTTCCCCTCCTGCAGCCAAAGCTCCATTGGAGCAAAGTTGGCCTGGGCGCTGAGGATGGCTCCATGGTCTCTGCCTCAGGTGCTAGAATGGCTCTGGTTGCAGCAGAGCAACACCCCAGATGGACAGAGCATTGCCCCCTGGTGGGCATGCCAGGTGGATCCCGGTCGGGTGCATGTGGGAGTCTGTCTGACTGCCTCCCCGTTTCCAGCTTCGAAAAAGTACAAAATATATATATATATATATATATATAATATATATATAAACTGAGTGTGTGTGTGTGTGTATATATATATATATAAACTGAGTATACAGAAATAGCTTTGGAAGAGCTTAGGATTTGGTAGGGGTTACTTAGGCATGACACTAAGCACAAACAACAAAAGAAAAAAATAAGTAACTTAAACTTCGTCAAAATTAAAAACATTTATACTTCAAAGGATACTATTTGGAAATAAAAACATAATCTACGAAATGAAAATATTTGCAAATCATATATCTGACAAGGTACTTGTATCTAGAATATATAAATAACTCTTACGACCCAATAATAAAAAGATAAATAAACCAATGACAAAATGGGCTAAGGATTAAATAGACATTTCTCCAAAGAAGATAAACAAATGATCAAAAAGCACATGAAAAGATGCTTGATATCATCAGTTACTAGGGAAATTCAAATCAAAACCACCATCAGATAACTCTTCACACACACAAGTATGGCTAGAATCCAAAAGTCAGATAACCACAGGAGGTAGAGGAATTGGAACCCTCATATATTAGGAATACAAAATGGTGCTAGTGCATTGGAAATGTTTGGCAATGTCTCAAAAAGTTAAACATAGAATTACTACTTTACCAAGCAATTTTTCACCCAGGTTTATACTGAAAAGAAACAGGTACATACATTCACACACAAAACTTACACTCAAACACAGCATTATTCATAATAGCCAAAATGTGAAAACAACCTAAATATTCATAAGTATGTGGTATGCATAGAAAAACAAAATGTGGTATATTCATAAAATAAAATACTATTTGGCAATAAAAAAGAATAAAATATTGATACATCAAGATGTGTTAACCTTAAAAACATTATGCTAAGTAAAAAAATACAGTCACAGAAGATCATATATAATATTTGACTGCATTTTTATGAAATGTTCAGAATAGTCAGCTTTATAAAGACAGAGAATAAATTAGGGATTGCATAAAAGTGAGGGGAGAATTTGGAGAGTATGGGGTTTCTTTCTGGGGTAATTCAAATATTCCAAAAGTGTGGCGAGGCTCACACAACTCTGACTATACTAAAAACCACTGAATTGTATAATTTGACTGGGTAAATTATATGTAAATTATTTTTTAATAAAGTTGCCCTCCCCCATCCAATGAAAGGGTGTATGTAGTTAGCAATGATACTAGGTACTTCCAGGTCTTAAACTAAATTAACCCCCACTTTGGATAAATACAATAAGATCCATAGAAAGAATACATTTTTTAAAAATTAAACATCACACCAAAAAATACATATTTGCTTCCTTTTTTAGATCCTAAACATCAGTGGTTTTTAAAATATTTACATATCTAAGAGGAGGATATATTTTATCCTTTCTCAACAATCAAATCAATGTTGAGGAATGTAATGGAAAATCATTTGTATTATACAGGTCAATCCTCATTGTGAATTCTGCAAGAAGTCCCCATACTACAGAGGTTTGGACTGGTCAGAGAAGCCTTTGTCAAGATTTCTGCTCAAAGAAGCCTTTGAAGAATAAGCAATGGGCAGATGGGGAGGGGAGCAAAAAAGGGTTTTTCTGGCACTTTTTATGCAATTTCTGCAATGCCCAATACTTTCATTCCCTTTTGCTTGTACTTCTGTGTCCTTGCCTTCAAACATGTTGGAGACGCACATCTGTTACCTATAATCATTAAAATGCCAAATGAGGTCTATGTCTTTTCCTTTGATAAGTCACACATATTACCAATACAAATACTTCACCTTGTTTCAGATAAAGTGAATAAAAATAGAGGATTTTAAAAAATAAGAGATTAGGGAGTTACAATGATTCTCTGATAGTCGATTGTCTTATCCATACACAGGCAACTGTATTTATCGAAAATCAAATTCAAAGTGATTTTACATTTTACATGGTTTATTTCATCCTCCTCAAATGTACAACCAACTAATCCCACAAAACAGTACAGGATAAGCCTAGGCATTAATGCCTTTAAAAACTACACAGAATGGTGTAATTTTTTAAGAGCTCAGGCTGGGTTCAAAGCCACAATTCTGTCATTACGACCTGTAAGAAGTTTCACCTGATCTCTAACCTCCGGGTCTCAGTTTTCTCATCTTAAAGTGAGAATAATAATAATAATATCTAGCTGTCAGAAAACAGATTTGTTTTCATGGTCCTCACATGAACTTTGTATCAAAACTACCCAGATAAAAGACAAACCAGAGTTGAGCGATACGGGAAGAATTGGATCTCTGTGGTTCATGGAAACTAGAGGAGGCAACACATCCACTTTTTGCTTCCAGACGAGGATACATATAGATTTGAAATTATTAAGTTCAGTTTCAGAATCACCAGCATCCCATTATTAGATTCCCTTAGGAAGGAACACAGATGTAGTCAAGACAACTTTTTGAATGGTGACGCAAAAATAACTTGTGGCACAGCGACCCTTGTACCCTCAGGTAGGGCAAGGGGGCCGTCTCGTCAGGAGATCTGAGTGCTCTCCTGTTAGGGCGCAGGAGAAGCTATGCTAAGATCTGCTGAAAACTGGTCCTGCCATCGCTCAGCCTCCTCCTTCCACAAGTATTTTACACCCTTGACTAATGAACTCAGGGTCACCATCTAACCTACAGAGGATGTTTGTGTGAATGCCAGCCTCTCCCAGGACATGTACACCTAACTGTATAATGCATCTAAAGTGCTTAGCAGGATGCCTGTTATAGAGTGCAGCCCTAAATAATGATGTTGATGATAAAACGGTGATGTCAGCATCCTCTCTGTGTGGAGGGTCACTAGGACACAAACAGGGGAGATGACACTTTGACTTCTCTAAAAGCCACTGGCAGTAAAAGAGAGGGGTTTTAATCAGTTTCTGGAGAATCTCGCTTCTCCTCATTTTGTGAGATTTTTTTTTAACGTAAGATCATTAGAGGCAATGCAGTAGTCCAGACATGACATCAAGGGACATTTTTTTCTTCCGTTGTCTTTAATTCAAAATGCAGTTGATGGTGATTAAATGAAGTTGGAATCCGACATTCTAAATGAGGTGTGTGTGTGTGTGTGTGTGTGTGTGTGATTCAGAGGGATTCAGTGTTCAAAGTTGAATTCAACAATGGTTCACTCACTTAGTAGAGAGCCCTACAAGATCATCTGGAAGACAGATACAAGCTCTGAAGGCCCCTCAATGAAAATAATAGAGAGGGATGAGTTAGCACTCGCGTCTGCCTCTGTCTCCTCTTATATTAAAGCTCGGCCATTACTAGCTCCGGGCCTCTGGCAAATCCTTAATCTCTCTAAATCTCATCACATGCACTTGTAAAATGGGGAAGTAGAAGCGACCTCATAAGTTCTGTGGGCATTATTAGTATCATTTTACCATTATAGGCATTATCAAAATGTCTTCATCAAAGAGGATGGAAGAAAAGGAAGCCAACATTCTTCAGAGGCCATGACACTGAATCCATCTTCCTTTCCAGTTTCGTCTCTAAAATAGCCTACAATTCATCCTATATTTCAGATGCATCAGAGTATTAATTGTTCCTTAATTACATCCTAATTCATTCATTCCCAAACATAACTTAAGTGCCTACTACCATTCAGGGACCTGAAATACGACAATGAAACAAGTTGGACCCTGTCCATTTACAATACGGTAAAAGACCATTTTGATACCATTATTGACATTTATCCCTTAATCAAAACATAATTCTCTATGGCCATGTCCACACAAGAAACATTTTCAGTCACACCCAAACAGTCTGGATCTATCCACTCTCTTTCTCTTGTTACATTTTTCTTTATCCTTGTACTTAAAACACTGGGTCACACTGAGAAGTTAGCTGTATATGTAATAAATTCCATTATGGGAAGGATGGTCCCTTTCTTTAGACAGGGCCTCCTTTCTCTGAACAGCACTAGGAAGCTGTCTCTTTTAGCAGATATTAAATACGTGTGTGTGTGTGTGTGTGTGTGTGTATGTGCAAATAATAATGCTTATATTCCTTTGGCATTTTTATATTTTCAAAATGCTTTCTCACCAATCTCTTCTGTTAACCTTACAATAACTTCTATACTGTATTAATGTGAAAGAAGAAAATACTTATTTAATGACTTGCCAAAAGTCACCCAAAGATACAGTTGGGGAGTCTGGAACCCAAAGACTTCCACTTCTGATCAGTGACATTTTTTTTTGTTGTTATCATGATCCCATTGCCTTCCAAGAGCCATCTTACAAGTTATCAATTTTCAGATGGACTTCAAAGAAACATTAGGCAGAAGATTGGAAGTGAGAAGTGAGAAAGATCAGGAGAGTGAACGATAGCCTACCTTCTTGGAAAGGACGAAAAACTATTGCTAGCAAATGGCAAGCCTAAATTTGAAATGCAGTTCTAAATCAGTAACTTCTAGCACTATTTACCTACTAAAATACAACCTAAGTCAAAACCTCTTCACCTGTGGGACCTGCCAACGTTTTCGACTTCATAGCCATAGCCCTAGGATTCAGGGGTATGTTCATCTCCCATTAATAAACCTTAGCGTAGAGTTACTGGGCTCATAAGAGACATAATTGGTTCCCTTACATACATATGTGTATGTACTTTGTGTGTGACTCTGTCCTTGTACAGAACCAGAGCCAGATAAGCTCCCAGTTGAGCGAGTGAGCTCTCCAAATATTCCGCACTTTCAACATTGTGTTTCCCACTTGGAGAGAGGAGCAAACGGACAGAACCCAGCGACCTGAGCCCGCATTCATGAACTGCTGAGCCGGCCAATTCTTTCTACCATCTAATGATCTGTTCTTTTTAAGTACATTAGTTGTGATTTAAACAGCTATTTATCCAACATGCAAGATTGGCTAGTTGAGGTTGGTCCTACACATATATCCTTAAGGAAGCATTTGGGTCATTTGAGGGGGACAGAATCACCTAAAATTGACTGAGCTGAAACTGTCATTGCTTCCTCATTCTCAAAGACGCGCAGATATGAGACTTCCCTGAATGGCACAGACCTCGGCTCCTTCACCTGGGCATCACCCCCAGAGCCATCGGGAGAAGCCCACCCGCTGAGGTAAGAACCTTCCACTGATGCTGAGCTCGTCACTTTTCTCCTAAACTTCAGGGTGACAGAAGGAACAATATTTTATTATCTGTTTTATTTATTTATTTATTTATTTTTAAAAGGGAAGAGTTTTGTAGCTGGGAGAAAAAAGGGGAGAGACTTTTTCGAACCCGGGACTCCCACACGCCAGGCTGACGCTCTACCACTGAGCTAACTGGCCAGGGCCCACAGAATCCATTTTTAAGTGGGATGAAACAGAAACTAGAAGATGTCCTCATCTGTTGAAAATTGTTAGGTTCAAGGCCTCGCCCACGCTAAATGTCGCCCTTTGTTCTGCCTCGACAACTGGACTTGTACACTTTCTAAAAGTCTCTAGGTTGTTTGTTTTTTTTACAAGCTCTCCCATGTTTTAATGATCAATCCACATAAGTCTAAAATGAAGTGCAGCAGCAGATTTATGGCCGTGGGGACAAGGCCCTGTGCATAAAACATCAGTCCCGCTGGCCGACCGGCCGCCTGCTTTGTTTACACACTCTCGCAATTACTCCAGGTCATTAGGCCCATCGTGAGCAGATATTTTACTGTCATTAGGAAAAGTGGTGTAATGACATTCGGTGATTTCATGATTACAGCAATAACAGAGGGGGGAGGGGATGCCAACGAGAAAGACCCACAGCATCGACTCAGAGCTAAATGTTCTACGGAAAGAAAGATCAAGAAGACAGCCCAGCATTTCCATACATTGATTATCACTAGATTTGCTCTATTAGCAAAAATACACCGGAGGCCTACAGGGAACCAAATACTGTTTCAGTGCTAAAGGACCGAGCTGTGAGTAAGACAGAACAGGCCTCCAATTCACAGAATTCATTTTTTTTTTTTTTGTATTTTTCTGAAGTTGGAAACGGGGAGGCAGTCAGACAGACTCCCGCATGCACCCGATCGGGATCCACCCAGCATGCCCACCAGGGGCCGATGCTCTGCCCATCTGGGTCGTCACTCTGCTGCAATCAGAGCCATTCTAGCGCCTGAGGCAGAGGCCACAGAGCCATCCTCAGCGCCCAGGCCAACTTTGCTCCAATGGAGCCTTGGCTGTGGGAGGGGAAGAGAGAGACAGAGAGGAAAGAGAGGGGGAGGGGTGGAGAAGCAGATGGGCGCTTCTCCTGTGTGCCCTGGCCGGGAATCAAACCCAGGACTCCCGCACGCCAGGCCAACGCTCTACCACTGAGCTAACCGGCCAGGGCCCACAGAATTCATTTTTAAGTGGGATGAAACAGACCGATGAACATATGTAGCAGAAACTCTTAGCCAGTTGTAAGTCCTGCGAAGAAATAAAACTAGGGACCTAACACAGAAGTTCTTCCTGAGGTGTTACACTACAATTTAGACCTGAATGACAAAAAGCACCCAGTCATCTGGAAACTGAGTGAATGCTGGGACAGCTGGGACAAAGGCTGTGAGACAAGAGTAAGTTGAGTATGTTTTAAGAACAACATTAAAAAAAAAAAAAGGTCAATGTGTATAGGGAATACTGGCCTAGAGGACAGGGCTGGAGAATTAGTTAGGAATAAATTATGTGAGGCCTGATAGACCTAAATTATTGTACAATATTTACTGAAAACCTAGTATGTGCCAGGCACTAGCCTAAACTCTGGGGATGTATCCATGAACTACAAGGCCAGTTTCCCTGACCTCCGGACCTCACTTTCTAGTTGTTAAGACATACAATAAACAGGTTTTTAAAAACTACAATGGTATGGAGAAAAATAAAGTGAGATAAAGCAGATTATCAGTATGTGGTGGGGGAAGGCATACTATATTAGATCGAGTAGGACAGTGAATAAAAAAAGACTGCAAGTTCTTTGCAATTCCTTGCATTGAATCGCTGAATCTGATTTCCTTATCCTTGAACCTGGGCTAACTCTGATGACTTACTTGAACAAAAGGATGCAGCACAAGTGATTTTCTGAGGCTTGTGAGGCCGGAAGACACTTATTTCAGAATACAGATGATGTATTGTAGAACCGTGCTCCGGAAACCTGTATAATTTTATTAACCAATGTCACCCCAATACATTTTTTTAAAAAAAATATATAAAAGAAATAAAAAGAATCCTTGCAGTGACTGCCCATTTTTTGTGGACCACTCTTCCTAGGACCCTGAGAGCACCAGGCTGGTGCTGTCATATGCAGACACTCTGGTAGTGGTTGGAGGCACTGAACATGGCTCCCAATGATCTCAACATTCTAATAGTCATTTCCTTGTGTGTCCCCTCCCCTTGAGTATGGGCTGGACCCAGTGACTCACTTCCAGCAAAGAGAATACTACACACATGTTGGGATGTCACTTCCAATGATTACTTACAAAAACTAGGTCTTCTGTTTGGCTTGATCTCTCTTGCCCCATTTCTCCCAGATTCCTTAACACCCCAACCTGCTATGTTGGAAGGTCAACCTATGGAGAGCCCCATGGAGCAGGAAACTAAAGCCTCTAACCAACCACCAGCAGGGACTTAAGACCTGGCAACAGGCAAGTGAGACTGGGAGCTGTTCCTCCCCCGCTAAGTCTTGAGATGGCTAAAACCCCAGAGAACACACAGACGGCAGCCTCATGAGAAACCCTGAGCCGGAGGAATCAGCGAAGTTCCACCTGGATTTTTGACCTGTAGAAACTGTGAGAAAATATTTGTAATTTCAAGTCACTATGTTTGGAGGTAGTTTGTTGCACAGCAACGAACAACTAATATACAGAAAAATGATCCTAGTTGAGGCCAGCCTTCCATTCATTCCTGCCGAAGTGCCAGGCATGTGAGTGTAGCCTCCTTAAACAGCCACCCCCCACTGAAATATAACGGAATGCTCTCTGTCAATGCCAGTGCCAGAGAACAACCAGCCAGCCAGGCCCTGCTCAAATTTCTGACCCCCTAAAATTGTGCCCTATAAAGAAAATGGTGGTGGTTTTGAGCCGTTATGTGTTGGGGTGGTTTGATATGCAGCAATGGATCATAGAAATAGGAAGGTGGTCAGGAATACCTCTTTGATAAGGTCACCGCTGAGCAAGCATGTGGAAGACATGCCGATAGCAGGCAGACGGGATAACTAGGAAAGGACCTGGTGAAAGCATGTGAGTCATGTTCAGGGAACATCGAGTGGCCCTCTGCCCAAGTGGAGTCTGTAAATAAAGAACAGAGTGGTAGGAGATGAGCTCAGACAGGAAGCAGGGTGGCAGATCATGAGGACCATTTCAAGGTCTGACATTTACTGTGAGTGAATTGCAGTTGTGATCGGTGGCTCAGAGTTCTGAGCAGAATATTCTGTCAAGAAATTCTGTTTCCTTAGTCCTACTTCCTACATTTATAATAGCCACCCATGTCCAAATGGCTGAAGCCTCCACCGGAGCCCCTGGTGACACCGAGCGCCCAACAACCAGCCACCTTCGAGCACGTCCTAAGAGAATGAATGACTCATGGACTCTGGAGCCTGTGTGCGGCCTGAATCCTTAGCTCCTGCTTTGCCTGGGCGTATTTGCAATTCAGTACAAGTGCTTTTATTTTTTGAGTGTTTACATTAAGTTGTTAACCTAGTTGTGCTGCAGAATGTTTCAGACAGTGCCAGAGGCTATAAATAAATAACAGTTATTTTAGGTCTGCCCAGCAAACAAGTGACTGGATTCTGCTGAGACCCCAGAGACTGGAACCGCGGCAGTGCTGAATACTTCAAACAGAGCTAAAAGCAGGTATCTCAATGAATGCAAAGCTGACAAACTCCAGGTGACACAGTTACGTGTCCCATCAACACACACCTCCTGAGGGCCACCAGGACCAATAAACCGACCTCTCTGTCATCCCCACTTGGAATAAACCACAGCCAACCTGAGCCCAAGTATTCCATATTCCCAACTACATTTCTTATCTCTCTCCAAACATTAGCAACTGACAAATGACCAAAACAAAGTCTTCCAAGGATTTATTATTATTATTATTCATGTTGTCATCCAGAGCAGTGTATAGAAAATTTTTCAATTGGACGTATTTTGTAGTATCTCATTAATTACCAATAGCTGCCTATACGCACTTGGACCAGATAATTCATCTCTCTGTGCCTCAGTTCCTGTGCTTGTGAAATGGAAGGACACTATCTACATCATAGAGTTAATGAGAATTTAAATGAGATAACACATGGAAAATGCTTAGAAAAAGTTATCTGACCTGTTGTTAACAGTCAAGAATTAGTTCATCATCATTTAAAAATATTAACTATTCTTCTCGCCACATAGCCAGTTTTTCTAATAAAGCTATCAGGACCATGTTATAAAATGCAGAAGCACTGAATACATGAATGTATAATTAATTATGCATTAGATATTTGCATGCGCTTGAAACATAGAACATAACTGAGAAAGACACAGTGTCTATTGAGGCTGTCATGCCTTAGAAACATGTGAGCACTGTAAAGCTGGGAATCCCTGCTCCAGGGGTCAGACCATTTTACTCCCATCAACTGTATCATTTATATTGCTAGTTTTATACAATGAAAACAACTGTTCAGAATTATGATACACTGCTCCAGAAAGAGCCTCAGGGACCAAAGAACACGATTAAAAATTACATTGGTGCATTTAAAAACAAAAAAAAAGGTTCAAGTAATCTGAATTTGGAACTCCTTAGCAGCAAAATGAAAACAGAAAAATAATAATAATAATAATAATAATAAAAATGCCCTTCTAATTTTTTTTAAGTTAAGTAGAAAATTCAAGTAATCAGAATCCTTCTTTATTTGATGATCTAGCTCAGTTAAGATTTAATAACAATGCCATTTCATGGAGGAAGATCAGTATGCAAACTGGCAGTCCATTGCTTGGTCTTTATACTTTTCATTGTATCTAACTCTATTTTTTTGACAAAATGTCATCTAATACAGAGACTGAGAGCCATGAGAATGGCTAAGGTAGGTCATTTTTCTCCTCTGGTAGATTTCTAAACTCTTTACAATGAAGTAAACTATATTTGGAAAAATAACATCTCAACTGGTCTAATTGTTCATTTATATATTGATTTCAAATAAAAATAGAACTAAATACTATTTTCCAATAAAGTAAACATTTACTACATTCTCATATGGGAAGAGAAAGTCATAGGGATAAAGAGCTGAAAATGTCACCCAATCTACTTTCATAAGTATTCCAACAAAATTAAATAATTGATTATAAATTTGAATGAAGGCTAAGTTTTAGATATTAAGTTACAGTTGTCTTTACTTAGCTTAACTTCACTAACGTGTCTTTGGGTTTAACTTTACAAAAGTTGCCGAGAGAAACGATCCTAGAAGAATTGTAATAAAAGCAGGTTATAAAGGAGCAAAATATAATATTTTAGAAAAAAGGGAAAGAGGGTACATTAACATGGTTCATAGCTTTATTAATGAATCTAACCCTCTTCAATAATTTATCCTCTATAACCATTTTCACATTTGCCTTTCTTAGAAACATACAACACTCCTTGTAGACATGCCAAAGCACAGACTTAAATGCTATTGTGACATCTAATCACTAATGACATTTCTATCTTATGAACAAGATAATATATCACTGCATTCCCCCCCCCCCCCCCCGCAACCTCAGCATCTGTGTCGACATTTTATCCTCTGCACCACCACGGGTCAAGCCATTTCTGCTAATCTTTAATATTGAACCTGGATCAACATGTTGACTCTTTCTTTTTCTTGCCCAAATTAGCTGAGCACACCCATGTAAAGTCCCTGCCTTTGTTCTATTGTTAGTGTTAGAATTCACAGGTCCCTAACTGCCATTTGCCGGCAGTCCGGGTAGGCATGCTTCACTCTTTTTTTCTCTAAGAAACTCTTGATAGTATGGGTAACTGATCTCTCATCACACCTCCCACAACTACTCACTTCATTCAATACAAATACAAATGCAAAAAAGCAGTCTTCTTCCCACACAAGTGTTTGTTCTTAGCCTAATGCACTTGCCAAATAACCGGTTGCCATGGTGGCAGCCACTTTGGACAAAGTGTCACAGAGTAAAGATCTAATTGCCACCCATTAGGAAGCTGCTATTTTCATGCTCAAGTGAGGACTGGGGTTCTTCTTGCAAATCCCATATACATACACACAAAACAGGAGAGGGTTGAAGGTGAAGAAACTATGTTTTCTTTAACCCTCCTTTCTCCCAATCAGGACTGTACTTGAAAAGTACATTGGCTACAAAAATTGCTTGATCCTCTTGGCTACCTGAGTACCAATTACTGCTGCCTTTCGTGAATAGCCACCCAGTACCCCTCTTCTCATGGGTCAGTTGTTTGTGATGTCTATAAAAAAACTGTGGTTATTGGTAGTTTAGCCATAATTAGATTCCACTAATTCCCTCATCAATTCAAAACTCACGATTTTACTTCCAGAGAAATGTTTCTAAGCACAAGGTCATGAAACAGTACCAATTTCAGTTTAACCTGCATTTCAATTGACTACTTAAACTGACAAGTCTAATTGTCCACTAGCAGACACATTTATGCATTAAAATGTCTGGTTACATTGTTCTAAACCAAAGGATAATCGGACTTCAATAATCAGGTCTGAATGTGGAGGCTAATTGCATCTCATCCTTTAACCTTTAAAATGAGTCACCCTTATAATTTCGCAGGATCCTCCGCACATTTGTCTAAAACTATAGGCTCCAAAGGGGATGAAAAGGAAGAGATTATTTTCTGTGACTGAAAAGTGACAAAGCAAATGACCCCCGTCCTGCTACGAACTCTTCAACTTCAAAAGGGTTTATGCAATCTATGTTCATGTTGCATACTTGTTGGATTCCTGATTTTTTCATTGACCATTGATTGCTCTCATTTGCACGAATAACAGGAGGGGAAGGTCATTCTTCCTTTTAAAGTATATAAACTTCTGTTCTGGAAAGCGCTGTTTAATAGATGTCATATCTTTTCCTCTCTCCCTCTCTTCCTCTTTTTCTTTGTTTCTCTCTCTCTCTTTCCAAAAGATATAACCCCATAGTTTAGATTTGCCATGGTGACATAAATTATGGGCAAAGCGCCTCACATAGACAGTCAATTTCATTAAAAAACTGACTAATACACCATCAACAGGAAATTTCCTAAAATAGCTCTAATTCATGGGTAATTTAGCTTACCCAAGGAAGAAACAAAAAGGAAAAATAAAAAACTACCCCGGAGACCATCAGATCTCAGAGTCTGTATTTTTTTGAAAGCTCCTTACAAATACAATGAGACATCTGAACAGGGAAGCTGTAACTTTAGCCGTTGCTTTGGCTTTTAGTAGGGCACCACTAACTTTGATTAGGAGATTAAAATTCTAAGAATTATTGCAATTTTCAAAAAAACATATTAAGAAAGACTGATGATAACAAAGACATGGGTAAAATATATCACCAGGCCACAGGACATTCCAAGATTCCAATTATCTTTCTTTTTCTTTTATTAGAATGAAAATATTTTTTCACTGAAAAAACATCTTTAAATTGTGTCCATGACATCTTGATATTCTTCAAACATCCGTCTTTTCTATACAAGGTCCAACGATTATAAATCAAAACCACCAAATAGAATCATACTCCCAGACAATAATTTCTTGGATAACTAACGTTATATATTTTAAGATGTTGCAGAATATGTAAAAATTCTCTTTCCCTAATCAGACCTGCTTTAGGAGAAGTCTTGGAAAGTCTTTCATACCATAGGTGATTAAGAAACCCCTGAAATGTGAAGGAAGGATTTAAATAATACGACCTCTGTGGTGCTGGAAAGTTATCAAATCATTCACAGATCACCTGCATTTGTAGTATTTTCTCTTTGTATATGTGAGGTGTAGCAATACTCACAAGACCAGGTTACCAAGTAAGAGAAAAAAAATCAGACTTAAGCCAATTTTCTATCCGGAGTTTGATGGATACACTAGACTGATTAATTCAAACCTCTCAGCATTTAAAAAGGTCTGCTACAGCTTTCTGCTTGTCAAAAACATAATACTAGCATCACAAGAGAAGTTGCAAAGTGTTAAGTAGTGTAAATGGCGTCCAGAATCCATGTTCCATTGTTAACCCAAATAAACGACTCCACACCAAAGACAACAGTTTTAACCAAGTAGAAACGTTGCTTCTATTAAGTGTAGAAGACACTGATTGATTATGGGTGTTAGCCTGGTCAATGGAGGCACAAAGCTAACCTGGAAGAAATTGCATTCCAGCAGGCCTGACTATCACAGGGCCAGTTTCAGCCAAAGCAGTAAGAATCACCATGCAGCCTGACCAGGCAGTGGTGCAGTGGACAAGAGTGTTGGACTGGGACGCAGAGGACCCAGGTTCAGAGCCCTAAGGTCACGGGCTTGAGTGCAGGCTCACTGGCTTGAGCACAGGGTCAATCACTGGCTTGAGTGTGGGATCACAGACATGACCACATGGTCGGTGGCTTGAGCCCTAAGGTCACTGACTTGAAGCCCAAGGTTGCTGGCTTGAAGCTCAAGTTTGCTGGTTTGAGTTCAAGATCGCTGGCTTGAGCAAGGGATTACTTGCTCTGCTGTAGCCCCCGGGTCAAGGCACATGTGAGAAAACAACCAATGAACAACTAAGGAGCCGCAATGAAGAATTGATGTTTCTTATCTCTTTCCCCTCCTGTCTGTCTGTCCCTCTCTCTGTCTTTGTCTCTCTCACTGAAAAAAAAAAGAATCACCATGCAGAAATGCAAAAATTGTGGGGAGCACAGCTGGACATGAGTGACTCTCTGTCCAGAGGAGTCACTGTTTAGTGAAATACTCACTTTACACACCCCACTCTGCCCCACAGGCTGGAGTAGATCCTGGGTAAGTAGGAAAGGATCAACTGTGAGGGCGGGAACATTTGTCAAGTGCGTGGACTGCGTCACAGGGCCGAAGAATGGGGTAAAGGGTGGGCTTGGAATGAGGTGCCAATCGAAAAGTCTTTCCCACCAGAAACCTTTCAAACAAGTTTGTCTTTTTTAATTCAAGTCACCAGCAGTTTCTAAAGGCCATCCATTCTCCCTCCCAGCGGTTTCCTGTTGTCTCGCACACACGCATGCACTGTCCCACCCTCCAATGAAAGCATCTGTGTGGCACACTGGCCCTTGCAGAACGGAAAGGGGCAGAATTCCAGCACGCCTGGAGCTCGTTCCCAACCCCCCGACAGGAAGACCCGGGTCCAAAAAGAGCGTATCCTAGGGAGAATCGGACTTCTCAGAATAAACCTCTCCAGATTCACATTCTGATTCACTAGCTGGGCAAGCCTAGAGAGCATTCTGAATCCACTTCAGTTTCTGTTTCTACATCTATAACACGGAGTTGATAATTACATTTCATTACTATGATGCCAGGATTGGATAGATAATCAAGAAACAAAATGTATGTAACAGCTCACCAACTCTTAGCCACGAATTTTCTCATCATTAGTTACTATGGAGCACACAGAAGGGGAAAAGAGCGGTGCTACATTTACACAATGGAGTGCGACTCAGCAGTAAAGAAGAAGGACGTCTTACCCTTTGCGACAGTATGTACTGTGCTAAGTGAAATAAGCCAGTCAGAGAAAGACAAGGACCATATGATTTCGCTTATATGTGGAATCTAATGAACAAAATAAACCAACAAACAAAATAGAAACAGACTGATAGTGAACAGACTGACAGCTGTCAGAGGGGCTGGGGGTGGAGGGTTGGATGAAAGGTGAAGGGATTGAGCAAAGAAAAAAACTCATAGAGTCAATAGTATGGTGACTGCAGAAGGGAAGGGAGGTGCGGGAGACAGAAAAAAATAGAGAGAAAAAAAGAAATAATAAAGTAAGATCTATTATACACTGAACTCCTACTAAGAGTTAGGAGTGGTTTGATCTTCATAACATTCCAATGAAGAAGGCACTGTGATCATTTCCCTTTTACATATGATGAAATTACAGCAGAGAGGAATTAAATAATTGAATAGGGCTGTACAGCTAACAAGTGATGGGCATATGAAACATGTTGGAAAAAGTGTTATTTTGGCCCTGGCCAGTTGGCTCAGTGGTAGCATGTTGGCTCAGCATGTGGAAATCCCAGGTTCAATTCCCAGTTAGGGCAGACAGGAGAAGTGACTATCTTCTTCTCTACCCTTCCCTCTCTCATTTCTCTCTCTCTCTCTTTCTCTCTCTGTCTCTTTCTCTCTTTTCCTCCTCACCTCCCACAGTCATGGCTCAAATGGTTAGAGCAATTTGGCCCTGGGTGCCAAGGATGGCTTCATGGCCTCACCTCAGATGCTAAGAAGAGCTTGGTTGCCGAGCAATGGAGCAACAGCCGAGATGGGCAGAGCATCGCCCCATGGGGGGCTTGCCAGGTGGATCCCAGTTGGGGCACATGTGGGAGTCTGCCTCCCTGCCTCTCGCCTCTCACTTAATAAAAGAAAGAAAGAAAGAAAAAAGAAAAAGCGTTATTTCAGAGAAACCCTCTAGCCCATAAAATAAACAGATTCTCTTAAACAAAAAATAAGTATATTGCCAGCTTCTCTTAAGAGGCATCATCCCTAAATCCTCTTTATGTTCATTCATGTTTCTGCTCAGCTGCTAGTGATTCTTAATGTTTTTCTTTCATTTTTTTCTATATTAACTTCACTCAAAACATACATTCTATCTCCTCCTGAGTTGATACTCCTAGATTTAAACAGAAAATCCACTTTTACCTTAGAATAACTAATATCCACTCAGGATTCACAGAGTAACCCATTGTCCCCAATCTTTTAACAGATCTTTTTTTTTTTTAAGTGGTCTTATGTCTTTTTGAGGTGTTTCTGCTAGACTTGCACTCAGTAGTTGAAGATAATTTGGGAACTTGTAGAGTCTGGTTTGAAGTACTTTTATGTTTAAACAAGCCCTGCTCTCAAAAAGCTTAGAATATAGTTAAGACAGTGACTAATATAGAGACATAACGCTTGTTGAATGGTGTGGTTTTATATTTTCCCCTACCCACAATGCCCTTCTTCTTTCCTGACTTACCCCAACACCATGTCCCTTTCTATCTTATAGGATGGATGAATAGGATTTTCATAGAAAGCAGCAAAAGAAAAAGAAGAAAGAAGGAGGAGGAGGAGGAAAAGGAGGAGAAGGAGGAGGAGGAGGAGGAGGAGAAAAAGAAGAAGAAGAAGAAGAAGAAGAAGAAGAAGAAGAAGAAGAAGAAGAAGAAGAAAAAGAAAGAAAAAGAAATGGCATGAAACAATTAAATATTTATTTATTTATTTATTTATTTATTTTAGAGAAGGGTGATAGAGAAAGGAAGGGAGGGAGAGAGGGAGAGACAGAGAGAGAGAAGTGGGGGGGGAGAGCAGGAAGCATCAACTCCCATATGTGCCTTGACCAGACAAGCCAGAGGTTTCGAACCCCTAACCTCAGCATTCCAGGTCAATGCTTTATCCACTGCGCCACCACAGGTCAGGCCTAGCATGAAACAATTTTATCCAGAACTGGCTGCCTGCTCATCAGGGTCTGCAGGCTGTTAATAAGTGTGCCACAAACATGCTCCTGTGCAAACAGGCTGCAGAAAGGAAAGGCTAATTTAAACAGTTAAATAAAACTTCCTGTTGCTGTTTGGGGGTTTTAAACACAGTAGGAATTGTAGAGCCTCCAGTACGCTCCTGCACATTGTGAACCTTGCCAAGGGATACACAAGCTATAATAGTTCCCTGTGCATACTTAGCCGTGGAATTATAGTTAATACATCCTGGGACTAGTATACCATAGAATACAGTTTTAGAAAAACATTAAAGAATACATAGAGGTAAAACAAACATTACTTAGGGGACCCAGAAAAAAAGAGCAAGAAATTAGAGCATCTAGCATGAAGATTCCCGGGATCTGACACGTGGAGCAAGTCCCAGCAGAGGTAGTCAATAGTGATGCTACATGAAACAGTTCATCTTTGCCCCGGCGGAGTAGCTCAGTTGGTTAGAGCAGTGGTTCCCCAATCTTTTTTGGGCCACAGACCGGTTTAATGTCAGAAAATATTTATATTTTCACGGACCGGCCTATAGGGTGAGACGGATAAATGTATCATGTGACCGAGACAAGTGTCAAGAGTGAATCTTAGGCCTGACCTGTGGTGGTGCAGTGGGATAAAGCGTCGACCTGGAACACTGAGGTCGCCGGTTCGAAACCTTGGGCTTGCCTGGTCAAGGCACATATGGGAGTTGGTGCTTCCTGCTCCTCCCCCTTCTCTCTCTCTCTCTGTCTCTCTCTCTCTCTAAAAAAATCAATAAATAAAATATTAAAAAAAAAAAAAGAGTGAATCTTAGGTGGATGTAACAGAGGGAATCCAGTCATTTTTTAAAAAAACAACATCGTTCAGACTTAAATATAAATAGAACGAAAATAATGTAAGTTATTTATTCTTTCTTTGTGGACTGGTACCAAATGGCCCATGGACCGGTACCGGTCCACGGCTCGGGGGTTGGGGACCACTGGGTTAGAGTGTCATCCCAATATGCCAAGGTTGCAGGTTCAATCCTCAGTCAGGACACATACAAGAGTCGCCCAGTTAATAATGCATAAATAAGTGGAACAACCAGTCGATGTCTCGCTCTCAAATCAATAAATTAAAAAACTTTTAAATAGTTCATTTTCATGAAGTGTAAGTATTCAGTAATGGAAAGACACAAGCTTGTAAAATATTCACATTCAAGAAATGCTTTTTGCTCAGCAAAACAGAGCTCCCAGCGTCGGACCATTGCTTTGCGGCGTGCGCGCAATCAAGGCGAAACAGCTGGCTCTCCGACATCATTCATTTCTTCCTTTACACACGGAATTTCTATAAATTAAATTGACACACAGGAAAAAATTGCACTGTCTGTTCCATGGAAATTACATTTGACTTCATTCACAAAAGGTCGAGCTATAAATTAATTTTTTTAAACCACCAAATGAAAACCAGTGATTGTTTTCTGAAAACAGACCAAACAGCCACGCATGACAGAGCGCTTCCAGACTGTCATCCTTGCTGTAGCAAATCTCTTCAAAAAAAATGTATGCAGGGTAATCTTGTTATTTAAGGGACATGGCTGTCAGCCCCAAATGAAACTGCTAAAATAGTTACGAACTGTTTTTCTGAAGAATGATGTAGGGCAGGCAGTTGGTAGGGAAGGGTCAGGGTCGAGCTGTTTTGAACTATGCCTTTTAGTGATGTTTGGCCCTTGAACAGGTGTGTAAATTTCTTTGTCAAAAATATTCAATGTTTTCTTTCAAAATAGGACGTGTCTTTGCCATTTAATGCTCATTTGTGAAAACAGGCAAGTGCAGAAATGAGGTTTTAATCTGAGGATAATACAGCCATGTTAAATAGTACAACTTGATATGGGGTCTATTAAAGTTTGATTACTAATAAAATATCCACCCTCTATTTACCAAGCAGAGGGTTTAAAATAATAGTCCCAGAATAGTTTGAAAATGTTTTAAAACTTGAAGCACTTCGAATGGGGATTTCCACCTTCAGACTAAAAAAATATCATTTTCTTTCTTCTTTGCTGTGGCATTTATTATGTTATTGATCAGATAATTTTTTTATCTTCATTCCATAAACTCCTTGATGACAGGTCTATATTTTCTTTCATTCTTATCCCAAACAATAGTCACTGCACACTGCAGACTGACGACAAAAGGAAGAGAGAAGGAAGGGTGGGCAGTTAGAAGAAACAAGGTGGGAAATTCTTCTTCTGGGTTTTTACAAACAAAACTGTTTTAAAACCACCTTGAACTTGAGCAGCATTGTTTTTCTTCTCGTCAGGTGTTTTTATTTAATTATACAAAAATGACCTCAGAAGATCACAGTTTCCATTTATCTGATCAAGGTAGAGAATTGCCCTTCCTAAGATTTAATAAAAACATTTCTATCAATTACACTAAGTAACTACATGGTCACAACGAGTGCGGGCTCACTTGGCTCCTAAAAAAATAGCGTACATTAGAGTCCCAGTTCGGCTATGCAACACATTAGATTCAGGTAGTAAACAGAGCAATTGTTTTTCCTAAGAAAATTGTTCCTTTTAATGAAAGCATTCGCTCTTCTCTTAGCATTTGACAATGTATGATGCAAAATTAACACAAAATAGGTACCACAGATTCTCCCTGAGCCGGCTCAGACCAGACTTAGACTGATTTGAGTCAGAATTAATTTCTTTCTTTTTTTTTTTTTTTTTGGTATTTTTCTGAAGCTGGAAACGGGGAGGCAGTCAGACAGACTCCCGCATGCACCCGACTGGGATCCACCCGGCACGCCCACCAGGGAGCAATGCTCTGCCCATCCAGGGCATCGCTCTGTTGCGACCAGAGCCACTCTAGCGCCTGAGGCAGAGGCCATAGAGCCATCCCCAGCGCCCGGGCCATCTTTTGCTCCAATGGAGCCTCAGCTGCGGGAGGGGAAGAGAGAGACAGAGAGGAAGGAGAGGGGGAGGGGTGGAGATGCAGATGGGCGCCTCTCCTGTGTGCCCTGGCCAGGAATCGAACCTGGGACTTCCGCACGCCAGGCCGACGCTCTACCACTGAGCCAACTGGCCAGGGCAGAATTAATTTCTTAAGTGTTGATTTACTTGAAGAAGAAAAAAAAACATACTACCGACAATTCTGGTAATCAGCAAAGCAAATTTTATCTATGAATCACACTACTGTACTTAGAAAGCTCCTAAAGACACCATGATGAGATACTAAGATGTGGGATCTTATACTTCATTTCGAATCAATGGCTAACAAAAGCAATCTCCAGTTATAGATTAAGATGAATGTTGAAAGCACTGTCAAATGTGCAAATGACTGTTTACAATGCTGAAGATCAGGTAGAAAAAAGAAACATGGGTTTGGAGCTTAACATACTTTATCAGAACTGGGAATATCTTTCTCTTTGAAATACTGCAATTAGCTAATAAGGGTGAACTACTTTTGAGTTCACTTTGATTTTTTTAAACTAAACTCTGATTATAATATAATTGACCTATGCTTTGAACGCACTTTTAAATTTTTGCATTTCCTCCCTCTCTCTCTGTCTCTCTCTTTCTCTTTCTCTCTCCATAGTAAGTGCTCACTTAAGGACATCAATAAGCTCTGCGACTTTAAACAAAATGGCATGTAACAAAAACCAATTTTACCACAGGCTAATTGATACAAATAAGAGTTCAGCTCCTAAAGCATCTCATCAATGCTATAATAACATGACATTATTCAAGGACCTGCTGTGTATTTAACTCCTGCCCTGGATCCACTTTTTAAAAATGAGTACTAGATGAAAGAATGTTCATCCAGTATGTCTGAATCATCAAAAAATAAAATGTGTCACCTGACCAGGCAGTGGCGCAGTGGACAGAGCGTTGGACTAGGATGTGGAGGACTCAGGTTCGAGACCAGCGTGGGTTCATCTGGTTTGAGCAAGGCTCACCAGCTTAGACCCAAGGTCACTGGGTCGAGCAAGGGGTTACTCTGTCTGCTGAAGGCCCATGGTCAAGGCACATATGAGAAGGCAATCAATGAACAACTAAGGTGTCACAACAAAAAACTGATGATTGATGCTTCTCATCTCTCTCTGTTCCTGTCTGTCTGTCCCTATCTATCCCTCTCTGTGACTCTCTCTCTGTCTCTGTAAAAAAAAAAAAGGGGGGGGGGGTCATTCTGAAGGATTTACTCTTCAAGTGAAAGGCAGCAAGGGTCTGAGAAGCTCTGGAAACAATTCCTCCAATAGAACCACTTCCAACGAGAACAAAGGCTAGAGCGGTCAGCCTACACCAGTAGATATGCAGCTGAACTTTTTCAGGACAAACTGGATGAAATAATTCTATGGTCTAAATCAGATATTTATAATTCACTGGATTTTTTATTTTTTACCTATGACTGAAAGTAACAAAAGTCTATCCCAGCCCTCAAAATGTGTGTATGTGAGAGTTAAAAAGAGTGGGTTACAGAACAAGAGGCACAAAGTTCATCTTTCCTCGTGAGAACCCAGAATTACACATCAGAACCATAAATGCACCCCCCCTCCCCACCCTCCTTTAACGGGGCTGGCATCTCTGCCACCTGCCTCGGTCTCTGTCCCTTTGCCCACCTTCTCTTTGACTCTCCTGTCTCCATCCTCTTCCTAAAGCAAGAAGTATCTCTCTCATTGCTCTGAAATACATCCTCATGCTACTCTTTTGAAAGTTTTGAGAAGACAAAATTAGAATGTCTACAGTTTGTTTTACCAACTAATAGGAAAATCTCAGTCCAAATGCTAATGGAATTGATTAAGTCAGTGGGCATTGTGGGACCTAGTCGACAGGCACTTGAAACAAGGACTGGGTGACAGAATATGAGTCATTCAGGAATGGACACCCCACAGACGCAGATGTAGAGGAAAGGTGACCAGTGCCTACTATCCATAGAATCAAGCCCCCAAACACTGCATGTATTCCATAAACAAAGAAATGAGGAAAGAGTTATGAATATAAAGCACTAGGATGGGAGGAAAACAGAAATACAGCTTGAGGCAAGGGAGTTAGCTTTAAGGTTAAAATACCTTGGATTCATTTCCTGACTGAATTATTTGTGGGCCAAGAAACCCTGGGGAAATAACCTACCTGTGTGTCTGTTTCTACATTTGCACAGTGGGGGTAGTGCTATCTGCTTGCTGGGTGGGAGAAGTAATGAGACGATGCGTAGCTTTTGTGATACCGGTGACAGAGTTGGTCTTTACGAAGTGTGCGCACGGGCTTAGCAGGTGGGGAAAGTGGGCGACCCAACAGAACTCAGAGAAGAATGCAGAGGGATGTATGTCATTCCTTCATCTGATCGGGACCCCAGGATGGTCTTGGTCCCTAGACTTTCCTCCTGTGACATACAGAGTGCCACAAGAAAAGGGCACTCTCGCAATGGGCAGGGAACGCCTGTCTTAAACATCACCACCATTAGCTAACTTCTATGTACCCTTTCTCAGCTCACATGCCCCATGAATCTTTTTCTTTACTGACTGGCCTGCCTCCCAAAGGCTAGGATAAACCAGCAATCCCTGTAGTTGGTGCAGGAGCTGTACCTTATATTATAATATAACTCACCGATTCATCTCATCTCTTTTTAATCATACTGTGAGATATTTTCTAGAACAGGGCGCATTTGCTGTTCACTCTTACATTGCTAGTCTGACAAAGGAGTGGCCAGAGGTGACAGTGCCACTTGTTTTTTGCTTGTCTGGCATCCAAATATCCTTCTGGCTTTTGGTGAAACCTCTCATTTCTAGCAGTCAGGGCTGATCGAAGCCATGGGGGACCAGAAATTCTCATTATCTGACATTGAGAGGTTAGGGCTTGAGCATGAGTCCGACGCTTGACCTGCTGCATGCAAAATCCACAGGAAGAAAAAAACAAAACAAAGCATGTGAGACAGACACGATCCGTGGTGGCATCTGTGTCATCAGCAGCTCAGGACTGGCATTCACGGTCATCAGAGGGCGCTGCACCAGCTCTGGCACCTGCCTG
This sequence comes from Saccopteryx bilineata, assembly GCF_036850765.1. NCBI lineage: Eukaryota > Metazoa > Chordata > Mammalia > Chiroptera > Emballonuridae > Saccopteryx > Saccopteryx bilineata. The sequence continues at coordinate 185,699,759 of NC_089493.1, read as the reverse complement.
GCTGTGCTCTGTATTGTCATTTGCCCTGTGTCTTCGGTCCAAGTCTTTGATTCCATGGCTTGCGGAGTTTTCTATAAATGAAGTCATTTTCTGCTCACCTCGGCCAGTAGTGGTTTCTGTTGTCTACAACCAAGCCACCTCAGTTACAAGGAAAGAACTCAAAATTTTAATCACTGGATGGTGAGATGAATGAACTCATGTAATTAAATCAACAAGTGAATGAGTAAAACAAATTAAAAAAAAATCAATGAAGACTACAGTCTCAACTTCCATGACATTTGCCATTCTTCTCTCTCCTCCCTATGACTTGGCCTCCCAATCTTTTCCTTAATAACAATTTTAAAAACAAATAAACATTCTGGTTTCCTAGAAACCCTAAGGTCCCTATATAACTTATAATAATGATTCTTAAGATATTGCTTTAATTATTTTCAACTAGATTAGGAAACTGGTTGAAGCAGAATCCCTATCTATATCCACCCCCTTAAGCTCACTGATTTTTCCTGAAACCAAGAACGAGGTTAGAAGGCAGGAAATGAGCAGCTTTGCCTTTATGGGAACCAGCTGAGCTTAGTACCCTATTAAAGATTACGCTTCAGTAAATCATTCTAAACAGCAATTATACATCTTCCCGTGAACATCCCTCCCATACCTGAGATTCAACAGGACCTTAAAGATTAATGTACCTCTTCACTTCTAAACATGGTTTAAAACTTTGCTTATTCTTCCTGTTCCAGATAAAAACATGGGCCCATGGATAGACCTCCACCACTCTTTACTTCCAAATTCCCTTAAAATTTATAGTAAAACACAAAAGAAAACTAAAAACGCAGTAAGGCAAAATTTTTTAACTGTACCATGCAAATGCTAGATGTTTTGAGGCCATTCTAAACAATGGAAGGAATAGAGAGTCGAATTTTTGTTATTCAAAGGAAATGCCAAGTGAGGGGTAGTATGAAGCCCTCAGCAGAACCATCCTCAAACCTCATACTTAGAGAAGCAAATAAGCTTAGAAAAAAGAAAGAAAGAGAGAAAGAAAAAGCGAGAGTGAGAGAAAGAGAGAGAGAGGCTATCGGAGCACATTTGGAACATGGCATCAAATTCTTTCACACTCCCCCCACTGGGATGTTAGAATCTATGAGATCTTTTTAATCAGATTTCTGAGATTTAAAAATAGCTAAAAGACCACGCAGTCTGTGCCTCATTCAATGGAACACTCTCTAACAGACCTTCATGGAAAATGCCCTATGGTTCTGGGCAGCCCTTGTTGGGGAAACCACATGTGGGCAGTCTGGTCACCACAGCTAGCTGACCCCTGCCTCCAGACAGTTGTGCCGAGGTGCCAAACATGTGGCCGAAGTCAATATTCCTAGCATGCCCTTTTACCAGCATAATGTCACGAGTGATTTCCATCAATGTCTCCTTCATCAGAAGAGAAACCAGACCCAGCGCTGCCTGAATGCGGACATAATAATGTGCTGGTTGCCTGACCTGTGGTGGCGCAGTGGATAAAGCGTCAACCTGGAAACGCTGAGGTTGCCGGTTCAAAACCCTGGGCTTGCCTGGTCAAGGCACATATGGGAGTTGATGCTTTCTGTTCCTCCCCCCTTCTCTCTCTCTCTCTCTCTCTCTCTCTCCCCTCTCTATATTGAATAAATAAAATCTTTAAAAAAAAATAATGTGCTGGTGGTTTAAGCCACCTGTGTGTGGGGTGGTCTGGTATGCAGTCACAGAATTTCATAACAGAAGTGGTAAAAGTAGAGTTGTAACTTGCAGCATGGTAGAATGTTGGGAATGCGCCATGGATGAAAATGGGATGGGCCACAAGCTGCCTGTCACCGGGCTTGTTGGCAAGCGAGGAACAGGTAAAGAAATTCTTGTGACACAGTAGCAGAAAGTTTGGCGACGCTGTTTCCTGGGGTAACACAGGAGATACAATGTACCTACACTTAACAAACTCAGTGGCCTGGCTAAGGAGTCTTCTCACCGGTGTGGAGATATTATTCTATTATTCTGACCTGTTCTCAATGTCTGTAACAAAATGAATGAGGAGAGCGCTAAGTGAAAGAAGAAACCCTTCAGTTTTTAAAGTGGATTCGGGAAAAGCATCAAGGACTCCAGATACTCTTTCCAAGCAACTGGATGTTTTCAAAGAGAAAGCCTAAGGAAAAGATCAAATTCAGAGCACTGCAAAGAACACGGCCTCAAGGAATCTGAGTTTTGACTGCAAGATCCTGCAGGAAGTGAGAAAGACTTCCATCAGCACCTCAAACACTCTTCCGTGCGTACAGAAAGGTTTCTAAGAACACTGAGAGCATGCCTCAGAGACCCTCTCAGCGAGACAGCAGTGCCGCTGGAACTCGTGAGAACCTCAACGTCTGTGGACGGAGAACAGACTAAGGAAGTGTCTGATCCACCTGACAGGGGGTGGCACAGTGGACAAAGCACACACTTGAACCACTCACTCTATTAGCACTATAGGAAGTCCAGTCCCCGAGTTCTGAACAAGATAAATTCTATAGGTTTGTTCTTAAGTTGAATTTGTATATAAGGTGGAACAGGTACATTGATTGACCTATTAAGTGGAATTTAGGTGTTTGTCTTAATGTAGTATTTGTTTTTACCTTTCTGTTAATATGAATACTTAAGCATTTTCAAACCAATAGAACCTATCTCATTTGGAACTTGGAGACAGCCTGCACTTTAGTCCAATATATTTATAGGTATGACTCTCTACCTCCTTTATAACTATCTTTTTATAACTATTTTTACAAAATAAAAATCTTCAAATAAGTTTTCTTTTTTATATATTGTTATTATTATTATTTTCTTGTAGAGAGAGACAGACAGAAAGGGAGAGAGATGAGAAGCATCAACTCGTAGTTGCAGCACTTTAGTTGTTCATTGATTACCTTCTCATAAGTGCCTTGATGGGGGTGGGGGACGCCAGCCTAGCCAGTGACTGCTTGCTCAAGCCACTGACCTGTGGGTTCAAGCCAATGACCATTTATTTGGTCATGTGTATGATCCCATGCTCAAGCTGGTGAGCCCGCGCTCAAGCCAGTGACCTCAAGGTTTTGAACCCGAGTCTTCAGCATCCCAGGGTCACGTGCTGTCTACTACACCACTACCTGGTCAGGCGTTATATTATATATTATTTAATTCTTTCACAAAATATAAATGCTAAAAATTCATAGAATTACTCTAATCAATCCTTTCCAATACAAAATATAAACTTATCTCATTAAATATAGGAGCTCCATCAAAAGATATTCCCCACACTCTAAAACATTCCAATGTGCAATTTTAGAATTTCAAATTTAAATCTTGTATACCATGTGAGAAATACTATTTAATTTGTTCTGAATTTCCCTTGCTTTTAGAGAGATTCATTGCAACAGTTTCCTGTTCATAAGTTTTGTTTGGAACAATTGCAAATAGCTAAAAATCATTACGAATTGCTATGTCTTGGTGTTCCATTCATAAATACATCGGTTAAATATTTTCAACTGATTTTGAATAAAATATATTAGAAATTTTAGATGACTCATTATCAAAAAAACAAACAAAAAAGCTCAGGGTCCTAGCCAGGTACCTCAGTTGGTTAGAGCACCATTCCCAATATGCCAAGGTTGTGGGTTCGATCCCCATCAAGGCACATACAAGAACCAACCAATGATGGCATATAGAAGTGGAAGAATAGATGTTTCTCTCTCTCCCTCTCTATCTCTTTCTCTCTCTCTCTCAACACTGATAAAAAAAAAGTTTAAATCTCAGTATCATGAGAGAGCAATTAGATTTCTTTCTCCAGTTTTTAGAACCTAAATCATTTGTAATATTTGATTGATGGTAGGCAGTCATGATATAAAACACATCTGCCAGTTAAAATTATTTTTTAAATCTTATTCAAAGGAGTTTCTCATATTAAAAAAAAATAGTTCAGTTACTCTAAATTGTGAGTGTGTTTAAAATTATATATTTGCTCACGCTTGCTTCTGTTGTCATTGATGGACTAGGAACAATGACAAACGATGTGCTCACCACAATGCATACCAAGCACACTGCTACCAGCTTTCTTAATTTAATAATAATAGTGTATCCCTGTGATACTATTTCAGTAACACGGCAAAGCCAAGTCATTTTATTTTGAATGGTGAACCTTTAACTAAATTTTACAAAAGCATCCACTGCTATTTCTCATTTGACAGGAGGAACATCCAGAGCCTTAACTTTGATTCCATAAATTGGATGAGGGAGAAAAAATTGCTCCATTACTGAAATTAACTAGTTTTCTGTTTGGAGGAGCTGAACATTCCGATATCAACCTGCCGTCATTTAATTTTCGGAGATAGTCTTCTGGTAATGCGGCCAACACATTCACAGCTACTGCTGAAGTTTTCATACATGCATAAGAAAAAACCCAGAATAAAAATGGAATAAAAGCTATGTTAAACAGCCATTTTATCTAAATGATGAATGATATTTCACAGAGTGATATATACACATGCCAGCTGGAGCTACATATTAAATCCCAGCCTTCAGGCGCATTTTTCTTAATATACTTATTAATGTCTGAAGTCAATTCTGTTGCTTCCCAGCTTATTTGTCTTCTGTATCCTCTGAAGTCATTGATATCGTTGAGGTCCCCAAAGCAGGAAGTAATTGCCAACAAATATTTGGCCTAAGCTAAATGTTCTTTATCAACTTTTTGGAAAAAAATACAGAAATTTAGTACTTAATTTTTTTTTGAAGGATGGACTTTTAGTTTTTAAGTTCGTTGCATCAAAAAAAAATGAATTCCAAAATTAAATGTATCACCAAACAATGACACGTATCCTTGTATATAAATATGAGGATCACTGTAGCAATAATGTTCAGAACACTCTCAATGTTCTCATTGTCTGTCTTCTTCCTGCACACCTTTCACAGACATTTGAACTGGTAATTGTCCATTTCACCCACTGATTCTTCCAGCAGGTGACCTGGTGACTTCATGCATCTCACTCCCCAGCACAACTTGGAATTAAAGAAATAAGCATATATATATATATATATATATATATATATATATATATATATATATATTATATATTAGCATCAAAAGAGAAAACACCTAGGAGTAAATTAAATTGATTATGTGCAAGAATGATGCACCAAAATCTATCAAATATTGCCGAGGAAAAATTTAGAAACCTAAATGAAGACAAAGAATCTTGATGATGGTTTAGAAAACTTGCTATTGGTAAGATGTCAGAGCTTCAGAGTTGGCTTCTAGAGTCACTGCAATCCCAATCAGAATACCAACAGATCCTTCCTAGAAAATGAGGAGCTGGCTCTCAACTTACCATGCAAAGACAAAGGAAATTTTAAAAACCCAGATAACTTGGAAAACAAAGATTGGAGTCAGAGAACTTACACCATTGGATTTCAAGACATCTCAGCAACAATAATCAAGACAGTGTGGAACTGAACAGACACATAAATCAAGAAACAAAATAGAGAGGGTGGGAAATAAACACATACACATACATGTTCATTTATTCCCCTGACATTCTGAAAAAAGGCAAATCCTCTGGACCAGAAAACGGAAGAGTGCCTTCCCGGGACTAGGAGTAAGAGTACAAGTTTGACTGCAAAGAGGCAAAAGAGAACAATTTAGTGGTTATGGAAATGCTATTCCTTGACTGTGGTAGTGGTTATGCAACTATACACTTGTCAAAAGTCAGGCAGAGAGATTAGTAAGAAACACACCCAAATTTTTTTTTTTTTTGCATTTTTCTGAAGCTGGAAACAGGGAGAGACAGTCAGACAGACTCCCGCATGCGCCCGACCGGGATCCACCCGGCACGCCCACCATGGGGCGACGCTCTGCCCACCAGGGGGAGATGCTCTGCCCATCCTGGGCGTCGCCATGTTGCGACCTGAGCCACTCTAGCGCCTGAGGCAGAGGCCACAGAGCCATCCCCAGCGCCCGGGCCATTTTTGCTCTAATGGAGCCTTGGCTGCGGGAGGGGAAGAGAGAGATAGAGAGGAAGGTGCGGCGGAGGGGTGGAGAAACAAATGGGCGCTTCTCCTGTGTGCCCTGGCCAGGAATCGAACCCGGGTCCTCCACACGCTAGGCCGACGCTCTACCGCTGAGCCAACCGGCCAGGGCCCGAAACACACCCAAATTTTAATAGTGAGTTCTTTCCATATGATGGGACTATAGACAGTTATTTTCTAAGCTGTCTAACATGTGGCTGTACTACTTTAACACACAGGCAAGAACAACTCTCATATTTTATATTTAAACTTTTTTTTCAAATGTTTAAGGAAAAAGAATACAGAAAATAAAAAATATAGTTAATACACTTTATATAGTATCTTTTCTATACACATTATAGTTTATTCCTTAACTTTAGAATAAACTGGGTATTCACTGCTGGTTACCTAATTGTTATCACTATTCTTAGCCTATAAAATCAGTCTAACGTCTTGCTAAATATCAAGTGAAAAATGGCTCAGATGATGTATGAAGGCATATTGCTCTCTATTCTGCAATAAGTGCTATGTAAACATTGAGAGAGAGATTTAATTTGTGTATTGAAAGATGGATTACACAGTCAACTTCTTTAACTTTTATTTCCTACTGTGAATCAACAAAAGCCACATTTTAGTGCCTCCCGGGATAAGTAATAGAAAATGCCACAGACACAAACTGCTGAGTTATCTTTACCCTTGTTCCTCCATTTGATATTATGTCCGTGTTATTTCATTTAATAAAAGATACAAGGGCTGAGAAAACACAATTGTGGAGTGTGCATGTAAAGATATAAGAGAAATCAATACAATATAACAGAAAGTATTATATTTTTTTACATATATTTTGTTTCAAGTATTAGGGAACAGCCACACTACATTAGACCCCAAAATATATTTAGTTTAATATAAACTCCACTATCACAAGAGAACAAAACGTGTATCACTGTTCTAAGATCACTATTAGATTTTCATTGGAGATCTCTTTTCTACGTATCTGCTTCAGCATTATTCAGGCTTCAAGTTGGGAGCCATAATTCAATATAAGTCATCAAATACCTTCTATCGCTGGGTAATTGCACAAAATAACATATTCATTTAGGAAATTGTGTTTTGTGTCTGACATGGCCTCTCTCAATTGCCCTGTCTTTCCAAAAATATAAACATTGGCTAACTCTAAAAAGAGTTTTAAAACACAGCCTATAATAACAATAGTAATATTAAACAGCTAACATCTGATGCTTTACTATGTGTGCTTACTAAGTGTTTGACATACATTGCCTCAGTTATTCCTCCAAACACCACATGAGGGATGTACTTATGCCATTCTCATTTGTGGATGGAGAAGCTGAAGTGCAGAGGGATTATGAAAGTCACCTGATCACTCAGCCAGTCGGTGGTAAACCCAGGATTTAAATGAAGGGCTCTTGTAGTCCCAAACCTATGCTTTTAAGCACTCTATTATGTTGAATCTCGAGTATAAGCTGCTTGTTGGAGCATTTCCCCCTAAAAACCATGTTAGTGTTATAGTCCTGAGTATCCACAAAAATATGTTGCATCCATATAAAATATGAACACTGTGATACAGTGTCTGACCATAATCTGTAACATTGCTTCTCTGAGACCCTGCATTTTAAGATTTTTATTCTTGGCATGCTGAGAATAGACTTTTTTTTATGTCATTGAACAACAGAATGTGTCCCCTGTCTCCTGTTCTCTATTAAGCCTGAAATACAGCTGATTACATGAGATTTTGTGACAAGATAGAGTAAAATAAGAGTCCTCATCATTGGGAGGACAGAGGTAGGAAATCCTAAAAAGACTAAAATGACTATAAATGGGTATAACAGAAAATGAGAATCTGTTAGCAAGTTTCTTTTCTAGAAAATATATTTCCATCACGTGTTATGTACCTATAATTTCTAAACCCTTGCTAGATATTTTATTTTTGATTATTTTTATTTAAAAATATTTAATTATAGTGACATACAATATTATATTAGTTTTAGATGTGCAGCATAGTGATGAGACATTTATATACCTTACGAAGTGATCATACTTTATAGATATCACCTCTAATTCACACAGTATCCTTGTGAGGTAGATATAAATAGTCTTACTTTATAATTTAGGGTCAGTTGTAACTAAAAGTGGTTTGTACAGTCAGCAGGAACGCAATAGAACCAGCCTCTGAATTCCTAGAACGTTTAGATCCAAAGTCTCCAGTATGCGTGGTTATTGGTGATGAAAGATTCCGAAGGGGAACAGTAAACCCTCGGGCCAAGGGTCAAGATCATTCCACAGTCATATTTCATTGGGTGTGTCAAGTGCCTTAAGTAGTTTTGAACTTACGTAAGTTCCTTTGCTCACCAATTTGTTACAGCCTCCCCCCACCCCCCCACCCCCGCACACCATCTCTTAGACTCAGCTTCCAACAGTTACATTACATCACAGCTCCTGAAATAATTTAAGACACTAATTTCACTTCTCCCTGGTGGAAGACAATGATGATAATGATGATATCAAGAAAATACAGAAGCACTTCACTAGATGGCTTACATATATTATCCCACATTTAATCATAATACCCACCCAATGTGTTAAAGATGGTTATTTCCATTTTACATATAAGAAAACTGAGAACTTTGCCTAAGGGGTAGTGTTGAGATTTGAATCCAAGCCTATATTACCCAAAGGGTGCGCTCTATTTGTATTGCTTCTATAGGACTGTGTTGCAAGTTTTTTCTACGATAAACAACTCCCAAACAACAGCTAAACGCGTCAGAATATGATCTAAATGCTAGCAAAGGAAGATGATTACCTTGTTCATCAATAAACTCTTTCCCTTCCTTTAAAAAGGAAGCAGCCGAATTTTCAATTGCACTTCGCTGCAAGCACCTTAGAGCGAGAACACCTTCGCCCTAGGAGACTGACTTAATTGTCCAGAGGATGTGAGGCTCATCTGTCCTTTCTTTGATTTCTCTCAGAAATCAAAGGCTCTCGTGTCCTTCTCTCGCTGTGAAGTCTACAGCTTCTCATCTCTAGACGGCGGAAGAGCGAACGTGCTAGAAGGGAGGTTCGTTGATGTATTAAAGAGAACGGCAACCTGGGCAGAGGATTGATGATGGCTTCAAGGGACTGTGCTCTCCCATCCACTCACAAGTGTAATTTCAGGAGGATTTTTCAAGGCATGGATAGACACCATTACTCACATCAATCCCCAACGCCTGCCTCTTCTATAACTCTTCGCCAATTCTGGTCCACAGCTCCGCTGCCCCGTTTAATCAACAGCCTGCATTGGAGAAGCATTCTCCGGCATCCCCACGTGAATTTCTTGTAACGCAAATTGAATGAAATGGTGAAAATGATCAATATGTCTGCACGCAACAGATTCGTTTTGAGCTGCAGGATCTGCCTGAGGGTAAAAGGGACTTCCCAAACCAGCTACGCCAACTGTAAATTTGAAATGATCTATTTTGACCATGATTTTACTCTCAGTTATTCTGCCGTGAATAATTTTTGCTGTGAATTTTTTTTTAAAAGCTATGTTTTATGATATGGAGGTCAATTCCAATTGATTCTATCAAATTCTCTGCTTGGAAAGCAATGGTATAAATAAGTTCAAGGGCATGAGTTTACACAAGGACAAAATTTTCATAAACCAGCATGCATTTGTGATTCCCGATGTTTTTCAAACCCTTTCCCCACATGACAGTTGGGGTAGACATAATATACCCCCAAAGATGTCTACATCCTAATCCCTAGAACCTGGGTACATGTTAGGCTACATAGCGAGGGTATTAAGGTGGCAGCTGGAATTCAGTTTGCCAGTCAAGTGACCTTGAGATGGGGTCATTATCCTGGATTACCTGAAATAGTTCAATGTAATCCAAGGGACCAATCAGGGGTCGTCAAACTTTTTATAAAAACTGCCCACTTTTGCAGTGCTGGTCAACCTGGTCCCTACCGTGCAACCAAACAGCGCCGCGATTGGCCCATCATGAAAGCTGGAACGCCCACTAGTGGGGTGTAGGGACCAGGTCTACCAGCACTGCAAAAGTGGGCGGTTTTTATAAAAAGTTTGACGACCCCTGCATGAAAGCGATAGGAATCGAGTGTCAGAGGGATATGATATGAGACAGGAGAGGCCACGAGCCCAGGGAGGTGGGCCGCCCACAGAAGCAGGAAAAGGCAGGAAAACAGTTTCCCTGGAGTCTCCACGAGACAGTGCAGCCCTTCCAACACCTTGATTCTACCAAGCGCGATCCTTTTAAGATTTCTGACCTTCTGAACCCTAAGACAATATATTTAAGGTATGTTTAAGCCACCAAGTTTGTGGTCATCTGTTTGAGAAGCGAAAGAACACTTAATGGAGACAGTGAGTGGTACTGGTGGGAGGGGGGGTGCTACCCCAAAAGACTAAAAATGTGAATGTGGTTTTATAATTGGGAAATGGAAAGGGAATTTCTGGGGGCCCAATATTAAGGTGACCAACTTTTTTACAGTGAAAAGGAGGACAAAAATAAATGGAAGAAAACAATATCTTCAATAAAAGAAACATTTTATTCATTGCAACAATAATACACTATAATATGATAAATGTGTAATAAAAACATTTGTAATATTTTATATTGTAATTATGCTTACATGCCTATTTATTTTGAATAATGATTGTAAGAAAAAACGACTCATTCAGATGCAAATACATCACATTGCACGCAATGGATCAACTGCATTGATCAAATATGGACATTTACAGATTAGTCTTCCAATATCAAAAAGGAGGACATGTAGGAGGACACTTTTTGAGGGAGGATGGAACTTACAAAAGAAGGACTTGTCCTCCCTAAAGGAGGACGGTTGGTCACCTTATCAATATGAATCTGGTGAAAACATAGGAAACAGAAGTAAAAATCTTCATAGGGCGAGAAATCAAAGGTCCAATATTTTTCTTTTTTAAGGCAGCTATATTGCATTCTAGAACTCCAGCTGCTCTTAGAGAGAAGGTCTCACCCAAGCTCCACGTCCAGAGGGGTTTGTGTGTGCAGCTTGGAGCAAACCCTTGGGAGAGCAAAGTGACTCTGCGGAGCTATGGATGAAAATACACTGCGGAGTGGAGCCCTCAGCGTATGGACCAACAAAGCGAGGCACCGCGTGGGAATGGGGTGAGATTTGAAGGCCTTGATCTAGAACAGCCCCAAAAGAGACTTTAGTAAATAAAAAGACTGAACAATTGAAAACATACCTAGACAACCAATGCAAATACGAAAAGGGGCTGAGCCTCAGTAGTCATCAGGAAAGTGCCAATTAAAATCAGAACTAGATACCATTGCACCAGGTTAAAAGAATGACAACGGGAACGGAAATGGTGGACTTCTCACAAGCTACTTTCAAGAAGTGAACTGTATAACTCTGACTCAGCAATTTCACCCCAAAGTCCGCATCAGCATCAGAGGTCATAGCTCTAACCTGGACACAACCAGAATGTCCATCAACCCTGAGCTAGATGCCTCATTTCCGTTATGCTCATAGAATACAATACAGTGGTACCTTGAGATACAAACAGACCAACATTTGAATTTTTTTTAAGATACAAGCTCCAACTCATCCGTATTTTTGTTTGAGATCTGAGTAAAATTACGAGATACGAGTCGTGATTCTGGAAACTGCCGCTAGTTGACGCATTGGTGCACGGGTCCAGTATCGGCCATTTGATATACGAGTTGACTAACTTACGAGCTCAGTTACAGAACGAATTAAATTCGTATCTCAAGGTACCACTGTATTACACAGCAATAGAAATGAGTAGAATAGAGGTACACACAATAATGTGGACGCTGAATGTATACTCACAAACATATTACTGAACTAAAGAATCCTGACACAGAAAAATAGATGCTGATGTGACCGTTCACATAAAGATGGAGAACAGAAATAAAATGTGATCCTACAAAGTTTAGGAATGCAACCTCAGGTGTAAACTTAAAAGAAAATGCAGGAGGTAATTCCCATAAAAGTCGGGGTGTTGGTAACCTTTGAGAGACATTGGGAGAAACAGGAGGTAAGGTTCGTGGAATACAGGTGATGATCAATTTTTTGACCCGGGGAGCGGTCACATGGGGACGCATCTTTGTGCTGTGTACATTTCTGAGTTTGGGTTATATTTCACAACAACAATAGTGGCAAAGGGAAAATTCATGGCTGCAAGTAGAAAATTACAGAGCTGAGGTTCTCAAAAGCACCACGAACAACTGTTTACCTCTCAGTGACTGTTCCCCCCAAACAACATGGCTTATGAGCTCGAGACATCATTTTGACCCCCTGGATGTAAATCACTACCACTGTGCATTACAGTGCACTTGAAATTACTTCCCATAAGCATGTATGTATGTCTCTTTGTCTCCTTTTAAAATCTTTTATTCAGAAAGCATTCCAGACTCAAAAACAGCAGCACAGACTAACAGCATTCTAATGCCTGCCACTGTCCTTAGATCCTGGACTTGGCCACTGCAGTTATGGACTCCTCCCTAAATTAGAGGAGAACAAAGAATACATTTTTAAACCATAGCTCTTCCACACATGGTGTGCATGAATAAATAAATGATTATAGGCTAATGGAATCATACTTCTTTGTCCTAAAAGTTACTGTAACTAATTCTTACACATTTCATCAAATAAATATTACATGATCGCTATGCTCTCCAGGAGCAGTGACAGGTATCGAAAGAGTAATGCCAGAGACCTAACCTTCTGATGAGACCTTCAGACCTGTTTCCTGGGTACAAGGGGATACAGTATCTGTAGCCCACGTGTAAATAAGCTCACTTAACAACGAGTTATAATTGCACAGGGAGATGAAAATTAGTTTAACAAGTCAATTAAATCATAAAATTTTCAGAAATAAGAGGATGTGTTTGTAATCCAATTAGTGTGTTAATATACTAATAAATTTGCTAATTTGAATGGTATCTTAATTGTATAGTAGGGCACCAGAAGAGAAAAACAGTATATCTTAATTGTCATAAAGGGAGCTTTGGCTGCAGTAGGACTACATAAGTTTGGAGAAAATTATCCATGTTAATGAGATCAAAATGCTTCTATCTAGAATAATAAATAAGGTTACTTGGTGCTTTGGCTAATAAAAATGCATCCAAGGGACAGGCTAAATGACTGAACACTGTTGTGTGCCAGATGCTAATTACACTAAGTTCCTGATGGGAGAGAATGGGACCTTTCATACCATGACCAAAGAAACCACTTTCATATTTTAAACACTTAGATAACCATGGGAATAAAATATTCCAGGGATAATTTTTTATTGCTACCTCAATTACCGCAAATTAAGCTGATATTAATATACCTTACTGCTGCTCAGCCTTAAGTGAAATCAGTTGCACTTCATAGATAACTCAAGGGAATGAGCTGATCTCCTATTTCTGTGTAATTACCTGTAATTTATGGAGCACAGAGAAACCTGCAAGCAGCCTAGTCAAGGTCGCCTCAGAAGGTTGAATCGCATTGTTTTCCATCACCATCTTGATCTGGGCTGAGGTTGCTACCTCCGCAACCGCCACAAGGGGGAGGGACCACTCTGCAGCACCAGGGGTCATAGGACCAGATCCTCAGGCCAAGAGGCGGAGTGATCATGAGCTTTATATATATACACACACACACACACACACACACACACACACACAAAGTGCGCATTTTAATGAGGACATCGCATTTCGATGAAAATGCTGAAAGAGATCAATGGTGGGTTTTAGTGCTAATTGCCACATTTTAAGTCAATTGGAATGCCTGCAAAGAATTTTGAGAACCCACGTTGGATGAATTCCAACCGGCTCCAGCAGATCTGTCTGCTCTCCGGGACTTCTCCTCCCCTGCCGCAGTATCTGTAGCGCCCTCTCCCGGTCTCTCCACCTCGGTCAAACCCCCAGCTATGTTAAACGTCACCAGAAGCCATTATTACTCCCCTAATATGGCTCAATATTTATCTCACATTAAAAAAAAAGTGAGACTTTTCTGTTTGTTTTTATGCTTGTTTTCTTGCCCTTTTTTTTTTAATCAAGTGGAAAAGCATTTGGAAAATGTCATGCAAGGTAAACCACCTAATCCCGTGATGAACTAGCAGTAGCTACATACGAGGGGAAAAGACAATCTGATGTTTCCTGATGAGCAGCGTGTGGAGAATTTTAATAAAGCAATAGTATTTTCTAAGCAACATCAGGAAGCTGAGAGAGAGAGAATGAACTCATAGTCATTCATTTAAGGAAGACGTGAGAAGCGCTTGCTTTGTGCTGCCTGCTAGAACACACAAAGCCCCGAATGCCCCAGACATCACAACTTCAAGTTGATTGCTTGGAAGACAGTGGTAATTAAATAACTGGGAGTAAACATAAAATACAAATCAGGTGAAAAATAGGACTAGATAAAGAAGAAAGGGAAGTAGTAAGGGAAAGCAGAAACATTTCTTTGTAGTGCTAAAAGAAGGCTTATCTAATAAGAATATTTGACCGTGAGTGGGAGGGAGAAAGCCACATGACTACTGGAGAAGAAATGTCTCAGGCCAAAGAAGAAACGTGAGGCTGGGCCACAATGCAGAGAACTGACTGACATGTTGAGGCCGGTGTGAGGTCGGTGGGCAATGGGGGAAGGTCACGTCAGGAACCAGACCCGGGAAAGGAACTTTGGCTGGAACCGCCCACGCCCATGCAGGCGAAAAGAAACTTCCCAGGAGCCCTTTGGAAAAGAGCCACCGTCTGTCAGCCAGTGAAATTTCGCCACGTCATATTAGCTTGACCGCCCTAACGACCCTTTAAATTTCCCCCACGTGGTTTCCTCCATGTGACTTCTCTGGCCCTCTTTCACGGACCAGAGAACCTCCTCAGGCGGGATGCGCTGTACTAAATAAAGATTTTGCTTATCCACACTTTGTGGCTATGCCCTTCCTTCTTCCTCGCAGGGAAAAATACCTTACATTTGGTGCCAAAGCCCAGGAAATCTGCATGTTGGGCCAACGCTCTCTTTACTGAGCCAGCCAGCCAGGGCCCATCACTCGAACTCCTAGGCCTCATGGACGACTGATGTGGCCCAAACTCAAAGACCCCCATCACCCTCACCAAGCCCAGGGTAATGTTACAAGTAGTGGATAAGTCCATCTCATTTCTTGTGAACATGTGGGCTACCTTCTCTGTTTTGCCATCATACTCTGGACCTCTAGTTCCCTCACAGGTCTTGGTTATGGGAGTGGATGGAACCCCTTCTTTTCCCCTTCACATGCCACCCCTGACATGCAGTTTGGATGAAATCCTCTTTTCGCACTCCTTCTTAGTTATGCCATCATTCACTGTACCCCTCCTGGGTTGGGACATTCTACAAAGTCTCGGAGCCACAATCCAGCTGACAACATCTTCCTCACTACCAAGGGCTTCCCCATAATCAATACTACCCTCATTTCTAACCATGTCTCTTGCCTCAAGCTTGCCCCCATGCAGGACTGCTGGTAGTCAGAACCACTGGGCCCTACCCATCTCCGGCTCACCAAAAGGTTGGGCCCTGCAAATCCCCCCCCCCCATTGTTCCTGTCACTGTCACCGGAAACCTGCTGCCAGAGTGAGCTAAAGCAGGGACATTGCTGTTCAATGAGACTGGCCAGATGGAAGAAAGCATCAGGGTCCTCCACCATCTGCAAGAGAAACTGCACAAGGACCTCTCCTCCTACAACCCACTTAACTTGTGATGGCAGCCACCCGTCCTCACCTGGCCTGCCCCTATCCTAGGTCCTCCTCTAATTATCGGCATATTACTCATATTTGCTCCTCTTTTTTAAATTCTTACAGGACCACATCTGCAAAGTTTCTCGAGTCACAAACAGATGTTCCTACACCCATATACGTGACTCCCCTCAAAGCCACCACCTCCTGACCTCCCCTCCCCACGGTGCCCCTAACCAGCAGCAAGTAGCCAGATGAACAATGGCACCCCTATCTAACATAAAAGGTTGGAATGTGAGGTTGGTCGGCAATGGGGGAAGGTCACGTGAGGAACCAGACCAAGGAACTTTGGCTGGAACCACCCACACCCATGCACGCCAAAAGAAACTTCCCAGGAGTCCTTTGGAAAAGAGATACCATCTGTCAGCCAGTGAAATTCCGCCACGTAATATTAGCTCGACTGCCCTAACGACCCTTTAAATTTCCCCCACGGGGTTTCCTCCATGAGACTTTTCTGGCCCCTGTCCCCTGGACCAGAGAACCACGTCGGAAGGGATGTGCTGTTCTAAATAAAGCTTTTGCTTATCCACACTTTATGGCTATGCCCTTCCTTCTTCCTCGCAGGGAAAAATACCTTTCAGCAGGGAAAGGAGGCTGGTATGGACAACATTTGGAAAGCACAGAGGAAGCTGCAGGACATGGTATCTGAGAGACTGCAAAGGGCCAGACGTCAAAAGATACTATCAACCATTGTAACAACATTTGCTTTCATAACTGAGGGATAGTCCTATATCACTGGAAGACACTGGAAAATAATGAAATCTGACCTATTTTAAAAGAATCATTTGGACTACAGGATTGCAAGTGGATGTTAATGTGTCTTCACAGGAAATAGGACCATTAAGAGGCTACCGCAATAATCCAGGTGAGAAATTATGGTTGTGAGAGAACATTTCATTGGCTATCAGAGATGGCGGTGGGAATGAGAAAAGAAAAAAAAAAAAAAAAAAAAAGATGGCACCTGAATCAATAAGATAGCAGTAGAAGTAGTTAGAAATAATCAGGATTCTGTATATATATTAAGGGTAGAGCCAAATGGTAGAGGCAAATGGGAGAAAAAGATGAGTGACAAGAGTGATAGACAAATCAAAGATTTTGGCATAAACAATTGGAAGGATAGAGTTATTCTTTAGTGAGATGGAAAAGACAAGAAGAAACAGGCTGAGACATAGAGAAGCATTGGCAGTTGAATTGTAGACAATACATATTAAGTCTGTGATGCCAATTCGCCATCCAAATGAAACTGTTGATGGAGCAGCCAGATAGATGAGTTCATATTGGCCCAAGCTTGAGATATAAATTTAGAAACCAAGAGTTTTTGAACGGTTTTTAAAAGCAAGAGGCTGAATGAGCTTTCTCTGGAGTAAGAGAAAATAGAGAAGGGAAGAGATCTAAGAACTAAGATGGGGAGAAGAGAAAACACTAGCCAAGGAGATGGAGGAGTCTCTAGTGTCTAAGAGGAAATGGTGACCCAGGACCCAAGTGTTACATCCGGGTTCAAGAAAGATGAGAACTGAGAGGCGACCATTGGATTTAGCCACATGGAAGTCCTTGGTAATTTCTGACCACTGTTTTCAAGGAGTGGCGGAGGAAAAACCACTTTGAATATGGTCAGGAGATGGTGGGAGCAGGCCAATGACTCCACTGTCAGGGAGTTATGCTGGAAAGGGGGTCAGAAAAACAGGATGGAAGCTAGAGAGAAATGTGAAGTCAGGAAATATTTTTTCAGATGTGGGAAACCTAGCATGTTTGCACGCTGATAAGAATAAATCAGTCACAAGGAAGAAAGAGGTTTGGTTCATTTCTGGAACACAAGTGTTGTGTGTGGCCTTACAGCGAAACACAAAGACATCACACTGTTAAGAAAGATTAAAAGGAACCAAAGAAGAGAAAGAGGAAGTCAGGTTAGGGGATGCAGAGAGCCAAATGGGGATGAGAGTCAAGGTCACGAAGGGTTACCTCTTCAGGGAACCCTTAGGCTTGCTGAAGAAGCTGAGCACATAGAAATGAAAGGTACCTGAGATGATTCCTGGCAGACTTCGAGTCCGATTGCAGCGGAGAGGCCACGAGTGTGGAGGAAAGAGAGGAGTCGAGCTCTTGCGGGAACCACACTGAGCCGCGAGGCTCCAGTGCAATCCCTTTCAGCTCTTCCCCTTCAGCTTTGTGCATCAGCCCTGGAAAATGACTTCAGGCTTTGTTAAGTTTCCCACAGACCTTGGCAACGATCCCCTGCTTTAAGAAAATCCTTGCACAAGAGACCAAGTCCTATCTGATCTGGAATCAGATACCACTAGTCCCCTAGGGTAGCCCAACTCGCATACCACTTTGGTCCAGAGCCCTCAGAAATGCGTAAGCAGCCAAGGTGCATCTTCTAAGAAAGCCTTATTTTGCAGTGAAGCAAGCTGAAGGGTTCAGCTAAAACCTGAGGCTGTAACTTCCAAGCCTCCTGCCTTTCCCTTAATCTGTATTCCATCACTTCTCAACCAAATTTTCTATTTTATTTCTGTCTTTTAAACTTTATCCCCAGTTTATTTCCTCCCTGAACTGTTTCATTCTTTTCACAAAAAGATATCCAGCACCTATTATGTGTGATGTGCTACAGGAGATACAAAGATGAATGAGACACTCTTTCTGCCCTGAAGGAGCTCAAAGCCTTAGGTGAGAAGCAACACCCCAACAAGTCACATAAAACTTTGTGGAGTACAGCATCACAGAGGGAGGTACAAAACACAGTCTTGTTTCCAGACTCAAGGATTCACTTCAAAATTTATCTTCAGAGTTGTTATTGCCTCTTCTTAGCCTGTCAGCCATTTTCGAAGTCAATTTGGAAAAGACAACTTTCTTCATTTTGTATTCAAAGACTTGGTTAATTAAAGCAAGAATTCAGAGATCCAGCTCCCACAATTTTCCTTTCAAGAGAGCCCCTCAGCAACTACCCCCCACCAAGCTCCTTCTTACAGGTTTGAGTACAGGGGAAAAAAACAAAAACAAAAACACAGAATCTAAATTGAAAACAGAGGACTTGAACCAAGAATCCTACTTTACATGGTAATGCAGTCATTCTTTTATTCAATCTTCCATTTATATATTCAATATAAATAATGATCAAATAAAATTGAATGTGATGGGCACTGAACAAGGTGCTTAGTGCCTAATGAGAACAAATCAGAGGATAATTTAGATTATTACCATGCTCTCTTGGGAAAAATATTACGCAGGAAGACTTTGGGTCAGAGTGAAGTATTACCAATCCTCTCACATGGAAAAAGAAGAATATGCCAGGCAGGAGGTAAACAGAGGAGAATATCCTATTTCTAGGTCTGTCTGGACATGAAGTGTCCTTGCAACAGAAGGTTCAGTGCCAATTTAAGGTTCTACTCAAGGAGAAAGTTTCCCGCGTTTGATGTTTTCCGTCGTTCGATGCTGGAGTTCAAGCCACATAAGGAATGATATTTTAACAGTATACCTGGATCACGCATGACAGAGATGGTACAGGATCCTAGGTTTAAGAGTAGAAAGCAGTGGGGGTTTTCAATGGATCATTTCAACTTTGTCATCACTCCTATCAAAGTGACAAATAACCTTTCTGCTCTTAAATCCAGTGGACACTCTGCTGTTTTGTGTTCTTCATCCTCTAAGCACCAAGTGACATGCAGACGGTTCCGTTTCTCAAAATGCTCTTCTCTCTGGACTTCCCTGACATTTTGCTCTGCTAGATAGTTTGATGAGCTTTTTTAGTTCAAAAACAGCATGTCCGTTAAAGCCACAGTGAGAGAACAATGCACACAGAGCAGAGTGACTGAAATAAAAAAGATGAACACAGAGCAGTGTTGGCGAGAACATGGAGCAGCTGGAACTCTCAGACCCCACAGGGAGAAGTGTAAAATAGGATACATACTTGGAAAGATCAAGCAGTTTCTTAGTACTAAAATAGACACGTTGCACATAACTTAGCAATTTTACTCATAGGTCTTTATTAAAAAAAGAAAAACTCTTTAGCCTATAAAATGACTTAAAGATAAATAAAAACTCATAGAAGCATCATTCACAATAGCCAAAAGCTGAGGAAGAAAGAAACTTCATCACCAAGTGAATGAAAAACCAATCGCCCTGGCCGGTTGGCTCAGCAGTAGAGCGTCGGCCTAGCGTGCGGAGGACCCAGGTTCGATTCCCAGGCAGGGCACACAGGAGAAGCGCCCATTTGCTTCTCCACCCCTCCGCCGCGCCTTCCTCTCTGTCTCTCTCTTCCCCTCCCGCAGCCAAGGCTCCATTGGAGCAAAAATGGCCTGGGCGCTGGGGATGGCTCTGTGGCCTCTGCCTCAGGCGCTAGAGTGGCTCTGGTCGCAACATGGCAACGCCCAGGATGGGCAGAGCATCGCCCTGTGGTGGGCATGCCGGGTGGATCCCAGTCAGGCGCATGCGGGAGTCTGTCTGACTGTCTCTCCCTGTTTCCAGCTTCAGAAAAATGCAAAAAAAAAAAAAAAGAAAAGAAAAACCAATCATGGTATAACCATACAACAGAATACTAACGCAGCCATCAAAAGGACCAAACCACTGGCATCCGATATCAGCGGACAACATGGGTCCATCTCAAAAACTTTATGTTAAGTAAGAGAAACAAAGCACAAATGAGTGTTATTTCATTTATACGAAATTCTAGAATAGGCAAAACTATTCTACAGTTACAGGAAGAAATCCAATGGTTGTTTGGGGCCCAAGGATTGGGGTATGTAGCAAAGGGTATGAGGGAAGTTTGTAGGAGAATGTATGATCAGTTCTGTGCTGGAAAGTGCTTAACAACCAGCTCTGTGAAAAAAAAAACAAGAAAAAAACCCTATATATTTGCATATGCATATGTAAGTTTTACTGGTATAAAAAATTTACATCACACAATTTATAAACAATAAAATTTACAGCCCTGGCCAGTTGGCTCAGTGGTAGAGTGTCGACCCAGCAGTTGGAAATCCCAGGTTTGTTTCCTGGTCAGAGCACACAGGAGAAGTGACAATCTGCTTCTCTACCCCTCCCCCTCTCCTTCTTTGTCTCTCTTCTCCTCCCAAAGCCATGGCTTGATTGGTTCCAGTGCATTGGCCTCAGGCGCTGAGGATGGCCTAATAAAGCCTTTGCCTCAGGCTAAAAATAGCTAGGTTTCCAGCATGTCCCCAGATGGGCAGAGTATCAGCCCCAGACAGGGATTGCTTGGTGGATCCTTGTCAGGGCGCATGTGGGAGTCTGCCTCTCTATCTCCCCTTCTCTCATTTGGAAAAGAAGAAAAACACCAAATAAAATAAAATAAAATTTAGAATACACTTTGTAGTAAATTCGACATAGCCAATTAATTCTCACAGAACGCTCATCGATTTTTGCCATATTCTGACATGCCCAAGTTTTCACAAATGAAGTTGCATTCCAGTCTCTAATTTTTTTTCCAATAAATTTATTTTCATTACATCTGATATGTGACATACTGTTCAACTGTTTCTCATTCTCTTGAAAATTACATTTAGTAAGCCTCGGTGTCGTGTCTGTGGGACCCTGACTTGTTTGTGAAAGACATGAGTGATCTGCTTGCTGAACCAGATAATAGTTTTCAAATACAGGAAGAAAACACCCTCAGTTTTTTTTGTGCTATTCATAATGGCAGCTACAGACATGGTGCTTTTACATTTCATTGACATTTTTAACAGTATATCCTTGCCTTCGTTATGTCTAGACAAGCCACTAAAATGTAAGTCGAGCCCTGATGAATAGCATTTGCCAAATTCCATGGTATATAAATGCTCTCACCATGGCTGAACTCAAGTGACCAACATCACTGAACACATACCTGATATATATCTCCCCTGTTCAAATAAAACACATGTCAATAACCCCCAAAATGTAGATACTATCAAATACAGTAAATAACTAGGAAGTTTTAAGGGTTAGTGTGTTTTGTTTTTAACACACTTTGTTTAATTGTAAGATCATATCATTTTCAACTAATGGCTATATTTAATAACCAGCACCCGAATTTCCAAAAAACTAAATAACCAGAACTCACTAGCTAGATCCAGCACCACCTTAGGTCTGTCCTGTATCTTGATTAGCCTGTTGGTTACAGGAGCGTATATACATTTGTCAAGATCATTGAAACATTTACTTAAAATGGGTGTGCTCTGTTATATATAAATCATACTTCAACAGAGATAATTTAAAGAAAATAACTGGTATCCCTTTCAGTTCTGTGAGGCCTCTTTTTCATTCCACTTGTACTCCCTAGGTCAGTATTTCTCCTCCCATTGATTCAATTAATATTCATATGCTGAGAGCTCTTGATTGTGTATCTCTAAGTTTATCTCCTGACTTCCACTTTCACATAATCGATCTCTGCTGGGGGATTACAAAGACATCCAGAACTCAGTACATCTGACACTGTACTCAACACCTAACGTTACCCAACCGTCCTCCCTCCTGGCTCTCTATTTCTCCCGTCCATCCACTGAGATGCACAAGCCAAGAATCAATATGGAACTTAAATCTCTACCTTCTCCCTAATGCCACACCTCAAATCAATCAACACCTGTCAATTCTACTCCTAAACCTCTCTTATGTTCATCTGTCTCTAAGTCCCTACTCTCAGTGCCCTAGCTCAGACCACAGCTATTTCTCACCTGGATCACCCCCATGAGCCTCTTAATGACTTCTCCTGTTTAGTTTTAGCCCCACAAGTCATTTGGTTAAAAAAAAAATGCAGAAAGGAGATGTTTGTTATGTATACAATACGGACCTTGTTCTATAGCTTACAAGTACCTCTGTGACCAGGCCCTAATTACATCCCCTACATATTCCCCTCCACCTTGCTGAATTTTTTTTTCACTCCATCTATACAAACTACTCCTTTCTCCTCCTTTTCTCTAGCTATTTTCTACTCATCCTCCAGATAAAAGCTCATGCATCACATCCTTGGGGGGGATCTTCCCTGAACTCTTACATTGAATTACATGCCTCACTGTCTAATCCTACACCATCATATTGCCTATGATATTTCTCTCACCTGCCACACCTAATGTTCCTTTAAGTCAAGGACCATTTTTATGGTGCTTGTGGCTGAAACACAAACTGCTTATTGAATGAGTCTTATTACCTCTGCAGACTGAAAGACTGTTGTCAGGTGCCGCTAAGCCCTCTCCTTGACTCACATACACCGGATTTGAAGCCTTGTCATCTCAATTAGTACTAGGAGTCTATGATGGGTTTCAGGTTCTGCTTTAAATTTACTTAAAAATGCATACAGGCTTCAAACAAGACTAAGCAGAATTCACTAAATACTTGATCAATTGCATGCATTCCTATTGTTTTCCAAACCTCAATTCCTACCAGATTCTTCAAGCTGACATTGAAGACCTTTACAACAAAAGATATAGTGTTTTGAATGCTCGTTTGAAAACACAGATTTTTCTGTTGTTTATATTCTATTTTCAAATATTTCCCTCCTCGCTTATCCCTGGTTCACCTCCTTCTCTTCCTTCCTTCCCTCTCCCCACCTCTGGTTTGTGCTTACTCTATTCCTACAATCTTGAACTGTCTCCATTACTTGCAATTAATGTCTCATACGATCTTCAAAGGACCACTTCAGTTCCTGACATTTTCCTGCTTTTTGTTCTTTGTTTTAAGAACATTTTTCAACTCTCTCTCTCTCTGTTCCAAGAAAAGCAGTAGGCGATTAAGCAATATATTATAACATGGAAGTCTTGCATGCTGGGGGTAGGATGGTTGGTAGTTAAATACATAGATTACTACGAAGCAATCATGTCCTGTATCAGGTGCTGAGGTAGCATCAAGAAGCAAACACCCTGTAACTGAGCACGGAATGTAGAGGAATGGCAGCAGTCATTAAGAAAATCATTTCATCTCCTGTCTCTGAATTCCTATAATAAAATACCACACCACATCCATCCCAGCACTTTCTGAGGCTAACTTCTGTTGAGCACACCCATTATCTCCTTGAACCACCATGCTGCAAAGCCTAAGTCATTGGTAGTTGAATTGATATGAAATACAGTGGGGGCAGGGGAAGGGTATACCTGTGTCAGATGAATTTTAGGACAGTGCCAGGCACTCTGCAAATTGTTTGCAAGCATATATATATATAAATTTTCTCTTCTATTTGAGCGAAGGGTAACCTGGATACCAAGCTCAGGGGCAGAAATAAAGTCCACACCCACAGCCTCTCCACTTCAATATGTTCACACATCTAACCTAGATTTTGTCTTTCTTTTGTATGTTTATTTGTTTGTTTGAATTGCAGTTGGCATGTGTTTGTTTAATGCAGCCAAGTCCCTCAGAAAGGAGGCAGAAGGACTGCCCCAATCCCTGATCCTGTAGGAAATAATCCCAGTATTCCCCCATTTTTATTAGAAAAAGAGTCTCTCTCTTGCATTTCTCCATGTAGACGTGGAGGCGGTCCGGCCAGCGCGGAGCGTCCCCCCTCAGTCTCCGTGCGCACCAACCGGCAAAGCGACTGTCCAGCTGCCCTTCTGATACTTCTCTTGCTGTTTGCATAAAGGAAAAGCTTGAAATAGAATTTACTCTTTGCTCTCAGCAAGAACTAATACTTATCAAATGCCCTGGTCAAACACAATAAAATCATACTGTGGAAGAAAATTGCTTTTGTAATTGATTTACTAGTTTTCATAGAGGAAAAAGCATTTCAGTCGCATTTTCATTAAATTACTTGTCTACAATAACCAAAAAATATCTAGTTTTCAGTTTTTAAAGACCCAGTATCTCCGTCTTTGGGATTTCTTTTTTAAGGTAATAGAATGAGGGGGAAAAACAGTAAACTTAATGGGGCGCAATCTGGTAAATAAAAGAGCTAGACGTGTCCTTCATTGCAGCAAACCATGGAGGTGAAGCTCATTTGTAAGAAACACAGCGCTTTGCTTTTGCCGTCTTAGGTGGGAAGACCGAAAAATAAGGTGAGAAAGCAGTAGTTGGGCTTTGTTCGTATCTACAAATGCCTCCACCCACATTCCTGAGCCTCAAAGCTGAGTTCAACAGACAAAGAACAACCCTGACTCCTCTATTGGGCTCCGTAGGACTCTGCATGTCACTTGGGGCCCCATGATGAGCTCAAAGCACACCAAAAAAAAAGTTTTTACTCAAAATACACTTGGTCCAAAAGAGATCAAGATAATGAACTACATCCAAGTTTCCTTTTGGTTCAATAACTTGATATAAAACCAAAGTATTGAGCCTTTGGATAAAAATGTGATCAGTCTTTTCCATATTAAATTGTAAGCACAAGGACAAGGGTGTGTGTATGTGTGTGTGTGTGTGTAAGTGTGTGTGTGTGTAAGTGTGTGTGTCTCTTTAGTCGTGTCCTCAGGGCCAATTACAGAATGTGGCTCACTACTAATATTTGCCTTTTCAATAAATAAATTTTAATTTCCCATTGAATCAAATAAAAAGTGTCTTTGAATGAATGGCAAACAATATCTTTCACCACTAACTTTTCTGGGTAGAAATCTTCCCAAAGTCCTACTGGATCTTTCATTTTTAGGGTACGTCAAATGAACTGAAAGAGATTTGGGGCCAGGGTAGAGAAAATGGAAGGAATAGAAAGAACAGCTACAGGAAATGGGAAATGTCACTTGACACCATCACAGATGCTTGAGCTCCCGATCCCAAATGGCCATCTTTGTTTCTCCATGAACCAAATTACTATTGATTGATTAAACTGTGGCTATATTGGGTGGGCACTGCAAGAAACTAGAAATTTCCTTTGGACAAACTAGAATACTCCAGCATACCCACTCGATGTGCTGACATAACTTAAGAGCATTCATTTATCCAACAAACACTTAAAGACCTGCTACTTGCTGAGCACTGAGCTAGGTGCAATGATTTCAATGGTGAAGCTACAAGGCATATATCAGATTATTTTTGAAGGCCCCAAACAAATTTAAAAATCTAGTATATAGATCCTCTCCCCATGGGGTTAAAAAAAAAAGCACATTCAAATATGGCCATGTCGCCTGACCAGGCGGTGGCGCAGGGGATAGAGCGTCAGACTAGGATGCTGAGGACCCAGGTTCGAGACCCCGAGGACGCCAGCTTGAGTGTGGGCTCATCTGGTTTGAGCAAAAGCTCACCAGCTTGGACCCAAGGTCGCCGGCTCGAGCAAGGGGTCACTCGGTCTGCTGAAGGCCCAGGGTCAAGGCATATATGAGAAAGCAATCAATGAACAACTAAGGTGTCGCAATGCTCAACAAAAACTAATGATTGATGCTTCTCATCTCTTCGTTCCTGTCTGTCTGTTCCTGTCTATCCCTCTCTCTCTCTCTCTCTGTCTCTGTCAAAAATAAGTAAATAAATAAATAATAAAAAAATAAATATGGCCATGTCTTGCATGCAATTTCAAGGAAGTAATAGATCCTCCAATGATAGTTCATACACCCAGGGAATATATACGTAGCAATCCAATGGATTCCGTTGTCCTTTGGCTCAAGCAGTAATCTAACATGCTGCTGAGTTTTGTCTTTTTTGCATTTAAATTAAACTCAGGTTAAGTTCTGGACAGAAGCCTCTTGATTAGGACAAGTTACAAAAGAAGGCGCGCAAAGGCACGGCGAGATGGCAGGTGACCTCACCCCTTGCAGTCTTAGAGAGTGTCCTGATGTAGCTCATAGAAATTAAATAAACCATTTTAATATGTTTTTAGAAATCTTACCTAACTGGATTAATCAACAGAGAGTATTTCAAAGGTTTTACTCATTTAAAACATTTTTGCATTTTCGACACGTGCACAACAAGTCATATATGATGCAGAATTTTTAGGCGAAATCGAGCTGAGGTGCCTAATTCCACATGGAAAGAGAATGCTAGGTTAACACAGAAAATATTTGTTTGCACAAAAGATGCTTTGGTGTTGTTTTTTTTAAATTAATTATCCTGCTCTCACTCGCTTTATGTGTTATAATTCATGGATTACTGGAATTCATAATTGAATAATATGCAGATGTCGCCTAGAGGCGCTAAACCAATTCTCCTACTTGGAATTGCCTGTCTAAATAAGAATGACACCAACTTTAGCATTTTCTCCCTGATTAGAGACCCTATAGATCTGCAGTTGCCTCCATGTAATATAAATCAATAAAGAATAATTTTCCAGGCAGTAAATCAATTGTCAGTTCACAGACCCTAATACCCTTGTGCAGGATTTATTGAAAAAATGAATGGCAGTCTTGTTAGGAGATGTACAGCATGCTTTATAGGGACATAACAGTGTAAACCCTGGATTATTACATTCACTGCAGTGAGGCGTCCAACAGCAATAACCCCTTCCTTCCCACGGAGCACGCTCTCAAATGGATTTTCTAATGACAAAATGAGAAGCAAAGGTGATAGAAAGAGATTCTCTGGAGTGGGAGAGTATGTCAGTCTTGGGGACAACATAACCCCTTTGCTGGGACTTTCTGCACTTTCTGTAACTGAAAACGTAATATTCTAACTCTTTGCCATCCAATAGGTTATCCACCAGCCACACGGGCGTTTTGAGTTCTCGTGGTGCATGTGCTCTAGTGTAAAATGAACATTGGATTTCAAAGACATAGTATAAAACAATAAATATCTCAATAATTTCCCATCGATTCTATGCTACATAAGGTTAATATTATCTGTTACATTAGGTTAAATAAAATCCATTATTGAAATTAATTTCAACGGTTTCTTATCCAGACAATTTTAAATTACATGGGCAGTGTACATACTATTTCTATTTTATAGCTTTGTTCTACCCAGTAAAGTAGCCCAGGTGACTGATGGAAAATTCTATCATGGTTCTCCAACAGTGAGCCAGCAAATACTAAGATGAGTAAGGGAATGACTTTGTGGAAGGGAACAATATGGGGGTCTTCTGAAAAAGTAGGGAGAAATCAGTAGTTGGATTTTTATAGCGGGGAGGGAGGTCCACAGGTCATTGGGTAAATATTATTGAAGTGCTTGGCAAATAAAACTAGAGAAAAGAGAGAAAGTTCCAGCCCTGGTAATGGCTACGCAATCACATTTCGGCTAATGACAGGTGCAGGGAAGAGGAAGCCATGAGAAGTTTGATGAATGCCCTACAAAGATACTGTAAGTGTGTTTGTGTCAAATGTTATCTTTGGTTCAGTTGTTACAGGCAGTCTCATTTATTATTAGATGCCCAGAATCTTACATAGGGTCTGACTCTAGAAAACAATAAATGCTTTTGTTAAATGAAAGAATGCAGTGATTAAATAATAACAATAATAATAATAATAAAAGGACCTACTGCATCTACCGCACTGAACTAGAAGTGTCCATAAAGCACAGTGAAGAGACTGGAAATCCAGACAGTGAAGAAGGAATTACCAGAAAAAGAAGAATAAAGGTGCAGAGATTTTCAGTAAGAGTAAGGAAAAACTTAAAGACATAGTGGTATTAGTGACTTTTAAATCGCCAGAAGGGTTTGACCAGGCAATGGCGCAGTGGATAGAGCATCGGACTGGGATGTGGAGGACCCAGTTCGAGACGCTGAGGTCACTGGCTTGACAGCGGGCTCATCAGGTTTGAGCAAGGCCCACCAGCTTGAGCCCAGGGTCGCTGGCTCAAGCAAAGGGTTACTCGGTCTGCTGTAGCCCCCCAGTCAAGGCACATATGAAAAATCAATCAATGAACAACTAAGGAGTCACAATGAAGAATTGATGTTTCTCATCTCTCTCCCTTCCTGTCTGTCTGTCCCCATCTGTCCCTCTCTCTGACTCTCTCTGTCTCTGACACACACACACACACACACATGCACACAAATCACCGGAAGGTTAACAAGGATTATAAGATGTCACACGTGTGATAGGGTCTAGGCCAGTTTCCACCTTTCTGTGGCTAGAGGAGGTGAGTCATGGCTTTCTGAATCTAAAGTTTTGAATTTGTATAATGAAGCTCTAAAATTCCAGTACTCTGTAATACCAATGATACAGGCAAATCAAAGGATACAACTGGCCATTCCCAAATCCTCAAGAAGTCCTTTGGTAAATTTAACATCAAGGGGAAAATGCATGTAAACGTCTGTGCCTCTCAACCAGGGGTGAGCTTGCTGCCCGGATGCTTGGCCCTGTCTGGAGATGTTTTTGGTTGTCGCTACTTGGGAGTACTGCTGCCATCTAGCGGGTAAAACCAGAAATGCTCTTAAACATCCCATAGTGCACAAGCAGCACCCCAAAAGGAAGAACTATCCGGGGCAAAATGTCAATAGTGCAATACTAAGAAACCCTGATCCAGAATAATGCAGAAATAGCATTTTCATAAGTCAATGGGGGGGGGGGGCAGAAAATACGGAAAATTTCCAAGTGCTGCAATAATAAAACAAAATAGCTTGTATAAATCTTAGGATTAAAAAATAAAAATCACCTAAATACATTATTCACTGCTGGCTGTCCTATTTCATTATCACTTCAGAAGTTTTGATAGAATTCCTCTTAAGAAATCATCTCTAAGAAAATGAGAAAAATAATTCAAATTTATATGGGAGATGTATGGGCATTTTGTGCTGGGGAAGTAAAAATTATGCTTTCTTCTATTATGAGTAAAAAGACTTGTCATAAATTTAGCCTGGGTTCATTTCTTTACGCTTAATAAAGCCTGCATACCAGGATCTGCAGGAAAAAAATAGATAGAAAATGTACCCATTAAAATATTTACCCTTCCAAGTAACATAAAGTGGTAGAAATATAGGCTTAATTATCTTCTCCAATTTCCAGATAGAACAGGAATTTTCAGTCCTACTACCCTTGAAAAATAGAGACTACACTCAATGCCAAATTTGAATCTACTGCTTTAAAAATACCTTCCTTTGGGCTGCGGACTATAATCAAGTATTCTATATCGCCATGAGTTTTAGTACATTAATATGACATTAAAATATACTTTAAAGATAGATTTGTGATTTATAATAATTGCAACTCTCAGAAACTAATAGCCAGAAGCATTTGACTTTTACCTTCAAATATCCTAACTCATATCCATTTAAAATACTGTCCGAATCAGCCTAAGAGCTTTTAGAGTCAATTATTTGAAACAATCATCATTTTTTTTAAAGAAAAGAACTCTGCTATTGTGTTCATGTTTGATGTCTTCCTCTTCCCAGGTAGCATATATTTATTTTGATAGGACTACATTAAGAATATGCTTCAACAGGATTCTAGCGCTAATATTTTCAGAGACCCAAAACTGCAAAGCGTATATATGCATATGGGTGGGTGAGTGGGAGGGAGGGGAGAATGGGGAGACGTTATGGAGTATCTCATCTCCTGAGGCTGCTGTAACCAAGTGCTACAAACTGTGGGGATTAAAACGACAGAAACTTATTCTTTCACAGTCAGGAGGCCAGAAGCCTGAAAATCAGCGAGGTGTTAGCAAGGTTGGTGTCCTCTGCAGGTTCTCGGGGACCATCAGACCCAGCCTCTCTCTACCCTGGCTCCTGGCAGCTGCCAGCAACCCTCCCCACTCCTTGGCTTGCGGCAGCATTTCACCCGGTGCCTGCCTGTGTCTTTACATATAATCCTCTTCCCTATCTCTCCACCTCCCTGTGTCTGCGCATTGCTCTCTGTGTCTCTTGCTCTTTCAAAGGCAAAGGCAACAGTCACTGGATTTAAGTCCCATCCCAATTCCAAAGTTACTTTATGTCTAGATCCTTAACTAATTACATCTGCATTTCTACACCCATAACTAATTATAGCTGCAAAGACCCTATTTCCAAAGAAGGTCAGATTCCGAACTTCTGTGTGGACATCAACTTTTTGGAAAGATACTGCGCCACCCACTCTGCTTACCACACCTCATTGGTGGTTAACAACTTGGTTTAAATAAGTCCGTCTGTGTCTCCTTCTCTCATATTCCTTATGGCTCCAAGCCTGAAATTAGACACATGTAACTCTTAACAGTGTCTCATCTATAAAATGGCATTGAGATCGCCTGACCGGTGGTGGTGGTGCAGTAGATAGAGAATCTACCTGGGTGCTGCGGACCCAGGTTTAAAACCCCAAAGTCATTGGCTCCAGCATGGGTTCGTTGGCTTCTACGCGGGCCTGCCAGCTTGAGCATAGGATTGCCGGTTTGAGTGCAGGATCAGCGACTTGAGCCCAAGGTCGCTTGCTAGACTGAGGGGTCACTGGCTTGGCTCGAGTCCCCTGGTGAAGGCACGTATGAGAAGCAATCAATAAAACAACTAAAGTAAAGCAACTACAAGTTGATGTGTCTCATCTCTTCCCTCCCCTTCTCTCTCTCTCCCTGCCTGTCTCCTTCTCTCTCTCAAAAAAAGGAAAGAGAAAAGAGGAAGGGAGGGGAGGGGAGGGGAGGGGAGGGGAGGGGAGGGGAAGGGAGGGGAGGGGAGGGAACGGAAGGGAAGGGAAGGGAAGGGAAAGGAAGGGAAAGGAAGGGAAAGGAAGGGAAAGGAAGGGAAAGGAAGGGGAAAAAGAAAAGAAAAAGGCTTTGGCATCAACAGATGTCAATGAAAGAATCCAGACCGACTTGAAATAAACTAGTCAATGTACCAGTTAGGGCTTTTTTGAAAACTACCTGGAAATGTTAGAGCTAAGTGATTTAACTTCTTACTGTTTGTTTTATCCGAAGATAAAATGAGTTACCCATGACATAATATTCTTGGAGTTTGATCCCAGCTTTTTCACAGAAGAGCTATTTAACTTCAGACAAATTATTCAACTTCCCTTAATCTCAGGTCCTTTATTTCTCAAACCATAATAATGGAGTGTTGATTTCAATGATAAAATAGAAATCCTGTATATGACTATGCCTATTACAGTATATCCAGGGGTTAGCCTGATGACAGGTGTTGTTTGGCCAGCACAAATGGACTTTATTTTTTTTTATTTGAATTTAAATGACTTTAAGCAGAGAAGAAAAATTTAACCAATTGGCCATAGGTAGCACTCTTCCCTGCCTTAAAATGGGTTTGTATATCCTAGGAAGACTTTGAGGTTGTTATCACACTGCAGATACACAAAAATTGTTCAAAAAATAAGAGTGCAAACAGAGGCTACCTGCCACAGTAAGTACTGACTGTCTAATTCAGCCACAGGAAAGAATTCACTACTTAGAGATCTAATTCCATTTTTTAAAACAACTTCATTAACTGATAAATTCTTTCTTCCATTTCTATGAGTTAATTCACTGACCGTTTTACTCCTAAAACAGTATTAAATTAATCTAATCCTGCATCTAGTCAACTTTCATTTACATTAATGTATCTATTGTGACTCCCCACCACATGAGCTGATTTCTAGGACAGCATTCAAAGGCATCATTGTAAATTACAATTAGTATGCATCATTGAACTATCTCACTACTGTCAAAAAATTGTCCAAGGAAATTTTTATGCCATGAGATGTTTATATTTCAAGCTTACACATGATCAGCCCTCCGTAGGTTTTTATATTTTTGAGATATAATGGAAAAAAACCAATTAGTCACTCCAAATATTTACAGGGAAAAGGACAGAAATATACCTTCGTGCAAATTTAACAAGGCCTCTCCTTTATCCACTTTTCTTTTCAAAGTCAATAGAATCAGATTTGGGGGTAATTTTCCTTCTTACCAGAACGAGTCTTAACTTTCAGATTTAGCAATGGGATGTAGTAAGCTTTTCCTCCAATCCTGCTCACCCACAGACAACCTTCCCAGCTCCAGGAATCCAGAAGAAAAGCTTGAAATTTGGAGGTACACTGAAAATGCTAATTTGAAACTATTGACCAGTGGTTATATGTCAGGAACCTAGAGAATTGAACAGGGGCTCTGAATCAGCCCTGGTATTCAGGATGTTTAGTAAGTATGAGAAGGAAATAGCAGTCACCTTGGACAGCAACTTCTCATGTGATCGCTATAATTGCCAAGTGACCAGACATCAATGTAGTCAGCTATCTACAATGGTTATAGGAATTCTATAAAGTCTGGAATGCTGACATATTATCTTGTAGGAAAAAGAAAAACAAAACTACTGTCCCCAAGCTCTTGATATTTAGGTACTGTAGAGCCTAATTCTCTTGAAAGATAGGTCAATCCTACTAACCAGGCGGTGGCACAGTGGATAGAACATCAGATTGGGATGCGGAGGACCCAGGTTTGAAATCCCGAGGTCGCTGGCTTGAGCGTGGGATCATAGACATGACCCCATGGTCGCTGGCTTGAGCCCAAAAGTCACTGACTTGAAGCCCAAGATCGCTGGCTTGAGCCCAAGGTCACTGGCTTGAGCCAGGGAACACTCGTTCTGCTATAGCCCCCCAGTCAAGGCACATATGAGAAAGCAATCAATGAACAACTAAGGAAACCAAGGAGCCGCAATGAGAAATTGATGCTTCTCATCTCTCTCCCTTTCTGTCTGTCTGTCCCTAACTGTCCCTCTCTCTGTCTCTCTCACAAAAATAAAAAATAAAAAAAAATAGGGCAATCCAAAATGTCCTATACACTTCCCGTCAAGATGGCAAGGTAGGCAAACACAGTCCTCACCTTCTCTTACAACAACATCAAAGTACAACTAAGCTACAGAACCACCATCATTCAGAACTGCCTGCAATTTAGCTGAAGGGAAGTAAGCCTATAACTAGGAAGTCAAAGAAGAAGCTACATCAAAACTGGTAGGAGAGGCAGAGATGCAGAACTGTGCGGATCCCACAGCCATGTGTTGTGGATAAAGTTGGGAGTGTATCTCAGTTGCAAAAGTCCCCCTTAGGTGTGAGGGGTCCCAGCCGCATACCAGGGGTTCCAGTGCCAGGAAGAAAAACGCCCATAACTTCCAGCTGTAAAATCCAGCAGCAGTTGAGGCTGCGGGAGACAGAGGCTGCGGGAGTCCCAGGCAGTTCCTCTTAAAGGGCCCGCACATGACCTACTCAGACTTACTTCCTCTGAGTTCCAGCACTGGGGCAGCGACTGGAAAGGCACCAGGATGTGAGAGAGGAACTAAACAATGTGGCCTCAAGGCGAGAGCTGAGCTGCTTTCTCCCAGACAGAAGTGCTGGCAGAGACCACTGTTCATTTGATGAGACTTTCCCCCACAGAAGCAGCAGGCGGGCACCACCGCTGAGACTCCATCAACCTGGCTCACACTGTTTGCCCTGCCTTGGTGATTTCCTGAGGTCCCCACCCCACCCAAATTTTGGGCCCACCCAAGCTGTCTCCAGTGGCTTTCCATAAGAATGGCCTGTCTTTGCTCATGTATCAGATTTTCCTAAGACCTCTCAAACAAGCGGCATGTGGCCTCCGCATGTCCCTCACCACTCACTAAGTGACCCCAGATCCGCCCTAGCAACCGCGGGCCTTGGTCCACAGCCTGGCCTCACCGTGGCACCAACAAGCCAAGCACAGGTAGCAGCCATCTGCAGAGCACTTTGTAGCTCATGCAGGGTGGCCCTGGGCAGAACACAGGCAGTGGCTGACCTTGGCCTGCACCTCCGGGGAGGTCCCAGCGCCAGTACACCCCATGTGAAAAAAAAAAGGATTATAACCAAGACTACTGTACCCAGCAAAACTATCATTCAGAACAATCAGCAGCCAGATAAAGAGCTTCCCAGATAAGAAAAAGCTAAAGGAGTTCATCACCACCAAACAGGTGTTATATAAAACGTTAAAGGATTTTCTTTAAGAAAAAGATTAAAAATAGGAATAAAATAGCAATAAATATACTGCTCACAAAAATTAGGGGCTATTTTATCGCTTCATATTTATTTTGAAATATCCCCTAATACATATATTCTTTCAAAAATTGAACCTAAAAAACAAAATAAACATTCAAGCAGAACAGAAACAGACTCAGAGGTACAGAGAACGTTTTGATGGCTGCCAGTGGGAGGGGGTGAAAACGGTAAAGGGATTAAGAAGTACAAATTGGTTGTCATAGAACAGTCACGGGGATGTAAAGTACAGCATAGGGAACATAGGCAATAATATTCTAATAACTATGTAAGGTCCAGGTGGGTGTGAGATTTATCAGGATGATTACTTAATAAAACATGTACGTCTTATCACTGAGGTATACACCTGTAGTAATATAATAATGTATGTCCACTGTAATTGAAAATTAAAAAAAAAATTTTTAAAGTGCTCTATACATTGCCTATTGGTGAAAGGAAACAGAAGGATGCTATTGCCCATAATTTCCAAAGAAGTAATCCTCTGATTATTAGCAAAAGTCTATGAAGTTAGTTGGAGTATGCTAACCTACTAATTACAAATCTAGAAAACAGATTCTGGTATGGCCCTAGGGTGTTTTATTTAACTGTTAGAAACCTACACAAAAACAACACGTGCATTGTATACAAATACAGCGAAACTAGATGAAAAAAAGAAAGATAAAAATCAGTTGTACTCTCCAGCCTCAGAGATAACAGATGGTGAGGTTTTGGATGTTGCATCATATCTTTCAGACAACCAGACTTATAACAATGGGAAGTAAGATGATTATCAACCCCATATAACATGATTACACTTCTACATAAGGCAGCATTTTTCACAATCATTCCATCTAACTGGACATTCTGCCATCAAGTCAGCCTTAGGACTTTCTCCTAGCCTGACCTGTGATGGCTCAGTGGATAAAACGTCAACCTAGAACGCTGAGGTCGCCAATTTAAAACCCTGGGCTCACTCAGTCAAGGAACATACAGGAAGCAACAACTACAAGTTGATACTTCTTGCTCACTCCCCCTTCTCTCTCTCTCTTCTAAAATCAATAAATGCAATCTTTAAAAAAAAACCAAGACTTTCTCCTGAACTGATGAACTGATTATACTCTTCCAAACCTCCTGGGAAAATTAGCCTACATGATAACCACACTTTATTATACGTAATCACTAAATTCATATAACTCAGCCTTAAAAATTCCTTATGTTTATGAGATCCAGGTCAATAAAAATGAATTTGGGCCAACTGGATATATGATACTCAATGCATTTATTTAATTTTTTCAAACAAGAGATCTTTATTAGGTAAATGTACTAATTAAATACATTTAAGAGATTTTAAAGCATTAAAGTAACAAGTATATAATCATAGCAATGTTTCTTAAAGAAAAAAAGAAAAATATATATTTAACCAAAGTTATTTCTTAATACTAAAAATAGGTACATGGATAAACATATAATCTCTTATTACTATTTGGCCATAAAAAGGAATTAAGTACTTACATATGCTATAATGTGAAACAGTACTCTAAGTGAAATTATGTCAGTCTCAAAATATAACATATTTTGTTCTACTTACATGAAATGCCTAGAATAGGCCAATCCATAGAGAAAGAAGAAAGATGAGGGTTGTCTAGGGCTGTCAAAAAAAAGAAGAACAAGGAGCAACAGCTAATAAGTTAAAAGTTTTCTTCAGAGCAAACAAAAATTTCTGAAATAAGGTGGTGGAGATAGTTTTAAAGCCCTGTGAATACATTAAAAATCATTAATTAATTCTCTTTAAGTGTGTGACTTGTATGTTAAGTTAATAGTATCACAATGAACTTGTTTTAAAAATAATATTATAAACAACTATATGGCAATAAATGTGAAAACATAGATTAGATGGGCAAGTACTTTGAAAGGTACAAAAAACAAATACTAACAAAGCTCACTCAGGAAGAAACAGATGACTTCAATAGCCCTATATCTATTAAAGAAATTTCATCCATAGTTAAAATCTATGCAAAAAGTAAACACCATCACAGCTTTACTGATGAACTGTACCAAGCAATTAAGGAACAAACAGTACAAATTCTACAGAAAACCATCCAAAAATTAAACAAGAAATAATATTTCCCAGCACACACTATGAGATCAGTATCGCCCTGATACCAAAATCTGGCATACATTGTAAGAAAAAGACAGCCTGACCAGATGGTGGCACAGGGAATAGAGCATTAGACTAGGATGCAGAGGACCCAGGTTCAAAACCTCGAGGTTGTCAGCTTGAGTGCAGGTTCACCAGCTTGAGCGTGAGGTCACTGGCTTGAGTGTGGGATCATAGACATGACCCCATAGTCACTGGCTTGAGCCCAAAGGTCGCTGGCTTGAAGCCCAAGGTCGCTGGCATGAGCAAGGGGTCATTTGCTCTGCTATAGCCCCCCCCCCACCGGTCAATACACATATGAGAAAGCAATCAATGAACAACTAAGGAACTGCAACAAAGAACTGATGCTTCTCATCTCTCTTCCTTCCTGTCTATCTGTCCTTATTTGTCCCTCTGTCTCTCTCTTTCTCTCTGTCACAAAAAAAGAAAAAAGGAAAAAAGGAAAGAAAGAAAGAAAGAGAGAGAGAAAGAAAGAAAGAAGAAAAGAGGGAGGGAGGGAGGGAGGGAGGGAGGGAGGGAGGAAGGAAGGAAGGAAGGAAGGAAGGAAGGAAGGAAGGAAGGAAGGAAGGAAGGAAGGAAAAGAAAGAGCAAAGGGCATTACAGACCAGTATCTTTTGTAATCACAGCTGTAAAAACCCTCAACACAATATTATCATATCAAACCCCACAATATATAAAAACAAATACACATGACCAGATGCAATACTGTTTCACAAGTTATTCAATGTAATCTGCCATATTAACAGTATAACAAAAGAAGAAAAAAACCCACATGATCTTATCAATTGATGGAGAAAGATTGTCTCACAGAATCCAACATCCATGTCTAGTAATAATTCTCAAAATTAGAAATAAAAGGAACTTCCTTCACATGTTAAGAACCAACTACAAATAATTTGCAGCTAACATTGTTCTTAATGGTAAAAGACCATTAGGAATAATGCTCTCCACCTCAGATGAGTAGCAAGACAAGGATGTCCACTCTCACTATTTCTACGCAAATCTATTTAACATTGTGCTGGAGGGTCTAGTGCAGGGGTAGTCAACCTTTTTATACCTACTGCCCACTTTTGTATCTCTGTTACTAGTAAAATTTTCTAACTGCCCACCGGTTCCACAGTAATGGTGATTTATAAAGTAGGAAAGTAACTTTACTTTATAAAATTTATAAAGCAGAGTTACAGCAAGTTAAAGCATATAATAATAATTATTTACCAAGTAATTTATGTCAGATTTTCGTTAAGTTTGGCAGAATAAATCTTTATGAAACAACTTACTGTAGTTAAATCTATCTTTTTATTTATACTTTGGTTGCTCCGCTACCACCCACCATAAAAGCTGGAATGCCCACTAGTGGGTGGTAGGGACCAGGTTGACTACCACTCGTCTAGTGCAATCAAGAAGGAAAAGAAAGAAATGCATCAAAGTTAGAAAGAAACTAATAAAACTCTTTATTCACTGTCAACATGATTGTCTATATAAAAATACTCATTGGAATGTACAAAAATGTACTAAAATTAATACATAATTTTACTAAGGTGCAGATAAAAGATCAATAGGTAGCCTGACCAGGCAGTGGCACAGGGATAAAGCATCAACCTGGGATGCTCTGGGACCTAAGTTTGAAACCCCAAGGTCACTGGCTTGAGCGCAGGCTCATCCAACTTGTGCACGGGGTCACTGGCTTGAGCGTAGGATCATAGACATAACTCCATGGTCACTGGCATGAGCCCAAAAGTCACTGGCTTGAAGCCCATGGTCGCTGGCTTGAAGCCCAAAGTTGCTGGCATGAGCCTAAGGTCACTGGCCTGAGCAAGGTGTCACTGACTCAGCTGAAACTCCCCAGTCAAGCCACATATAAAAAAGCAATCAATGAACAACTAAAATGCCACAATTACAAGTTGATGCTTCTTATCTCTCTCCTTTACTGTCAGTCTGTCCTGGCCTGTCTCTCTCTCTTTCTCTTTCTCTCTCTTGTTTGCTCAAAAAAGAAAATCAATATGTAAAACCTAATTGTATTTATATATTCTATTGTTGTAAAGTACCCGTACCTCAATTCCGCAGGTTTATGTAGAGACACCAAGTCCAGATGAATTTTAAGGAGTTTTATTAAAGGAGGAGATTTATTAAATATGCCGGCTGTATATGGCTGACACGGGGCAGTTGCAAACCCAAATCGTGCACCAAATACATCTCTGGGGCTGGTTATATACCCATGATCACACACAGGCTGAAGAGAGCATGATGTCATGGCATAAGCTTACAACATTTGTTTAGGGGATATACAAAAACATTAAGACTTTCAAGGTAACACAATCAAAGATATTTACAATTTTTCAGGGTTCATCTTCCCTCCTTTGCCTAGTATGTTACTCTCAGGATTCCAGGAAGGGGGGAGGAACTACAATCAATGCAGGGTTGTATGTAAATGCTGTCTCCCATTGAAAGAGAAGAAGTTCCTTAATTAACCTCTATTTTAGTTTTAAAACTAAATGACCCATTGTTCTTGCAAGCCAGAAACTTCTACGTTCTTCTCCCTACCCTCCCTAAAGGAAGGATGGGACAGGAAAGCCTGACCTTTCCTCCTAAAATGTCCATGTTAATTTTGCAGCTTTTTGGTACCTTACTACACTATCAGCAATTAATAAGAATTTTGAAATTTTAAAAAAAGGCCATTGACACCTGAATAAACATTTTTTTCTAAGAGGACATACAGATGTCAACAAACATATGAAAAGATGCTCATCATCACTAACCACCAGGGAAATGCAAATTAAAACCACAATGATATAACATATTACTTCTCAGATAGTAAATCAAAAGCAAAGATTAAAAAGTTCCTATGGAAAATTAGTTTAATGAGAAGTATTATCATCAACAACCGGGAATATGCCAGGGCTAGATTAAAAGGCAATAATAATTTTTTAATTAATAAGAGCGTTGAAAAGTAATAGTGCATTTATATTTACTTTTAAAAATTACTCTATCAGAAACATCTGCTTCATCTAATTAAGGCTTTATAAATCTTGCTATATTAATAAAAGAGTTATTATTTTAAGAATTTAAAATCTGGTTTTACAACCTGGCAATTATAATATTTTACTCTAGGCTTCTGGTTAGTAGCACAGTTAATAATTTTCATGGAAGTTTGAAAATTCAATTCCAATTTATGGCTTTTTAAATTTTTAATAGTTATTAGTATTTTGTATCAGGGGAAATTTGGAGTATAAGCACTTAACATTTTGTAATATATATTATACTTTAACATAGGTGATTCAATTTACATGTTTAAAACCATCCTTCAATGTAAACTGAACAAAAACAAATCTCATATTTTCTCACATTTCTGTATTTTATGTGGACAAAGAAATGGTTATGATGTGCTTAGAAAAGCTTCCCAAAGGTCATATAAATTTCCAGGTATTTATTTATTTATTTATTTTTCTGTATTTTTCTGAAGCCGGAAACGGGGAGAGACAGTCAGACAGACTCCCGCATGCGCCTGACCAGGATCCACCCAGCATGCCCACCAGGGGGCGACGCTCTGCCCACCAGGGGGCGATGCTCTGCCCCTCTGGGGCATCGCTCTGTTGCGACCAGAGCCACTCTAGCGCCTGGAGCAGAGGCCGAGGAGCCATCCCCAGCGCCCGGGCCATCTTTGCTCCAGTGGAGCCTTGGCTGCGGGAGGGGAAGAGAGAGACAGAGAGGAAGGAGAGGGGGAGGGGTGGAGAAGCAGATGGGCGCTTCTCCTGTGTGCCCTGGCCGGGAATCAAACCTGGGACTTCTGCATGCCAGGCCGACGCTCTACCACTGAGCCAACCAGCCAGGGCAATTTCCAGGTATTTAATATGTGCTTTTTATATTAAATATTGTGAGCTAGAGGCTATAGGGCATACTCCATGGAGTAAAATGTATTCTCTGCCCACAAGGAGTTTACAATCTAACAGAGGAAATAAGAAAAACACATAATAATAAAATCTATAGAACAAGATAAAAACTAGTAATGCAAGTAAGTGGCCAATGAGTCATCTCTAGGGTTTCAGAGGAGCTAAAGTGGTTTGGGGCGGTTTCCAGATGGGGAGATGGAACTTTATTACATTTCACTGTAATTGCCTATTTACTTGTCAGATTCCTGGTTACCACATAAGCTCCCTGAGAGCAGCGATCCAGTGATGTTACAAGCTGAGCACTAAAGACAGAGGGGTCTATCTCAATCCCTCTACCTCGCATCCACTCAATAAACAGCTGATTAATAACATGTGAATAACACAACAAACCCTAAAGGACTTAGGCAGGTAGGGTTTGAAAACACAAACAAGGCAATTCAATTTCTGGCAGAGTAGTAGTGTTAAGCAAAAGCTCATAGTTGGAAGAGCAAGAATGGGCAGGCCAACGTGCTTGGAGGGTAAGATACAAGCAGATCAATCAGACGAGAGCAAATTGAAGTACTTAATACAACCCCAATTGAGGCTTGAAGGAAGTAACATCCATGAGTGGCCAAAGAAGACCTAGGCCAGGGCGTGGAGATTGGAGAAGGGCATTAGTTGTAACTCACATCCACTGGAAAGAACAAACTGCTCTCCTTGGCAGTGGATACTAAAACTGGAATGGCACAGAGGAGATTAGTACAGCCTCTGAGCAAGAATAACATGCAAATTCATGAAATGTTCCACATTTTATGAAGAGAAGAACTTCTAGCATGTGTTCACTGAGTTGAGAGGGAGCAGGACGTGTGGAAAGTCAGGATGACCAAGCCTTCCCGTGTGGGTGACAGGGAATATGGTCAGGGCCTTCTCAACAGAAAATGGTTGCTAAGCATTAATAGGAAAATTATGTATGTTTTACTGTGAAACTTAGATTTTGGCACATTGAATAAGATAATTCAAGGAAAAAAAATGTAAAATTTTATGATGGACTATAGGAGAAATCAGAATGAGATATATCTTCTCAACAAGAAATATAATCAGAGCTATTGGCTCAATCCAGAAGACTAAAATCTGAGCTCTGGTAAATATCCATAACATTGAAGGAAATTAGAAAGAAAAAAGAAAAGAAAAGAAAGGAAAGGAGAAGAAAAGAAAGGGAAAGAAAAGAAGAGAAAAGGACTGATCACACTCCAGAAATAAAGAAGACATGCCAGATGTTGCAGCTCTTAGGAGGCTAAAGAGAGGTCTTCAGGCAGGGATTGATCATGGTGCAAATACTACCACAAGATTAAAGAGAAAGATCTGACCTCTATGGAAGACAGTAGTAACTTTTGAAAGTATAATTCAAGGGTGAACATTAGGTTACTAATTTTAAAGGAAAATAAACAGTGAAAATTTTGATTCAACATAATATAAACATATGTATGTTATACTGCCTCAAAAGTTTAAATATAACAGAATATTTTAGTGTTTAGTGACTAAGGCAGAATAAAATGGGGGATTGGGTGTGTGTCTATGTGCGTGTAAGTCCATTATGAGGAAGGACTGTGCAGATGTGTGGGAACCAATGTTCATTTTAACATAAGAATATAAACTAATAAGAATTCAAGAGGAAAGTAATCTAATTGTCCAATTACATAACTAGATGATGACTTTTTTGGTTTTCAGATTTTTATTTATTTATTTTTCTTTTGAGAGAGAGAAAACAGAGAGAGACAAAGAATGGGGGGGAGGAGCAGGAAGCATCAACTCCCATATGTGCCTTGACCAGGCAAGCCCAGGGTTTTGAACCAGCAACCTCAGTGTTCCAGGTCAACGTTTTATCCACTGTGCCACCACAGGTCAGGCAATGACCTTTTTTTTT
This sequence comes from Saccopteryx bilineata, assembly GCF_036850765.1. Lineage (NCBI taxonomy): Eukaryota > Metazoa > Chordata > Mammalia > Chiroptera > Emballonuridae > Saccopteryx > Saccopteryx bilineata. The sequence continues at coordinate 185,657,337 of NC_089493.1, read as the reverse complement.
TTTTTTTTTTTTTTTTACAGAGACAGAGTCAGAGAGAGGGATAGATAGGGACAGATAGGAATGGAGAGAGATGAGAAGCATCAATCATTAGTTTTTCGTTGCAACACCTTAGTTGTTCATTGATTGCTTTCTAATATGTGCCTTGACTGGGGGTGCTACAGCAGACTAAGTAACCCCTTGCTTGAGCCAGCGACCTTGGGCTCAAGCTGGTGAGCTTTGCTCAAACCAGATGAGCCCACGCTCAAGCTGGCGACCTCGGGGTCTTGAACCTGGGTCCTCCGCATCCCAGTCTGAAGCTCTATCTACTGCACCACCTCCTGGTCAGTCAGGCAATAACCTTTTTAAAAGTAATTGTTCAACATCTTTTTGGACCTGCTTTATCCAAAATAATAGCCCTTAATAAACACATTTAAATTGAAATTAATTAACATAAGTTTAAAATACAGTTTCTCATTTCAAGTGCTCCATAGCCACACCTAGCTAGTGGCTAACAAAATGGACAGTGCAGATCTCTGATCTCAGAAATTTTTACAGGACTGCATTGTTTGTAAGTATTTAAATTCATTAACTTTCCTGAAATGTATTAGTATTATAATGGGATAATATCGTCATCCTCTTTGGTCCTCCTTCTCCAGAGTAAGCACAAGCACGCATGCACACACATAGCATTTCACCATGAAAGGCATCAATCAAAAATCAGAAATGAAATCCAATGGCACAAAACCATAAGCACTGATTATGAAGCTCTAGAAATACAGCACAACTGGCGAATGTCTTCTTTTTCGGTTGTTTTTCCTGACATGTCGACACATGAAGCATTTCCTACAAACACATTTCACAGGTGGACAGACTGAGCCCTCACGTGAGGCACAGGAATGAGGAACATCAAGTGCACCAGTGTTTCTCTCTCTCCAAAGATTCTCTTCTCAACAGCCAGATCTCCATCTGCTCCTCCCTGCAGGTGCTCCCAGATACAGCTCTTCCTTTTATCTGACTGGTGTCAAACACCTCTCATGGGCTATGTCAAAGACTGGCTGAGAGATCAACCAGGAATCAGATACCACCCACAAGACGTGCACTAGATGTAGTGGATAGCTCACCTGTCTCAATTATCTACCACACTGTTGTGGCATTCAAGAGCCCTTGACTATCTAGTTTTAGATTGCTTTTCTGCCAAGGAGCCAAACGAAACCTATTCAAGAAGGCATCTTCTTCAGTTCCCCTCTCTGTTGGCTACAAAAGTCGTTACTGATATTTATTTACAGGAGTTGAATCATGTCATATTCATACATTTATCCAGAGTGAACTCCAGCAGCTCAGAAGATAACCTAAATAATAGGACCTACCTTTTGAAGAGATGGGAAGGGTGGTAAACAACGGAAGACTGGATTTTTCTGGCACATGACTCTGAATGAAATTCTTTATAGCATTTTAAAAACTTGCAAGAATAAAGACAATCAACTGTATTCAACAAGTATAAATTTTATTTCCTGATGATTTTTTTTTTTTTTAGATTTTTCTCTTTTTAGACCATTGTGTTGCCATTACTGCACTTAGTCAGGTAAAAAGAAATACGTGAAGTTTCTACTAACAAAAAGAAACAGTATCCATGATTCACTGAAATTATTATATGTAAGACTATTCTTGCCCAACCCGGTTCAATCACTAACATGATTATTGTCTTAAAATTCTTAAGTACTTCCCAAGTTCTCCCTTCACTCAAGAAACTCATTTAATTCAACATCCTCCAAGAAATCTTTGTTTCAGTCAGTGGGTATAGAAAGTTGATGTGCTTCCCCCCCCATCTTCCACTTTTTATCATTTCCATTCGTACCACAACACAAATCTCTCCACAAAGAGGCCCTGCTTGGCCATTCCATGTATCACCAAGTGTCACTAACTAACTGTCACATTGTCATACTTAATTTTCATCCTGGCACTTACCATGAGGAGAAGTTACCTTATATATAAGGTCTACCGGAAAGTTCTGTCTGTTTTTAGAATAAAACAAAATACAAATTTTTCTTACCGTCAATAAACTTTATTAAATAATATAATTGCCATTATTATTAATAATTTCTTGCCAGCGTGAGGGCAATTTGTATATCCCATTTTTGAAAAATGTTTTATCTTTTGATGCAAAAAAATGAAGCAGTGCTTGTTTGATATCTTCTTCAATTTTGAATTTTTTGCCCTTCAAAAAATTTTATAAGGACAAAAACAATTTATAGTTGGTATTATTCCTTCACCAAACACTTTCTTTTTTTTTTCTTTTTTTTTAATAATTTTATTTTTTTAATGGGGTGACATCAATAAATCAGGATACATATATTCAAAGATAACAAGTCCAGGTTATCTTGTCGTTCAATTATGTTGCATACCCACCACCCAAAGTCAGATTGTCCTCTGTCACCTTCTATCTTGTTTTATTTGTGCCCCTCCCCCTCCCCCTTTCCCTCTCCCATTCCCCCCTCCCCCCATAACCACCACACTCTTATCAATGTCTCTTAGTTTCACTTTTATGTCCCACCTACGTATGGAATAATGCAGTTCCTGGTTTTTTCTGATTTACTTATTTCGCTTCGTATCATGTTATCAAGATCCCACCATTTTGCTGTAAATGTTCCGATGTCATCATTTCTTATGGCTGAGTAGTATTCCATAGTGTATATGTGCCACATCTTCTTTATCCAGTCATCTATTGATGGGATTTTTGGTTGTTTCCATGTCCTGGCCACTGTGAACAATGCTGCAATAAACATGGGGCTGCATGTGTCTTTACGTATCAATGTTTCTGAGTTTTGGGGATATATACCCAGTAGAGGGATTGCTGGGTCATAAGGTAGTTCTATTTTCAGTTTTTTGAGGAACCACCATACTTTCTTCCATAATGGTTGTACTACTTTACATTCCCACCAACAGTGGATGAGGGTTCCTTTTTCTCCACAGCCTCTCCAACATTTGCTATTACCTGTCTTGCTAATAATAGCTAATCGAACAGGTGTGAGGTGGTATCTCATTGTAGTTTTGATTTGCATTTCTCTAATAGCTAAAGAAGATGAGCATCTTTTCATATATCTGTTGGCCATTTGTATTTCCTCCTGGGAGAAGTGTCTATTCATATCCTCTTCCCATTTTTGTATTGGATTGTTTGTTTGTTTGTTGTTGAGATTTATGAGTTCTTTGTATATTTTGGATATTAGGCCCTTATCTGTGCTGTTGTTTGAAAATATCATTTCCCATTTAGTTGGCTTTCTGTTTATTTTGTTATCAGTTTCTCTTGCTGAGCAAAAACTTCTTAGTCTGATGTAGTCCCATTCATTAATTTTTGCCTTCACTTCTCTTGCCTGTGGAGTCAAATTCATAAAATGCTCTTTAAAACCCAGGTCCATGAGTTGAGTACCTATGTCTTCTTCTATGTACTTAATTGTTTCAGGTCTTATGTTTAGATCTTTGATCCATTTTGAGTTAATTTTTGTACAGGGGGAGAGACTGTAGTCCAGTTTCATTCTTTTGCATGTGGCTTTCCAGTTTTCCCAGCACCATTTATTGAAGAGGCTTTCTTTTCTCCATTGTGTGTTGTTGGCCCCTTTATCAAAAATTATTTGACTATATATATGTGGTTTTATTTCTGGACTTTCTATTCTGTTCCATTGGTCTGAGTGTCTATTTTTCTGCCAACACCATGCTGTTTTGATTGTCGTGGCCCTATAATAGAGTTTGAAGTCAGGTATTGTAATGCCCCCAGCTTCATTCTTTTTCTTTAGGATTGCTTTGGCTATTTGGGGTTTTTATACTTCCATATAAATCTGATGATTTTTTGCTCTATTTCTTTAAAAAACATCATTGGAAGTTTGATGGGAATTGCATTAAATTTGTATATTGCTTTGGGTAATATAGCCATCTTGATTATATTTATTCTTCCTAGCCAAGAACAAGGTATATTCTTCCATCTCATTATATCTTTTTTGATTTCCCTTAACAATGGTTTATAGTTTTCATTATATAAATCCTTTACATTCTTTGTTATGTTTATTCCTAAGTATTTTATTTTATTTTTTGTTGCAATCGTGAAGGGGATTATTCTTTTGAGTTCATTCTCAATTGTTTCATTGTTGGCATATAGAAAGGCTATTGACTTCTGTATGTTAATTTTGTATCCTGCGAACTTACTGTATTGGCTTATTGTTTCTAGTAGTCTTTTTGTGGATTCTTTGGGGTTTTCGATGTATAGGATCATATCATCTGCAAAAAGTGATACCTTTACTTCTTCTTTTCCGATATGGATGCCTTTTATTTCTTTGTCTTGTCTGATTGCTCTGGCTAGAACCTCTAGTACCACATTAAATAAGAGTGGAGAGAGTGGACAACCCTGTCTTGTTCCTGATTTAAGGGGGAAAGCCTTCAGTTTAGTGCCATTTAATATGATGTTAGCTGATGGTTTATCATATATGGCCTTTATCATGTTGAGATATTTTCCTTCTATACCCATTTTGTTGAGAGTCTTAAACATAAAATTGTGTTGTATTTTATCGAAAGCCTTTTCCGCGTCTATTGATAAGATCATGTGGTTTTTGTTCTTTGTTTTGTTGATATGGTGTATTACGTTAACCATTTTACGTATGTTGAACCATCCTTGAAATTCTGGGATGAATCCCACTTGATCATGATGTATTATTTTTTTAATATGTTGTTGTATTCGATTTGCTAGTATTTTGTTTAGTATTTTAGCATCTGTATTCATTAGAGATATTGGTCTGTAGTTTTCTTTTTTGTGCCATCCTTGCCTGGTTTTGGTATGAGGGTTATGTTGGCCTCATAAAATGTGTTTGGAAGTATTGCTTCTTCTTCAATTTTTTGGAAGACTTTGAGTAGAATAGGAACCAAGTCTTCTTTGAATGTTTGATAAAATTCGCTGGTATAGCCGTCAGGGCCTGGACTTTTATTTTTGGGGAGGTTTTTAATGGTTTTTTCTATTTCTTCTCTACTGATAGGTCTGTTTAGGCTTTCTGCTTCTTCTTGACTCAGTCTAGGAAGGTTGTATTGTTCTAGGAATTTATCCATTTCTTCTAGGTTGTTGAATTTAGTGGCATAAAGTTTTTCATAGTATTCTACAATAATTCTTTGTATATCTACGGTGTCCGTGGTGATTTCTCCTCTTTCATTTTGGATTTTGTTTATATGAGTTCTTTCTCTTTTTTCCTTGGTAAGTCTTGCCAAGGGTTTGTCAATTTTATTGATCTTTTCAAAGAACCAGCTCCTTGTTCTATTAATTTTTTCTATAGTTTTTCTGTTCTCTAATTCATTTATTTCTGCTCTGATTTTTATTATCTCCTTTCTTCGGCTGCTTTTGGGTTGTCTTTGTTCTTCTTTTTCTAGTTCCTTAAGGTGGGAAGTTAAGTGGTTCACTTGGGCTCTCTCTTGTTTGTTCATATATGCCTGAAGTGATATGAACTTCCCTCTTATCACTGCTTTTGCTGCATCCCATAGATTCTGATATGTCGTATTGTCATTTTCATTAGTCTATATATATCTTTTGATCTCTGCACTTATTTCTTCTTTGACCCATTCATTTTTTAAAAGTATGTTGTTTAGTTTCGACATTTTTGTGGGATTTTTTTCCTCTTTTTTGCAGTTGAATTCTAGTTTCAAGGCTTTATGATCAGAAAATATGCTTGGTACAACTTCAATTGTTCTGAATTTGCTGATGTTGTTTTTGTGACCCAACATATGGTCAATTCTTGAGAATGATCCATGTACACTGGAGAAAAATGTATACTCAGTCACTTTGGGATGAAATGTTCTGTAGATGTCTATCATATCCAGGTGCTCTAGTGTTTTGTTTAAGGCCACTATGTCTTTGTTGATTCTCTGTTTGGATGACCGATCTAGAGCTGTCAGCGGTGTATTGAGGTCTCCAAGTATGATTGTATTTTTGTCAGTTTTTGTTTTAAGATCAATAAGTAGCTGTCTTATATATTTTGGTGCTCCTTGGTTTGGGGCATATATATTAAGAATTGTATGTCTTCTTGATTCAGTGTCCCCTTAGCCATTATGAAATGGCCATTTTTGTCTCTAAGTACTTTTCCTGTCTTGTAGTCAGCATTATCCGATATGAGTATTGCTACACCTGCTTTTTTTTGGATGTTATTTGCTTAGAGTATTGTTTTCCAGCCTTTCACTTTGAATTTGTTTTTATCCTTGTTACTTAGATGAGTTCTTGTAGGCAGCATACAGTTGGATTTTCTTTTTTAATCCATTCTGCTACTCTGTGCCTTTTTATTGGTGAGTTTAATCCGTTTACATTTAGTGTAATTATTGATACTTGTGAGTTCCCTATTGCCCTTTTATATCTTGCTTTCTGTTAGTTTCGTGTCTTGTTTGATCCTTCTCTTTCGTTTTTCTATCTTTTGTTTTTATTTGGTTGTATTCCATACATCTTTCCTCTGTTGCTATCTTTTTTATCTCATGTGCTTCTGTGGTGGTTTTTTCAATGGTGGTTACCTTTGAGTAATGAAAAGGGTCCCTACCCTGTTCATTGTAGCGAACTATTTTGTGAGTACTTTTGCACTCCATCGTCCTTTGCTACTGTTAATCTCCGTCTTCTCCCCCTCTTTCTTTTTGTTGTTGTCACAGTTTAAATTTGGTTTTATTGTGTTCTTCTTGGAGCTTTTACTTGTGGCTCTGTTTTTTTTTTTTTTGTTCTTTGTATCTGATTGGAGAACCCCCTTTAGTAATTCCTGGAGTGGGGGTTTTCTGATGATAAATTCCCTCATCTTTTCTGTATCTGTGAATGTTTTTATTTCTCCTTCGTATTTGAAGGATAGCTTTGATGGGTATAGTATTCGTGGCTGAAAGTTCCTCTCTTTCAGGACTTTAAACATTGGGGTCCACTCTCTTCTAGCTTGTAGAGTTTCTGCTGAGAAATCTGATGATAATCTAATGGGCCTTCCTTTATATGTTGTATTCTTCTTTTCCCTGGCTGCCTTGAGAATTTTTTCTTTGCTGTTGGTTTGTGTCAATTTCATTATGATATGCCTTGGAGTAGGTTTGTTGGGGTTAAGAAAACTCGGAGTTCTGTTTGCTTCTTGAACTTGAGGCTTTAGTTCTTTCCACAGGCTTGGGAAGTTCTCATCTATTATTTGTTTGAGTATGTTCTCCATTCCATTTTCTCTCTCTTCTCCCTCTGATATACCTATTATTCTTATGTTATTCTTTTTGATGAAGTCAGATAATTCTTGTAGGGCTATCTCATTTTTTTTAATTTTTGAGTCTCTTTCTTCTTCTCTCTGTTGTGCCTCAAGTTGCTTGTCTTCTATTTCACTAATCCTCTCTTCTATCTGACCTGTTCTATTAGCTAAGCTTGTTACTTCGTTTTTCAGCTCGTGAATTGAGTTTTTCATCTCTGTTTGATATGTTTTTATAGTTTCAATTTCCTTGGACATATATTCTTTGTGTTCATTGAGTTGTTTTCTGAGTTCCCTAAATTGCCTTTCTGTGTTTTCTTGTATATCTCGGAGGATTTTTAGGATTTCTATCTTGAATTCTCTGTCATTTAGCTCCAAGGTTTCCAATATATTAAATTTTTTCTCCATAGATTTTTCCTCATCTAGCTGTGTTACCTCTCTTTCTTTTGTATCCATGATATTCGATTTTCTCTTCCTTAATGGCATCTGAGGGTGGTTTTGTTGATAGTATTAATGAGATTTAATAAAGAATAAAAAGTTAAAAAAATAATTAAATAAAAAATTGAAAAGAGTTGTTTTTTTAAAAAAAATTAATAATGAAATAAAGAAAAATAAAATAAAATAAAAATTTTAAAAAAAGGAAATTATTGCCCCCCTCCTTTTTTCCTCTCCTCTCCTCTCCCCTCTTTCTTGAGAAAATCTTGTGGTGAACTGTGAATTATAACAAACAATGCCTGTGATGGAGGGCCTGAATTGGGGAAAAGTAATAAAGAGGCAAAAAAAAAAAAAAAGAAAAAAGAAAAAAAATAGGGTATGGACCCACAAAAAGCAAATAAGGAAAAAATTTGGGTCAAGAATAAAATGATTTGCTTTTAGGTGTTGGTTGTCTAAGAGTTATGATGAGAGGAATAAGAGGAAAACAGAAAAATGGGGGGACAAATTAAAAAATTACTATTGTATTTAGTGGAACAAGAACTAGATAAAATGGAGAGCCAGGGATGGGAGCAGTGCTAGTGAGTTAAAAAGGTGAAGTAAAAACCCCCCAAAATGCCACAAACATAAGTTTGAGTCCCAGATAAGATAATTTGTTTGTTATTGAGGTTTGAATGAGAGGAGATGTAAAGGAGAAAGGAAGAAACTAATATAGAGGGAGAAAAGAAAGAGAGAGAGAGAAAAAAAGAGGGAACCACTAAAAGAAGAAAAAAGAAAGGAGAGAGAGAGAGAGAGAGTTAAGGGTTTTGGAGTGCAACCCTCATAGAGAGAAAGGAAGAGGAGAGAAAAGATAATGGGAGATGTAACACTTATGGGTAGTGTAGTTCAAGGAGAGGAGAGAGTAAGACCGGCAGAGAGTTAATCGGCCAAATTGGAGGAGGAAAAAAAGTATCAAGAATGAAGATAAGAGAAACAAACGAACAAATATAATAAAATGGGATAGGTTATAAAGTCTGCAGATTATTCTTGATTTTGAGAGGTTATCTTCTTGCTTTTTCTTTTCTCTCCCTCTTCCTGGTTGGTGACTCTGTACCCCGGGTTCTGCCCCTTTGGCACGCTCAGGTAGAGGTTTGCAGTTGATAAGTCTCTATGGCAATGTCATGTATTGTGCTTTAGTCTCGTTGGCAGTTGAGGCTCATTAGCATTTATAGGCTCTGACAGTGAGAAAGTCCGTGTTCCTGGAGTTTTTCTCCTAGTCTTTCCTTCCTCAATTAGTAGCCTGATAATCCAGCTATGGGGTTGCTGCTGCCTCTGCCTGGATAGTAAGAGGCTCAAAGAGCTGGCAACTCCCCACTCTATTTCCACTCAGCACAGGGCTCTGGGTAAGGCTCAGTCAGTCAGAGCTGCTAGCATAATCAGGCGGGCTTTCCGCCCACTCAAAGACCTCTGGCTCTGCCACTCTGTCCGGTAACACAGGCGGGCGCCCACTTCTGGGGCGCTTGGAGGAAACTCTCATTCACTATCTGCGTGCGCAGACCAGGATATCCAGCCAGCATTCTCACGCTCTGAGTGAAACCCCCAACCGCATGGAAAAGTTGCAGCGTTGGAATTGAGTCTCGCTCCGTCCCTGTGCGCGGCTTTTGCAAGGTGCTGGGGCGGCCCGAGATTCCGCTTTGGCCCACACAAAGGCCCCTGACTCTGACCCTCTGTGCTATAACACGGGCGCGCACTGCCGAGGCACTCGGAGGAATCTCTCATTCACTGTCTGCGCACGCAGACCAGGATATGAGGCTGGCCACGTTTCCCTCTGAGTGAAACCCCCACCAGCATGGAAAATTTTCACCGTTGGAATTAGTTCTCGCTCCCTCCCATGCATGGCTTTCCCAGGGCACTTGGGCTGCCCAGAGACTCTGCCCTCGGCCCACAGAAAGGCCTCTGACCCTGCCTCTCCGTGGGGCAACACGGACACCCACTTCCGGGGCTTAGGAAGGAATCTCTCGCCCACTAACTGCGCACCGACCAGGAGATCGGGTAAAATGGCTGCCCCTCTTGTCTTTCTTTGTTTGGGTTTGGCGCGAGTGTTAGCTTGTATTGCCCGGCTTGCCACAGGATCAGTTTTTCCTCGGCTTGGATCTCCGTGCCACAGCCTGGTTCGGCCGCTTGTGCTGCGGCGGCCTGGATCTATTCACCCCCTTTGCCCGCCTCAGTTTCTATATTCACAGTTACCAGAGAAAGCCGCCCTGTTTAGGTTAGTGAGGAAGGTGGAGCATTTCTTACTCCCTATTTCCTTCGGGGTTTGGTTATATATTTAGCCAATTTTTCACTCAACCATACCTTTGAGTGTATTGTGAAGCATCTGGAGGCTCCAAGTATAGGTTTTTCTGTTTCTGGTTGAAGATCTTGTTGAGTTTTGGGGGAGATTTATCGGTATCGCTTCCTACCCTGCCATTACTCTGACGTCATCTTCCTCACCAAACACTTTCAATAAATTTCTACATGCTTCTGTAGCATTTCTTCCTTGTTGAAATTCGTAAAAATTACAGTGGTGTAAATGAACATTATCAGTAGCAATGGGTACACTATCGCTTCACACATAAGACTAATGTGAATCAACTTTGTTTTAGTTAATTTGCTATGTCAGTATGTATACATTAAGTGATAAAAATAGAGAGGCACACATGTGCCAAATAAACATGTGCTTACATGTCGAAACTTGTTGTGATAGAAACAGACAGAAATTTCCAGTAGACCTTATATGTTATATTTGTTTATTGTGTTTTTCTCGAAATAATTTGAGCTTTAGGAAATTAAGGCTTTGTCTATTTTGCTTACCACACTGTGCCTGGCACTTTATAGGTAGATGAACATTTGTTGCACGTAATCCAACTGACCTCTAGATCTAAATTCCAATGCCTAGTAAATTCAGGGGACAGAGGAGTACATTAAAGGATGCCAGGAGAAATCAATCAAGCAAATCAAGAATGCAGGATATTATACATACTAACTACCTTGAACTTTTCAAAAAGTCAATGTCATGGAGAAAAGAAGTAGAGGAATAATTCTAGATTAAAAGAGACCAAAGAAGGATAAAAGCAAAATTATTATTTGCATGAATTTCAATGAGACCCTTATATGGGGCAGGGGAAACACTACAAAAGGACATTCATGAGAAAAATGCAAATATTTGAGGAGGATTTAGATGTTCAATGATTTATTGTTATTTTCATAGGAGTGATAATGACATTGTGATAATTTAGGCAAATGTCCTTTTTAAGAGACCCATGCTGAATTATAGATAGGTAAGTATTTTTAACATGTATAAATACTATTTAAATTTTCAAGTGGAATGGCAAAACAATGTGTTCATGTGTGTGTGTGTGTGTTTTTGTGTGTGTAGATAAAGAAAGAGAAAGAAATGTAGATGATAAATCTTAAGGAACATTATGTGGGTGTTCACTGTACCTACCTTTTGACTCACTTGTATGTTTTATCATAAAAAAAAAATTCAAAGCTGGAAAAAACAGTATTTGAATAAACGACTACTAGAAGAAAGATAATGAGTCTCCATTGATTCTAGCCCACCTAATACCAAATGCTCAGGACCCACTATTCTTCCCATTTTTTATAATCAGAAAAATGGACTGTTGCTCAGTTGTATGTCCTTTATACTGTGTGGCTCACTAATAATCCATTATAGAATAAGAGCCCAGATGTTGGGATCATGCCAGTCCATTGCTTTCCGATGCCCACACTAGAGTACCAAACACAGAAAGATGATTCATCAATAATTCGAAGGCACCAATGACTGCAAGATCAACTGCAAGTCATGGATCCTGAGCACCTAGAGATCTTCAAATCAGGCCCAGGAGAGCCGCTGTGAAAAGAACAGTAGCAGCTAACAATCTCAAATGAAGTAAGTCTGGCAGATCCCAAAAGCATACACTAGCTTTCGCCAAGCCTACCGCAAACACCATAGTCACTAAAAAGGGCATCTTGCAGGCCCTAAAGGGCAAACTTCAACTAATGAACTTCTCCTGTCTTTTAACTTTCCCAGATTGTTCAGTAGACTTTGGCAAGAGAGTAAGAGTTTGACCATTTGTTTATACTGTCATATTATCAGTGCCTAAACCAGGCATGGCCAACATACAGACCGCGGGCTGCATGTGGCCCGCATGATGATTTTATGTGGCCCGCAATTAAATTTTTAATATTCTCCGCTACTTTAAAATCTCAGCTACTCAGAAGTGGAAGCGTCTTTGATTATTGGAAATCGAGATATTTAAGAAGATAGTGATACACGGAAAAGAATTCCACGTGTGACTATTCTAGGGTTAACTTCCAATAATTGGTCGAATGGATTCGTGATACTTCTTTATTTTTAAAAAAAAATTCCATTATAAAGATTTACAACTTTTGTACTTGTCTGTACTCAATATGAACTGTTTGACGTTTAGCGGTGATGTGAAACCCACATTCTTTTAGGCGGAGTTTGCCAGTGTGCACCGAAGGCCAAACAATTCGTTATTTTTGTGGTCAAGTGTGTTGAATCAAGTGGCATTGTAGCATAGACAATAGCTTCAGTTGATCACTGAAAATGTGTCCAGGCTGTTTGTAAAGCAAATAATTGTTTTATTTGCGATATAACCCCTTCAAGCTTATTCTATTAATTAAATATTGTTTTGATTAATTGTGATACAGTTTGGATATTTATACAGTATGTAATTATATTTTATTAAAATATATTTTATTAAAATAATATTGTATATTAAATTTTTTTCACTCACATTCATAAACAAATTACATAATAAAATTTTGTTTACTTAAACGAATCGTTTTTGTATTTACCATTTTTTAATTTTAATATTTCGTCTGGCCCATGAAAAAAGTTTTCTAATCTGGCCTGGGAGCAAAAACTGTTGGCCATGCCTGGCCTAAACAGAGTTTCTAGAACTTATTAGATAGTCAATGTTTATGGCAGGGGTCAGGAACCTATGGCTTGCAAGCCAGATGCGGCTCTTTTGATGGCTACATCTGGCTTGCAGACAAATCTTTAATAAAAAAAAATAATAACGTTAAAAATATAAAACATTCTCATGTATTACAATCCATTCATTTCCTACCACTCATGTTCATGATTGCGGGTGGCTGGAGCCAATCACAGCTGTCCTTTGGGACAACACCAAGTTTTTATTGGATAATGCGTAACATACATGGGTTGTTGTATGGCTCTCACGGAATTACATTTTAAAATATGTGGCATTCATGGCTCTCTCAGCCAAAAAGGTTCCAGACCCCTGGTTTATTGGATGAATTAACGGGTTGAAATTCAGTACAACAATGCTTCTCCAACTTTAGCATGCATTAGAATCACTTGGAGCACATCTTAATTGCTGGACATCACCCCTAGAATTTTTGATTCAGTAGTTCTGGGGTATGGCCCTTGGCTATGTATTTCTAATAGGCCAGTATGTAATGCTAATTCTACTGGCCTGGGGGCAACATTTATAGAACCAGGGCTATAGAAAATAGCACTTTTGACTCTCCCCTTGCTTCTGATAACTACTTCAAAAACGAACACTATACAAGGCAGTTCTTTTGTATAAGATACTTAATGTGCCTCATTGCTTATTTGTCAAATAATCTTCTTATGAGATTATAGAAACATTTAAGCTCGCATTTAGATTACTCAAAATTCAGACACTTTTCCATCAATCAAGCCAAATATTTACCATAAGTATTTTTCTCCCTGCCAAGGGAAGCTAGAATTCTGTATTAGCAGCTCAGCATACTACTCCTCCGGCTCATATTTGTGCATTTGGAAGAAGGCTGGGGAAACACACTATCTCTTTGCTGCACGGTTGCTCCGTGAAGCATGTCTGCCCCCCAGAGAAATCAGGTGCCTCGTGCACTGCAGAAATTTATGTTAAAGAAAGTCTGTTTATGAGAGATGAATGTGTACCCAAATTTATCTCCAAGTGACAACTTCAGAATCTGAAATTTTCCAGCTTCTCCCCTTGTGAGTTGCTTGAAATTGCTGTTTTTCAAGTCAAGAACACCTGTTTAGTGTTTTTTCTCCTTGCCCTCCCTGGTAAATGGAGCTGCTAGGAAAGCAGCATCTGAAGGTTTTAATGAATAAGAAATACAAAGTATTGACAGATTTCTGCACACGATGCAACCCTGACCCTGTTCGCCTAATGAGGTAAGATCAAAAAGGAAGAAAACAGTTGTGATATTGGGCTCTGGAGTTTGTTTTTAAAATGCTGCAAATGAGCTCAGATGAAGGACCATGCTACTGGGTGCAGTCATAAGCAATTTGCATGTTGCTGTGAAATAACACATACAGACATGACTTGGGTGAATGAACAACTAAAGGTTTGATGTGCAGCATCAGGTGCCCTTTCAAAAAACTTTCCACCTCAACTATACAACACTCTAGCAGTCAAATTTGCACTTGTGCCTTTACTGCTGGGCCAATCTGAGTGTATAAACAAACAAACTAACCAACAGCCCTGGCTGGTTGGCTGAGCAGTAGAGCACTGACCCAGCATGTGGAAGTCCCAGGTTCGATTCCCAATCAGGGCACACAGGAGAAGCGATCATCTGCTTCTCCATCCCCTCTCCATCTCTTTCTCTCTCTTCTCCTCCCAAAGCCATGGCTCAAATGGTTTGAGCAAAGTTGGCCCCGGGCACTGAGGATAGCTCCATGGCCTTGCCTCAGGCACTAAAATAGCTCAATTGCTGAACAATAGAGCCATAGCCCTAGATGGGCAGAGCATCTTCTAGTAGGGGCTTGCCAGGTGGATCCCGCTTGGGGTGCCTGCAGAAGTTTGTCTCTGCCTCCATGCCCTTCACTTAAAAAACAAACAAACATAAACAACAATAAAGAGCTTGAGCCACTTACTGAATCTCACTCTAATTCAATAGTTATTGAGGACCTGCTCTGTCCAAAGTACAGATTTTGAGAACAGAAATATATATATTAATTATGACCACATGGGATGAGAACTCAGTAAAGTCTTCAGAGTGATATGACCTTTATTCATCTAATAAACTGTAAAAGTATTTACTTTGCGCTGGTCACTAACCTGGGTGCGGATATTTACTTGAAGGTAAGTAGAACTGTCACAGTCCCTAAATGCCTTTGCGAACCTTGGTCTTGTCATAGCGACAAACAGGTCAACATATAAAGGGATATGTAATTACAAATTAAGAAAAGGACAGAGACACCTGAAACTAATAGAATATTGTAAAAAAAATGTGTTTTTTAAGAAAACAAAGAAGAGTACATGGGAAGAAATGAATAGGCCTTTCATTCAACCAGCATTTGCTGGGCACCTGCAGTAACTCAGGTCCTATGACTTGAAGGATGGGTGGAATTCTGAGACCCAGATGAGGTGAAATTGGGCAACAAAGGGATAATGGCAGTCTGCGTAGAATGCATAACAGGATACGTACAGGATAGAAAATTACAGGTAAGTCAAAAATAGAAGCGAGATCTTAGAAGACTTAGAACTTTGTACAGGAGAGTGTGGGCTTTATTTATTCTCACACAGAGGACTACCAACTGAGGTTTAAAAAATAATTAACTGATCAAGGCTAGTAAAAACACATGAAAATATCTAGCTCTAACTTAATATGTGTACTACACTAATCGGCATGTGTTCTTTACTTGACCCATGTGTTGGACAGACATGAATCTTGAAAGGAATCTTGACAAAGGGGTCAATTCTCAGCATTGCCCTCACATGCAATACTCGGTCAGCTGCTCTGAGATGTTATCAATCAGAAGATTTTCATTAGAAATCATTTTTTCTTAGAATTCTTGTAATACTTTATAACAAGATAAGGACTCATCAGGAACGCCTTATGTACCACTGAGATGTCTGCTGGTTTTCTCCAGGGGGAGGACTTAAAGGAGTTGTAATGTTGTCAACAAAAGGATGAATTACACATTTCTCTTTCAGGGTCATAATTTCAAAATCTGTAGACCTTTTCTATGATAACAATAGATTTAAAATATCATATGGGTCTTACCTGTCCCTTCAAGATAAGTGTAAATATATATAGGTATATAGATTTTTTTTTGTGATACAGACAGAGAGAGGGACAGATAGGAACAGACAGACAGGAAGGGAGAGAGATGAGAAGCATTGATTCTTCGTTGCAGCTCCTTATTTGTTCATTGATTGCTTTCTCATATGTGCCTTGACTGGGGGCTATAGCCAAGCCAGTGACCCCTTGCTCAAGCCAGCAACCTTGGGCTCAAGCCAGCGACCTTAGGCTTCAAGCCAGCAACCCTTGGGCTTAAGCCAGTGACCATAAAGTCATGTCTATGACCCCAGGCTTAAGCCAGTGACCCTGCACTCAAGCTGTTGAGCCCATGCTCAAGCCACATTAGCCTGCGCTCAAGCAGGTGACCACAGGGTTTCAAGTCTGGGTCCTCCGCATCCCAGTTCAATGCTCTATCCACTGTGCTACCACTTGATCAGGCTATTTTTAAATATATATATATATATATATATATATATATATATATATATATAGAGAGAGAGAGAGAGAGAGAGAGAGAGAGAGAGAGTTTGGATTTTATTTATTCATTTTAGAGAGAGACAAAGAGAGAAAAGGGAAAGGAGAGGAGCAGGAAGCCCAAGGTTTTGAACTGGCAACCTCAGCATTCCAGATCAATGCTTTTATCCATTGTACCACCACAGGTCAGACAAGTTTAAATATTTTAATAACTAAAAATGTAACTGCTTTGGGAATAGAAAATAGCTATGGAGAGAACACTGAGAATATCAACATTTAAGAATTTTCTCATTTTTTAGAAATTTTTTTACCAAAATGACTTAAGAATGTCATATATAGTGCCTGACCAGGCGGTGGCGCAGTGGATAGAGCATCAGACTGGAATGTGGAGGACGCAACTTCAAGACCCCGAGGTCGCCAGCTTGAGCGCAGGCTCATCTGGTTTGAGCAAGGCTCACCAGCTTGAGGCCAAGGTCGCTGGCTTGAGCAAGGGGTCACTTGGTCTGCTGTCGCCCCCCAGTCAAGGCACATAAGAGAAAGCAATCAATGAACAACTAAAGAGCCGCAACAAAGAATTAATGTTTCTCATCTCTCTCCGTTCCTGTCTGTCTGTCCCTATCTGTCCCTTTCTCTGACTTTATCTCTGCCACAAAAAAAACAAACAAACAGAATATCATATATGTATACAAATATATTTATATCAACACATTTAAATTTGGAAACGGCATTTTCTATTTGTATATGATCTTCTAAATGAATTTCAGATGGTTTAAAGTCATATATTATAATATAAAAATGCTTAATAATTAATTTACAAGATTAATCAATCTGCAAGAAAACTGATTGTTAAGAAATTTATACATCAAATTTCAGTTAATGAAAACACTTCCACACAATTGGCAAAGCAGATTAAAAAATGAATATCATGACAGTGCAATAAACAATATATTCTCTGAAATGTATGTTTTAAGGCAGTATTTTTAGTTACATCTATAACAAGTATCAAAATAACTGAATATAGTCCAAGATAGTCAATATATTAAGTCAACTACTAAATCAAGACTTTTATAAAATTGTGGTGCATAATTTCATCACTTTCTATCTTTGATAATATTAATAATTTTTATAGGAAATAGAAATTTTGTACTATAAATAAAAATTTTTATATACCTTTATAGTTTGTATATTTAACCTTTTGTATATATTTTAAATATGTTTTATATATCTTTATATGTATATCATGTATTAGTACACTATATGAACATAAATTATAAGTAAATAAAAATATATTAATGGGTCAACAGCTGGCCTAAGCATCAGGTCTACCACCTTTATGGTCTGACCTCTACTCACTTCTCCATGTTAACCATGCAATGAGTGTCTTAGCCCTCCAGCTTTCCTTCTTCCTCACTAATCCCCTGCCCTCAAATCCCTTTCATTCCATATTCAACTCATCCAACAATGCTCTCCTTAACTTTTTTGAGGTAAATTAACAACTCTGCCACCCTCTCTCTAATGCTCTAGGTGGGTGGTCCCTACCCCCACCACCATCACTGCCACCACCGTTACCATGATCACCATCATCACCACCACTATCACCACCACCACCATCAGCATTGCTCTTGTCCCATTACATCCTAATTGTCTGGTGTCAGTCTCCTCTCATACTGTAACAGTCTCTGCCTTTCAAACAGATTTTGTTCACTATTTGGGGGGAAAGAAGAAAGAAAGAAAAGAGAACATAAAGAAAGTTACTCACATGATACATTGTCCTGCCTCTGCCCTCTGCCCTCTCTGCATCGAAGCACGTAGAACTGATAAGTGTTCTGTAGTTTAAATCATCTGGGGTTTTATCTACCAACTGCCATTAATAACTCTGTTCCTCTTGACTATCAAATTATTTTTATTAAATCGTTGTTGCTGTATTATGAACATTCAAACCTTAATCACTGATCTCAAATGGGAACAGTGTTTGTTCTTGGCTAGCAACGAATTGTGGTGGCTGCTGGCAGATATTTTTCCTCTATTTGTAAAAATGGGTAGAGGAAGGAATCTGTAAGCACCCGTTACTACTAAACGTCTTTCCCTCGAACTCCCACCTATAACCAATCTCATCAAACATGAAGAACAACTGTCTCCAGGTCAATTAGGCCATTGGTGCTAAGTTTCTCTTTACAGCAAGGTACTCAATGGCTTTTTGCCCTTTCCTTCACAAAGACAGCCTCGGTATCCGCCTCTTGTTCTCCAAACTATTTACATCTCAGCCATTGTCAGATTTGTCTTTGCTCCCATGCTTGGCTACCTCCGTGTTGTTGACAATAAATCAAACTTACCTGAAAGTCCCCAAATGTGGCCAAGAAGAAGAATCTTCTATTTTCTTTTTTTTTTTAAATAAACACACACTTGCCAATCATTTAGATTCCATCACACTTCCAGCGCTAAAGCAACATTCCCATTGCTCACAACGCCTCCCATTTGTTCTCTCCGGTTTTATTAAAGCCTTTTCTCTTTCATTAAAATAAAAAGCCTCTGAAAAACTAGTTACAAATTTTCCGAAACCTACAATTTATGGCTGCTACTTGCAACCTTCAAAAGCTTTTAAAAATAGTATCGGCTCTATTATTCTATATTATGGTAATTGTAGTAAAGATTTAAGAGGCACTTTAAGACTTTTTAGCTCTACAGTCTGTTTCTGTTCCAATTTCTTGCTTAGGCATTTGGGAAAGAAGCCTTATTTAAAAGCTTTACCCTCTGCCCCCTGATATACAGTTTCCCTCTTAAACTACAGTAACTAGACCTCACCAGACAATTAGGGAAGCTAGGTCCCCAATTAGAGCACAGCAGAACGTGGGACGGAGCACATCGTCCCAGAAGCCCATTTCATTTATATGCACCTGACAATAATCAAAATTTTTCTCCTGTGCTCTGTACCTTTGACCCTTCTGTTATGCTTCACAGTCCCCTTGTTAACTCCCCACCCCTCTTTTGCTCCCATAGGAAATCAGGGAAGATAATCACAAGATTAAATAACTCCAATGCCTCTGCTAACACGTTCAAAGCCATTAATCTAACAAACACCCAAGTGGCCACAGGGATTTGTGTAGCATTGATATTAAACTGACCTCACCCTATCTTCCACATAGGTCTGTTCTTGCTAGTTAACTTGTGTTTTTCCCTCGTTGCCTAGTCCAGGATGCTTACAATTCAAAACAACCAAGGAAACCGCTAATGGAATTTCCATAACTGTGAGCATGCGCAGAAATCCCAGGCTAAAGGTTACCCCAGCATAGTCTTTTGTATTCAGCGCTCCAAATGGGACAAGCATTTTAAACACAGTTCCCTCCACAGGCCACGCTGCTCAAGCATTTTTCTTGGGCACACACCATATGGAAAAACACCACCAATTCTCTGCTCCTTCTTTTCCCTCTGTTAGGATTTCAGCAGCATCTGGACAGCACAAATCCGTAACCGTCCCCACCTCTGCAAAGGACAGAGCCAAATGCCAGACGCTCCTCCATCTGACAAGAGCCCTCTTAGCACAGAGCCACAATCTTTTATTGTGTCAACAGTTCGTGGTTAGGGAGCTTTCCCCAGGAACTTCTTCACTGAGCGTGGCGTCCCCGAAACGCCAGCTTGCTGCCAAAGCCAAGGATAGCTCCGTTCCACACCCGCAGTAAATAATCTTCCCTGTTTCCGCTTTGTTTTGCCTTGCTCGGAGCTTCCATGTAAATTTCAGAATAGTGAAACACACGGTGATTCCCGCCCAGTGGTATTTTATGATTTTAATTTGCTCAAAAGCTCTGAATTTCATTATATTTTCCCATTTGGAGCATGGGATTTTTACAGTTAACAGATGTTCACTTAATAGAGCCTCCTAGCGAGCAAATCAGTTTTTTCCCTCCGGTATTCATGTAACTTTCTAGTCCTGCCGTCGCTGTTTCCCCCGCGCCTGCCAAGTTTTCTGGCAGTGGAAGCTCAAATCGAAAAGTGCAGCAGCTCTTTGGAAATGTGTACTCTCATTCCTTCAGCCTCACTCATTCAACTTAACTACTTCCTCATTAACACCGTAGAGAAATCCTGTAGGGGAAAACACCAGCTTCAGACACTACACAGGTTTTACGCGCAGATGCAAAGATGTTCTGCAACCAATAAATATTTTCCTTGCCTACGGGCACTGCAAATGCCAATTTGTTTAATGCAGCTGAAACACTAAAAGAAGAGCTTCCCAAACAAGCGTCCTTGACCAATCTCCAACTAGTGAGTTGTTTGGAAATTTTTACTCAAATATGTGTATCTCAGGACATTAAAATAAGTCACAACACTGAAGCAAGGTCCCAATCCCAGGAATTCAGAAATGTCAGCTGGTAGTTTCTTACTTAACTAGGAAAGGTCGTGGGTGTCTGCAGAGGCTGTTATCATGGGCTGTGTTAGGTAAATGAGTTTGTAAAATGTGTAAGTTTTTTATTTTGTTCACTTTTATTGTTAAAAAAATGACACTGGGCAGGCATGTGAGTACTTGCCCTCAGAGCAGGGCAGCTGATTGCAAATTTTGGATCAGTGGTAGTTAACCTGGTCCCTACCACCCACTCGTGAACATTTCAGCTTTCATGGTGGGCGGTAGTGGAGCAACCAAAGTATAAATAAAAAGATAGATTTAACTATAGTAAGTTGTTTCATAAAGATTTATTCTGCCAAACCTAGCAAAAATCCAACATAAAGTACTTGGTAAGTAATTATTATATGCTTTAACTTGCTGTAACTCTGCTTTATAAATTTTATAATGTAAAGTTACTTCCCTACTTTATAACTCACCATTACTGTGGAACCGGTGGGCGGTTAGAAAATTTTACTTCTAACGGAGATACAAAAGTGGGCGGTAGGTATAAAAAGGTTGACTACCCCTGTTTTGGATTGTATTCCTGCTTGGGAGGGGTCATGGTTTTGCTAATGTTTGCTGGAGGAGAGGTTTTTGCACCAGAAAGTTCTAAAAAGAGAGAGCGGAAGGAGAAAGAAGCCGTGTTTGCAGAGAGAGAGAAGGTGAGCAGATGGGGAACCAGAGCTGAGTGGCTTTGTGAGCTCTGCTGATACTGGTGGGGCCTTTGATTCTAGGAGGAACCAGAGAAGATTCTCCTGGTTGTGGAACCGGAAAATGTGTCAGGGCTTTGTGAGCTCTGAATGAGAGGGAAGAGGTTTTCGCTGCCTGTTTGCTTGTCAGCTGGTGCAAGACTTTAATAAAAAAAATGGCCCACCATTTTTTGGCTCCACTGTTTCTTTACCATCTGCCTGAATTCAGTGAGAACCTGCATGTGGCCACTGGCCTTATAGGCTACCTTCAGGCTAAAAACACAACCTAAAAATTATAATATCCAGTGTCCCACCAGTGTGATTCAAATACAGAGAATGATCTCTCTTGAGAGTTCATTTGAAACCCTAAATTATTCAATAAGTAGCACAACTTCAGGACAAATTTCTTTACAAAGAAACTGAAGATCTCTACTTTTGATAAGTCTTCATGGTTATTTCTTGGTGTTGGGCAGATAAAATGCATTATGCTCACTTTGTTAAAGATGGCGCTGCCCACACGGAAGCCCATCTCCCAGGTGATAATATTAGTTGCCCTTATGCTTGGAATGGGCGTAATTATATTAATGTGTGTTGGGGGCGGGCTGTGGGCAGGCAGGATCCTTGTAGCCTGGGGCTTGGTTTTAGGACTAAGCCTTTCCCACCTTTTTTTGATATGGGGTGGTGCACTCCCATTATGCTTCAGATAAGTGACTTTGTATCAGAGACTACCTTATTTATATATTGGATTAAAGGTTTTGATTTCTACACTATAAAATGGAGGCAGACCAGGAGCTTGCTCTCTCAGTTCCTGAGATTAGCATTAGAGGAGAGAGCAGAGAAGAGAGCAGAGAGAGGCCACGTGGAGGTGGCCAGGAGAAGTAGCCAAGATGGCGGAGTGTTGAAGAAGAAGCCAGTTTGTGCAGAGTTTGTTCAGAGAGAAGGAAGGAGATGGGGAACAGAGGTGAATAAGGCTGGTGAGCTAGAAACCTTTGATTCTACAATAGGAAACTCGGATAAGTCAGTAGCTTTGTGAGCACTGAATGAGTGGGTTTTGGAGCCCAGTGTGTGTTTTTACTTGCCCGCCGGGTGCAAGCTAGGATTAAAGATGATGGCCCACCAGTTTTGGGCTCTGTTGTTTCTTTACCGACTGTCCGAATCCAATGCAAACCTGCATGGGTTGGGCTGCTGTGATGGTGGCCATGGATACTGGCTTTACACTTGGTGTGACTACTAAGATTAGGGTTTGTGACAAGTGAAGGATAGAAAAGGAGATGAGAGGAACTGGGGGGTTTCATCAAATCTGATTCCTTCTCTCCTGGATTGAAGGTTCCCTGAACATCAGCAACGGACTTGCTAGTCCTGAGCTGCCTGGCTTCCTAACATGGTCCTTTCTAACACTATCATCTTGAATGTGTATACACTGACCCGGTTTATACACTGTCACAGGTCTGTGACATCCACAGCCTCTGACTCAGCCATCCTTCAGGACTCAGGCAAATTTTCCCTTCCTCCTCATGATCCCCACCATTAGTCCTCAATGGAGTTCATATGCAACTTTTCTGTAGCCTAGAATACGTCATTTGCCAGATGTCTTGTCGAACAGGGAGGCGAGCTGAGGTCCTTCGCACTTTCACGAGCTGTGTGACCCTGGAATAGCGAATTTCCCTCTCTGAGCATCAATTTCCCCATGAGTAAAACCATACAGGACTATTAGAGGACTAAATTAGATAGTTCCATAAAAAGAGATAATATCCTGCCTAATCCATTTCAAGTGCTCCCTCAATATTAGGAGAGATGGTAATAATAAATGTTCAGAAAAACATTCCCCAGGAAAAAATATACACATAGCTTTACACAGATAGACCAAACAGGAATGCCTCCCTCACCTGCTCCAGCAATAACTTGTGGTTCTGAGGCGATTAAACAATAAGTTGGTAGGAACAAGCCAGCAACTGTGATCATCAGCAAACTCCAGGGTCTCTGCTGCTACGGTGGGAGCATTTACATAGTTTGGGGGCTCTTAACTAGCAACAAGGTGGTAACCCAAAATTATAAATAATTTCATGTCTCTGCACCATCTAATCAATATTCACTCAGCATCCTTCAGCTCCTCCGTCTTCAAGGAATAAAATAAATTGTCAGTCAGCAGCACGATTTTGTTGTGATGGTGGCGGTAAATTTTTTTTTTTTTGCTAAATTATTCACCTTCTCGAAAAGCAATTTGATAAATGTTTATTTCTTCATAATAGAGTCTAACAGCCTCTGATTTGTGACCCTCGCTGTGGGCTGAATTTAAATTGGGGAGGAGGTAAGGACTCCGTGAAACTGCCAAGATAGGGCCACAGAGGCGGCCTGGGGCGGCTGCTTTCTTGTGCTCAGGGAGCACGCCAGCCTCCCCCGACACGACACGACACGACACGGGGGCACTAATTGAATTGAGGAGAGTAGTAAGTGAGAAGCGCACACAAGCTCAACCCTCATGGGGAACGTCAGCAGCCCGGGCTGGGCCGGAGATTCGGGGCCACAGCGCAGGCAGGAGCCCCACAGCCAGACCAGTGACCAGCAGGTGGAGTTGTGCTGACAGTGATCTGGGTGACCAGGGAGCATGTCAGAGGTCGGGGGACAAGCGAGGGGCAAGGAAGGCGGCATTCTGAGTGCTCTCTGGCATCGGCAAGCTTTCTGACCTCAACTGAAAAAGACATTCGAGTGTATCCGAGGTGGTCTTCTTCCTGCTGCCTCTGCTGAACCGTCTCTGTCCATGGTCCCCGAGACTGCCAGTTAGATGGTTCCCGTTCGAGAAGAAACAAATGCGTTTTGCAAGTGGTGGGTGGGAAGGCTAGACGTCCAACGGGACCCTTCCCCTGCTCCCCTGTCGTCTTGATCTCCTTGCTGGCGGAGGACTGAGGGTTTCCACAGTCTTTTCTCCAAACATGTAAGAGGATTTACATTAAGAACTGGAGCTCGGTGTGCCCGAACAGCAGGACAGAAGACCGTGTTTTCCTTCACGCGGGAAAGTGCGGGAGTGAACGAGGGCTGCTTGGCTCTGTTCCTGCTCTGTAACACGAGATGGGAAGTCCCCTCCCACGAAGGCACAGCACTCACCCTGACTTCTGTCCTGCCCGCAGCACGGGCTGACCGCTGGGATTTAGCTTGGTTGGGAGGGCAAACTGCTCGTCGATCACTCCCACTTCCCACGTGCAATTTCCCTAGCGAGGAAAAGTTCTAGAAAAGGACTCGTGCCAAATGCTTTAATGGAGGTGGTCCTGGATTTTGACCCGGTTTTATTTGTCCAGCCACCACGTTGACCATATATCATTTTCTTTAAATAATGAAGTAGCATATATTCCTTAAACAAGGAAGGTTCCCGAGCTTCTGTACCCAGGGTCACTCTAATTTGGGGGTTCATCCTTTAGAATAGGGCTGTGAACTCAAATGCCTACAGGGAAGGGGTTAAGCAATACAAATTAGTAGTCACAGAAGAGTCCCAGAGATGTAGATTACAGCACGGGGAATACAGTCAGTAATATCATGACAGCTATGTATGGGGCCAGGTGGTACCCAGAGCAGCTGTGAAGTCCATAGTTTTCTAACCACTTTGCTGTACGTATGAAATTAAGAATACACTGAGTATAAACTGTAGTTTTTTTTTCTTTTAGTTAAAAAAAAAAGAAATGAAGAAAAATAGCTACAGTAAACAGGAAAGATAAATAAACGAGTGAATGCACCAGGCACGTGCATCCATGTCTCAGGCAGATAATCGCACGCCCCCTCTCAGCCCAGGGCTTCTGTGAGTGCAGGCCTGCCTACCCAGACCCAGAGCCCCGAGGAAAGCCAGGTGAGTTGAGTGACTTGCTCAACATCAGAAAACTGGGAAGAAAGAGAGGGTTAGGGTCAGAGTCCACGACAGCATAAAGAAAAATTCGACCTTCTCCTGGCTCCTTCTCACCCCAGCATGGCTCACACGCTCTCATACCATCATCATCGGCATCACGTTTTCACCCCAGACACGTCTGAAAAAGCAAAGGCAGCAAGGAAGGATGGACAGACCTAGGGCTTTGCTGCCCGGTTTTTATCCCACCTGTTTCTCTCTCTACTTGGGTGGCTTTGAGCAGGTTGATTAAATGTCTAAGCATCCATCTGCTCATCTGGAAGTAGGGAATAAATGTCTAACCCACGTGACTGCTGACGCAGAGTAAATACCAAACTAACAGCAGGTCTCCCTTTCCTGCCGCTGCCCACACCCCAGCTTCTCCGCTGAGCTAGGCTTTCAGGACAAGACACACAGTTTGGGAGCTGTCAGCAATGAGGGTTCCCGGACTTCTTGTTCTGATTAATGAGAAGGGCGCACAGCTCCGAAGAGCTATGGCTGGGGTGTTTGCACACACCAAAGGCTTTCCTCCCTGTCCTCATTTCTCTTTTACAAGACCCAGATCAGTCACTCTGAGTCCCCTTGGCTCCCAGAGGACAGAGTTGAGCTAAAAGTGTAAAGTGAGAATATCGGTGATCATTTTGCCAGACATAATAGCAATGAGCCGTCAGAGCAAGAACACTTCTGGGCTGACAGGAGAGGGCAACTGGGAAAGGAAATGAAATGACCAAAAATACTCCTAGAACATCCAGGTAAAGTCACAGAAATGTTCAAGAATCTGGTTAAATGCTATTTTTTTGGGTATTCAAATAGAAAAAAAATACCACCCCTAACTCCAGTGCGGCAAGTAGCTCTTACAGCTTTTCCTCTGGCAAATAAAATTAAATTAATAAGTAAATAAATAAAAACATAGATGAAAGCAAATATGATTTCTTTTTGAGGAAAAAATAATAAGTAATTACTCTTTTTCTTTTTAGCATCCACTATGTGCTTTCTGTGGTGTTACATCTAGGCAAAGGTAGATTTACATTGTTCCTATAGAAAATAATATAGTGCTTAATAATAATGCAAGAACAAACTCCGTTTCGCATATTCACAACTGTAAACCTACTCCCGTCCCACCCTGTGTGACACAAACCAGTGCCTGCCCCTTATGAAGCTTCCGTTTGGACGAAGAAAGAAGATAAACAAGAAAGGAAGACCAATAACTACATGAGCAATATTTTTAGTTAGCAGACGTTTGATACATTCAAAGGCCACCGAAGACCATGTGATAGAAAATTCATTCAAATCTCCACTCTTCTCTTCCCTTTATATTCATGTACAAACAAACACCAAATCCTGTCTTCTTCCCCTCCCCCCTTTCTCTCCAACTCTCTTTCCATCAACTCTGCCCACCCCTTGAATTGGCATCAACATCTCTAGCTTTCACTATTTCAACAGCCGCTGTAGCCTCCAGCCTTGTCCCTCTCCTTCCTTAACTTGGATTGCTGTTTTTTAAATAAAATTGATCCTGTGCTTAAAACACTTGGGTGATGCTGTAAAAGCCTCAGAATAATATCAAAATTACTTTAAGTGATATGACAGCCCCTTGTGCTTTGTCTGCTTCTTCCATCTTATTGCCAGCAAATCCTTCCCATAGTCAAAGCTAGACTGAATGATGAGGTCTCCAGACTGACTGCTGAAAGCCACAAAAATCTAGGACCTGGTGGAAAGAATGAGTAACTCCATGACATTGGGATACATGTGTTTTCTCTAGGCTGTTTCTCTTTGTATTTCCGTCTCCTTAACTAAAACAGGGTAGTCAAAATAATAGGAAAAACAGGAACCAAACAAGTATAGTATCAGAAAGTATGAGCCAGCCTGGCCAGTTACTCAGTGGATAGAGCATTAGCCCCATGTATGGATGCCCCAGGTTTGATTCCTGGTCAGGACACACAGGAGAAGTGACCATCTGCTTCTCTTTCCTTCCTTATTCCACTTCTCTCCCTCTCCTCTTCCTGCAGCCAGTGGCTCATTGGTTTGAGTGTGGCCCCAGTAACTGATGATAGCTCCTTTAGAGCACATTGGCCTCAGGCACTAAAAATAGCTTGGTACTAAAGCATCGGCTCTAGATGGAGTTGCTGGGTGGATCCTGGTTGGAACGCATGCAAAAGTCTGCCTTATTGCATCCCCCCTTCTAGAAAGAAAGGAAGGAAGGAAGGAAGGAAGGAAGGAAGGAAGGAAGGAAGGAAGGAAGGAAGGAAAGGAGAGAGGGAGGGAGGGAAAGGTGAGCTTCTTTCTCCCAGTGTTTATATACTAATTTCACTTAAGGACTCTGATGATCTTTGCCTGGGTACGAACCCGTGCTTAGGACCAATCTCTATTGCCAGGGAGATGGGTAACAGAACCAAGGTCTGACCCCAATTCCAGCCATTCCTGTGTTCAGGAGCCTAGATGAGCTACCCAAGGAGGGGAGACAGGAAAGCCTGATGAGCAAACCAGAGAAGAGCTACCAGCGTCCACTCTAGTGGACGAAATGTGACTCTCCAGATGCTCTACCCTCGGTAACACAGGAAAAGGACATTTTGTTGTGGTGGTGGGGAAGCCTGCGTCTCACTGTCTATTTTGGCTTCAAGTGTCTCTCTCCCACTGTGACAGAAACGCTTTTCAAATAGCAGAGCAAAAAAGGACATAGAGAATATATACTTAGCTTATCGAAGCAGAAAGATGCTGAGTTTGTCCTTAAAATGCAAATATCTAAGCTCTTTTTAAAACCCCTGGAAGCCAGGTAACAAGAGAAACACCTGTCTGATAGGTTACCCATGTCAAGGTAGGTTTTTATTTCATGTGTGTTTTTTTTGTTAGCAAAACAGTTTTTGTTCCTCAGACCACCCGTGACCCGGGTTAAAAAAAAAAAAAGGCTGAGTTATACACAAGACTGTTACCATCGACATAAATCTAACATCATTTAATACTTACATATCTTTTCCACTCTACCAAGAAAATGTATAGAAGAACCACTTAGATTCTGCTTTTTTTTACTGCCTACCTAGAGCTTTCTAAGTCACCACTGGAGCAGAGTTTAATTTTTTGAGAAGCAGAGAAAGAAAGAGGTGGGGGAGGGGGAGAAGAATTAAAATTATAATTAGAAAAAATTGCCTCAATCAGAATTGCACTCAAAGATGCTTGAATGAATGGGCTAAATAAGTTCAGCATCCATTAGTTTCCAAATTGAATTAAAATATATTGAGTGCTAATTGGAAAATCTGAAGGCGGCCAGCTGGAATAGAATGGGCATCATCGGGGTCTAAAAGCCAGGAGCGGGGATGGCACGTGTGCTGACCGGAAAGAACAAAGCACAAGCCTGGAAAAAGCACCAGCCATTTATTACAGCCCATTATACTAATCCTGCTGTTTACTCCAAGCCGGCGTAATGGGGGGTTGCTATTGGTTCCCACACGGCAGCGCAGGGGCCCGCGCCACCTTCCTTGCTGCGTCTCCCACAGGAAGCCCTTTTTTTTCCTCTGCCATTTGCCGTGGGCTGCACAGGTGACCTGTGGTAATTGCTGAAGACATTTTCACCCATATTTTTCAGCACATGTAATTTCCCTTGGATGCCTCCACATCCTCTTCCTGCCCTGCTGCGACAATGAACTCAGATAATCACGCAAACTCACAGTCACTGAGAGATCAAGTGAGTCGGCCGCCGCCGTATCACAACTTCCGACTTTCAACTTTGTACGCTTCTGGGGTGCATATGTTATCATTTGAGAAAATGAAAAGGATTTTTTTCTCTCTCTTTCTCTCTCTCTCTCTCTCTAATGAAAATAGTTTTTGGCCTGGGGTGAGGCTGTAGGAATTGTCCTGAGTTGGCTTGATGTTGTTTTTTAACTTCTTCACATATTTGGCTCTAACAAAAGCCCTTTGAAAAATAGTGAATGCTTTTTAAAAGCACTCTATTATTAAAATACTCATTAATTATGATCTTGAGAAAACAGTCCTTATTTCTCAGACTGTCATCCAAATATTCTAAATCTTTGGTTTTGGAGGAAGAAGCGGGGGGGGGGGGAGAGACAGAGGAGGAAAGCGTGGCATTACAAGGATTACATAAAAAACTACTCCAGAACTTAGTGCTATAAAACAATCATTGTTATGATCATGGAGTCTCTGGGTCAAGAACGTGGACCAGACACAATGGTGATGTCTTATCTCTGCTCCCTGTGGCCTCCACTGGATAACTTGAGAGCTGAGGTCTGTAAGCACCTGGAGGCATGCTCCCTCAGCTTCTGGCTGTCAGTGGGGGCTATAATTTGAAGAATCTAGCTGCTGCTCTAGTGTCTACATACATACACATGGTCTTTCTTTTCCGTCTCGTACAATGGCAGTGTGAGACCGATCCAACGTGACCCCAAAAGACCAAATCATGACATGCCTTTATATCACTGCCCAGACAGACACCCAGTGAAATAATGTACTAATTCTCATTGGAGATTAGCCAACAGACACAATATATCATTTGATCCAAGGTCACTCCACATATGATATCATCTTGAGACAGAAGGCTGTCTAAACAGAGAAAATAGACTTCGATAAGTTCCTGGACTCCTAACTGGCTGAATATCTACCCAAAGAAGGTTACTTTATACCCCGAGTGTTTGAGTTCACTTTAAACACGAAGTTTAAACATTTTCTGTTGTCAGCAGTAATGGGAGTCCAAGAACAAGATGAGATCAGACAAAACTCCTAAAGAAAGCCACCTTATTTCAATGCCTAAGTTGTAATACATACATATTTGGTCCCACTGAACTAGAAATGTGGTTATTTTTTAATATGTTAAAAAGCAAGATCTTTCTGAGACCCTAAACTACTTGAGGTGATAAACTATGACATCTTTCACTCATTTGATCTTTCAAAGAGAGTCTCAAGAATTAACTACCACAGTAATGGGCGCTCTTTCCTTTTGGAAGATGAGGACACTACGCAGTCAAGAGCAGAGCCCAAATCCAACCCATCTCTGTGGGGTTGTACCCCTGAGCTATCATATCAAAGGGGGACACACCAGAGAGAACTAAGGTCAAGGGCAGAGAACAAAGAGGCTTAAATCAACTCCTTATGACTTTAGTGTAACAATTTAGAGCTCTCTTGGGGTCATGGTAGGGAATAAGAAAGAAGAGACTCAACCAGATTTTAAATACTCCAACCAATTATAAATCTACAATTCAAATTGGACTCTAGGCTATTTGCTCCAGAGTCTCCTGATATGCCTTAAAGAAATAAAAGGAATGAACTTTATCACTCCCCAAACTTCTTTTTAAATTGTTGAAAAGTAACATAGTTACCATTAAAAATTAACACTATATAATGTGTGTGTGTGTGTGTATATATATATCGTGTTATATATGTAATAATAAAAGTAACAATTAGATTTAGGAGAAAGAAAGGAATTATTAATATGTACATCTTTTATATATTCTATAGCTCTATAATGTTTGAATTTTTGACAATGAGTAAATATTACTTTTATATTGGGGGGAAAACAAGGTGGTTTTAATTTTTTAATCACTGCAAGAAAATGAAAGATCAGCAAAAATGTTTATATTGTTAAGAGTCACTTTTTTAAAAGTAAAAGATTTTAAAAGTTTAAAAACAGAAGTGATGAGATTTGAGCCAAGGAAAAAGAGCTGGTATTTTAATTATCAGTTCTCTTGTCTTTCCTTTTCAGAAAAATTGATGAGGTGCAGTGCGAAGGACATGAGAGGAAAAAAGCCACTTTCTTATCCCTTGGAGGAAGAGGATTCAAAAAGAACGAAGGAACTCACTGACAGGTCTAAGTACAGACGTGTTATTAGAGGGCGGGGGGAGGAGAATTCAGAAGCGTAGGATTTGTTTTATCTGTCAGACTTCCTTCTTGGTGGAAGCGCAGTACATTTGCAAAAGCCAGCTACTGAAGAAGAGTGGCCAAGTGAAACAGAGGGAACAGGGAGCGGCTATCCCCCCAGGAACTCAGTCAATTAAATGCAGCCTGGAAGGAATCTAATCTAATATCAAAGAGGCTGTCAGGGGATCGGTTCCCCAGAGTTTAGGGTTAATGATGTAGAGCAAGGATGGCAGCCTGGCCAGGAGCTGAGAACAAGAAACCTCACTGAGACCAGGTTTAACTAGAAAAGAACAAAACAAAATAAAATAAGCATCTTCCAGCCTCACGGAGGACCTTGGGTGAAATCTTCTGCAGCTGTGAGATGATACACTCTGCTTGGGGCAGGCTTCCGGGGGTTGGGTTCTCCGGGATTTAGCATGTGCTGCTTAAAATCGCAACTTTTGTACCTCGGATCATAATCAGCATTGAAGAATGAAGTCCCTTTATCTCATTCAGAATTCCAGGAATTTTCATCTCATAGAGCCCAAAGCAAGTCCCTTTTCCACCCGGGCTACACGGGAAGCATCATACTAACCCTGAGGTTTTTGTACAGAAGAGCTCTGAAATGAACATCACTGGTAAAATTGTACCTAGAATTCTGAGTGTGAGTGCATTACCTACCAGACTTTTGGTGAAAATCAGTGACCAATGCCAGGGAAACTACTAAATGCTGGGCTGTCACTGGCTGTGGTCAACAGAGCCTTCCTTCTAAAGGGCTGTGGATTTGTGAAAGGATTCTCTCATTGTTTCACAGGTCAAGGGAGAGAGAAAGTGAGAAGGAAATACTACTCATTCAAATGAACAGGCAGACAGACTACAACCCATGTTTTGTATCTAGTCTTCAAAAGTTACTAAAGTTCATAAGCAACATGCCTTTTCGGTTTCATAAATTTCATATCCAGCAATATGGCAGACTAGACATCTTAGATATTTTTAAATTTTTTCCACCTGTTCATCCCTCCCTTTTCTCTCCTTCTTCCTAATCACCATCTGGGAGTTATCCTGATAATTAGTATTTCTTTTAGCTGTTGTACACTGATTAAATTTTTAAAAAAAGACTCATGATGCCCTCTAAGCCTTTGAGATATGCTATGCTTTTCATTTTCTTTAATTATTTTATTTAACTATTTTATTAAACTCTTTGGTGATTTAACTTTTTCATAATAAGTAAATGTTAAGTCAGGTAATAGAAAGGCAATATGAGAAACAGAGAGGCCTTTGTTAACCTTTGCTGAAATTAGTCTCTTTGATAGAAATCAAAGAACAAACAACTTAATGATAGAGCTGCCATAGGCCCTTCAGAGAGAAAATTTTTTAAAAAAAGAGAGAAAATAAAAAAATGGTGTATTCCTCAAAGCCGTCATAGAAGCGTTAACCATTACTTTGAGCTTAATTGGTCTAAAAATAGTAGTG
This sequence comes from Saccopteryx bilineata, assembly GCF_036850765.1. Lineage (NCBI taxonomy): Eukaryota > Metazoa > Chordata > Mammalia > Chiroptera > Emballonuridae > Saccopteryx > Saccopteryx bilineata. The sequence goes on along the minus strand of NC_089493.1, from coordinate 185,624,948 downwards.
GGAAAGAAATAAACTACTTTTCCTTTTTGTTTTGCTTTTTTAAACATTTTTAAATAATTTGTTCAAATCAGTATTCAACTTAAATTCCTTCATTGTAATTAGCTGATAAATTTCTTAGGCCTTTTAAAATCTGTAAGATTCTCCATTCCTCTCTCTCTCTCCCCTTTTCCTCTTGCATTTGATTTGTCCAGCTTCCCAAAGTCGGGATTTTACTGATTACAATATATACCTTTGTTCCCTAGCTTTTGTGTCAATTGAAAGTTAGAATTAGAAGTTTGATCGGGTTCAGGTTCAATTATTTTGCCCAAACTATTTCATAGATGACAGTGTATAGGTCATCATAAAGCACCCGTTGTCTGACTGTCACTCTTCTTATGATGCTAATATGACTGACCATCAACACCTAGACCCACTGGTTTACCAGTGGATGGAAAACATTGACACCCCATTCCTGTCAGTATCTATTCATTTATTATCTGGAATGCTTTCTACAAAATAAATCTTCCCCTCATAATTTGGGAGAACAACAGTAGGTTTATATATATAATACAAATAATACAATAATTAATGAAAATAATAATACCATAATAAACTTTGTGTTTTGTGTACTTATGACTTCAAATCTGCTTTTGTCTACCCCTGTATATTTGGTTTCCCTGGGGCATGATTTATATTTATACAGAGAGGAAAAAAAAGGATAAAGACTTGTGTGCATCCTTATATCTGTCTCTTATAGGCAACATACAAATGAGTTTGTTTTTTTTATTATCTATTCAGCCACTCCATGTCTTTTGATTGGAGAATTTGGTTCATTTGCATTAAAACAAATTAGTAATCGGTATGTATTTACTGACATTTTCTGGCTATTTTATAGCTCCTCTCTGTTCCTTTCTTCTCTCGCTTTCTTACCTTGAGTGTTATTTTTTGTGTATGGTACCTGGTTTTGCTCTTTGATGTCCCTCTTTATTGTGGGTCACCATGCTAGAAGTGGGGTTGTGGGGGACACCATGTCTCTGCCTCTCCTACTGGTTTTGAAGTGGCCCTTTCAACCTTTGCTGTAGAGGAGCTGTTAAGCTCATTTACAGGTCTGTCTTATAGGACGTGGCTCCCTCTGCAGCTGTAGAGTTGTTGTGCCCATGGGCGGAGCTGAGTGCAGGATCTTCCTACACCTCCACCTGGAACCACTTCGACTTTTCCCTTCTGAAAAGAAGTGTTACTTCTCCTACACTGTCCTTTAGAAAGCCAAGTGGTTCAGTTTACTCAGTAGTGCAGAAGTGGACTCTAAAACCCAACAGACCTTTCAGAGATTGCTACTTACTACCTGACACTGAGGCGTAGGGCTAGACGTTGCTGAGAATGAAAGAAAAGGTAGAAAAACACAAATGCTCACATTTGCAATTTAAAATGAGTGTGAATATTGCTACAGCCTCTTATCTAATTCTCAGAGTACCAAGGAGTTTGTGGATGACATTTCTTAGCACGTATGAAATGCCGCACAGTGGGCTCAACCCCCTACATCCATTAGCATATTCAATCTTCACCACAACACTATGAAGAAGTTAATACTATTATCTCCACTTTAGAAAAGGAAACTGAGCCGGAGAGAAATTTAAGAAGTGGTCCAACAAATCTTCACAGAGGAAAATTCATGAGCACAAGGGGGGAAACTTACATAATGAGAACACAAGGCTTTTCTGTTTCTGAGCAGCTGATCAGAGGCCAAAAAGCCATTATGCCTCTTAAGATTTTATACAGCAACTCAAAAATACATAATCTCAGGAACGCCGTGAATTCCAACCGCACAACTCAGAATAAAGCACAATAGTAATGGAGAATTTAACACCAAGGGAAAACCACAAGCAATTAATATTAAAAACTTCACAGGGACATCTTATAAAGCCATATGTATGAGACTCAGAATCACAAACACTTTGGATCATGACCCCAGAAGTTTTCATGACGGCAGTAAAGCGGGATCTGATTAAGGGGAAACTAAACTGTCATTCATGAGTTTTTATTTGACAATCCATAACATAAATGCAGCAAAATCAAAACAGAGAAATTTGTCAACGTTTCTGGTATTTGGCTGGAACGTCTCTACAGACTCAAGATCTGTTTAAAGTTTGTAAGAGTCAAGCTCCCAAGCCCTTGGCCCAGGCAAAACGCCAAATAAAAAGAGTAAAGTAGTGTTTTATCCTGATCTATTGAATTTTCACAATAACCTACCAGGCTCCTTTGAACCAGTCATGGACTATCTTAACCTCCGTTACTGTACCTGCTCAAGAGAGAGGAGATTACTTTTCAACAAGTTAATGAAAATTAACAGGATGAAATAAACACATACCTACACATGCACACACGCATACATATATATGTATACATTCTACTTGCATATACACACACATACACACAGTGAAATAAACCGACAAACCTCAGCATGATAAAAAAAATCTCAGGTGTTTATATAAGCAATAAGCCAGATCTGAAAGGTCATCCACTTCGGGTGCCATCAGCAGCAAACTGTATCACCCTCATTGTACTTCTCCATGTTATGACCAACGAGACAGATGAAGAGAGAGCCATGTGAACACAGCATCCCAAACTTAGGAAGCCCTGTTAAACAACATTGCCAAACATTTTTAAATCGATGGCATGTACAAAGGGAATAGAGTCATTTCAATTTCAAAATGCTGCCCTGGCCGGATAGCTCAGTTGGTTGGAGTTATCACCTGCCAGTTTGATCTCCAGTCAGGGCACATACAGGAATAGATTGATGTTCCCGTCTCTCTAGCTCTATCCCTTTCTCTGTCTAAAAATCTATAAAATAAATATTAAAAATAACTCAAAACGCTAAAGCAAAAACACTATTGAAATGTAAATGGTTAAGCGCATTACTTCACACAGGATGTAATTAATCATCTTAGGAAAATCATTACATCCTCCTCTCCAATAAAAAAACAAACAAAAAAAAGAAGACACAAATCTATTCAAAACAAATAGATTAATAAATATATAAGGAAAATAGGTTATGCATGTTATTTAAGGTTGAAAGCGGTCAGGTGTGTTAAGTATTAATAGTTCTGGCTGTTCTGTGTTGGCAACAGCAGTCTGACCTGCAATGGTTATGACCTCATACAAGCAGCAATACCTATTGGTACCTTTGTGCTCTCCTATCCATTGGTAGGTGTTTTCCTGATAACTCATTAAAAGATCTAAGTCAAACAGTTATAATAGTAAAAGGTAAAAATTTATTCCACAAGAAAATAGAAAAAGGAAGAAAACAAAACCACTAACTGAAAATGATATACGCATCCTTGTGTTCATTGCAGCATTATTTACAATAGCCAAGATATGGAAACAATCTAAATGCCCACCAGCTGATAACCAGGAAAATTGTGGTATACAGTGTGTCCATAAAGTCATGGTGCACTTTTGACCGGTCACAGGAAAGCAACAAAAGATAATAGAAATGTGAAATCTGCACCAAATAAAAGGAAAACCCTCCCAGTTTCTGTAGGATGATGTGGCAGCATGTGCGCATGCACAGATGATGACGTAACACCATGTATACAGCGGAGCAGCCCATGGCCATGCCAGTCGAGGTGTGGACGGTACAGAGGAAAGTTCAGTGTGTTCTGTGGCTCGCTAAATTCGAATCTGTGACCAAAGTGCAACGTGAATATCGGCACGTTTATAACAAAGCACCACCACATAGGAATAATATTACTGGGTGGGATAAGCAGTTGAAGGAAACCGGCAGTTTGGTGGAGAAACCCCATTCTGGTAGGCCATCAGTCAGTGATGAGTCTGTAGAGGCTGTACGGGATAGCTACCTAAGGAGCCCTAAAAAATCTGTGTGTGAGCCCACATTAAACTGCACTGAACAGGTATGAAACTGGGAGAATTTTCCTTTTATTTGATGCAGATTTCACATTTCTATCATCTTTTGTTGCTTTCCTGTGACCGGTCAAAAGTGCACCATGACTTATGGACACACTGTATATACACAATGAAATGTTACTCAACCATAAATAAGAATAAAATTTTGACATGTACAACAACATGGATGGAATGTGACAGCATTTTGCTAAATGAAATAAATCAGAGAAACACAAATATCATATGATCGCACTCGTAACATGGAATCTTAAAAAAATAATAACAAGCTTATAGATACAGAGGATAGATTGGTGGTTGCCAAGATAGGGTTTGGGGATGGTATTAAAATGAATGAAGGGAGTCAAAAGGTACAAAACTTCAGCTATAAAATAAATAAGTCATGAGGAAGTAAGGTCTTAATAAAGTGCTTAAAATAAATCAATTCTCCTTCAGGGGCTCAGCTATCTTATCAGTGGAATAAAAAAATAAAGCATTGTAATTAAAATTTCTCAGCCTAATTACACCCAATGACAAAAGATTTTAGGCAGAAATTTACCTATAATTAATCTGACTTTTTTTTGAAGGCATAGAAAACATCTGTCAGTCACCTTTGAAAGACCTGGTTAAAGGCTCTTTGAACCTTCCCGTTAATCCAGCCACAGGGAGTATTAAATATTTAGGAGTGTGGTGGCATCTAGTCTGTCAGAACAACGCCACTTAAATGATGCTCCCCTGTTACCAATTGTAGCTGATGATTTAATTAGGTGGATGGAGTGAGTTACCATGATCATTAATAAGTTGAATTAATGTCATCAAAATTCCTATTCTCCAGAGTTGAGGGAACATCAAAAAAAAAAAACAAAAACTGCCTAGTGAAGAAGATGGCCTATTTCTCACAAAATTCATGCTGGGGTTTTTTCTCCTTCAGTAATTAGCCTTGTTTTCTTGGGTATGTTCACACTAATTACAGAAACAGCTTTATTCTGCTTTGTATAAAAGATCGCTTTCATTGATTACATTTACAGAGCGAGGCAGCATTGTGTAGTTATCACAAAGTGTACAAAGGGGCAGATGTGTGTCCTTTCCTTCCAAGTTATTCATAAGAGCTGTTCTTATTATTAAAACTGTGTCAAGTAAATAGAGTATAAGGCTACTCATATGTACCCTGTTGTTGGGCATCTGAAAGCTGCATAATTTTGTTAACCAGCGTCACCCCAATAAATTTCAATTTTAAAAAAAATACCACTAATATGTAAATAACACTAAGTCTTTAGAGACTATATATTACAATGACCTTTTAAAAACACTTTATTACAGAGCCCAGATGTGGACTGGGAAAACAAAATACTATTTTCCATCTTGCACATGAAAACAGAGATGAACAATCTTCAGAAGCCGCTGGCTCTGGAACTTTCCTGAACCCTGTTCAGAAGGCAGACAGACTGAGTGGGACACTGAGTAGGTAGATGAAATCCCATATCCAGCTGTGGCGAGACCCATGGTGACCTGCCAATCAAGGTGCTTCCAGATGGCACCTGGGAATGAAAGAGATTCTCACGTCTCACCTGTTAAGAACATGACCTTGGCAATGAGAAATTCTATTTCTAACTCCCCCGTTGTCCAAATGACCAACCATGTACCATTTGCACATAGGGACAAGAGGAAAAAGGGCAATAGGGATAGTCCTACAAAGAAGGAGGGCAACGGCCTTGCAGGGACCTTAGAAAAGAGCCCGTACATCCAATGTAACTCCCTTTAAACCTGACAAAAAAAATTCCCACAAAGAAGTCATTATTTAGAGGAGTCTCTGCGTTGAAATAGATTAAGACTGACACTTGTCCTCAAAGAAAGAAACATTAGACAACTAATTCGATGGAGGGATTAATTTATCTTTTTACCCAATTTAAGCTACTATCACCAAGAAAAAGTAAGGTGACCTTAATAATGCACCACAGGGCCTGCAGCTCATATTTGAGAGGAGTGGGGGCAACATCAGACAAACCCCACGCAAAGAAAACGCTCGCAGGACACACGGGTGGAGGCAGCTAACGACAGACCCAATGGGCATTCATTCATTCTTGCAAGCGTCTTTTACCAAATACCTAATCCCATGCAAGGTCCTATGCTTGTACTAAGTGGGACAAGGAGAGGACATAGCATTGAATGAACACTGCCATGCGCCACCAGCTGTCTCACTACAGCCCTGTGAGGCAGAGGCTCATCGTCATTTCACAGGTGAGGAAAAGACACACAGAGTGCTGAGCAGTTTGCTCAAGATCACACACCTACAAAATGACAGAAGCAACACCTAAACTTCTTTCTTCAGATGCAAATCCCAAGGCAAGTTTCCGCAGGAGAAAGACAGACATCATCTAGACTCCAGAAACTGGTCCCTGACCCAGGGAGAAAGGGCACAAAGACCACTGTCCTTTATATGTCTGTGACAGTGCTATAAGGACGTGCACATGCAGTGCGTTAAGAGTTGAGAAATGAGGGGAGATTTGCAAGAAATGAAACTGCAGTTGGGCTTGTGATATGATTCACGAAGCACTTGCAGAAGGAAGACATGCAAAAAATGAAACTGGACCACCAACTTACACCATGCACAAAAATAAGCTCAAAATGGATAAAAAACTTAAATGTAAATCACAAAACCGTAAAAATTGTAGAAGAAAACATAGGCAGTAGCCTCTCAGACATCCCTAGTAACAATATTTTTGCAGATAACATCTCCTCAGGCAAGTGAAATAAAGGCCAGAATAAACAAACGGGACTATATCAAACCAAAAAGCTTTTGCACAGCAAAAGACACCATTAACTAGATAAAAAGACAATCCACTGTGTGGGAGACCATATTTGCTGATATAACTGGTAAGGGATTAATAACCAAAATTTATTAAAAAGTTATAAAACTCAACAGTAGGAAGATAAACAATCCAATTAAAAATGGGCATAGGACCTGAATAGACACTTCTCCAAAGAGGACATACAGTTGGTAACAGCCATGAAAAAAATGCTCATCACAATGCATTGATACGTAAAGACACATGCAGCCCCATGTTTATTGCAGCATTGTTCACAGTGGCCAGGACATGGAAACAACCAAAAATCCCATCAATAGATGACTGGATAAAGAAGATGTGGCACATATACACTATGGAATACTACTCAGCCATAAGAAATGATGACATCGGAACATTTACAGCAAAATGGTGGGATCTTGATAACATGATACGAAACGAAATAAGTAAATCAGAAAAAACCAGGAACTGCATTATTCCATACGTAGGTGGGACATAAAAGTGAAACTAAGAGACATTGATAAGAGTGTGGTGGTTATGGGGGGGAGGGGGGAATGGGAGAGGGAAAGGGGGAGGGGGAGGGGCACAAAGAAAACAAGATAGAAGAAGACAGAGGACAATCTGACTTTGGGTGATGGGTATGCAACATAATTGAAAGACAAGATAACCTGGACTTGTTATCTTTGAATATATGTATCCTGATTTATTGATGTCACCCCATTAAAAAAATAAAATTATTTAAAAAAATGCTCATCACTAATCATTGGAGAAATACAAATTAAAACCACAATGAGATATCACCTCATACCTGTCAGAATAGCCATACCAATAAATCAACAAACAACAGGTACTGGCGAGGTTGTCAAGAAAAGGGAAGTCTCATGCACTGTTGGTGAAAATTCAGACTGATACAGCCACTGTGGAAAGCAGTATGGAGTTATCTCAAAATATTTTAAATGAAACTACTTTCTGTTCCAGCAATCTCATTTCTGGGTATATATCCTAAAAATCCTGATACACTAATTCAAAAGAATATATGCACCCCTATGTCCATTGCAGCATTATTCACAATAGATAAAATCTTGCAACAGCCCATTGGATAAAGTATTTAGATGAGTAGATTAAAAAAAGCTGTGATACATTTACACAACGGAATATGACACAGCCCTAAAAAAGGAAAGCTTGTCTTTTGCAACAGCATGGATGGACCTAGAGATCATTATGCTAAGTACAATAAGCCAACCAGAGAAAGACAAGTTTCGTATGATTTTATGCATATGTGGAATCTCCTGAGCTAACAGGCAAAATGGAAACAGACTCATTCATAGAGAGCAGGCTGACAGCTGTGGTGGGGGTGGGCGGTTGGGGGAGGGAGGGAGGGTGATGGCGCAAAAAAGGACAAAAAAACCTCTCATGAAAAATGGACAACAGTTTGGTGATTGCTGTGGGGAGGGGGAGGGAGTGGAGGGTAGAGAGAGAGAAACGGTGAGAGATGAAGATTGACTGGAAGAGTGAACACAGTGCAGCGTACAGAGATGTGTTGTTGAATTGGACACTTGAAGCCTGTACAATTATGTTCACCAGTGTCACTCCAATACAATTCAATTAAAAGGTAACAAAATGAAAACAAATAAAATGGTGGTTAAAAAAACATGCCATTTTACATACATTAGAATGTAAAATGTAAAATATCGCATAACATCGGTTAGCAAAAGGCTCAACCAGTGTTCTGGGAGAACACTAAGTAGGAGCACATGCAGGCACCCAACAGTCCTAAGAAGTGGCCGAGGAAGGTTAATTATCGAAACATTGTTTCTCACACCAAGGTGCTGGAGGCCTCCGGGGCTTTCATCACTAAAAGAATAAGTAAATGTAATAAATGTACGTTTATATGATGGAAACAGGAAATAATGAATAGTATAGTTGAATAATAAAATATTTTTAAATGTTGATGGGAAAAATCAGGAGGGTTGCACAGCATAGTACTATCTATGTTCACCAAAAACTTACACACACACACACAAAGTAGCTTATTTGTTAAGGACATACCTTAATAACATATGAACAAAAGATTAGAAAGATGTGTTAAATTCAATAAAGTGGGTGCTTATGGACACAAGGAATGATTAAAAAGATGGAAGATAAAGGGGAAAGACATCAAAAAAGGAGATAAAAGATATTAAGCAGTGATGAAATTGCCATGGATTGCCTAAGGTTAACTAAGCTCTCGCACCTGAAGTTCACACAGAAATAAGCTCCGTGGTCCATGGGCTTCAACAACCACTGGTTAGAAGAGAAATGACATCCTGTGTCACATAACTGAATGCCATATGATAGATTCTATTACACCCAACTGATTTCCAGGTGGGTGAAACATTCTTCTGTCCGAATGAGGAATCTGCACACCCAAATAGGAGGCGAGAATGTAATTTCTCCCTCTCACACTCACAGGCAAACACACACACGTATACAATAAAATACTGATGCTGGCATAGAAAAAAACCTGTTATCTCTAAAAAGTATGTGGCTTTTCATATCATGATTTTTATCATCTCTATACTTCTGCAAACTCCCAAATCTCCAAAAAGGAATAACTCATAGATCTCAGATTCAGTAGTCCAGGGATTGGCTTAAAATAGAAATAAAATGAAGCATAGTTTGTCTAGAGATTTTTTCCTTAGAAAACATCAACTACTCTATGCAATTATATTTAGAATTAAAAACTGCTACAGATGGCTTACTAAGACTATTAATACCATAAGACCATTATATGCAATTTTGTCATTAATTGCTAAAATCCCATTGATTTTAATCTACAAAAGTAATAAATCCAACATACCATAATTGCATGTATTTTTAAACCCTAAGAGATTAGACATTTTAAATCTTCTTGCCTCTGATTCTAACTAGGGAACTTAAATATTAGAAAATAAATTTGAAGCTTCTGCTTTGAGGATGGAAACATAAATTTTTTCTGGAAAAACATAAAAATAGATGGATTTACTTTGTACTATTTACCTCACTATGGGGTTTCTATAAAAATTGTGATATAAAACTAACACAATTTGGCCCTGGCCGGTTGGCTCAGTGGTAGAGTGTCGGCCTGGCGTGCAGAAGTCCCGGGTTCGATTCCCGGCCAGGGCACACAGGAGAAGCGCCCATCTGCTTCTCCACCTCTCCCCCTCTCCTTCCTCTCTGTCTCTCTCTTCCCCTCCCGCAGCCTAGACTTCATTGGAGCAAAGATGGCCCGGGCGCTGGCAACGGCTCCTTGGCCTCTGCCCCAGGCGCTAGAGTGGCTCTGATCGCGGCAGAGCGACGCCCCGGAGGGGCAGAGCATCACCCCCTGGTGGGCAGAGCTTCGCCCCTGGTGGGCGTGCCGGGTGGATCCCAGTTGGGCGCATGCGGGAGTCTGTCTGACTGTCTCTCCCCGTTTCCAGCTTCAGAAAAATACAAAAAAAAAAAACAAAAAAAAAAAACCTAACACAATTTAAATTTTTGATTCAGAAAATCCTTGACTCAGACCAAAGATGGTTCTCAGGTCAATTATTATTGTTCCCATGATGTATTTTAAAACATATTTTCTTAACTGTGATTATAGTTACATATATTTATTATTGTGCTTATCAGTATAATATAAATGCTTTCATATGATTTGAAAATATATAGTCACAATAATGTAAACAGTTTTACTGGGTTTTAATTTTAGAATTTAACAGTAGTCAAAAACAAAAGTCTTAATGGTTACAGATCAGACAATATATTTAAGATGAAAAGTTACACAAAAGAATGAAATTGAGGAGAAAAAGCTAAAGACTAACTTTCAGTATTAAATCATTCTGAGTTATTTCATTTCTTTAGCATGTGACAGGACTATCATTACATATTATTAAGAAAAAATTTGCCTTATTCTATAAGGGCACTGGGATAATAGGCTGGTCATATGGAAAAATACTCAAACGGAATCTCTCCCATGCATCAACAAAATCAACTTCATGCAAACTAAAACCAGAAGATATTACTACATACACATCCAAATTCCTAAAATAAATAAGGCTGGTAATACCAAGTGTTGGCAAGAATATGAAGACACTGGAATTTTCATACATGGCTGATGGGAACATAAAAGAATACAAGTACTTTTGAAAAGATTTTGCAGTTTTTAATAAAGTTAAACTTGAACTTACCACTTTTAGATATTCTCCCAAGATAAATAAACACAACCGTATTTTCCCATGTATAAGATGCACCTTAATTATGGGACTCGAAACTTGAAAAAAAAAAAAAAAAGTATCACATCAAGTTATTGAACTCAACTTTTATTCATCATAAAATTTTTATAATTCCTCATCACTATCAAAACTCTCATCCATTAGCTTGTCCTCATCTGTGTCTGATGATGAATCACTGTCTTCAACAATGAGCGCAGAAACAAGCACAAAAAGATGGAAAATGCAAGTAAAAAAATCTATAACGACAGTGTAAGGCACACACAGCTTTTAGACCCCAAATTTTGCAAATTCTGTGCATCTTAAAGATGGAGAAATACGGTATGTCCACAAAATGATTTGAATACAAATGTTTACAGCAGCTTTATTCACAATAGTAACAAAAAAAATGCTGGAGACAGTCCATCAATTGGTAAATAGATACACAATTATAGAATATCCATGCAATGGAATGGAGAAGGACTCATCAGAAAATGAAAATAAAGAGGAACCAACTACAGCTACACACAATGACATGGATAAATCTCAGATATATTTTGCTGAGTGAAAGAAGCCAGATACAAAATAATACCGACAGACAGTGTGGTTTCACTTATAGGAAATTTAGAAAAGATAAACTAATCTCTGGTTAGAAAATATTGTAGATCAGCATTTAGTTGGGACCAGGTGAGCTGAAGAGGCTGACTGTAAAAAGACACAATGGAGTCTTTTTCAATTGAATTTATTGGGGGGACACTGGTTAACATAGTCATACAGGTTTCATATGCCCAATTCTACAACACACCTCTGTGTACACCTTATTGTGTGTTTACTCCCCAAGCCAAGTCTTTGTCCATCACCATTTTTTTGAGGTGATGAAAATGTTCTACATCTTGATGCAGTGGTGGTTACATAAGTATAGCTATTTGTCAAAACCCAAACTGTTGCCTGACCTGTGGTGGTGCAGTGGATAAAGCGTCGACCTGGAAATGCTGAGGTTGCTGGTTCGAAACCCTGGGCTTGCCTGGTCAAGGCACATATGGGAGTTGATGCTTCCAGCTCCTCCCCCTTTCTCTCTCTCTGTCTCTCCTCTCTGTCTCTCCCTCTCCTCTCTAAAATGAATAATAAAAAAAAAATTTAAAAAAAACCCAAACTGTAGACTTTAAATGGGTATATTTTATTTTATGTGAATTATATACCCCAATAAAATGGGTATATAAAAATATATATAATTTTAATATAAATTAAAAACCTATACATTAAAGACAAAACATTGAGCACCTGAAACAAAAACAGAAGAGCTCTGCTTCCTGGGAAGAGAAAGATTTTCAAAATATATCATAGATACAAAAAATCATAAATAAAAGATTTCACTACATTAAAATAATGAACTCCTTTTCTTCTAAGATTCATGACAAAGCATGATACAAAATTATAATCACCAAATATAGAATTGAAATATAAAATTGCAAAGGATTAGAACCCAGAGTATTTAAAATTTCTATGAATCAAAAAAAGACAACCCAACCAAGAAATGGGCATAAGATAAAAATATGCATTTCACTTACGTGCAAACACAAGTGGCCAAGAACTATATGAAAAGATGCTAATCCTCATTAGGGATATTCAAACTAAAACCACAATTCAATTCCATTTCACACCCACCAGATTGGTAAAAAGTTAACTGAGAAAGTCAGGTACAAAGACAGTAAGACTTCCGGTCAGACTGGCAGCAATTTAAATTGGAAAAAGTGTTTATAAAACTATTCAGCATTACCTGGTAAAATTAAATATGTCCATACTCTATGACTTAGCAGTTCTGCTCCCCGTAGTGAAATATCATAATTAATTAATAGCAATCTAGGTAATTTGGGTATACTAAATTTCTATTAGAGCAATAGTTCGCAAATCTTAGCATGAAGCAGAATAATAAATACCCTTGCGGTCTTTTTAAAGCACAAATAGATCTCTGGGCCCATCCCAGAGTTTCTGATCCATTAGGTGTGGGGTGGGGCTACAGAATTCCCATTTCTAACAAGATCTCAGGTGGTGCTAATGTATCAGGTGGTATGCTGTGGGACCCACACTTTACGGACCACTACTGCAGAGAAATGTGCTGTCCCAGGTTTATACCTTGACATAGATGTAAAGAAAAAGAAACTCTTCTTTTGCTTAAGAGATGTCCTGCATTATTTCAGGACAAAAGGAGAAGCATTATCTCTGAGAAAGAAAAACAAAACAAAAAAATAGCAAAACAAGTTTACTCCAACATGGGGTGTGTCTCAAAGCAGTTGGTAGCCTCTGATTTTAACACACAGTAGGTCACTTGCTTTACAGCCTGAGAATCCAAACATATGACACTAATCCTTTATCAGCATCAGCAAACTAATCAATCATTTTCTAACTGGAAGTCTTTTCTGCCAACATTTCTATTTACTTACTAATCCGTATGCTGCTTTTAATAGAATATTTACTAAATTATGCAAGAGATTTAATTACACCTATTTTTCAGAAGACAGGATGAGTAAACCATGGTTTTAAATAGCAAGAAATGAACATCTGATTTTAATTTACTTTCTCTAAACATCAAATAATTCCAATTACAAGTTACATTTGCAATATCTAGTACCCACTGGCAACCTCTACACAATTTATTTCAAAAACAATTGTTTTGCAATTCCCAATGATATTTCCCCTGGGATATTTCACTGCAGCTTTAAAATTGTAAAATTATATAAAATTTGTATAGGGCATATAACGTGTGACAGGATTTGTCATTCTATGTTATGGTATCAGCAAGCAATTTAATAGAAACTAAATACACTATGATGAATAAAATAAGATTCATGGAGCTTCAAAGAGGTTTGGGGTTATAGAAATAAAGGATGATATTATCAAAACTAGAAACCTCATACACATAGGCTTCTCTTGGGTCTGAATAATCACAACAAATTCAATTAAAAATTAATGTAATAATTATCACATAAAACTAATTTCTACTAAAAAGATACACACACACACACACACATATATATATATAATTATGCAAGTTTCCATGAACAAATAGTAATGGCAATAATTGTTAATAGTGCCTGACCTGTGGTGGTGCAGTGGATCAAGCGTCAACCTGGAATGCTGAGGTCGCTGGTTCAAATCCCTGGGCTTGCCTGGTCAAAGTATACATGGGAGTTGATGCTTCCTGCTCCTCCCCCACTTTTCTCTCTCTCTCTCTCTCTCTCTTCTCTCAAATGAATAAATAAATTAAAAAATGATAATAATTGTTAATAATGTGATAACTAAGACAATGATTTCATGTGACTAAATCAATGAGGAAAGAGCTAAACCTGAATAAGTAGCAGACTGGGTAATTGGGAAGGAGGTGAAACCCGAAGAGGAGATTCAAGGAATTCCTTCGTCAAGATCATTTCTCCGCAGACCTACTAGAGAAGCTAATGAGTAAGATGTTAGTGCTACAAGCTGAGCAATGCTCCATGTTGTATAAGCCTGAGCAGGTTTATTCTTTCCTCTAAACCTGAAGGCCCCCCCCCCTCACTGCACAATGGGGACAATCACAAGGCTGCCTGGTTCAGATGCAGCGTGCATGTCCTCCACCAAGCCGTTTGGTTTAGGGGAAAGGAACCCAAATCCATCCCTGCTCTACTTGTCCAGACTTGTCCCCTCCTTCCAACCAGAGGGGCTTTCTCTTCCTACTTCACATAAAGACACCATATCTATAGACTAGCAGCAGTCCTGTTAGCACAGCCTAGGTCACGCTATAGTTTTAAAATTAAAAGAGGTAATCTACATCAAGTATGTATGGAGGTTAAAGGAGGTGATAATGTAGGTCAAATAGTGTAGTGCCTAGAACATAGTAAGCACCTCATAAATGAGCACTGTTGTAGTAATGGCAGTTTCCATTAAGGTCCGATGATCAGCAGTATGAAAATATCATCATGGACAACAGGGTTTTATGGCGGGCAGTTGGAAGAAATTGTATTCTACCTGGACCCATTAAAAAGGAACAACTCAACTTTTAGAAGTGAAGGAAAAGATCCTATACCATAATTCTGGTATAAAAACATTGTGAAAACTGAATTTGCCCCCTTAATTTTGGTGAATTTTGCAAGTATACCTCAATAAAGTTGATTTTCACAAAGAAAAAAAAAAAAGATATCTGCTGGAATTTTACTGAGATATTTTTGTGTGTGTGCCTGACCAAAAAACAAAAACAAAACAAAAAAAACAGAAAGACATGAAGAGCTCTGTCTCTCTTCACACCCTGGCAGATCCTCCGCCTCCTATGTAACGATGGGCCAGCACCGTCATCTCAGGACTTGATTTCTGGGCGTTTGGCAGCCATTTTGCAGCCAGGAAGTAATACTCCTCAGAAGGGAACAGGAGAATTAGAGAGAGACTATAAGAAAAATATAAAACTTAAAGCACCCAGGTTCTGTGGATACCAATGAGCTACCAAAGCAGCCTCTGTCTTTATTTGTGTTAACCCAACAGGTAATGTTACAAGATTTGAGTATTTTGTGACATGCAGCCCAAAGCATTTTTACAACCACCGAATTCCTCGTGCCCCTCCGTTCTTCTGGAAATAAGCTATGGGAAACATGCTCCTCTGCCATTGGCTCAACAGCCCAGCCCTCACTACTGGGTGTAACTTAACCATTCACACAAAGCATATTAATTGTCTAACTCAGCTGGTTGGTTGGATGTTTTTACTATAAGTAAATATTTCACCTTAGTCCCTCAAAGATAAAAAAGATTTTTTTTTATTATTTAGAGAAATAAAAGGACTTCTTGGCTCATTTCTTTAAAACCACAGCCAAAGCTGACCCCCATCATACAAGTCTAACTAAATTTGTCTTCCCTTGAACCTGTTAGCACTTCACCAGCTATGAACTCTGTGTACACTGCTGTATGTGTGTGAAAGTGAGTCTAAATGCCTTTGTTAATTAGTGTGATATCTAACAATTTAAGGTTGAAATGTATGAGGTTTTTACACTGATGTCTAAGCGTACAGACAGAACTTGTTTTAAACAATGTACAATTGAAAGTTAAAACAAAATACTATGGGTCATTCCTTGTTAAAACTTCATATTTACCTGTCCACTTATTTCAAATTCTTCCCATCCTTCAGGATCCATCTGGAGCTTCCTTTCAATAGGGTTGTCTCAAACTATAACAACTCACGTTGATTTTTTTCTTCTCTTTAAACCATATGTTATACATCTGAGCTGTATGTGTTAGTATTTTGACAATTTCATAATGTCACAGTGCAAACCAATAAGAGGGGGGAGGGGAGTGAAGAAGGTATGAAAAGGAGGGAGGGCACCTTCCCCCAGAGATTGAGTCCCAGAATGAACACTATTTTTACTGTCTTTTTCATTAGTACTCACAATATTTGCGCCACACTGTAATTTCTCTTCCCAGAGCCTAGCTCATACATAATAGATACTCAAACATCTATTAGAGGAATATTAATAAACATCAACCATTTATGAAGTACCTATCAAGTACTAGTCACAAAAAAAGTCACTTCACATATATTAGAAATTATTTCATCCCATTCAGATAGCGAAAAGAATCCAATGCCTGAAATATTTTGCCCAGCATTTCACAATTTGTAAATGATTGGGTCAGAATTAAAACTCAATCCTATCCAACCTGAAAATCTCTACTCTTTCCACCAACACATACTTAATAATACTTTGAAAATATTAAAAAGTGTTTTTGAGAGGTCTTCCCAGGCCTGAACCATGATCGACTGTTTACATGAAAACATGAGATCATTTCATCATGAAAAGTAGAATTCTACTAGAAATCATAAAAGTAAAGTTCTTTGTGCAGTGAAAGAGTTAAACTGGAGCTATTTTTGTTCATTTTATTTGTAGAAAGGAACAGAAAAGGGGTTAAGTGACTGAGTAAAATGAGGGCGGAAGACAGGGAGAGAGTGTATCTGTGATTCCTAACTCAACACACTTAACAATTTTGCCTACGGCCAGCCTGAATTATCATCTCCAAATACCCTAGAAATAAGACTTATCTCAAAGAACCCGCAGTCCTCACTAAATATAGATGAACATACATCTGATAGAAGCAACATTTGATTTTTGAAGTGTGTAGACAATCCCTTCATATTTTCAAGACATAATTTTACATTTCTGCATTTTAAAAAGTTTGGCCATAATCTAGATCAGAGGTTGGGAACCTATGGCTCGTGAGCCAAATGTGGCTCTTTTGATGGCTGCATCTGGCTCGCAGACAAATCTTTAATAAAAAATAATAATAACGTTAAAAATATAAAACATTCTCATGTATTGCAATCTATTCATTTCCTACCACTCATGTTCATGGTTGCGGGTGGCTGGAGCCAATCACAGCTGTCCTCCGGGTCAACATTAAATTTTTATTGGATAATACGTAATGTACACGGGTTGTTGTATGGCTCTCAAGGAATTATATTTTAAAATATGTGGCATTCATGGCTCTCTCAGCCAAAAAGGTTCCTGACCCCTGATCTAGATGCACACTTTTCTATCTGTGGAGTTAAGTTTCTGAAGTGAATATCAATATAAACCTGGGTCGTGTTCTGAATGAATGAATGAATGAATGAATGAAGATGAATAGGAAAGAGGATTTGTGAGAATGGAATAACTCAAGTCCTGCTTGCCCTGGGCAAAATCTTGGAGACAAATAATGTGAGATCATTTTATTCTTCCCTGAGCTGTGACATGATTCTGGATGCAAGCATTTTGGCTCCCGAAAATTTAAGATCAAAATGTCGAATCTTATCATTGCAAGTAATTAATGTGAATTATTTAAACCAGCCATCCCCTTCATCTCCAACACTTCATGTAGAAAACAAAACTAAACTAAAGCATTAATAGCTCTCTTTCAACTAAAGGTCTACCAGGCACTAGCTGCATTTGAGCAAGTAACTTATTCTCCCTATATCTTAATTTCTTTCTCCGAAAAATGTGGATGACAATAGGACTATTGTTGTTATTAGATGTAGAATAGGAGCAGGTTCAGTAAGGGTAAGCACTCAATAAATGTTAATTGCATTATCCCAACCTCTAGTCTAGAAAGTTCCCTGAGGGCTGGAATATTAGTCTGTTTTATACATTGCTCTCTCTCTCCTTGAGGCTACAAAGTGACTATCTTATAGAACATGTCAATAAACTTGTCAATGACTGAATTTATATAAATATATACTTTTTCTGTGCCTGAATTGTCCAACAATATTAGCAACAATGAGGTTGCCTTTGTACAATAATTAGCCTGTCAGTCAAACGTTTCTACTCGCACTCTACCAGATTACTGAGTATCTACCACTTTACAGACCCCGAAGGGCAGCTGTTCTGCTTTTTTATTATTCAGTGTTTAAGGCAACGCCAGCCCACCTCCTCATTTATCCTCCTGGTGCTTCCTATCACCCATCTGTTCAGCGAAATGGTCATTATCGGTTGCCACCTCTAGGGAAAGGAAACACCTCTTTTATTTGGGTTCTGACATTTTACGAGCAGAATGCTGGAAGTACTGAAATAATAATAATGAATGGAGATAAGGTCATCATCATTACTTGCCTGATGAGTCCTGGTCTCCCTGACTGGCCAGATGTTTGACAGGCACTCCCAACTCCCACCACCTGGAAACTCCGACAATGAATGCAGATCTGGCTTCACCTGCCTCCTGAGGTGATAAAACAGGCAATTAACAAATGCGCGCCCAGTGCGTGGAAACAGATAATGGCGCTCTGTGAATGTTACAGATTATTGCATCGTAAAGCTTAAAACCATAATCAACTCTAAAATGGGTTCATTGGAGAGGTAACAAAAACTCTCAAAGAGCCTCCTTTCAAAGGAATATCAAAAAGGCATTGCTGCCCCGTGGCTAAAAACTCAAGACACTCTCCCTCCCTCACCTAGATTCTTGCGGAACAAGGATAATAAGAAGTTACATGGTCATAAACTGAGTAGGAAGAACAAAGAATATTGATAAAACACACACACACACACACACAAATAAACACAAAATCACTCTCAATCCAGAATGAAGCCAGAGATAAAGTGTGAGAGGCCCAGCTGTAACCTGGGTTACAACTCTAGAGTGCCCTGGCACAACTTCTATGCAAATCACAAGAGCATCACGGGAAGGAAGGGTACACACGAGCAGAGAACATGCATTCTGGTGCTGACTGCTCCCCAATCCAGACCTCTGACCTGAGCCACTCATTCCCACTATCCTGCTTATTATTCCCACTAGGTATCGAATGGGCATCTCAAACCCAACAGACCCAAAACCAAGCTCCTGATCCTCCGCCCCAAACCTGAACCCTTGCCAGCCACACTCCTCCCTTTTTTTTCTTTTCTTTTTTTATTTTGCAAAGAGCAACTCTATCCTTCCACTTGCTCCAGCCAAAGGAAACTTGGATTTACTCAACCCAACAGTGATACCAACTGGCTCTAACTATAAACTTATTCAGAACCAGATGACTTCTCCCCACCTTTAGTGCTACTGCTTCAGTCCAAACCTCCATCTCCTCTCGCCTGGATTATTGAAACAGCCTTCTAATTGGTCTCTCTGCTTCCTCCCTTGCTCTCCTTTAGAAGATTCTTAAAAAGTCAAATTGGGAAATTCCTATGCTCAGAATGTTGAAATGACTCCTCACTTAACTCTAATTAAAAGCCAAAAAGTCTTTATAATGGATTAGAACAACACGATCTGGCTCCCTCATCTTGTCTGAGTCCCACAACTCATCCTTCCTCTTCCTTTGCTCTAGCCACATTGGCTTCCCTACTGCTCCTAGACCATATTAGGCATGCACTTGTCTCAGGGCCTTTGCATGTACTGTTCTCACCGAGGCAGATATTCATGTTGGCTTGCTCCCATCTACACTCAAAAGTTATCAGATCAGTAATAACTTTCCAAGCCTATCTTTTTCCTTTCTCAAATTATGAGCCTTACCCCCACCCTGACTGTCTCTTATCCCTTCTCAGTATCTCTCACCACCTGGCATTTATTGTCTAACACCTCCCTGCATTTGAATGGACTCTATGTGGGGACAGTAATTTTTGCCCATCTTTTCTTTTTCTGGTCACTGCTACCTCTTTATCTCCCAGAAAAGTATCTGATGCATAACAAACGATGCATAAATATTTGTTCTTTTTTTTTTTTTTTTGTCATTTGTTGCTTATTTAAATCCAAAATGCCAGGAAAAAAAACAGTACTAATAATCTGTGCTAAAGATGCACAGAGCACAATCAAGTAAAGATAAGAGAAAGGTGCCCTGGCCAGTTGGCTCAGTGGTAGAGCGTCGGCCTGGCGTGCAGAAGTCCCGGGTTCAATTCCCGGCCAGGGCACACAGGAGAAGCGCCCATCTGCTTCTCCACCCCTCCCCCTCTCCTTCCTCTCTGTCTCTCTCTTCCCCTCCGGTGGCCGAGGCTCCATTGGAGCAAAGATGGCCCGGGCGCTGGGGATGGCTCCTTGGCCTCTGCCCCAGGCGCTAGAGTGGCTCTGGTTGCAACAGAGCGACGCCCCGGAGGGGCAGAGCATCGCCCCCTGATGGGCAGAGCGTTGCCCCCTGGTGGGCATGCTGGGTGGATCCTGGTCGGGCGCATGCGGGAGTCTGTCTGACTGTCTCTCCCTGTTTCCAGCTTCAGAAAAATACAAAAAAAAAAAAAAATATATGAGAAAGGTGATCGACCTGCTCTCAAATTCCCCAGGACGACTTCTGAGTGTGAAGAGATTAAAGGGTAAAGTGGGAGTTTGATTTTTTTCCATACCTATTAATATTGAACACTGGCCCTCTAATCATAAAACACAAGGCTGGTTTTTACTCATGAACTGAAGCTAGAGGGGGAGAAATCAAACCAAGATGTGCATTTTGTACCCCGGCACCGTCGCTTGGATATAAGAGACAGTTTTGTTCAACAGCTCGAACAATGTTTTTAATGTGTAAGTTCTAAAAGAAAATTAAAACTGGCAGCTACTTGATGTTTAGCGAAAAAAAGAAAAAGGAATAGAAACAGAAAGACCTCCTGTTCAGCAATCATTAAGATCTTGAGCTGCTGTGATTTTCTCCAATAAAAAATAATTTATGATTTTCTTGGAGCTGAGAAAATGACAGTGCACCTGAGCCTCTAAGTTATAAAAATTGCATTTCCAGATCTTCTTTCCAACTGCATCTTTATTTCAGTTTTTTAGTTCTTTAGTCAAAGCAAATCAGAACTGTAAGCCCTCCACAAGAAGGAGCTAGCCAGGGAAGCAGAAGACAAACAGACTCGAAGCAGAAGACAGACAGACTCGAAACTGCGGGGAGGCGCAGGCTTGCAGAATGGGCTAGGTCAGGGGTCCCCAAACTTTTTACACAGGGGGCCAGTTCACTGTCCCTCAGACCGTTGGAGGGCCAGACTATAAAAAAACAAAACAAAACTATGAACAATTCTTATGCACATTGCACATCTTATTTTAAAGTAAAAAAACAAAACGGGAACAAATACAATATTTAAAATAAAGAACAAGTAAATGTAAATCAGGGGTCCCCAAACTACGGCCCGCGGGCCGCATGTGGCCCCCTGAGGTCATTTATCTGGCCCCCGTCGCGCTTCCGGAAGGGGCACCTCTTTCATTGGTGGTCATTGAGAGGAGCACATTGACCATCTCATTAGCCAAAGCAAACCCATAGTTCCCATTGAAATACTGGTCAGTTTGTTGATTTAAATTTACTTGTTCTTTATTTAAAATATTGGATTTGTTCCTGTTTTGTTTTTTTACTTTAAAACAAGATATGTGCAGTATGCATAGGGATATGTTCATAGTTTTTTTTTATAGTCCGGCCCTCCAACAGTCTGAGGGACAGTGAACTGACCCCTGTGTAAAAAGTTTGGGGACCCCTGATGTAAATCAACAAACTAACCGTATTTCAATGGGAACTATGGGCCTGCTTTTGGCTAATGAGATGGTAAATGTGCTCCTCTCACTGACCACCAACAAAAGAGGTGCCCCTTCTAGAAGTGCGGCAGGGGCTGGATAAATGGCCTCAAGGGGCCGCATGCAGCTTGCGGGCCCTAGTTTGGGGATCCCTGGTCTAGGTGGTCCTCTGAAATCTAGCACAGTGGCCTTCCCTAACCACCCAACCTAAAGCGTCCCTAAATCAGCTTCTCCCAATCATCTCAGTTTAATTATTGGCAGAGCACTCACTTCCTGACTCTAAAAGGTCCCAAAGACAAGGACCCGTCTGCCTGGTCTACCAAAGCACTCACACTGGCCAGAATGGTACCTGGCAAACAGTTGGTGCTTAGTACAAATTTGCTGCTTGAATGATCGCATTAACCATGTGGTCCAAAGAGGATGCATGATTCCAACTCTTGCCAATCAATGAATTAATCTCAACAGCTAAGGAAGGTTTGAGAGAAATACATGCTTTGTAAGATCAGAGCTCTCCCCGTAAAAAATAGTGCCATGTAATAAGAATCCTGAAAGAATCCGCCCATCCCAGCTCCCCTCTCCAATTCCCAATGCAATAAATAACATGTACATTTCTGTTGTCTTCTATCTGCTGGTGACATTTAGTTTTAATTCAAACCAGCCTTCATAAATTCTGCTACTGTGCACAATATCTTAAATGGCTCTATTCTTTATTTGAAATCATCCCTCTCATTCCCAGAATTGTAGTAAATAGATCTTCTAAAGGGGAAATAAAACTATTTCAACAACAGGCCTATTTCAGCTGTTTTTCAAAAAAATATTTCTTTCATTCCCTTGGCTGGAGTTTTCGTTTTATGCTTGGAAAGGTGTGTTATATATACATGTATTTTAGTCCAAATGGATGTGGCGTTTTTTTGTTGTTATTGTTGTTGATTTCGGCTTTTCCATTTTCCACTTCAGTATGTTTGCAAGAGCAAAATTCATATTTCTCTTACTCCTCCATTTGTGAGTCTCTGTTATTGAACCCATGGTCTCTTTTAAAGGAAGAATACTCCGGAGGATACTCTGTGATTCTCATGTTCCCTAAGGGGGGGGCTGAATTTATAGATCGAAATATTTACATCATATAATAATCTCCAATAACCTTTTATTTTCTACAAACTGATTAGGAGTGACTTCTATGTATAAGAACCTTTCTTTTTTTTTTCTTTCCATGTACCCTAAATATCAACTAGGGTGTCCTAAGGAGTAGAACGTCACCAGAGATAATTCCATACTATCCCCACAAAGTTGGCAAGGATGACTAGAAGGACTGAACATACTTCAAAAGCTGGGATTGCTTCCTTCTTCTAATGACAATTCCCTTTCTCTAGCCCCAAGCCCTATGGTGACCTCAGAGACATTTAAAGTAATTTTAATTCATCCTAAGGAAACGATTACAACTGTACACAAAATTTGTTTGCAGATGGCTTTATTACAACATTACTTTTTTTTTTTTTTGGTATTTTTCTGAAATGAGAAGTGGGGAGGCAGAGAGATAGACTCCCACATGAGCCTGACTGGGATCTACCCGGCATGCCCACTAGGGGGCAATGCTCTTTCCATCTGAGGTGTTGCTCCATTGCAACTGTAGCCATTCTAGAGCCTGAGGTGGAGGCCATAGAGCCATCCTTAGCACCTGGGCCAACCCTGCTCCAGTGGAGCTTTGACTGCAAAGGGGAAGAAAGAGACAGAGAGAAAGGAGAGGGTGAAGGGTGGAGAAGCAGATGGGTGCTTCTCCTGTGTGCCCTGGCAGGGAATCGAACCAGGACTTCCACATGCTGGGCCGTCACTCTACCATTGAGCCAACTGGCCAGGGCCTACAATAATATGCATACATGTGTCTATTTGTAAAGAATAAGAGACTGAAATGAAATAAAACCATTTGATACTGTAATACAAAAATCAGTACAACTGAAAATTATATACTGTCATTAACCAATGTTACTATGATACATTTAACTTTTCAATGTTAAAAAAAAATCCTTTAACAACAAAATATAGAGACCTGTGGTCATAACTGTTTTCTTTTTTTAATTTATCTGCCTTAATGATCATATTAGAAAGAACAAGGTGTCAGCCTAAGAGATACTGAGATATCCAGCATCATATGTGGAAAAAAGACCCCCAAAAGACCAACAATCAATGAATGAGTTTGGAGATAAAAAGGAGAAGGAAGAGGGCTTCCCGATGCTAGAAAACTTATCGTTTTCTAACCCATGTTCCTCTCCTCTCTTAGGGGCCATGCAGCAGCATGGAATTTCTGATCGATCACATTTATCGGTCAACATAATCAATAACTATTTTTCTAGCCAAATCTTTTGACAGATGAGCATCAAGTCACAGCTTTTTGGAGGCATAAAAACAAATAAAGGCCCTGGCCAGCTGGCTCAGCGGTAGAGCGTCAGCCTGGCGTGCGGGGGACCCGGGTTTGATTCCCGGCCAGGGCACATAGGAGAAGCGCCCATTTGCTTCTCCTCCCCCCACCCTCCTTCCTCTCTGTCTCTCTCTTCCCCTCCCGCAGCCAAGGCTCCATTGGAGTAAAGATGGCCTGGGCGCTGGGGATGGCTCCTTGGCCTCTGCCCCAGGCGCTAGAGTGGCTCTGGTCACGGCAGAGCGACTCCCTGGAGGGGCATAGCATCGCCCCCTGGTGGGCATAGCGTCGCCCCTGGTGGGCGTGCCGGGTGGATCCCAGTCGGGCGCATGCGGGAGTCTGTCTGTCTCTCCCCATTTCCAGCTTCAGAAAAATACAAATAAATAAACAAACAAACAAACAAACAAACAAAGGCTTATCTGAAGTCCCCTTTCCCCACTTTTTATGTCTTCTTTCCTAAAAATATGCATCAATTTTACCAGCTAATACATTAACTGCTTTCATTTTTGTTTTTCTTTTCGATCCTCATCGACAGCTGTTTCTAGCTCACAGAGTTGTAAACAGGTTAAAAGATTCTGCATTCTGCTCTCTCAAATTTATAGGGGAGATTCTCATTTTCAACCATTGTAGGTTTTTTATTTGAAGCGGGAACATAATTCCATGAGATCCTGACTAGAGCAAACTCTCCCCTATAAACCCTAAAAGTAAATACAGCTATTAAAATTAATTACCCCAAATTGCTTGAGCAAGGTAAACAGCCAACCCAGGGCCCAGTACTAAAAACTTGAGTCAATTATCAAGCTATCTAGTAAAAGCCTCCAAAAATCAATAATCCCCCAGCTCTACTTTTATGATGACATTAGAAATAACATTTCATTTTTTATATAGAAGGGATGATCTCAAGGAAAGGCGGTCTGTGCTAATCTTTTAAACCTATTACCAACATTTTATGCATCATAATCCCAGTTAAACCAGAGCGTATGTATGTGTATATATATATATATATATATATATATATATATATATACATACACACACACACACATTGAGGTACTTCTAACAACAGCACTTTCTCAAAGGGTCCCTGCCAGGCAGTAACACCATTCATTTACTAGTATTGCCTGGGCACCTAGCCATGCATGACTCACATTAATGTAGATGGGAGCTTCATAGTCATAGCCAAGGTTTGTGGAACAAATGAAGTAACCCATTATTGGTTTTTCTTCTCTCATAGGTATTCAACATGGATTATAAAAAGACAAAGAAAAAGACTTGTTATGCCTTCCTCAATTGCCAAATACCTTTAGGTTCATATTTTTAGAGTTTGTTTTCCTGTGAACCCAGGTATCATTTATCCTCTTGAATTCACAGGCAGGTCAAAGCCATACCATAAACCATTAGTTTCTAATAATATTGATATTTCTTGATCAGCCTCCTCTTTTTTCTTTATTATTATTTTTTTGGCATAATTACAAGTAAAGGGAAAGTTGTTATGTAGAATATAAATTTGTAGCCCGATTATACCAAATATTGCATATACTCACACAGCAGAGGATCGTGTCTTACAATAGAGAAGTGTGTCAATTTGATTTCCTAATATTAATATTACTCACCTAAATAATGATGCTTATTTAGCATTATACAAGCAAGAGGCAATCTCTAAGTTTCTAAGCCTTCAACACTATGACAAAATATGAAACAATATAAGAGAAAAAAACTCACAGACAACAGTATGGTGACTGTGGGGGGGGTGGAGGAAGGTGTGAGGGGGTAAATGGTGATGGATGGAGATGACTTGGGGTGGTGAAATGCACAACACAGTGTACAGATGATGTGTTGTAGAATCGTGCAACTGAAACGTGTAATTTTTTGCTAACTGGTGTCATCCAGTCAATTCAATAAAAAGGAAAAATATATGAAACAAAATGACAGCCTATCCACCCAAAAGGATATGTAAAAGCCATTGAATAGGATATAGGGGCCCATTTTGTTATCCAGGACATGTTATCAATTAAACAATAAACAACCAATAGGTCAGTATGGCATGTGATCCAATATTTTCCATGTTCACATATATGTTACAAAGGAGCACAGAAGAGTATACACCAAAATCTTATCCGAGCTTATTTCTGGACGGTTTAAGAGCACATATGAATACACAGGACGGTGGTTACAAGAGGGAAGAAGGTGAAATATACAGTGACGGAAGATGCTTTGACTTTGGGTGGTGGGCACACAATACAATATATAGATCATGTATCTCAGAAATGTACCCTTAAAACTTATATAATCTTATTAACCAATGCCACCCCAATAAATTTAATAAATAAGATAAAATAGTCTAAGTCTTGAGGAGAAAAAAGTAAAATAAAAAAAATTTTTAAAGAGTACATATGAGGTATTTGCTTCTTTTTATCTGTCCATGTTTTCTACAATGACATATATAACTCTATATGCTAAAAGGCTTGGGAAAAGTATTTTAAAGAGAAAGACACAGAGACAGAGTGAGGTTGGGATCGAGGAAGATGACATCCTTCAGTTCAAACACTTAAATGCTACTTAATGTAAATCAGTGCTGGTCAACCTGGTCCCTACCGTCCCTAGTGGGTGTTCCAGCTTTCATGGTGGGCGGTAGCAAAGCAACCAAAGTATAATATATAAATAAAAAGATAGATTTAACTATAATAAGTTGTTTTATAAAGATTTATTCTGCCAAACGTAGTGAAAATCCTACATAAAGTACTTGGTAAGTAATTATTATTATATGCTTTAACTTGCTATAACTCTGCTTTGATAAAGTAAAGTTTATCAAATTTATTTATAAACTTTATATCAAATTTATTTATAAATTTGATAAAGTAAAATTACTTCCCTACTTTATAAATCACCATTACTGTGGAACCGGTGGGCAGTTGAAAATTTTACTACTAACAGAGATACAAAAGTGGGCAGTAGGTATAAAAAGGTTGACTGGTATGAATGATATGTTCATTGATCTGAGTTAAGAGTCCCAAATTTAACAATCAGTTGGCAACTTCCAGGACACAAGACAGTTAAACCTCACAATGCCGGCATGTCTTTGCCATTCCTTGTCCTGTGCCACAGACTAGTTCAATTTCCTTACCCACATGCCCTCCATTAATTGCCTTTTCAATGGATTACTAATAAGTTTTTGATGTTAAGCAAACATCAATGCTCCTATGAAAGTGAGACCGAACACTGTGACTATTTGTTTAATAACACAGTCTGAGCGAAGGACGAAGTTCAATTAGCACTGGAGCCGAGGTGGGCTCCATTAGGAAGGAGAGGCAATTAAGAAGCGGAAGGCTGCAGGAGGCTCTGATGCGCGCGCCATGCAGCAGGCAGCAAAGGACAAGCCGCACACGGCGCCTTTGAAAAAACTGCAACCTGAAGACTTCAGACAGAACGAAGGGTCATTAGCACAAAATTAAGCACTCTAATAGGGTGATCCTTGTCCCGCTGGCTCCAGAGGAAATATGAAGCCAAATCACATCATCTAAATAAACTGCAGGGTGCCAGGACAATTGGAAGGAACGGGAGTTACCTAGCGGGTAGAACTTCATTTAGCACAGAGCTTGGTTCATAGACACTGTTCAGTGAACGCTACTGAGCACCATGGGAGGAGTCAGAAGACCTACCTGTACTGTGAACTGTCCGCCTGACCTTGAATAAGTCACCCAACGTCTGGAGACTTGTTTCCTTTTTTATTAAATTAGGGGACTAAAGAAATGAGTTCTTCGAATTCAAAAATTCCATCGTTTTATTATTCTGATTGGTCATTAATATTGTTGTCCCAGTAATTGAGGAGACAATGCAAATCACAAATTATATATAAGAATAAATATTCATATTATCTTCTGAAAAGGATGATGGTAAGGATAAGCAGGAGGGCTATAGATTTTTTAAAGGTACACACGTGGACAGGGATTTTATGGTATGACCAAGATCCCAGGATTTCTGTGAGCTACTCCAATTTCAATATATGTTCTAGAAAGTTAAAATCAATATGGTAAGTCAGAACTTCTTTGTAACTTTTGTGGTATTTAATGTTGACAACTTAGTGCGAGACGTTGGGAAAGAAGTAGATGTGACTGCAGTATGAAGAGGAGATTCTTTCATTTATTAAAAAGTCATTCAATGACAACTCAGTCACACCCCAAGGTCACTCTTGAAATCACAGCCTTGTGAAGAGGCCCATGGGGACCAGACCAGCTGCCTAGCACCCGTGTTTCCTCCAGAGCTCACAGGAGTGGAACACGCCAGCCCTCCACAGTAGAAACAACAGACAGACCCAGAACCATTTTTGAAGAAGGGTGTGAGAATAATAAAATACAGTAAGTGTGGGTGTGGGAGGAAGAAGGAGGGTAATAACAAACAAGAATAATTGCACTCGGAGCAAAAGTAAGTAATGTCACTTCTGGAAATTTATTCTACAGAAGCATTTACTCAAGTGGATTAAAGCTATGTTCATTCAACACTCATTCAACAAACAGGTAACATTTGAACAGAGACCTAAAGGAGAAAGAAGGAAGTAAAATCAGGCAAATATGAAAGGGTAGGGGGTGCACTGAAGGTTTCTAGGCAGTTAGAATACAAGCAAAGTCCCAAAGGAGAAATTGTGCTTAGTACGTTCAAGAACTTAGTGACTTTTTTAAAAAAACAAACAAACTTCATTTTAGAGAGTAGAGAGAGAGAGAAAGCAAGAGCAGGAAGCATCAATGTTCATATGTGCCTTGGGCAGGCAAGCTCAGGGTTTCGAACCAGCGACATCAGCGTTCCAGGTCAACACTTTACTCACTGCGCCACCACAGGTCAGGCAGAAATAGAAGCTATTTGAATGTGGCTGATGTGCAGGAGGAAATGATAAGGGTCAAGGTCAGAAAAGTAGTAGGATGCTTGCTCTTGGTGGGGGTCTTAAAGACCACGGCAAAAACTTTAGATGCTAGGGAGTTAGATGGGTGGTCATTGAAGAGCTTTGGGCAGAGTGATTTTTACCTGCGTTTTAAAAGATAACTCTTGGCCCTGGCCAGTTGGCTCAGTGGTAGAGTGTCGGCCAGTGTGTAGAAATCCCAGGTTTGATTCCTGGCCAGGGTACACAGGAGAAGCGCCCATCTACTTCTTCACCCTTCCCCCTCTCCTTCCTCTCTGTCTCTCTCTTCCCCTCTCACAACCAAGACTCCATTGGAGCAAAGTTGGCCCGGGCACTGAGGATGGCTCCATAGCCTCTGCCTCAGGCACTAGAATGGCTCTGGTTGCAATGGAACAACACCCCAGATGGGCAGAGCATCGCCCCCTGGTGGGCATGCTGGGTGGATCCCAGTCAGGCGCATGCGGGAGTCTGTCTCTCTGCCTCCCTGCTTCTCACTTCAGAAAAATACAAAAAGAAAAAAAAAGAAATCACTCTTGGCAGCTGTTGGGAAGCAGAAAGGCCACCAGACAATGATGACAACAGTCCAGATAAGAGTCCGTGATGGTTTGGCCCAGATGGTGGTACTCAGAGAAGCTGGCAATGCCAATATCTGCATATTAAAAAAAATAGCTGCATCTATTTAAAAATAAAATCAACAGGATTTTGTACATGGGGTGTTAGAGAAAGAGAGGTAGTAAAGATGATGCCAGAGTTTCTGACCTAAGCTGGAAAAATGAAATTGGCATTTACAGGGATGGCAGATATGAAAATACTCATTTGCATATAGCTTCCTGTTTTCTCATGACAACAAATGACCTCAATATTGATGAATAGTAAAATGGCTAAATAAACGATAGTTTATTCATACCACAGAACCAGTAAAATAAATTATGACAGAAGAGCATATCCTTTCTCAGAAAGACAAGTATAACATGCAATGAAGATAGTGACAAGTTACAGACGTTTTTACTGTGATGTCATTTTATTCATAGACAATATATACACATGAGCTCTTCTTTAGCTGTTTTACTTCTTTAGCTAATTTATTGCTAATTTACCTTAGTTAGCTAACGTATTGCCACCAGAAAGTATTTATGCAATGAAGTACTTCATGACTATCAAACAGAATCATGAATTTAGAGCAGGGGTCCCCAAACTTTTTAAACAGGGGCCAGTTCACTGTCCCTCAGACCGTTGGAGGGCAGTCACATACAGTGCTCCTCTCACTGACCACCAATGAAAGAGGTGCCTCTTCTGGAAGTGCGGCGGGGGAGGGGGGGCGGATAAATGGCCTCAGGGGGCTGCATGCGGCCTGCGGGCCGTAGTTTGGGGACACCTGATTTAGAGGAGAGATCACTTTGGCCTCAACCAGTCAGAAATACCTTGAAAGAAGCTCCCAGTTTCCATGCATGAAGAGGACGCAGGAAAGAGGACAGCCAGCCAATGTCAGAGGCCAAGGGTAATTAAGTTCCAGTTATCAAACTTGGAATAGAAGCAACCAACTGGTAGCAAGGAGACAGCTGAGAGCAGCAAAGGGCATTTCTTTATCCAATTCCAAGGTCACCAGAGCCTTTCCTTTTTAAGTTTTCCCCATCCTGCTAGTCACACATCCTCTTCCACAATGAAGACAAAAGCCACCCCCCGCCTTTGCCTGTGGCTCATGCTCTGGCATTTCTCCCTCCATTCCTTCTCTACCTGCAAGCCTTCTAAGAATCATAAGCTCACCTACCCTCCCCAAGTGCTGGAGCAATAGACAATCACATCTACCCAGAAAGAAATGCGAAGATGTTTCTCAGTACCGGGTGCTCTAGCAGGGAGAGCATAGGCTGAGAAATCAGCCTTGAGTTCCAGGCCTGGATTTGCTAGTATTACTTACATTTTAGGGCCTCGGTTCTTCCATCTATAAGATGGGGGTGGCAATAACATGTTTTGTTAAGAATATTAATCTGATAAAGTCAATAAGGAGCTTCTGTATTGCTGGCAGAGAGAAGTAAAATTAGAAATGGGACAGATATGAAAATGAGGACAAAGGAGAGGAGATAAGTGAACATGAATTCAGAGCTGCGTTGCTGTGTTGTTTCCTGGCAAACGTTGGTTTGAAGAGACTCAAAACCAAATGGGGCCCTGGCTGGTTGGCTCAATGGTAGAGTGTCGGCTCAGCGTGTGGAAATCCCAGGTTCAATTCCTGGTCGGGCCTTACAGAAGTGACTGTCTGCTTCTCCGGCTCTCGCCCCCTCTTTTCCTCCCACAGTCATGGCTCGAATGGTTTGAGTAAGTTGGCCGCAAGCAACAGAGCAGCAGCTCCAGATGGGCAGAACATCAGACCCAGATCAAGGTTGCAGGTGGATCCTGGTCAGGGCACATGTGGGAGTCTGTCTCTCTGCCTCACTGCCTCTCATTTGATAAAAAAAAAAAAAAAAAAAAAAAAAAAGAATGGACCATGAGAAAACCAAATGAGAAAAAAAATGCATTTCAAAATTAATCTATCCTAGATCCTAACATTTTTTAAATTATTGATTGATTGATTGATTGATTTTATGGATTTCAGTGAGAGAGGAAGGGAGAGAGAGAGAAGGAGACAAGAACATTTATCTGTCCCCGTATGTGCCCTGACCAGGGATCAAAATGGCACTCTAGGACGATGCTCTTCTAACCCACTGAGCTATCGAGCCAGGGATATCTAAACATTTTTAGCAATATATCTCTACAGTCTATTTCATGACTTGAAATTTTTAAAATTTCCCGTAATCATTTACACAGACTCAGTTAACACTCATACTAATTTAATATTTTGATGAGGGAATCCTCATCTCCTTATACTTCATTGGGAAGTACTCGTAAGGCTCTTGAATTCTTTTTCTATACACAAATGTTCAGAGCCAATGTATGTGTAAGAGCCAAGAACTGGAAGCCACCTAAATGTCCATCTACAGGTGGTATATTCATACATTGTAACACTACTCAGTAATAAAAAGGGACAAAGTGGTTCATACACAACATGGGTAAATCTCCAAAACAGAACTCTGAGTGAAACAAGTCAAACACAGAAGACTACACAGTGCAGGAGTCCGTTTACATGACATTCTAAATAAGATAAAACTCCAGTGATAAAAATCAGATTAGTACTTATCTGAGGCTAGGGGTCACCGTGGACTGCAGGGTCCCCAGGGCAACAAAAATCTTCCTATGCCTTGATTGTGTTGGTGGTTACACCACTGCATACAATTTCAAAATTCAAACTCTACACCCAAATGGGCAAATTGTATTATGTGTAAATTACATACACCTCAATAACCTGGGGAGGAGAAATCTAGAAGGGAACTCCTGCTTTCTAACAAAAACCTTCTCAGGCCCTGGCCAGTTGGCTTAGTGGTAGAGCATCGGCCTGGCGTGTGGAAGTCCCGGGTTCAATTCCAGGCCAGGGCACACAGGAGAAGCGCCCATCTGCTTCTCCATCCCTCCCCCTCTCCTTCCTCTCTGTCTCTCTCTTCCCCTCCCACAGCCAAGGCTCCATTGGAGCAAAGTTGGCCCAGGCACTGAGTATGGCTCCATGGCCTCTGCCTCAGGTGCTAGAATGACTCTGGTTGCAATAGAGCGACGCCCTGGATGGGCAGAGCATCACCCCCTGGTGGGCATGCCAGGTGGATCCCGGTCGGGCACATGCGGGAGTCTGTCTGACTGCCTCCCCATTTCCAGCTTCAGAAAAAGACAAAAAGACAAAAAACAAAACAAAAACCTTCTCAGTTTTCATAAACAATGACACAATGCCAGTAGAGCAAAATGAGGTCCTAGTATTTTTTTTTTTTTGGTGTCATACAAAAAGTTGATGGTACATCCCAAAAATTCTTGCATAGCTCCACTGCCTTCACCTTCTGTTTCTGCCTCCAAGGGCTTTGGTAGCTTCCAGTATTTGTAAAAACTCTGCGGCTCTTCATACACCATTGGCTGCTCCTCCTCCTTGCGTCATTAATTTTGCTGGGTATGTGAACTCAGTTAAATGACGGTAAAGCAATTCTACTAACAACTTCTATTTCCGCCAACGGTTCCTGAATAAACATGAAGAACGTGTAGAGAAACTTACTCGAAGCAGCGGGAACAGCCCAGGGGGTCCTCGAAATGGTGTCCGTGGACAATCAGGGAGTTAGGACGCTCGTCCTGCTCTCGCGGTCCACTCGCTCGGTGCCGAATCACCTTACGATGATCAGGGAACTCCTGGAAGGGTTTTTATAGTCTTTCTGGTCTGTGTAGCCGTCAGGTTACTGTGGACATACCGTGTCACCACATGGGGCTGGGACTGACTCAGATGCCTAAGGAGCTCAGACCAGGGAGGGGGTGGGCCATGCTCCCCACCCCTGCCCGTGGGGCAAGGCCGAGCCAACCCAGAGCATTAGGCTTCCACGAGGGCCAAGGTCCGTGTTCTTGTTCACCTTCCACTCACCCACGCCTGACTCCAGGTGCAAACACTTCTGACCCAGACCTCAGAATCGGCCCATAGGTTTTTCCTGACAGGTCTCTTCTTTGCTTCAGAAAGCAGTAAGTTCTGGGTCAGAAACCGTGCTAGTTACTATGAGCTACAACACTGAGCATAGGAGAGGCTGGCCCCGCCCCCTGCCCTCGGGGTCTGGCGGGATCAATGTCTCCAGGGGAGGCCCCGAGGGGGCATCACTGAGCACCTGCCTCCGAAGGCACCCTCCGCCCTCACTTAACCCCACAACAGACAGATGCTGTAAGACCCTCATTCCCTATGTCTACAAACAAGGACCAAGAAGCCCAGAGGCTGAGGAATTTTTCTAACACGCTGGCAGGGTCCACCACAGGCAGAAAAATGAAAGTAGCGGTGACACAGCCGATCAATGTGGTTGTCTTCCCCACATCCTGCCCACAGAGCCCCAGACCAGCCTCTGTCCAGCCTCCTCAGTGCCGTTCTATGAAGGATCAGTGCTCATTGCAACTTCAGTCCGGTGAGCAACACCTCCCTGAAGTTCAGCAGTTTTCAAATGACAAGGGTCTGGACCAGGGGCTGAGCCCTGGCGTCCCCAACCTGTTCCCCGGGCAGGCTAATACCGCTCTCTTGGAACAACATTTCGAGAATCACCGCTCTAAAATAAAAGACTAAGCAGGGCGTAGTCTCGTCCACATCATATAAAAGTTAACAAAAACCTACAAACCTCTCCTTGTTACCTACTTAAAACACGGGAACAGAAACAGCCAGACCACCTGAGAGACGTCTGCTCGCTTACTATTCGCAGGTGGAGCGAATGAAATTCAAAACTGTTAGGAGCCCCCAAATAAAAACCACAGGCTTTGGACATCACGATGTGTCCACGGAGGTTCTCCCCTCGTTACAACCGTCTCACTAGGGTGGGGGGTGCTGGTGCTGGGGGAGCCGTGCGGCTGTGTGGGGGCAAAGTGGGCGCGGGCAACCGCAGTCCCTCCCCCGCCACTGTGCTGTGGACCTGCAACCACTCTAACAAAAGCAAAGCTTTTTTAAAAAAATATTTTTTATTTATTCATTTCTATTAGCGAGAGAGAAGAGAGAGAGAGAGAGAGAGAGAGAGAGAGACAGAGAGCACAGGAAAGGAGCAGGAAGCATCAACTCCCATATGTGCCTTGACCGGACAAGCCCAGGTTTTCAAACCAGCGACCTCCGCGTTCTAGGTCAATGCTTTATCCACTGCGCCACCACCGGTCAGGCCACAAAAGTAAATCTTAATTTAAAAAAAAAAAAGTTATATGGTCCTTGATTATGACAGGTGATAATAAGGCCGAGGCCAGGAGTCAAAGACTGAATGATCTAGAGACTAAAAAGGCTCTTACTTCTAATGCTGAGTTTTGCAGTGAGGAGCAAAACTCCCCTTAACGCCCAGCATGGTGGAGAGGAGGGGCCTTGGGATGGCCCGGACCCTGGAATAGTCGCTTCCAGACCAAGTCCAATTATTTTCTTGAGTTCCTGTTATGCCCTGCCCAACGCCTATGCCTGGCAATAGTTAGGGCCCAGAAATCTGCATTTCTCCTATTATTCTGAACTTTGAGAAAAAGTAGAGGGCCGTTAATGCCTCGGGGAAATATTAACAATGTCCAAAACAATCCTCTCTGTTGTGACTTGTTCAATTGCCGGGGTCAGCCACAGCCCAGGGGGCAGCAGGAACCCCAGTCCCCATGGCTCAATTTTCCACATGGTAGGTAAGCTTTGCCATCAGACTCGAATTGGGTCGTTGGACACTTAATCTCCTAGAATGATCTCCACTAGAAAGCTGGCCCAGCTGCTGGCCAATACTGAATTCATTTGCCTTAAGAACTGCATTCTATAGATCTGGTCACCCCTAACTTTCAATTAATGTGACCTAGTTTCATCCAGAGCATCAGCTCCCCAAAACAGTCCTATCAGTCCAGGAACCCAAATCTGACCAAGCCTTGAGTCAATGTATGAATGTGGACAGAACGAGGAAACGGGGGGATGAATCAGCATACACCAGAGGCTAAGAAACCGTTTTCCTACCCGACTCACGTGCTCAGGGACAGACACCCGTCCTGCACATGTGCTCCAGGTGAGACCCTGAAATCCAAAGAAACCAACAAAACGTGTGTCACCCTTGCTGCAGAGCCCGCAGCCTAGGGAGCCAGTCTGCTATTCAGCAGAAGCCGGAGGGAACGAGCCTGCCTCACTCCCACATCTGCAGGCACCCCAGACAAACTCAACGCGTTGTATTTGGAAAAGGCGACAAATTAAAGGTTGTCAAGGAGGAGGATTTAGCATCTTCACTTTAGCTAGGAGGGCACTGTGCACACGACTTCAGCCACAGAACCAAGTCAGTTATCCACGTTGTCCTTTCTCTAGAGGATTTAGGACAGCCCTGATCAAATCAGACCTAGTCTTTTGCCCCCCAAAGTCTGTCCCCCACAAAACACTGGGATGCCTGAGTCCACCCATGACTCCTTCCTTCCTTTCTTTGGGTGATACTCTTTTCCCTGATCTTTTTATAAACAGTTACCCCTCAGAAAACATATTCCTCAAGCCAGGACGTCTCACACATCGGTGAGTATAAGAATTTCCTGGAACTCTTTTTCAACAGTGCGGATCCCTGGGCTTTCCCCTGAAGATTCTGGGCCAGTTATCAAAAATCAGGTTCAGAAAACTTCATTTGGAACAAGTACCGGAAGAGTTTGATTCTTCTAACGCCAGACATGTGGTGTTCTATCTACTGCTCAAAATAGCCCTCTTTACAGATGGGGGACACGAAGTGCAAGCCAGTTAAGTGATTTGCCTAAACTTACACAAGGAAATGGCAGCTCAGAGTCCTAACAGAGCTCCCTGACCTCCAGACCCAACGACAAGCCAAGGGTGACAAGCTGAATCCCAGAAGCAGTTAACTCAATGCTAAGATGGAGGGGAAACCAGAAGGCAGGTTGAGGCTCAGAGAGAGGGAAGGTAAGCAGTTAAATCAGAAGGGGCTCAGGCACGGCTTCAGCCAGCACCTCAGCTCAGCCTGTAGGGCCAGTCCACTCCCCAGCCAGGGCCAGCTGAAGAACACCTGCATAAACAAGCGAAGCACTTTCCGTAAATGCGTCAGACAGAAAAGAAAAAGAAAAAGAAAAAAATTGAGGTTTTACGTGCAATTGTTTGCAAAGGAATTTCTTAATGGCAGCCTTCTTTTGGCTTGCCAAATTAATGAGTCAGAAAAGCCCGGTTCTCAATAGCATCTTTAGAAGTGGGCAAGCCCCCCTCTGGGGCTCCCATTAAAACAGAACACAGACCCTTCAGCTAAGTGCTCCAACGTCCTCCAATTTTGAAAGTCATCTCGGAGCTGTGAAAGCCTGCGCACAGGGTCCTTTCTTGCAGCCCGTGTGGTCCCAGAAGGAAAAGAGAGGCGGCGAGAGAGAAGATGGATCATTTTGGGTAACATTTTGGATAATACTAGAAGCCATTAGCTCAATTTGAAAGATGGTTCTTTCTATGAAGGAAAATGTCCTTTTTGTAGATGAATTAAAAAGTTTATACAAGTAAGGAGGGAGCGGGGAAGACCTTGAACCTACTGAATGCCTGGAAGCATACTCAACAACAGCATCTTTAAGTTCTTTATGTTTTTACTACGGATGTTTGTGTGTGTGTGTGTGTGTGTGTGTGTGTGTGTGTGTAGCATATATTGGGGAGGAACTAATATTGAGCTAATTTTCTTTCTATAACATTCACTCTATGAATGGACTAGGTATGTGGGTGGGAAGCTGTAGTCTATCCCTAAATTAAACTCCAAGTTTAAGGCCTGTGTGGCTACCTGGCTGTTTGCATTCTGCAGAGCCTTGCTTTTCAAATAAATGAACCAACAAGGGCCCACCTGTGTTTGTTACATGTCCCTCAGATAATTAATGCTGGTAATAACACCTAAGCGTTAGCACAAAAAGCACCTGGAATGCGACTTGCTATACACATTCTAATCACATCAGCCGCCCAACTCTCCAAATGACCTTCTTCAGAACAATGACTGTCTTTGAAACCACAGAAGCCAACCCGAGAGGAAGCCGTTTCCCTGGATTCCGGCTGGGGCTGAGCAGTTCTTAAAGCTAGAGCGGCACCAAGTGGTCAGAAAGGGCATGACGCTGCCAGTTCGTATTTACATCCCCTGGCCAGGCGGCTGGTGTGTCAACCCAACACTGTCCCCAGGCAGCCGGCTGTGGCAGCCCACCTCCTCGAAGTGGGTGACCAAGGCCTGGAGAGGGAAACAAAGGCTCACGTATCCCTGACACCTTAAAAGTGATTCTGAAACTCACACGAGCCTGAAACTCTCTTCACTTTAAGGAGGCTTATGTTTTCACAAACACCAAAGCGATGGGGGGAGGTGGGGAGGGTAACAATTAGAATCACCTATTCCATATCATCGTTTATAACATTTATGTAGTATTTTATACATATAATAAAGTCTGCCTGTGTCACTGTGCCCCACAAAGATGGTGAGAAATATTGTTTCCATATAACAGATGACAAGGGAGGTTGAAATGATAGGGACAGATAGGGAGATTATTAGAGAGCAAGTCAGTTCTATTATAATAATATAATGGCTTATTTAACTGTTGACTCGATACCGCCTCCTGTCCGTGACCTTGTCGTGACCCCCGCTGATTTTCTGTCTTTCTCACATACATCGTCTCCTCCAAAACACTATCCCTCTCACATCACCAAATTTTCTCTCTTTCTTTTTCTTCTAAAATATTTGTCATACTTTCTTTCTGCCTAATGACTCAGACTCAAATAACTTGGGTGGCTTCAAAGACCACTACCAGAAAGGGTTTCTCCCTCCTGTGGCTCCCTATAATTATAGACATAGCATTTTCCCATAATGCTACAGCGTCGTTAATCACTTCAAATACAGAGAGAGCCAGGCAGGCTTTTCTGTGGACAGAGAGCTCAGAGTCCCGTTTCAATTTGTGATTATATCAATGATCTTCAGACAGTCCGAGGTGCGCTAACCCGTTATTTCTAGGGGAACCAGAAGGAACCCACTAAAATCATATAGGCAACCCTTTACTGGCCCAGGGAGGGTATGTTTGTGTGATATGAAATTCCAGGTGACACCTGTCAGTGGCTCTGTCCTGCATTTCTAAGTGGCACAAAGGCAATTTGGCCCTTCCTATCACATTCATGGAAAGACTTGTGCATTGAAAGCACAAATTATCTGTGGATCTTTCCCGCACACAACGGGGGCCAGTATGAAATTTAAAATGCTTATAGATCAGAACAAAAAGAAGTTAATTCTAATGTACTTCTTTAAAATACTCCCATGTAATTAATTTTCGGGTTGCAGCCTCTATACCCTGAGACCACAACCAGCAAATCTTGTCACAACTCCACAGATAGTCTGATGGTAGATTGGAAAGATTTTAGAGGAAGCAAAATGTCTATAGAAATTATTTTCACAGAAAAAGAAAGAGCTCAACATAAATATTGTCATTTGTATTGATTATTTCTCATGAATCCTTCTCTAACCAGGGGATTCTCAAACTATAGAATTAATGTATCACATGTTATCTTCAAGCAGGAAAAAACATTTAGGTTAAGAAAAGAGGAATAGTATATACTGTGGTGGTAAAATAGCAGAACCACAAGACTGCAGGAAGGAATGCTGAGATACAGCGTGCCTTTAAAGAAAATGCATTCAGCCCTGGCCAGTTGGCTCAGCGGTAGAGCGTCGGCCTAGCGTGTGGAGGACCCGGGTTCGATTCCCGGCCAGGGCACACAGGAGAAGTGCCCATTTGCTTCTCCACCCCTCCGCCGCGCTTTCCTCTCTGTCTCTCTCTTCCCCTCCCGCAGCCAAGGCTCCATTGGAGCAAAGATGGCCCGGGCGCTGGGGATGGCTCTGTGGCCTTTGCCTCAGGCGCTAGAGTGGCTCTGGTCGCAACATGGCGAGGCCCAGGATGGGCAGAGCATCACCCCCTGGTGGGCAGAGCGTCGCCCCATGGTGGGCGTGCCGGGTGGATCCCGGTCGGGCGCATGCGGGAGTCTGTCTGACTGTCTCTCCCTGTTTCCAGCTTCAGAAAAATGAAAAAGAAAAAAAAAAAAAAAAAAGAAAATGCATTCGTTTGTTTAAAAGGGGTTTGTTGAGGCCCTGGCTGGTTGGTTCAGTGGTAGAGCATCAACCTGGCATGTGGATGTCCCAGGTTCATTTTCTGGTCAGGGCACATAGGAGAAGTGCCCATCTGCTTCTCCACTCCACCCCCTTCATTTCTCTTTTTCTCTCTCTCCCTCTCTCTTCCCCTCCTGCAGCCATGGCTCAATTGGAGCAAGTTGGCCCCAGGCACTGAGGATGGCTTCATGGCCTCTGCCTCAGGTGCTAAGAAGAGTTCAGTTGCTGAGCAATGGAGTAATGCCCCAAATGGGCAGAGCATCAATCCAGTGGGTTTTCCAGGTAGATCCTGGTCAGGGTCCATGCAGGGGAGTCTGTCTGTCTGCCTCCCCTCCTCTCACTGAATTTTAAAAAAATGGTTGTTGTGCACCCACTATGTGCCATATATAATCCTCAGGATGGGGAACAAGGCCACCACCCTCACAGATGGTCCATCTTAGTAAGGAAACTGTGAAGACTATGCTGTGTAAAAACAGTAAAGAAGTAAATATCGTGCTAGGTAGGGATTGATGTTCTGAAGCAAAGTTTACCAGTTGAGAATTACATTATTTGAGCTGCAGCTGTGACTGGGGTGGTGGGGAGGGGGGAATACGCCTCTCAAGGTTTATAAATAAATTGAAGGGCAATGAAGGTTCATGACCAGATACAAATTTGAGGATTTAACCACAAAAGGAGCCGATGGGAAGTACCCCAAAAAAGAAAAGAGTGGAGGGACCCAACACCTGGGAATGCCTTTCATTCCATAGTGACGGGGGAGAGGAGTAACCAGTCATGAGGAATAGTTAAGTGTTTATTTCTCAACTTCCTAGAATCCTTTTTTTTTTTTCAATGAGAGACCGACAATAAAGAGATAAAAAGCATCAACTCATAGTTGCATCACTTTAGTTGTTCACTGATTGCTTCTCATATGTGCATTGATCACGGAGTTCCAGTCAAGCCAGAGACCCTTTGCTCAAGCTAGTGACCTTAGGCTCAAGCCAGTGACCTTGGGTGTCCAGCCAGTGACGTTTGGGCTCCAGCCAGTGACCATGGGGTCATGTCAATGATCCCACACAACAGCCGACAACCCTGAGCTCGAGCTGATGAGCCTGCACTCAGGCCGATGAGCCTGTGCTCAAGCAAGCGACCTTGGGGTTTAGAACCATGCTCTATATCCAGTGTGCCACCATTGGTCAGGCTAAACTTCCTAGAATCTAAGTTGCTTATCCAATGCCTTCTACTTTGACAAAGGAAAAGAACACGGGTCACACACTAGACACAGATCATCCTTGACATCTCACAGTGGTCGGAATTAATTGCCGTGGGATAATAGCATCAAGGCATAAGCTGATAACAAATGTTGCTTTCAAATCAGTTATGCAAATAAAGCTTTAAGAAGCCTAATATATGTAGATTTATGACTAGTTCCTTAAAGGTAGCAATCTAAAAGAAAAAAATCTTAAACTCCTCTAATTCTAAGAGGAATTTCTGCTATAAAATAAGAATAAGAGAACAGCAAACAATGGATCTCTCAAGTCTTTCAGAAAGAAATGCAGCTTTTCTTTTGGAAATAGTAGTAATACAAACACACTGATTTCTCTTCTCACAGAGCATATTCGGCTGAGCCCTCACATATATCAGAGGCAAAGGCAGCCAGTAATCTGGAACTCTGGCACAAAGTAGATGTCATCTCGTCCTGCATATATAAAGCCTCATGCTGTGGAATTAACAACTTTTAGATTGTTTTAGCGCAACCATTGAGCCGTTGCAGCTGAATATGATGCACATTTTTTAATTTAAATAAAATGCATTTAATATTGATTTTTTTTTTCCATCCATATTCAGTATACCATCCAAACGACAAAATATACTGACGATATAAAAAGTCCCTTCTGGAAATTTAAAAATCTCCTATGGTTCTATATGACATTTCATTTCTATTGAGGACAAATTTGCCACTCCAGAATTCCTCAGCCCTCTCTAGTCCAACCAATAATTGTTGATAGTTTATAATATAAAACGGCTTTCTCCAAACACTAACCAAGTATACTTCACAATGTGCTCTTTGAGATTCTGTAAAGATATTAAATTTACTAGGTATGGCTCCAGCCAGTTGGCTCAGTGGTAGAACATCAACCTGGCACGTGGATGTCCTGGGTTTGATTCCTGGTCAGGGCTCAGAGATGAAGCGAGCATCTGCTTCTCCACCCCACCCCCTCCTCTTCTCTCTCTCTCTCTCTCTCTCTCTCTCTCTCTATTTCTTTCCTGTAGCCATACCTTGATTGGTTCAAGCACATTGGCCCAGGCACTGAGGATGGTTCCATGGAGCCTCTGCCTCAGGCACTAAAAATAGCTCAGTTGTGAGCATGGCCCCAGATAGGCAGAGCATCGGCCCCCTGACGGAGGTTGCCAGGTGGATCCTGGTCAAGGCACACGTGAGAGTCTGTCTCTTTATCTCTCCTCCTCTCACTTGGAAAAGAAGAAAAACAATTTACTAGGTATGAGCCTTGGTGAATGAATAAAGCATTAGATGAATAAAGCATTGGTGCCCTACCTAAATGGCAAATCTTATATGTAGACATAACAAACACCATGTTAGCCTATACAGCAAGCATAACCAAAGGTGAATACATTCAAGACAGTCTTCCTCTGGATGTTAACACCATGGGGTGGCAATTCCCTGGAAATGCTTAAAGGACCTACCATGATAGAAGGTCTTTAAAACAGCTACTTAATAACAAAGGGAAAGTAATTTTAGAATTTATCAAGAATGAACAAAATATAATCATGGTTGATATTTGTGGAATTTTACCTATCTCATCCAGATTATAGATGAGAAAGTCAGCAGACAAACATGTGAATGGCACCATTGTACCAGGGAAGTCATTAATGGGAGTTTTTCACTTGAAGTGGTAATATTCTATATGACCAGGAGAGGAACAATAAATAAAAATTCATTTGGGACCCTCTCTATTTGTTTCACCAGAGATGTAAACTTTCGCAAGTTAATAAAAGTACAAGATATAATATACACTCTTGTTTATAACTATAGCCCTCTTCCCGAGTTAAAACTCAAGTGAAAACTTTGATTAAAATGCAGAAAAGTCAGCACGTATAGTACAGAGAAGCAAAAACCATCTATTTTAAAATGAATCTCACAAAAAATTTATAATTTCCTGATAGATCTTCCCCTGTCATCTTCAAAGACCATCAGTGAAATTTTATTTTCATCATGTTAAGCAGAAAAACCTTAATCATTATCAAAAGAATTTAAACTTGAGGTACCCATCTGTTGCATTTTTTTTAGAGGCTCCAAACACCCTTCGAAGAGAGAAACCTTGGTTTTGAACTTCAGTGATTAA
Source organism: Saccopteryx bilineata (assembly GCF_036850765.1). Lineage (NCBI taxonomy): Eukaryota > Metazoa > Chordata > Mammalia > Chiroptera > Emballonuridae > Saccopteryx > Saccopteryx bilineata. The sequence continues at coordinate 185,581,825 of NC_089493.1, read as the reverse complement.
ACAGTGGTCTCCTTTGTACAATCTGCTTATACTGCTGTTAGATAGCAAGTATTTTAATGCCAACCTTCAGTCAAGAGCCTCTTGTCCTACAAGACACTCATTAGTCACGGAGAAAAAAAAAATACATCTACATTTTTAAAATGAAAGGAGGAAATCTGTGCTCACACAAGTGTTTTATGTTGTATGTTTTTCTTTTTTCATCTCCAATTCAGAGGCTTCGCAATCGCTAGAATTGCGAACTTTTCTCCCCTCTGAAATAATAAAGACACCACTTAATTATCATCTCACGGTCATTTCGCCTGCCACGTCGAGGCTGCAAAACCCGGTAACAACTCTAATGAAAGGCATTTCTTCAGGGCCACAATCTCTTTACACCTGGACGGTAGCCTGCAGAAGATGATTATATGGTTGCAGCAGGAAGGTCACCGCGCAAGGCCAAAGTTACCATCCAGACGCCTGAATTCCTCCCAAGCAACTTGCTAGCACATTGCACAAGGTGAATGGCTCCAAAGGATGGAGCGGCTTGTAAACAGAGACCATTTAAACCCTCATAATGCTTTGAAAAGACAATTTTAAATACACATAACACTCCGGTGAGGTCAAGACGATGGACTGACTTTAGAAAAAGTTCACCAGTTTGTAGTTGGAAGTAAGCAAGGCAGCAAAAGAGAAAACTTATATTTTTACAGTCATTTCCACCCAAGTAAAGCAAACGACGTTTAGATAGGAAAAGCCTAGGACGACTGCGGCGCTCTAGCCCTCGTTTTGTTATAAACGGCAGCATATGTTGTGTTTTATTTTGAATTCTCTGATAAATGAATGTTTATCCCGGGATCAATGGCTCTGGGTGAATGGCAGATTGCAGCAACAATTGTTTTCTTTCCAAGAGAATTATCTTAAATCAGATCCCCTTTGTTTGATGAAACCTAAATTGCAGGGGGGAATATTTAAACATCTAAGGAGAAAATCCATAGATAAGCTAGCACATGGCTCCAAGATGCATTTAGCCGACCTAATTGTCTCTATTATTCTTTTATTCTAAAAGCTACAGATAGAATATACAAGTAACATAGCAAAATACTGTATCATTATAGGTGCCCTGATAAGGGACAGTCACCACTAAAATAGTATGTTCCCTTTAAAAAAAAAATAGATTTTAGAGTGGGGAGAGAGAGAGACAGAGACAGAGATAGAGACAGAGAGATAGAAGGGGGGAGGAGCAGGAAGCATCAACTCTCATATGTGCCCTGATCAGGCAAGCCCAGGGCTTCGAACCAGCAACCTCAGTGTTCACTGGTTGACGCTTTATCCACTGTGCTACCACAGGTCAGGCCATGTTTCCTTCTAGGGATATTGGAGGGCTGGGGCAAATGAGACAGTTAAGTGTGTGGCAAGTCCAGCCAAAAATAACTGAATTGAGAAGAAAAACTCCTCTGTCTTCTGTGTCACATTTTATGAAGTTTTACAAAACACGGAAGGTATCTCTTCCACACAGTATCTGTGACCACAAATGTATCCAGCTTGGCCCAATAGGGACCAAGAAGGCTCTCTGTTCTGTAGGCGACCACCTACCCATGGCCTTGATGAACGTGGTGGAAATGTTACCCACAGTGAAGAGCTCAGTCCTGCAAGACAAACGTTTACGTGTTTGAATCTAGTGTCTGCCTCTCACTAGAGGTACAATTCCAGGTAGAGTACTGAGCCTGTCTAATGCCCCTCTTTCCTGACTGGTGAGCTACAGAACAGTAAGAATACGGAAAGTACTAAAACGCCGTCTCACCACCATATTCTTGCCTTTCGAGCACTTCTCAAACCGCCGCAGTATGGCTTGTTGCCTCCCTCCCCTCCGCTGAAACAATTCAGGTCACCCTCGTCACTGTGCCCAGTGGCCGCTGTTCTGCCATGATGCCTCAACAGCCTCTAACAGTGTGGGCCATTCTCTGCTTCTCGTAACACCTTCTTTCTGTCACGAGAGAGGGAGAAAGGCAGACACAAAGAAGAGAGGCCTCCATAACAGTCGCCTGCATTCCTTTCGGCTTGTGGAAACTGGTTCCCGGCTTCCCGAGTGGGAGTTCTGTGATCCTGTCACTTAGGTTGACTCTGAATTTCCCTTCAGGGGCGCCTTAAGAGAGCAGCAACATAATGCCAATAGAAGAGAGGACTACCTCTACATCTAACTGAGTTTCTTCTCTTTCCTCGCCAGCGTTGCGTATCCACCTCTGCCTTGGTTTCTTAAACTGACTGCCGACCAGCATGCAACACATGCATTTTTTTATTATTTATTTATTTATTTATTTATTTTTCCAAAGTGAGAAGCGGGCAGGGAGGCAGACAGACACACTCCCGCATGCGCCCGACTGGGACACACCCGGCATGCCCACCAGGGGGCGATGCTCTGCCCATCTGGGGCATTGCTCTGTTGCAGCTGGAGCCATTCTAGCACCTGAGGCAGAGGCCACAGAGCCATCCTCAGTGCCCGGGCCAACTTTGCTCCAGTGGAGCCTTGGCTGTGGGAGGGGAAGAGAGAGACAGAGAGGAAGGAGAGGGGGAGGGGTGGAGAAGCAGATGGGCGCTTCTCCTGTGTGCCCTGGCCGGGAATCGAACCCGGGACTTCCACACACTGGGCGGACACTCTACCACTGAGCCAACCAGCCAGGGCCAACACACGTACTTAACAGGGAGGAAGAAGCAGCAAAGAGAAACATTCAAGGCCAGGGCTTACTCTGACCCATGCTGAAGCCCCTTCGTAGCAGTGCTCCTCGAGGGCTCATGCAGGGCGGGTGTTGGAGAGGTTTCCTTAAATTTAGAGGATGATAACTGAGAACAGCCCCAGGCCTGTGATATCTCTTTGCCCCCTGAAGAGACTCATCTAAAATAAATAGCCAAGGCTTTGCCATCGCCTTCCCTATTGTGAGCTGAAGTCAGGACAAATAGCTCTCGCCCTTGACTCACAGCCAAGGATGAAACGGCTCCTTCGAAGAATCATTAAATCACACAATTCCCCAAAAGACAAATGGAGTTTGCTGCGTGCCGCCGGCTCAAACAGGTATGGACAGGGCTTGGAATCGAGCCTCTTATGTTTCTGCTCTGCTCACGGCCCTTCTCACAGCCCCGGGACTAGGTCACACCATTTCTGCAGCGTCCCGCACTGCCCAGGAGGAGAGATTCAGGGCGGGGTTCCCGCAGAGGCTCTGTGACTATCAGCAATGCCTTCGCTAAGACAGAGACTGACAAATCGCCCTCCTCACATTAATTTTCAAGTACATTTTTAAAGCACGTGCCTCTGATGAAGTATTTTGAATAGGGCTGTGGATGTCAGAAAGACATTTAAAATGGCTCACTCATAATTTTTGAAAATCTTCCTCATTCAAAGTTGTCACAGCTTGACAGCTGAGCCCTGTTTTGAGTATATTCTCCTACAATGCACTAAAGACTGATTGAGGAGCTGCCAAATCTGATTGAGCCCAAACAAGAATCTTTCAAGATAGCTGATTGAAAAGAATGTTTAATAGAAACGCCCATACAGCTCGCACCCCATTTTTAAAAAGTCAGATTACACAATTAAAATCTTTACTGAAAATATGCCTCTACCTCCCCACTAGAAAAAAAGAAAATCACTCCACTATCAAGACAAAATGCTGAAGTTATTAGAACCACCTCTGATCCAATATTCATGTATTTTTCTCATCTACAGAATACCCAGGCTTTTACTTTCTGCATGGATCTTTTAACAGCATATAATACAGTTACTGGCCAGCTGGTATCCGTCCCTTTCGGTCCAATGATTGATCCTGGCTTGTACAAACACACAACTTATAGAAAAGAGGAAAGCACTGAAATCAGATTAGTATAATTCTTCTGAAAAGCAACATTCTGATTATTAAATACAACAACAAAAAAGAAAATTAAAGAAAGGGATCTAGGCCCTGGCCGGTTGGCTCAGTGGTAGAGCGTCGGCCTGGCGTGCAAGGGGACCTGGGTTCGATTCCCGGCCAGGGCACACAGGAGAAGCGCCCATCTGCTTCTCCACCCCTCCCCCTCTCCTTCCTCTCTGTCTCTCTCTTCCCCTCCCGCAGCGAGGCTCCATTGGAGCAAAGATGGCCCGGGTGCTGGGGATGGCTCCTTGCCCTCTGCCCTAGGCGCTAGAGTGGCTCTGGTCGCAACAGAGCGACGCCCCGGAGGGGCAGAGCATCGCCCCCTGGTGGGCAGAGCATTGCCCCCTGGTGGGCGTGCCGGGTGGATCCCGGTCGGGCGCATGCGGGAGTCTGTCTGACTGTCTCTCCCTGTTTCCAGCTTTGGAAAAATACAAAAAAAAAAAAAAAAAGAAAGAAAGGGATCTATAGCTAGATAAGGGGAAAGAAATTGGTTGTGTCTGATGCAGGAGGCAACCATGAGTTTAGGTGTTTGTGCAGTGAGGGCTCTCCCCAAACCTCGACAAGCGAGGCAAGCCCATGAAATTCCACAGATGTCAGCAGAGCCAAGCGGAGGAGCTCTTCTGAAGAAACAGCTGTAAGGTTATCTCCCAGAATATGTCTTTTTTGCTTTTGCTAAAATACACCTGGTTTCCTGCATCCTTTCTTGCTTTAAGAGTATACCAGCAGTAAGGAGTTGATAAAGAACAAGCCATAATATAAGGTAAAATTCCCTGCCTCAGAGGGAAATGAGGTAGAGATCAAAGGAAAAAAAAATAGCCCTGGCTGAATAGCTTGGTTGGTTAGAGCATCGTCCCAAAGCACAGAGGTTGCCAGTTCGATCCCCGGTCAGGGCACATACAAAAACAGATTCATGTTTCTGTCTCTTTCTCTGTCTCTCCCTTCCTCTCTCTCTCTAAAATCAATAACATAAACATTAAAAAAAAATAGAGAGAGAGAGAAAAATGGAAGTGTCCCATCAACCAACAATGTTCGAGGGAGAAACAGGCACATAATTGCCCAGAAAGTCTTGTTGGAATTAGAAAACACCACATGCGAATAGCCCATTCGCATGGGTGCAGCTGAGGGTGAAGCTTCTCAGAAAAAAGCCCAAGAATTATTATCACGGTGCCACCATCCACGTGGCAAGAAAAGGACAAGGCACCCTCATGCTCTGTGGGCCTGGCAAGTATTGAAACTGGGTACTTTCTGGGGGTCGCAGAGCCTTCGTCCTCTCTGGGTCTGTCAGGGGACAGCTCTAGTGACGTGGCTGGGATTTCTCCCTTGTGGGCTTCTCCAGGGGTGACTCCACACAGACTCCTACTGTTGGAAGTCCTTTGCTCTCCTCTTGGGTAGAACCTGAAACAGGTCAGGGATGGATATGATCTCCACATGGCTCACATGTGACCTACGTGTGGTCCAGGGAAAACGTGCGTAATCTATTTGGCCATTAGAGGATATAAAGTTCTTTCTAAATGCCACCTTCCTGGGGCTCTCTCTGCCTTGACTCAGGTCTCTCCAGATCTTTCTGATGTGAGTAAGACCCATAGGGATCCCAGCTGCGAGCTCTCCTAGAAGTCCCCCACAATTACATGAACCAATTCCTTAAAATAAATTAGTCTGTCTGGCTATTTACCTATCTACATCCTGATGGTTCTGTTTTCCTGGAGAACTGTGACTAATATAGGGTTTAACACGACATTCCCTAAAGAGAATCTCCTCTTTGATTTGCCTGAAAGATTCCACTCTTTGCAATAGGCTGCATTTTAATCCGGCACCTGAGTTAAGGAGTGTTTGTAACATCTGCCTACCTTTGACAAGTCCTACTGTAATCTTCTGTTAGAGATGCTTAGAGGGGACAGGAGAAAAGCCATGCTCAGGACAAGAAGACCTCAGAGAGCAGGGGCCCCGCAACCAGAGATAAAGACAGGAGTTCGTGGTCGGCGGTAGAGGCCAGCACGCCTATGGACAACCACGGCAATTTGCCACTTGTGGAATCAGCCCAAAGCAAAAAGCCCTGACACATCAGCGTCAACCCTGAATTGGCGGTACTTATAGTTCCAAGAGATGTCCTCAACCTAGCGGAGTCCCTGTTAACATGATTGGAAAGTGCACTTGTCTGTTTCTTCCACAAGAGGGAATAAGTAAATGAGAAACATGAGAGCAATATGAAACTGGTCGTAGAAAACGAACAAAGTTACCTGTTTAGTCACATCTAAATCACGACGAGCATTTAGGCTTCTCTGACCTAGGTAGCAGAGAACACGGAGTCACTGAAGGTTGATCTTTTCGGCTGCCATCAATCAACCATAATATAAGTGAAGCAGGATATAAGTGTCATGGGTTCACATAGAATGTGGAAAAGCATGAAACACAGAAATAATCAGCAATACCGATTCCCCTAAGAATTACAAATTGACCACGACTGGGACATTCCTATTAGCCTCTTCTGGGGTAATCTAGAAATGCCTGACTCCTTAATGAGGACAAACTAGAAGGAAATGCCACAATTATAATGTAGTTATAACTGTATTTTTAGTGTAGCATGTGTATGTGTGTGTATAACATGCATAAATGTACATACTTATGAAGTATTCCTTATATCTCCCTTAGGAAAGGGAGAGAAGCCACACAACTCATCTGCTCCCAGATATCTATAGCCCCAAACAGTGATGGGCACTGGAAGCTGACAGTTTGACCACTGCTGTCTTTTCAGCAACCAAGACGGACAGCATAAGTTAAAAGCACATATTCTAGAGACTCCAAGTAATAAATCTTTCATTTATTAGTAATGTGGTCTCGGGAAAGCTACTGTAACTGTTCTGTGCCTCATTTTCTAATGTGCAAATGTGGATAAGAGTAACTAGCTGGTAGAGTGCTATAAGGATTAATGAAGGGACGTAACGCACATTCAGCCCTCAGAGCAGTACCTGGCATATGGGGAGCTCTGTGTAACAATTTGTTAAATAAAACTAATATGGCCTAAACTGTGGTGGCGCAGTGGATAAAGCGTTGAGCTGGGAACACTGAGGTTGCCGGTTCAAAACCCTGCACTTGTCTGGTCAAGTCACATATGGGAGTTGATGCTTCCTGCTCCTCCCCCCTTTCTCTCTCTCTCTTTCTCTCTCTCTCTCTCACACACACACTCTCTCCTCTCTAAAATGAATAAAAAATAAAAAAACTAATATGGTAACACACATTAAGATCATGATCTGAATTATCAGTTTTGTTAATTGTGTTATTTTGTTTTATTTGGATATTTCACTTTTTTTAATTCTAAACCAATCATTTTGATTTATCACATTCAAAATGGCAGGAGAACTACAACTGTAATAATTATTTTAAAGTTGCTTAAATAAAAAAAAAAAGTTGCTTAAATTAAGTAAGTCCATGTCACAATTTTAATTAAAATTGAGTTCTTAGAACCTTTTAGGAGTTGAAAATATCACTAAAATAAAGGACTTCTAAGATTGTGGAGATGTGAAATTGATATTTAAAAAGAAAAGCACACAGAGGAAGATCAGTTTTTCACAGGGAAAAATACAAAAACATAGCAGAGCTTTGAAATCCAAACTATCATAACTTTTCAGTAGCTAGGATTCTCCCATTGACTGAAACTGAAAACATTTAAAAAGGTGAATTTTTGAAATTCTAGGTATGACTTATAATCAACCAACATTTAGGCCAATCTTTCATCTCCTATAATCAATGAAAATTTATCGATAAAGTGGAGTGATTTACCTGATGTACTGTAAGATTTTTCATTAAAAGTGGATCTCATCAGGTTTAATATTCTGTTTTTATCATGGAAGAGTAAACTCAAACATTAAGATTTTCAGAGTTGAAAGAAAGAGGATGCCTAACCCTCAGCTAACCAAAAATTAAAATATTTAATTATCCGGACTCTTCTGTTCTTCCAGCATTCCAGTGTATCCAAGTTTTATTATGAAGTTCTGCTTTGACTTTTGCATATTGCTTACCACACCTACAGCTCAAAGTTTTTATGCTGACAGAATCATTTCAACTGCGTATAATTTGATCATGCGCTTGTTAGGAAAGAAGAACTATTTCTGCACTCGATAATACAAAAAAATAGCCACTCGTAACAAAAGTTCACAAAGAAGTTCGGCCCAAGTAACTTAGAGCTCTGCAGGAGAAGCGTCTGGTTCTTCATACTAGCCATCTCAGAATTGAGAAATAGGGAAAGAAATGTAATATAACGGCCACCCACCAAAAGCATTCAACATGACGTAGACCACACACCCGCGCATGGATTACAAGCACATCTGGCATTAGGGGACTGGGGTCCACGGTCACTACGATTCAGAAGTGTTGAGATTTCCCACAGTTGTTTACACAAAGAGAGCCTCACATCATTAATCCTCATCAGGGCTGCCGCTCTCTGCCTCTGGCCACACAGAATGCTGAGGAAGGAAACAGTCCTTCAGAGCTTCACAGTCAGGAGGCTGACAGCTGACAATATTCCTTCTTGGAGCACTCTGGCCAGAGGCCGAGAAGCTCCTGGACATTTGTCTGAAGCGTCTCTTCTTTGTCCTTTGTTCAGAAAGGTTGTTGTCTGCTACTCAGAAGAAGCATCATGCCACGCCTCCTCTTTGAGATGTGCACACTCGCTCTTATGCTGCTCAAAATAGAGGCAAGCTGGTGCAGAAATGCTCAGAAAACATTCTCGTCTTAGTCAGGTTCAGCTGCTACAACAGAATCCCATTCACTGGGTCCCTTCCACAAGGCGCATGGATTTCTCATAGTTCTGGGGGCTGAGAAGTCCAAGATGAAGGTGCTGGCAGATGCAGTTCCTGGGGAGGGCCCTCTTGCTGTACTCTAACATTCTTATCTGGAGAGAGAGAGAGAGAGAGAGAGAGAGAGAGAGAGAGAGAGAGGCAGACAGAGAGGCAGAGACAGAGATACAGGCATCCATCGTTCAAGCATGGTCTCTTTCAGAAGAGAACTTAATCTCATTTGAGGGTTTCACCCTCATGACCTCCTCTAAACCTAATGATCTTTCAAAGGTCCTGTCTCCTGATACTGTCCTTTTGGTGTTAGGATTTCAACATACGAATTTAGAAGGGACACAAACACTTTCCATCTGTTTCTACCTCCTATCTGAAAAGGGTTTTTCTTTTACCTAGATAATAGCCATGCTATCACCCTCCCTTTGGATTACACTCCTTGACCTGGGGAAAGGACAGCTTTGATACCAAGGTAAGTAGTATCTTCCAATCCTTCCCTTCAGCTTATACGACACAGAGGAAAATCAAAGATTAAAAACAGGACAGAATGGCTTAAGCAAAGGGATCAGTCTCTGAAATCAATATGTGTTTGATTTTGTATAAAATGCTTAATCTCATTTCCTTCTCTGTCAAATTGGGTAACAGTAATACCTGCCTCTCAGATTGCACTGTGAATATTAAATGAGATCCACTTGGCCGTTCTCGGCAGTACTGCTTGAGGGTCTATTCTGTGCGGGTCTCATGATAGATTCCTGGGCTAACACAGTAAAGAATACTGTCCACATCTCTGCCTTGTTGAGCTTGCGTTCTATCTGGGGCGATAAACAAATACGTGTACTTCAAGTAAGACAGTGCAGAGAATTACGCATAGAAACAAAAGCAGAAGGAAAGGCAAGACGGTAAGAAAAAGGGCTCCTGGGATGAAGGAAGGCCAAGCAAGGGTGGTCAAGCAAGGCCTCGTTTGGGGGATGAATTTTGAGTGGAGACGTACGGAACGTCAGAGTAAGCCACACACCTAGGCGAAAGAAAAGAACTCTAGGTGGAGAACAGCAATTGCAAATTTCATGAGACAGCAACATGCTTGAGGTCCTCCAGGAACAATCGCGAGGCCGTTGTTTACGCACATGATGGCCGCTGTGGTCACTGAGGGGAGGAGGAGGAGATAAGACGAAAGGAGTGGAGGCTGGCACAGAGGAAGTATTCAAAAGGAAGCTACTATTAGTACCTGTCATCCCTGTATTAGTGGTGCAGGTTAGGATTAGACGGTTTCCCTTGATAATGCCAACAATTAACCTTTCAAAAAAAAAAAAAAGAAAGAAAGAAAAGAACAATACTTGCTGAACAGATTATGATCCCGTCACTTTTCCATAACACAATCAGTACACTTGGGGGGTTCTCATTGACCCTGTGTTTTCAGTAAGCGGCTATTTTTTTTCTCCTCTATCCAAGGTCCCGTTTATCTTAAGGAAGATATATCATTGGCACTTGTTTCCCGCATGGCTGGGAAAAGTAGAACCAGAAGGCCCCATCCAGATGGAGGAGCTCAGTGGAACATCTGCCTTGCGTGTCTGCCACCTCCCCACCTACTGCTGCTGTGTTAGCTGCCAGCCATTGCAGCAGCCCCCGGGTCAAGGACGCTCCTCTTCTGGTGTCCTCTTGGAGCCTGAACAGATTATTATCTGCACCGTCATTCCCGCAGCATCAGGCCATCTTTCTTAAAACTGCAGAAAGGTCCTGATGGAAATCTTAGTCCTTTAAAGAACTGCACCATTATTTGATACCCAAAATGAGATCCAATAAATGACAGCTATGCCTCTAAATTTTATTTCAACTGGAATTGGGTAGCTAATGCAGTGAGTGCATCAATTACATGGATAGCCTATACTGGTCCATTTGACATTGAAGAAATGAGACAGATATGGAGCACCCATTCATCTCCATGTCCTCTACCACCACTCATGACCAAACCACCCTCTTCTCCTGCTTAGATTATTGCAAGAGCCTCCTAACTGACCTAGTCCAAACCACCTTAGTCTAAACCATCACTTCCCTGATTATTACTAATGGTAAACAGCCTCCTAACTAGCCTGTTTCCACTCTGGTTCCCCTGACTTGTTCATTTTCCACATTTGGGTATGTGAAGTGACATGACATTTTTTTTGAAACCAAATTCTGAGTTTTGTATAAAGCCTTCCTATGGTTTCCCAAAGCTGCTAGAAATTATTTATTGGAGATAGATCAAGATTCCTGCCAGCACCTATAAGGTGATGCGTGATCTAGCCCTTGCCTAACTCTTATCAAACAACCACCCCCACCCCCTTGTCCTTGTTCTCCATACTTTACCCTCGTTGGCCTTTTATCTTTGTTGTTTCGCCAACATACTATCATCCTTTCTGCCTGAGAGATTGTTAAATGCTGTTGTCTCAGACTGGAAATTCTTCCCCATCTCCTCTTGCTTCACCTACTAAACTATCCCGTTTCATACCCCCAGCTCAAACACCACTTCCTCAGGGATACCTGCCCTCCGCTCCCCAGACAAGGCCACCACTCTCTAATCTTCTCTAGTTTTGATGCTCTTAATAGTTTACAGTCATATGTACTGTGATTATTTCATTAAATATCCATCTACTCACGCTAGACTGTACTTATCAGGAACCCCGGGACCTTATTTGTTTTTCTCACCTCTTAAATCTTCAGGACTTTCTGGCCCCAAAGCTAATGCTCATTCCCTGCTTTCTGGATAATAGATTTATCAATGAAGAAATAATCATTTGAAACCTAAGTGGATCTCAATACAAGGACAGTTTGATTCATTTTACATAACAGAAATAACTGCAGCAGTATTTTCAAAAACGAATTTGAGCTAAGAACTGAACTAAGAGCAGAGATGCCCATAATATGTGTTTTGGGTTTTTTTTGTATTTTTCTGAAGCTGGAAACGGGGAGAGACAGTCAGACAGACTCCCGCATGCGCCCGACCGGGATCCACCCGGCATGCCCACCAGGGGGCGATGCTCTGCCCCTCCGGGGCATCGCTCTGCCGCAACCAGAGCCACTCTAGCGCCTGGGGCAGAGGCCAAGGAGCCATCCCCAGCGCCCAGGCCATCTTTGCTCCAATGGAGCCTTGGCTGCGGGAGGGGAAGAGAGAGACAGAGAGGAAGGAGGGTGGGGGGTGGAGAAGCAAATGGGCGCTTCTCCTATGTGCCCTGGCCGGGAATCAAACCCGGGTCCCCCGCACGCCAGGCTGACGCTCTACCGCTGAGCCAACCGGCCAGGGCCATAATACGTGTTTTGAGTAGCACTGCAAACCACTTTTATCTGCCCTCTTCTTATCATTCAAGGTAAAGTTCAACTGTGGACATAAGCAACAGGGTAAAAATAAAAACGGCTAATCTTCTGCTTTCGTGAGCTTACCAAGTTTGTTTCGTGAAAATGAGTATCTGTTTGCTTCCTTCTGATAAGTCCTGCTAGGGTTCCTTGGTACCCATTCCATATTTTAAGTGAGCTAAATGGCAAAATCTTGCTCTGTCACAACATCCCTTCCTTTGGAAAATAAACTATTCACATAAATATATTTAATAACTGTGCCTGAAACTTGAGTTTAAAAATAAAGATATTTGAGAAAAATATGTCATATTTGAGGAAAACTAGATTACCAACCTAGCTCAGTTTAGAATTCCCATGAAAAATAACAAGAACAAAGAGGAGGAAAGACAGAAAGCATAGAAAGATAAAGTAATATTGAGAGAACAGAATATTCAGTCAGAAGTCTTAGAACAGGGGATTCTTTGTGAAATCGTCATGTTATTCTACTACCCACTATGACTAACCACTGAATTTAAGTATTTAAAGCACATAAAAATATTTGATATTCAGATATCACAATATCAAAATTCTACCAAAAGATAGGCAACAACTTTTTTTTAATACAATCAATAATATGTATTGATCATCTACTATATGCCAGGCAGTGGGATTTATGAGTAAACAAAATGCAAGATCTCTACTCCATAAATTTTTGATATTTGTAGATAATCAATAAAGCAATAAATATCATCATTACATTATATGACTTTTGGAAGATGACAAATTTAATAAAGAAGAAGAAAGGAATCAAGTGCTGGGATGGAGTATTGCAATTTAAAACTAGCTGAAGAAGCCCTGGCCGGTTGGCTCAGTGGTAGAACGTCAACTTGGCGTGCAGGAGTCCCGGGTTTGATTCCTGGCCAGGGCACACAGGAGAAGCGCCCATCTGCAACTCCACCCCTCCCCCTCTCCTTCCTCTCTGTCTCTCTCTTCCCCTCCTGCAGCCAAGGCTCCATTGGAGCAAAGTTGGCCCAGGCGCTGAGGATGGCTCTGTAGCCTCTGCCTCAGGCGCTAGAATGGCTCTGGTTGCAACAGAGCAACGCCCTAGATGGGCAGAGCATTGCCCCCTGGTGGGCGTGCCGGGTGGATCCTGGTTGGGCGCATGCGGGACTCTGTCTGACTGCCTTCCCATTTCCAACTTCAGAAAAATACAAAAAAAAAAAAAAAAAACTAGCTGAAGATAGTTGACCTCACTTAAGGGCAGTGACATTTGAGCAAACTTTCAAGAAGGTTATAGAGGTAAGGCAGATGGATGTGTATTTCAGGAAGTGCATTTATTTCAGGTAGGGAAGTGCATTTCAGGTAGATGTCAAGACTCTCTGGGGTACTCTAAAAACAGCACAGCTGTGTGTGTGGCCAAGGCAGAGTAGAGAGAGGCAGGGAGATGTAGGAGAGGAATTCAGAGAAGTACCACAAGGCCAGATTATGTAGTTTCATTTCCCTGGTAGTCAATGGTGTTGAACATCTTTTCAAGTGTCATTTGTCTCCTTTGGTGAAGTACCTGTCCAAGTCTTTGCCAATGTTGAAATTCGTGTCCTTGTTTCTTTATTATTAGGTTCTGAGAGTTTTTATATATATATTGGATACAAGTCCTTTGTTGGGCAAGTGGTTTATAAATAGTTTCTCCCAGGCTGTGGTTTTCCTTTTCATTCTCTATATAATGTACTTTGCAGGGCAGAGGTATTTAATGTTGATGGATTCCAGTTTTCTAACATCTTTTATGAATTTTGCTTTTGGAGTTTCATGAAAAAAAAAAAAAAAACCCAAACCCAAAACATTTTACTTAACCCGGGGTCATGACAATTTTTTTCTAAAAGTTTTAAAATTATATTTGGAATTAATTTTGAGTTTGGTTTTTATATAAGATGTAAGGATGAGATTTAGGCTCATGTTTTGCAATGGGTTCAAATACATCCCACACTGTTTGCTGAAGTGACTACACTTTCTTTATTGAATTGCTTAAACATCTTTGTAAAAATCAAATGGCAACCAAACAATGAAATTTTGTCTAGAAACAAAGAAAATGAGTTATAAAGTCATAAAATACATGGATGAATCATATATCCCTCTCTTTAAGTGAAAGAAGTCAGTCGAAAAAGGCTTCCTACTTTCTGATTACAATTAGACGGCATTCTATAAAAGGCAAAGTTATAGAGACAGTAAAAAAAAAACAACCCAGTTGTTGCCAGGGTTTGAGCAGTGAGAGGTTGGCTAATTAAAGCACTGGGGATTTTGTAGGGTGGTAAAACTATCCTGTGTGATATATAACTGTCAATACATGATACCATGCATCTATCAAAACCCATTCAACGTTACAGCATTTTTATTTTTTTTTATTTTTTTATTTTACTGAGTGGAGGGGAGGCAGAGACAGACTCCCGCATGTGCCCTGACCAGGATCCACCTGGAAAGCCCACTAAGGGTGATGCTCTGCCCATCTGGGGCATTGTTCCATTGCTCAGCAGCTGAGCTATTTATTCATAGCACCTGATGCAGAGGCTACGGAGCCATCCTTAGTGCCTGGGGCTAACTCACTCCAATTGAGCCATGGCTGCAGGAGGGGAAAAGAGAGAGAGAGAAGTGAAAGGGGGAGGGGTAGAGAATCAATGGACACTTCCCCTGTGAGCCCTGACTGAGAATCAAACCCGAGACATCCACATGCCAGGCTGTTGCTCTACCACTGAGCTAACTGGCCAGAGCCATCAACGTTATAGCATTTTACAATGGCCCTTCATGTTTGTTCCAAATTGATAAAAAAAAAAAACAAAAAAACCCTAATATAAACCTAACCTGAAGAGAAATATTCAGCTTATATACTGTAATAACTCATCTTTTGTATCAGTATAGAGTTTATGAGTGACAGGAGGGTGGAGAGAGGGAATTATATTTTCCTTTAAGACACCTAAGGTGAGTTGGTCTAAACACTCTATTCTACACACACACACACACACACACACACACACACTTGCTGAATTCTCTCCCTCTGAAGCCCAGAAACACTCTACCTGGCATTTGGAAGACGCCTCTCCATAAAGAAGTGATCTCCTAAATACTGAGCTGTCAGAGCCCCATGAATTAGCAGGCAGGAGTGGGGCGAGGGATGTGACAAGATGAGAGGGACTCCAATGGCAGGAGAAAGGGGAGCCTTCGCCAGAGCCAGCGCGTTCTGCTATGATCTATGCCACCACCGAGCACTGACTCGCAGCCAACAGCACGCTTGCAGACGATGTGCCACCACCAAATTACCATAAATTAAACTCAGGCGAAAATCAGGCCGTAAAATGGACATTTTCCTATGGCCATTGACGATGGTGTTCAGTTTGCACTAAATCTTCTAAAACATTGTTACTTTGTCAACGGAATTAGTAATTGGTGTCTCCTTGGGAGGGAAATATATAATGCTTTAAACTCCATGTATATTACTCACCACAATTAAAGTCTGTCACAGTAAGAAGCTGCTGTCTATATGCATCAGACTAATTATTTTGTGCTTTTTTACTAAGATAATGGGACATTTCTGCCAGTGGGCAAATCCTGATCATACATTATATCACACTTCCTAGCAATTTTTGATGAAAACTACAGGTGGAGACAGATTATAATGGGAACATCTAATTGAAATTCATCTCCATTTTGCTTCAGATGGAAGACATGCTGCTTGAGCCCTGAAACATATTCAATTTCATTCAAATTGGATGCAGATTTTTTCAGGCAAAACTATATTTAAAAAAAAAATACAAATTTTAAAGGATCCTGCAAGAGCAAGCGGACCACCATCAATGATGACCACTTACGAGTATTCAGCCCCTGCTTTCCAAGCTTGGAAGAGAGAACTGAACCCCGACTAACGGGCATTTTCTTTGTTAGACTGCGTCCCATTGAGAGTCAGCGACTCCCGGGATTCACAAAGACCCTGAGGGATACTGTTCAACCTTGTAATAAATTCGCCTAACGTTCCACAGTCAGGTCCCTTCCTCAGTGTGCAGGTCCCCACTGTCCCCTTCCAGGTCCTACCTCTGGCACCGTCTCCAAGGACAGAACATAAAGACTGTTCAGTGAGATGATACAGAGAAAGCTACCTCCTTCCTGGGCCAAAACGTTTTACTCACAAACATACTCATGTACACGTACATGCAAACACACACACATTCTAACACACACATTCATACATATATGCACATCCATGTTTGGATGTTATATATGTGTGTGTTTAGTTTATGTGTGTGTTTATGTCTGTGGATGTACATTCGCTTCCTTGACTATAAACCAAAACATCCCCAGTGACAAAAAGGCTGATAAAATGCTAAGTAAAGTATCAGATATGAACTCAATAAAATATTCTTAAGAACAATAGATTTCCTCATTAATCTGCTCACGCATTTGACCAATAGTTGTTGAGCACCAACGGTGCGCCATGTGCTAAAATGGGTATCAGAGATATAGCAGTGAACTCAACTGTCTGAGCCTTCAAGAGGGTTTCTTTCTGGTGGGCAAGAGGCAGACAGGTGAGCATGTCAGATGGTGACACAGACTATGAGGAAATAATGACACGGCACAGGGAAAAGGAGTGATGGGGGCCAGGGATGGCCTCTCTTCTAGGGTGGTAGTTTTTTTTGTTTGTTTGTTTGTTTTGTATTTTTCTGAAGCTAGAAATGGGGACAAACAGTCAGACAGACTCCCGCATGCGCCCGACCGGGATCCACCCGGCACACCCACCAGGGGGCAACGCTCTGCCCACCAGGGGGCGATGCTCTGCCCCTCCGGGGCGTCGCTCTGTTGCGACCAGAGCCACTTTAGCGCCTGGGGCAGAGGCCAAGGAGCCATCCCCAGCATCCAGGCCATCTTTGCTCCAGTGGAGCCTCGGCTGCAGGAGGGGAAGAGAGAGACAGAGAGGAAGGAGAGGGGGAGAGGTGGAGAAGCAGATGGGCGCCTCTCCTGTGTGCCCTGGCCGGGAATCGAACCCGGGACTTCTGCACGCCAGGCCGACGCTCTACCACTGAGCCAACCGGCCAGGGCTAGGGTGGTAGTTTAAGAGACAGGAATAAAATGGGAGCATACGCAGGCAGATCACTGGAGGAAGAGCATTCTAGGCTGAAGGAATGGCACAAGCAAAGGCTGGGAGGCAGGGGCGTGCTGCAGCTGGGACAGAACAGGGAAGGAGGGAGTCAAAAGAGACGAGGTCAGAGAGTGAGCCGAGGAAATGCCCGTGTTCAGCCTCATAAGCTTTGGTAATGGCTTTTGGCTTTTACTCTGAGGGAGATGGGACCAGTGGAGGGTTGTGAAAAGAGGAGCTACATGATCCGACCTTTAGGAAGGCTTTCTCCGCTTCCGCTTGCTCTGTTGAGAAAACATGGCAGGGAGAAAAGAGAGAAGCAAGCAGGGCAAAGCGGTTAGGAAGTGACAACACTAATCCCGAGGAGAGATGCGAGTGACTTGAACCAGATGACAGCCAGATTCCGGACATATTTTGAAAACAGACACTACAGGAGTTGCCGCAGATCAATACAGATCACAGGAGAAATCAGAATTGACCCCAAGTTTTCTGCCTGAACTAGTGGAGGAACTAAAAGGCAGGTGGCATGCCTAGGATGCAGTAGGTGCTAAAAGACACTGGCAATCTGTATGTATATCATTTCCTCATGAGACCAGTGACTGTCCTCTCTACCAGGCACAGGTGGCCCTAGGAATACCTGTAATGGAAGACTTGGTCTTTGAGCTGTTCGGTTCTATCCTGAAGGGGGATTCTAAATGCCAAGAACTTCATGGGGGGTGGGGAGGAGCTGGAGTCTTCCTACAGAAGTTACAGATAAAATCTCCAGGGATATCATGAACAATTTCTACACAGCTTCTTCTTAGTGCTATGTTTTAAGAGGTGCTCAAATCTTCACAGGCAACATACTGAAATCAAAAGTAATCCAATCCTTCTCATATGGAGTTATAATTACAAATGACTATTAAAAGTAGGCTTTAACGACAATGAAAGGAATGCATAACAGGGAACCAAAACCAAGCAATTCAGCCGAATGCAATCTTTTAGGAGGGATAGCAATGTGGCTTCTTTAAGAAGATGCGTTCGGAATGGACAGCATGAAAACCGTATTGGTTACAAATATAAACAGCTTCCCGAAAAGTATAAATAAACTCATAAACTATAGAATGATAGATCCATAGTTACTTAATCAGAGAGAATAGAATAACCTACATGCATTGCGAAAGATAAAGTTGACAACCTGGCAGACAATTATGATCTCCCAAAAACCCTCTCCGTGCACTCCTTTTCAGAGACAGAATACACACTGGCTGAACACATGGGCAGGACACAGATTCTAAAGATGACTACCCCACTCTTTAAGAGTGTCTAGTCTCTATGATGAAATAGTAGAGGCAACCTTTTACTGAAAAAACAATGCTGGTCTGTAGAACAGAACCTATCTGTATATGTGCCATCCACGAATTGGCACACAAATGGGCAGCTAGAAAACGTTCTTGGCATCAGTGTGCTAGATATTCTCTCTCTGCCAGGTTGGTTCTCTTTCTCCAGCCTGTTTTGTGCCCTGAGAGTCTGGCTTCTATAGACTGCGTCACCTGGACTCCTTGGCTCTTTGGCTTTGTCCAGTGGAAAACACCAGAAAAATGTTAGAAGGCAAAAGGGGAGCGAGGTTTCCTCCCTACTGGACTATGGGTTGACGATGGCTGTCCACAGTTTCTGTCCAGGGGGTCTTCTCTCCCCCGTACAAGTCTCCCCAGGTCAAGCTCAACAGTCCCGCCCCTTCCTCCTGTCTCCCAGTGTCACTAGGTTTGAGTGAATAACCATCCCTTAATAATATCCCTCAAACTTGCCCACACCTTTGTAAACAAGCCATTATTAAAATATTTGGTTTGTAATTTAAAAAAATTTTTTTTTTAGTTTACTGAGGTGACATTGGTTAACAAAAGTATACATGTTCCAGGTGTACAATTCCATATACGTCGTCTGTATATTGCACAGTGTGTTCACCACCCCAGGTCAAGTCTCAGTTTGCTGTCTGTTCCCTCCTCCCCAACTGGCACACAAGGATCTCGGCACTTGCTCCGTAATCCTTTGCAGAAATATAGATTCCCAGATCCTACCCAAGACGTAATGAATCAGAATCCCTGTCCTCGGAGCTAAAGAACATGTAACTTGAACACACAACCCAGGTGATTCCGACTCAGTCAACGTGGCAATTACCCTCAGACCAGCATTAATTGCTGTCCAGACCCTGCCATGCCAGATTGAGGCATTGGAAAACAAACACGGCAATCCCAGAACACAACGC
The DNA here is from genome assembly GCF_036850765.1 of Saccopteryx bilineata. Taxonomy (NCBI): domain Eukaryota; kingdom Metazoa; phylum Chordata; class Mammalia; order Chiroptera; family Emballonuridae; genus Saccopteryx; species Saccopteryx bilineata. The sequence goes on along the minus strand of NC_089493.1, from coordinate 185,562,502 downwards.
CAACTACACGCCCCTCCAACACGCAAGCAACCAGTCCTCGGACAAAGAAGCGGATTCTCCGAGGGGACATCCAAGGCCGAGAGAAGCCAGCACACCGTCTACAGACACTCCTGAGCACATTCAGTCAATGCTCAACGACTCCCTTCACGTGTGATTAGATCCTCAGTTGAAAATCACTTTTCAACCATTTTCCACCTCCATCTGGTGCTAAAATTATCACCGTGGAAAATGCCAACCAGCCTTGGGCTGTCCGGCTTCAGCTGAGAGTGGGCATCGGAGCACCCAGCGCCTTCAGCCCTGGGGACATGAAGCCCGTTTATGTCTGGGACCTGGAGCTTCTGGAGGACCAGCAGGCAAACAGGATCGAGAGCCTGACTGGCTGCCGTCTCTGAGGACCCACCCTCCATGCCGAAGCTGAAGGCGTCAGAAGATGGGCGAAGCTGACCATCTGTTCTTCTCTCTGATAATATGTAATTAAATAATTTATTTATTCAGCACTTGAATCCCCTCCTCTCGCCTCCCCATTAGTCAGGGATGATTATGCCAGGCCCAGCTGTAGGTACCATATTGCACACTCAGGCGAGCGCTGGGCCACAAAGCACGCAGCCAGCCTCCTGGCTGCGGCCACCTCTCGGACCCGAGCGCAGAAGCACCAAGCGCAGGAACACCGGCCAGAGGCTCGTAGCTCCGCTGGCTTTACTTCCTTCCCCGGCGATTAGGCGCCCCTCTCCTGCTCTGCATTGACTGTGCACGTTTAACTCCTGGGTGCAAAGATGAATTGACCCACACCCTCTGATCACTTCCACCAGGCCAGCCTACCCGCAAGGCGGCTCTGATGGATTTTTTCCCATCTGGCAAATTTCATCTAAGATAGAAACAAACAGATACAGGGAGCCTGGCACCTGACTACGGAGTGATGGGCTGGATTCCATGAGCCTCCCGCAAGGGTGGAAACTAGGATTACATGTCACACAGGTGATGTTTTCTGTATGATATGTAATGTGTTTATTGTAGCCTGACCAACAAACAGTAGTTCCTTTTTTCTGAAAGCGGCCTTTTTAACATTTTAAGGGAGAACCATGGCTCTTCACTCTCTGTCCTCGTAGTTTCAGCGTGGCTGGCTCAATCCAAGGCTGGGCTGACGACCTCGACCAGCCCAACGGATGCAAATTCTATAGAAATTATTGTGCATATTGACAAAAGGGAGCTTTCCCCACTGAGGTCTAGGAAGAGACTGTGGTTGCCTGGTGGGCTGGCTGGGGACTCCCTTGCCGTCTTGGCTTTCGCTAGGTCAATAAAAATCAACCCTAAAAAATTTATAGCCTGACCAGGCGGTGGCGCAGTGGATAGAGCATCGGACTGGGATGCGGAGGACCCAGGTTCCAGACCTCGAGGTCGCCAGCTCGAGCACGGGCTCATCTGGTTTGAGCAAAACTCACCAGCTTGGACCCAACGTCACTGGCTCCAGCAAGGGGTCACTCAGTCTGCTGTAGCCCCACGGTCAAGGCACATATTAGAAAGCAATCAATGAACAACTAAGGTGTTGCAATGAAAAACTAATGATTGATGCTTCTCAACTCTCTTCGTTCCTGTCTGTCTGTCCCTATCTGACTCTCTCTCTGTAAGAGAAAAAAAAATTAATAAAAATAAAAGACCAAGTCCTGAGCAACCAAGTCACTATTTGAGTATCTGGACCCTGCTGAAGCGACACATGATTCTGGACGTCTCTATTACATGAACCCGTAAATTCCCGTCATTGCTAAGTCACGCAACATCCACTCTTTTTTTCTGCATAGAAATTATGGTGGCTCATCAAACCCATCTTTCCAAGGCAACGCCAAATGGGGACATTTACAGGCATTCAGGCATTGACAGTGAGGGGCTTCACCTCACTACATCACTTCCTGAAATAGCTGCTAGGAACCAAAATAGCTAAAACAATAAATATTCATCTGAGCTCTGTGCAGATGCAAACTTCAAGAGATGCAGCAGAGAGATAGAGCATGCTGTAATTAGCATATCAATGCTATGTCTAAGGAGAGACTAGAATACTCTGGGACAGCGCCAAAGACCACACTGGCTGCTAGCCTGGGTCAGGATAACAATAGAAGAAAGAGCCAGAGGAAGAAGAGAGACTATTCTAGCTGCTTTTGACAAAGAATATTATCTACATACCCCTAATGGGCAACTAGTAATTGATGCCAAGACTACAAGGGGTGACATGTGCATGTCATTTGTAATTTCCTGGGTAAGAGTGCATATGTTTGCATAAAACATTTAGAAATTTGCATGTTGTTCAGTTCACTGCTCAATAAATGCTTTTTCATGAGGTTCCGGGTTGGAACATCATATCACAAAGGATAAGTTAAGCCTTGCCAGGTAGTGGCACAATGGATAAAGTGTCAGTCTAGGATGCTGAGGACCCAGGTTTAAAACCCGATGTCACTGGCTTGAGTGTGGGCTCATCCGGCTTGAGCACAGCTCATCCAGCTTGAACATGTGGTCACCAGCACCAGCTTGAGTGTGGGATCATAGACATAATCCCATGGTCGCTGGCTTGAGCCCAACATGGCTGGCTTGAGGAAGGGGTCACTCATTCTGCTGGAGCCCCCCAGTCAAGGCACATATGAGAAATCAATCAATAAACAACTAAGGTATCACAACAAAGAATTGATGCTTCTCATCTCTCTCCCTTCCTGTCAGTCCCTGTCTGTCTGCCCCCACACACACACACTTAAAAAAGAAAGGTAAATTAAATAGTAAGCATCCTCATCAACTGTCCGGGTTCCATACTGAGTAGGTAGGTAAGTACTTGTTGCACAGGTATATTGCCCAGGAACATGTTACAGACCAACACAAGTGTAGTATATTAATGACAGTTAGCGTTCTACGTTCTTCCCGGAGGCAGCACTTTATTTCATTAGTGTTGGGCAGATAAAATGTATTATGCTCACTTTGTTAAAGATAACACAAGGAGGCCGTCGCCCAGGTGATATTAATGTGTGTTGGGGTGGGCTAAAGGCAGGCAGAATCCTTGTAGCCTGGGGCTTGGTTTTGGGATTAAGCCTTTCCCACCCTTTTTGATGTGGGGTGGTACAATCCAATCATGCCTCAGAGAAGTGTCTTTGTATTAGAGACTTCCCTATTTTGTATATTGGATAAGAGGTTGTGAAGCTACAATATAAAGTGGGGGCAGAACAGGAGTTGGCGCGCTTGGTTCCTGGGATCATTAGAAGAAAGAGAAGAGGAAAGCAGAGAAAGGCCACGTGGAGGAGGCCAGGAGAAGCAGCCAAGATGGCGGAGTGCTGAGTGAGATGCCAGTTTGTGTAGAGTTTGTATCTGGGATAAGGAAGGAGATGGGGAACTGAGGAGAATAAGTCTGGTGAGCTAGAAGCCTTTGATTCTAGGAAACTCGGATAAATCAGTAGCTTTGTGAGCACTGAATGTGATTGGGTTTTGGAGCCCAGTGTGTGTTGTTGTTTTTTTTTGTTTGTTTGTTTGTTTTTTCCAGTGTGTGTTTTTACTTGCCTGCCAGGTGCAAGCTAGGATTAAAGACTATGGCCCACCAGTTTGTGGCTCCGTTGTTTCTTTACCGACTGTCCGAATCCAATGCGAACCTGCATGTGAATGGCCCCAATGGCGGCTCCTGGCTTTACAATTAGGGATTACAATAGGCACTTGGGAAAAAAGGAGTTGCGATCCCTTAACACTCTTCATAACTAGAACAGTTAGAAACTTTCAGTTGGTATCCTCAGTCCGGCCCTGTTTTGACTTCCACAAGTACTAATATTAAATTAGTAGCTAACATATAAAACTCGGAAGATTTTGCAAAATAAGACAATTGTGAGGATTAACAGGCAAAGTGCCTATATGCCAAATGCTTAGCATAAATAGTCAATGAATGATACTTCTCCCCTTAGCCCTGATTGAATTTTTGAACAATGCAAACACATGAAGCATCTGCAGTCACGCGGCACACTTCTGAGTGACCTTTACATGCAATGATTATTACACAAGGAACAACCGAGGATGAAAAACATGTGTAATCTCCATCTATAAGACGCATAGAAGCTGATAGAGGAGATAAAAATCTAAGAGATTTCAAAACAAGATAGAATATATGATGCCACCACACACTTATAAGAATGGACAAAATCCAGAACACTGACAACACCAAATACTGGCAAGGCTATGGGCTTCCAGGAAGTCCCATTCCTTGCTGGTGGGAAAGCAAAATGACACAGCCCCTTTGGAGGACAGTTTGGTGAATTCTTATCAAACTAAACATACTCTTACCATATGATCTAGCAGCCATGCTCACTGATACTTACCCAAAGGAACTAAAACTTTCGTCTGCACGAAGACCTGCACATGGATGTTTATAGCAATTTTGTTCATTATTGCCAAAAGCATTCAGTGTCGGGGGGGGGAAAAATGAGCTATCAAGACAGGAAAAGACAAGGAGGAACCTGTTACTAAATGCGTGTTACTAAATGGAAGAAGCCAAACTCTAGAGGCTACATATTGTATGATTCCAACTCTGTGACATTTTGGAAAACACAAAACTATGCAGACAGTAAAAAGATCAGTGGTTTCCAGGGACTGGGGTGGGCAGGAAAGGGTGACTAGGCAGAACACGGGAGATTTTTAGGTCCTAAAATACTCTGTATGATACTGTAATGATTGATACATGCAAATATACCTTCACTCACACCCATAGAATGTACAGCATCAAGAGCAAGCCCCTAAGGGAAGCTATGGCCTCAGGGTGATTATGATGTATCAATGTAGGTTTAACTGTAAAAGGAGTACCACTCTGAGGGGGTGTTTACAACAGGGAGGCTAGGCCACATGGGGGCAGGGTGGTGTCAGAAATCTCTGCACCTCTCTCAACTTTTGCTGTGAACCTTAAACTGCTCTTAAAAATAAAGTCTTAATTTTTTAAAAAAAGAGTCATAATAAATGTGACCCGCAAGGGTGTGTGTGTGTGTGTGTGTGTGTGTGTATGTGTGTGACATAAATATGAGAAATATATTGGCAGAAATGAAAACAAAATGCAGTGAATACACTGAGATCACATGTGACCGGGCAAGTGTGACCTGGCTGTGTTTTACATAAACCTTCCCGGTACCTTTCTGTGTGTCAGCGCCTTCCTCATCCTCACTCCCATCCACACGGATATAAGGGCCGTGGGTGTGGGGACTACAGTCAGGGCCTCCCTAAAGGACCTGAAAACTCAGCCGTCTTCACAGATCTGGCTGTACACCCAGCCATGATCTTTAGAGAGAACCAGAGCTGGGTGTCCTATCGACCTGTGGAATAACACTGAGAAGTCTCCACTTTAGATCTGGGTATACATGGAAGGAGGGAGAGGGAGGCCCATTTTTAAGAACAATCCCCCTGGTCTGGTGGGACTCACGCTTCATCTCAAACACAAATGTGCTATTAGGTGAATTTAAAATAACTGATACAAATCTCTCCGCTGAGCCAGTGGGAAATTCCAACCTTTAGACGTCGGGAAGTGCTAAACCAGCAACCTTTTAGAAAAAGAGTATCTATCTTTTTTGAGCTGTTTCTGGGGAATTGCATATAAAGGATTCTGAGGGGGGAAAAAATGGCTTTTCCCTTTATTTTTTCAGGATCTGTTTTGTCAGCTTGATACAAGGCTGCCCAGGACAGATACTGTCAGGGCTCGAAGTGTTTTCAGAATTATATTCACAGTAAAAATGTTTCCCAATATGGTGTTTGAACATCAAAACCAAAACAGCCCTTGAGAAGATAAAAAAGAAAAGCGTTCTCTAATTTTTTAGTCCCTATAAAATGTCTAAAGGAATTTATTTTCTGTACCAACATTCCTATCACTTAATGATTTGACAGTTCTTTCTGAACAAAAAAAAAGTCTTTAGGAGATTTACATTTAGAAGAATGAGGCAAAATGTTTTGATTGACTACAGTAAGCCACAAAGTGACATACTCTGATTGATTTTCGACGAGGAAGAAATACCATATGCTAAATGTTTCTGTCTTCTTATGGATGGGAAGAGTAATGATTGGTCAGGTCCCAGGGGTTTCAGAAATGGTTAAGCACCCAAGCTTCAATTTCTAGTTAAATCTTTGAGCCAGTCTTCTGATGATTAATTCAACTTTGCAAAAGAGACTCTTGTGGCAACTTCCTTGAAATAAGAAGTCAATGACAAAACCTTAACTTACTTTATTTGGCTTCTGTTTTGACACAACTGTCAAAAGACAGCTCAATTTTTTTATTTAAAGATTAATCTATACTTGATAAATCCAAGAAAGATTGCTTAAGGGAAGCTAAGAATGTCTGGAGTAAATGCCTAATCTTTGGAGGCTGTAATAGACTCAATGCTTGAGTCTCCTCAAAATTCACATGTTGACGTCCTGACCACCCCCCAACATGATGATTTTTGGAGAGGGGGGTCTTTGGGAGGTACTCTGGTTTAGATAAGGTCATGAGGGCGGGCCTTCATAGTCTGATTAGTGTGATTAGAGGGAGAGATAGCCGAGAGCCAGCCTCTCCCCTCCACACAAGGCAACCGCAGAAGAAAGGCCACGTGACAGCCCAGTGCAAAGGCCACTCACTGTCTGTAAGCTAGGAAAACAGCCTCACCAGAATCTAACCAGCTGGAACCCTGATCTGACTTCCAGCTTCTAGAACTGTGAGAAAAGAAATTCCTGCTGTTTAGGCTACCCAGCCTATGCTCTTTTGTTATGGCAGCACGAGCTGACTAATACACAGACCAGGTCCAAGAAAAAAGACTCCTCCTCTAACATCCCTCAGCAGGTACCTACAGGTAGACACCTGGTGAGCCGCGCTATCCTCGGCCATACTGGAGCCTGAAGCAAGAGGAAAAATTGATAGTCATCCTGCCTTTGTTGAAAATTTTGCATTTTGTTTATCATGGGATTTTTTTGCATTTTTTTTTTTTTAAAATACCACACTGAAATGTTATTTTTCTGGATCACTCATTTTTTAGGCATCACAGGAAATTTTCTACCTGAGGCTTTACTTGCTTTATCCTAATTCCATCCCTGCTAATGCAGCTAGGTGTTTCTTGAATCTGGGATATGCACTACGAAAGACTGGTTAAGGGATCTTAACCTGGTACCTCAACATGCCAGTTAGCAGGCAGACTGTGGCTAGGTTTAGTTGTGCCACTAATATGATTTTATTTGAATGCTTTTCTTTTACATTTTTATTGATTGATTTTTAATGAAAGAGGATGAGAGAGAGAGAGAGAGAGAGAGAGAGAGAGAGAGGAACATCGATCTGTTGCTGTGTGTGCCCTCACTGGGGATCGAAGCCACAACTTCTGTGCTTTGGGATGATGTTCTAACCAACTGAGCTACCCTGCCAGCGATAGTATGAATGCTTTTAAGCAAGAAATGTACTCTGCATGTTGTCACTGTCCATCGCTCCCTATTAATTACAAGGCGGCCCAGCTCCTGAAGGTCTTTGGGCCTGACTCTGGTCTACTGGGTGGGAGTGGTCACTGAGGCTGAGAAGGTATATGAAGGCCATGCTGTGAGGCCTCCATATTCTGGAAGATGTAAGGAAAGCCCAACTACAGCAAGAAGATATGACCAGCGGTGCAGAGAGGAGCAAAACAGAGACCACTATGAGTCATCTGGACTGACTTTGAACCTCCTCTTCCCGTCACGCACGGGCAGCTCTAACTCACCTTGGGTCTGAATGGAACACCCACATCCCTTCTCAGTAAGCCAGCGCCCTCCCCTCCACCTCCCTTGGCCTGGACTTCTGATACATGCAGACAAGTCATTCTAACCAACTCTCCTCCTCTACAGGAACCACCACTGTCCTTTCTTCCCTTCCAATGACTGTAAAATGAGGAGAGACGCAATTCCCCAAGGGATCTCTGGCCCGTACAGAGTTCCCAGACAGGACGCACAGCAGCCATTTGAAAGGAGGAATGATCGTTCACTCTGCAGCCTTCGCAGTGCCCTTCTCAACCCCGGCTGCGCCTCTCACACCCTCAACCCTGGAACGCTGGTGAGCACGAAAAGGCAGGCAGGCGGAAGACAGCTTCTGGGAGCCAAGAATGCTGCCCAGGCCCATGCTGTGACTGACTGTTGTTATAATTACTTGGAATCCATTTTAAGCAGGAAACAACGCACCCATTTAAATAAAATAAAAATAAACCACCAGGAAGGAAGCTGAAGTTTGATTCTAAGCAAAGCTGAAGACTCAGCCTTTGCACAGAAAATCTAATTCTGCCAAAATTTGGCACGTTTTACATTTCATTTTGCTCTGATTTATGACTGAGTCTCCTGGGTACTGATGGCATATGGAAAACCATTAACTCTGTGAAGGCAATTGTTAGTTTTTATAATAAAAAATGCACACTGCTTATACCGTTATTGCTTGGGAAATTAGGGAACACTGCTTCTAATGCCCTGTGTGTGGAAGACTGTAGCAAACCACTTAACTTGCAATAATAGAGTATTGACTGGGCACAGTGATCTGTGAGCCACAGCCCCGGTCAGATAAGCTGCCACCACACTGTGCCCGAGAGAGCCTCTCTTATAATACATTTATTCTACCTTAGCCTAAGAATTCCAAACAGATGAGCTATTTAAAATAAAAACGACCTAAGAGGCTTTTCCTGTAAGGTATATATTATTTTCCTCTTTTCACTTTGTTTTCAAATACTTAATGACAATAGTGACTTCTTTTCTCCTCCAATGGACAAAACCTTCAGGACTTTGTGTTGCTGAGCCCTTGACTTAAGTGATATCAGAATTCAGAGGAGGTGTTTCTGAAGCTAATGTTATGTTTACCGAGATAATCGCCATCCCATAAGCTTGGGTTATCATTTGCAGGTCTTGAGAGCATGACAGAATAAATTTTAGGGCTTTGAAATGCCTTTGAAGTGAGCTCCACTAGCCCAATGTGTCCAAGTACACACGTGTGCTCAACTCTGTCTGAATACGGGCTGCAACTGGCACCCTGTTCCTCTCCTTCTCCCTCTCTTTCTCCCGCTCCCCTTCTTCCATCTCTCCAGCACCCCCTCTGCATTCTTTCCATCCCTCCACCTACTCTCCTTCTTCTCCTATTCCTTTTCATTCCTTCTCTCTCTTTCTCTCTCTCTCTCTCTCTCTCTCTCTCTCTCACACACACACACACACGCACACACTCGCTCATTCACACACAGACTTGTCATTATTCCCTAGTTAATCTACTGAAGCCATCCAGCGTATTACAGTGACAGGCTATGATATTATATCTTCTGGTCCCTGTCACTACTCTTTAATGGTCACTGGAACATTTCATCAAAAGCTTTTCCTTTGTTTCTCAAAGATGAAACCTATTAACATTATGGACAGACTCTAAGCATTTGCGCCAGGTGCATGCTAAATATCAGAGGAAAGAGACAGAGCCCTGCAAAATGCATCCCCATCCCAGCCACAGGAGGCAAAGCCTCAGCGGGCATAACTCAGGACACCGACAGAGACCGCATGCCCCGAACATGCTTTCCCACTTGTCACTGCTGGTACTACTCCTTTGACTTGAGCCATAATCTATCTGCAATAGTTACAAAACTATGAGGCTTTAGGACATAGAGTTGGAGGACACTGTTCCTGGGTCTCTCTCATTCCTGGAAGGCTTCTGAAAGGAAGCATGGACAGTTTTTTCCTAGACTGTCTTCTCAAGGATGTTTGAATAGCTAACGGCCTTGAAAGACATAGGATCCCCCTCTGGGGTAGAGGACAGATTGACTTCCTGAGCAGCGGAGAAATGACAACGTCAGCCCTGACCAGGTAGCTCAGTTGGTTTAGAACAAGGGTCAGAAAACTTTTTGGCTGAGAGAGCCACGAACACCACATATTTTAAAATGTAATTCTGTGAGAGCCATACAACGACCCATGTATGTTATGCATTATCCAATAAAAATTTGGTGTTGTCCAGGAGGACAGCTGTGATTGGCTCCAGCCACCTTCAATCATGAACATGAGTGGTAGGAAATGAATGGATTGTAATATATGCGAATGTTTTATATTTTTAACATTATTATTATTTTTATTAAAGATTTGTCTATGAGCCAGATGCAGCCATCAAAGGAGCCACATCTGGCTCGTGAGCCATAGGTTCCCGACCCCTTGTTTAGAACATCATTCTGATTCGCCAAACTTGTGGGTTCAATCCCTGGTCAGGACACATGTAGGAATCAACCAATGAATGCACAAATAAGTGGAAAAACAAATTAATATTTCTTTTTCTTTCTCTTTCTCTCTAAAATCAATCAGTAAAAAAAGAAAGACAGCATCACCCTCTGAGGCAAAGTTTAGTCAGGTTTGCTGACAGTCCCTTAAAATTGGGGTTTTCTAAACTCAGTGTTCCTTAACTGTGACACAAAACCCACTGCATGTATTTGCACCATCCTACAGACTCAGGGGAACCAATGTGGTCATGAAGCTCCTGCTCAGCTGTGGAAAAAGAAGTCCTTTGTCTCGGCCCTGGCCGGTTGGCTCAGCAGTAGAGCATCGGCCCAGCATGTAGAAGTCCCAGGTTTGATTCCTGGTCAGGGCACACAGGAGAAATGCCCATTTGCTTCTCCATCCTTCTCCCTCTCCTTTCTCTCTCTCTCTCTCTCTCTTCCCCTCCTGCAGCCAAGGTTCCATTGGAGCAAAGTTGGCCCAGGCGCTGAGGACGGCTCCATGGTCTCCACCTCAGGCACAAGAATGGCTCTGGTTGCAGCAGAGCAACCCCCCATATGGGCAAAGCATCGCCCCCTGGTGGGCATGCCGGGTGGATCCCAGTTGGGCGCATGCTGGAGTCTGTCTGTCTGCCCCTACACCCCCCACCCCCTCTACTTACCTTGGAAAAATACAAAAAAAAGAAAAAGTCCTTTGTCTCTACCCAGGAGTCTCATGTTTCCAGGCAGCTTCCATGAAACTGTTGCAGGATAGGACTTCTTAGCCTGCAAGAGGGGTAAAATTTCTGACCTGCCATTTTGGACATTCACCAAACTTAATGAATTAACACGTGACTTGAATATAACCAACTCTTCCCTTGTCGGCAGAACAGATTACCTGACTCCTGATTTTCAATGATTTAAGGGGTCTCAAAAAGTCTCCAATCACTGTTACTCCCAAGGGAATGCCCATGAACCAATGTGTCAACTATGGTCCCCACACAAAACTGCCTTGTTCTCCCTCTCCTGTGTCAACTGCCTCCACCGGTGTTTGGAGCTTCCCTCTGGCCGTTGCTGACCATCCATTCTACTGCTGCCAGTGTCCATGGGAGAGCACAGTCTCCAGAGACTCCTCCAAGATGACAATCCTAACGGTGACCAAACAGTGCTGAGAGATTCCCTTCTCTTCCACTCTGTGCCAGTCCCTGACACTGTGGTTCCGAAGCACCACTGTTTGGGGACACTGTCCCTAAAGACTTGAATAAGAAAAAAAAGATGACAGCAACTTCTGACCATTGGCCCATTAACCAATGACTTCAAAGCCATTCCATTGAATAAGACAAAAAAAAGAGAAAATAAGACCCTTGTGATTTTTTCTTTCTCCTCTTCCTCGTTACCTTTCTTATAACCAAACTCCTCCCTCCAATTCAAACTAACAACCCAAAGGTCTTATATCAAAGGGTACGGGCAGATTTGGGGACAAGGGTCTAAACTCTCCATTCATCCTGTTAAGGGACCTATTATAAACCCTTTTTGTGGTAAGGATATCTGCCAACCAAGGAGTAGAGAACTGCACCAAAAAAAATGGAACGTGAGTTAAATACTATAGAAGAAAACAGAGATCCCCCCCAAAAAATGGACTAGACTTTATAGGTAATATGGGAAGCATGCACCTAGGCACTAACACGTCCCTGGTAGAAAGGACAAGATTGTCAAAGTTATTTCCAACCCTGGGCATCTCTATTTAGAGCAACACTTCTTTGCATGTGTACCCCGGCTTTGAAATTGGCCATGCTTTATCTAGGTGTGCATATATACTCAAATATGCTAACTAGTAATTACGAAGAGCAGTACACACAAAACATAGGTGGACTGGCCCTGGCCGGTTGGCTCAGTGGTAGAGTGTTGCCCTGGCGTGCAAAAGTCCTGGGTTCAATTCCCAGCCAGGGCACACAGGAGAAGCGCCCATCTGCTTCTCCACCCCTCCCCCTCTCCTTCCTCTCTGTCTCTCTCTTCCCCTCCCGCAGCCGAGACTCCATTGGAGCAAAGATGGCCCGGGTGCTGGGGATGGCTCCTCGGCCTCTGCCCCAAGCACTAGAGTGGCTCTGGTCACAACAGAGTGACGCCCCGAAGAGGCAGAGCATCGCCCCCTGGTGGGCAGAGCATCGCCCCCTGGTGGGCGTGCCGGGTGGATCCCGGTCGGGCGCATGCGGGAGTCTGTCTGACTGTCTCTCCCCATTTCCAGCTTCAGAAAAATACAGAAAAAAAAAAAAAAAAAAAAAAAAAACATGGGTGGACTAAAGTCACTGATGCTCTGTATGAAGCGAACCAAAATCATTTTTCTGTCTTCATTCTCCAAAAGAAAAAAAAAAAATGTAGACTTGCAAGGGAACAAGAAAACCATCTGGATCCGAACACCTCCCAAATTTCACATCTCCATCCTTCCCATCCAAACAAGGATTTAGAAGTGCTTTCCCTAAACCAATAATTGAGCGGTGCCTGCCAGTTTCTCCCAGGACCTGGCTGTTCTCAAGCCTTTCCACCGCCTTTATTCCTTTTGCTCTTTGTAATGGGAATAAGAGAAACTGGATGAATTGTACACAGTCGCCAGGGATATCACGGAGGTAAAAGGTGTGTAATAAACTATGTAAAAGGCGGGGGGGTGGGCTTTTCTGAGAAAAACCCACATATAAAAATATACCATCTCGAAAGCTGACAGTTTTATAAATTTGTCCATAAAACAGTAATGCTCAAATTTTTCACTAGCCTAGAAATTGTTTAGCTTTGACAGAAATGACCCAAGTAACAAGGCCTATATTTCAATAAGGAAAGTGAAAAAATACATAAAACGTAGCCAGGATCAATTTCTGCCCACAAATCGAAGGAACTGAGTTACTTCCAGGTAAGACTGAGCCGACATCTAACACAACAGAGCCGTGATGTCCAGAGGATTCTCGGGAAGGCTGTTCTAGGACCCAGCCCTCTGAACCTTGCCACTGCCCTGGCCCGTCTCCATAGCTCCGAGTTTGGTTCTAGTTTGGTCACTGAAACAATGTTCAGACTACCCAGAGTTTGAAAAGATTTAAGAATAAGGAAATATCAGTTAATTCTGAAAGAGGTCTTTCGAGAAAATATCTCAGCCCTGTGAAACAGACCCTCCCATGGCTGAATCTACTCCCTTGAAATAAGTGAGACTATTAAAGGAAGTGCTCCGTGCTCTGTCGGATCATGTATCATGAGGTCAACAGCACAGGTATAGTGGAGACTAATCCCAGGTTCAAATCCCAGCTCGGCCATTACAGCCCAGGTGACCTTAGGAAAGTTATCAGTTATTCCTTAGGCTCAATTTCTGCATCTCTGAAATAGGAATAAGAATACTTCCATGCCGGCCCTCTAGAAAAACAAAACAAAACGTTGTGCCTGGCCTGTGGTGGCGCAGTGGATAAAGCGTCAACCTGAAATGCTGAGGTCGCCGGTTCAAAATCCTGGGCTTATGGCTGAGTAATATTCCATAGTGTATATGTGCCACATCTTCTTTATCCAGTCATCTATTTTTTTTTCTCTAAATAATTTTATTTTTAATGGGGCGACATCAATAAATCAGGATACATATATTCAAAGATAACAAGTCCAGATTATCTTGTCGTTCACTTATGTTGCATATTCATCACCTAAAGTCAGATTGTCCTCTGTCACCTTCTATCTAGTTTTCTTTGTGCCCCTCCCTCTCCCCCTTCCACTTTCCCTCTCCCTCTCCTCCAGCCCCTAACCACCACACTCTTATCTGTAAGGTCGGTGCATAGAGGGATGGTCACGTGGGTAACTCAGACCCGCCCACTTTGGCTAGGACCGCCCACAATCAAGCCCGCCAAAGGAAGCTTCCCAGGAACCACTTGGAAAGAAGCGATCATCTGCCAGCCAGTGAAATTTCACCACGTCGTAGTAGCTCCACTTCCCTAGAGGGACCCTTTAAATATCTCCCATGCGGTTTAATCCGTGTAACTTCCCTAGCCTCCATCTTGCACCTCCATCTCTCTTTCTTTCCTTGGGGCCAGGGAACCTTGCTGGGTGGGGTGTGTGCTCTGTACTCAATAAAGCCGTCTGCTATTCCACACTTTGTGGCTCTAGCCTCTTCCTTCCTTCTCAGTGGGGAAAAATACCTTACATTATCAATGTCTCTCAGTTTCACTTTTATGTCCCACCTACGTATGGAATAATGCAGTTCCTGGTTTTTTCTGATTTACTTATTTCACTTTGTATAATGTTATCAAGATCCCATCATTTTGCTGTAAATGATCCGATGTCATCATTTCTTATGGCTGAGTAGTATTCCATAGTGTATATGTGCCACCCCATTAAAAAATAAAATTATTAAAAGAAAAAAAAAAATCCTGGGCTCGCCTGGTCAAGGCACATATGGGAGTTGATGCTTCCTGCTCCTCCCCTCTTCTCTCTCTCTCTCCCTCTTTCTCTCTCTACTCCTTCTCTCTTCTCTAAAATGAATAAATAAAGTCTTTAAAAAACAAAACAAAACGTTGATGATCAACCATAATATAGGAACTGGAACCCAGCTATAGAGCAGGACTGTCACAGATCTCAAAACTCTGACACCACCAGAAAGCAAGCACCACCAGAGAGTAACCACCACCGACTGCTATGAGATACAAAAATCCCTGCAGAAGAAAAGACGGGGATTAAAGAAGAGAACAATTATTCACAACTTCTCCTTCCGGAGGTGTTTGCTTTACGCCCACAATCTCTAGAAGAGGTGGAGGCTTCAACTCCTTCTATGAACAGGAGCCAACAGGTGACAAACAGGGTGACCAGAGAAGCAGCTCTGGGTCATGTTGTCAGCACTGGCCGGGAAGTCCTCCCACCTCACCCTGTCTAGTGCTCCCTGGAGCACTCTCCTAACCTCTCTGAGACGCCTGAATGCTCAACCATAAACTGAGAGATTTGAAAGGCATATGTTCTAGAAGGTCCACTGCAGCTAATGGAAAACATTCTCATTTTCCACGATTCTACTAAATCAAACAATTAAATGATCAGAAAAAAAATGGCAAGTCAGGTTACCTTTTCCCCGTAGAAACGGAGCTTGCATCCCAGGAAGCTTATGCCTTGTTTGGCAATGAACATCCAGATCCACTGGGCTGGGCACCAGGTGACCCACACTCTGTGTAAAGGCCCCCGCTGGTGCCAAGGGCTGCATGCGGCCTGGAACTAGAAAAATAAAAGAGATTAAATGGAAGGCACAAACACCTGCCTCAAAGCCTGGAGGGAGCCCTAACCATCGTGACAGGCCAGTTGCAGTAATAGTCCTGTCTTTTCCAATAAACCAGCTATTAAACCACTAAGAGACTGATGCCTCCTGTCACATGACTATATCATCTCAACACCTCCTTTGCACATATATGTTTTATTTGCATCACACCTGTACCATCACAGACCAGGAGAAGCAGATTAAACTACGATGAGCACATATGCCACCTCAATCTGACAAGCGGCCTTCTCGATGAAATCAAAGGACTGTGCTAGGGCAGCGCCAGGTGACCACCGAGATGCGAGAAAGCAGGACACATGACATCGAGAACATGAGACACACAGAAATAGAGCAACAAGACACAGGCTTCGTTGGTTGCATTTTCTATCACTACTGATGGATGAAGACCTTCGCCAGCGTGTGTTCAGACAAAGGAAGACCTTCCACTTTAGACCCTTGCTCTGCAATAGTGGCAAAGGAATAGGACCGTGTGGCTTGCCTCCAGTCAGTACATCCACTGCTGAGGCATCTGGACATTAGCATCTGGACACCCCCTCATGTGGGTTCTTGAAGCAGAGCCCGCCAACACAGACAAGGTCGTTGCTGTGACTGATGCAGCGTTCCGATTTGCCTCCCTGACTGTATTAGTGAGGACAATGCTAGCTGCTCTTAAAGAATAGAACAGACTGCTAGCATCCAGTGAGCAAGTTCCTGGCCAGCAGACCACTCTCTGCCACACAGAGATTTAGAAAACCAGGGTCCTTTTATCATCTCATTCTGTCAACACCGGAGTCACCTATATCTGCCCAGGTGACAGAGGAAAGGACGGCAGAAGAGACATAGGCTGCGTACAACTCTGGCCCAGGAAGTCATACTTCTGCCCTTCACAAGAGTGGGCACAGAGCCACACCCGGATGCCAGGAGAACTGGGATAGGAAGTCCCCGAATGGGCACTGGACCCCAAGGTTGATCCTGCACCATGGAAGTTCCAGCACTAAATTTTTGGTGGACAACCAGTCTCTTCTATAATGATATGTCCTCCTTACACAAATGTGTCTACTTGGGAGCTGATTTTAGATTCCAAATATTTTAACTGATACTTTATCACTGACCACAAGCGAGTGTCACATCACATCTTTCTACTTTCTCACGGCCAGTAACTCTGTATGGTTATCACACTAAGTTTTTCTTTTCAAGGTATTGGGGGAGATGGCACTCAACAACAAAGATGCCTCACAGGTGTCTTCTTAGGAGCAGGAATAGGGTCCTTTCTCATAAAGAAAGAGAAACTACTGCTTTTTCTTCAATTTTTTTTGGCCACTCTGCTTCCCAACTTCATACCTAGTATGGTGACAGGCTGGTGGCAGTGTCTGACTATGCCTCAGGAACCTGGGTCATGATGCAAGTATAAAACCAGGGCTGGCCCTGGCTGGTTGGCTCAGCAGTAGAGCGTCGGCCTGGCGTGCGGGGGACCCAGGTTCGATTCCCAGCCAGGGCACACAGGAGATGCTCCCATTTGCTTCTCCACCCCCTCCCCCTCCTTCCTCTCTCTTCCCCTCCCGCAGCCAAGGCTCCATTGGAGCAAAGATGGCCTGGGCGCTGGGGATGGCTCCTTGGCCTCTGCCCCAGGTGCTAGAGTGGCTCTGGTCGCCGCAGAGCGACGCCCCGGAGGGGCAGAGCATCGCCCCCTGGTGGGCAGAGCGTCGCCCCTGGTGGGCGTGCCGGGTGGATCCCGGTCGGGCGCATGCGGGAGTCTGTCTGACTGTCTCTCCCCGTCTCCAGCTTCAGAAAAATACAAAAACAAAACAAAACAAAAAAACTAGGGCTGCCATCAGCATTATCCACAGTCGCTTCTTGCTGGGGCCAAACTCAGGGTCATAACGCACGGCTGGGTGAGAGGAGCTTGGTGGCAGTCAGCGGCTATATAGTCAACGATGACAGTCAGACGGTATGAGAAAGAAACAGAGGGGTTTTTAAAGATGCCTTATTCAACATATCAGTTAAAATCTCAAACTCTTGCTTTACTTACAATTCTTAGTCTAACAGGGACGGCTGGACTACTTAGTGGAGAAAAGACCATAGACTCATAAATGTAAAAACAAAGCAAAACAAAAAAACCAAAACTTTGCCACGTGTAAGACCTGCTCTGAAGAAATCAGGATAGTATTGCATCCCCAGCCTGGTGTTAGGAACCATCACTCCCCAAGCCCCTAACACACTGAAATGACAGTGTCCCTTTTGTCCCTGTGTATGGCTAAGATCATACCAAGATGTGTTTTTATGGGCAGCAGGTAGAAGTGGCTTATGTCACCCAAGTAGGTATCGTGTGACATTCAGCAGAAAAGCAATAGGCAGTTCTTGGAAAGGTAAGTTAGCAAACTGCAAAGAACCTATTTAAAAGTCGAAGCATCCATTTTGATGAGATAATAATATTTGTGCCATAAAAGTACAGAATCTACGAGCTGCAGCTTTTGTCCAGCGGTGCAAATCATTAAAGATCGGAGCTTAGGCTTTTTAACTTCCAAAACGCATGATGTAAAATTTCTGTTGATTATGGAGAGTCTGATTTTCTAGTCAGCATCCACCAAAAGCAGCAACAGAAAATGCCTCTCAGCACAGTTCTGCTGACTTATGATCTCGGCTTTGCCGACGCTCATCTGCTTCTGGGCACAGCTGTTTTCAGAGGGAACAGAGCTTTGTGCAAACGATGCCAGGCTGGCCTCGGAGCAAGAAAGCCCAGAGTAGAGCAGTCAGGGGAATCAGAATTTTATCATTGGAGCCCAGAATGTGGACCATCACCTGCAATTTCAGATACCTGTGATCATTCATGGCTCACTCTTTGCGGAGATACACTACCTGGAGCCATTCTCAGAAAGAGGCTATGACAACCCAGTTATTTGGGTCCTTGCAGACTTCTGTGAGCCTGCCAAGAAGAGGAGCCAATGTGAGGATAATGAAGAAGGTTGTGGAATAGCACAACACCTCCTCTCTCTCTCTGCTCATCCTCAAAGAGAAAACTGCACCCGAGTTGATAATTACAAGATTAAAATCCATGTGAGTTTCTTGTTCTTGTTGTGTTGCTATTGAACTCAACAGGGAAGATTTCTATTTAAAAAAAAAAAAAAAAAAAAGCATAATGAATCCATTCTGTAGGCTACTTGGTAGAGAGTAGAATTTGAGAACTAACCATCTATGAGTCATCAACAAGAGCAGGACCTTCGGGAAACTACAGTGTGTCTGTAAAGTCATGGTGCGCTTTTGACTGGTTACAAGAAAGCAACAAAAGATGATAGAAATGTGAAATCTGCACCAAATAAAAGGAAAACTCTCCCAGTTTCATACCTATTCAGTGCATTTCGACGTGGGCTCACACATAGAGTTTTTAGGGCTCCTTAGGTAGCTATCCCGTATAGCCTCTACAGATTCATCACTGACTGATGGCCTACCAGAACAGGGTTTCTCCACCAAACTGCCGGTTTCCTTCAACTGCTTATCCCACCCAGTAATGTTATTCCTATGTGGTGGTGCTTCGTTATAAACGCGCCGATATTCATGTTGCACTTTGGTCACGGATTCAAATTTAGCGAGCCACAGAACACACTGAACTTTCCTCTGTACCATCCACATCTCGACTGGCATGGCCGTGGGCTGCTCCGCTGTATACACGGTGTTACGTCATCATCTGTGCATGCGCACATGCTGCCACATCATCCTACAGAAACTGGGAGGGTTTTCCTTTTATTTGGTGCAGATTTCACATTTCTTTTGTTGATTTCCTGTGACCGGTCAAAAGTGCACCATGACTTTACGGACACACTGTATATAAAAGAAACAGGCCCCCTAAAGAGCAACATGTTTCTTGGGACCCAACAGAATACAGAATATTTCCCAGGAATCCACCTCCTCCATGCAGGACCCCAGGCTGAGGGCTACCATCTGCTAGAATCCTACATTTCCAGACTTCTTAAGGGCAGGATTCGATTCATGAGGCAAAGTATAAATTGGATTGTTTAAGAACAAAGGCTTTGGATTAAGTCTCCCTTGTTTTATATTTTGTATTTTTTTTTTCTGAAGCTGGAAACGGGGAGAGACAGTCAGACAGACTCCCGCATGCGCCCGACCGGGATCCACCCAGCACGCCCACCAGGGGCGATGCTCTGCCCACCAGGGGGCGATGCTCTGCCCCTCCGGGGCGTTGCTCTGTTGCGACCAGTCCACTCTAGCACCTGGGGCAGAGGCCGAGGAGCCATCCCCAGCGCCCAGGCCATCTTTGCTCCAATGGAGCCTCGGCTGCAGGAGGGGAAGAGAGAGACAGAGAGTAAGGAGGGGAGGGGGGTGGAGAAGCAAATGGGCGCTTCTCCTGTGTGCCCTGGCCGGGAATCGAACCCGGGTCCCCCGCACGCCAGGTCGATGCTCTACCGCTGGCCAGGGCAAAGTCTCCCTTGTTTTATATCATGGCTTCTTCACTTACTGTGTAACAGTCAGTAAGTTACCTAATTCCTATGAAGTCTAATTCACAGATGGGAGCAGAAGAGCCAGAGATAGATGGTTTTAGAGTTAATAGTGATTATCTCTTGGCAGAGGGACTGAGCATTGAATTATTTCTGTTGAATGTATCTGCATTTTTTCAAAGATTTTTACAATTGAGCATATATTCCATTTTTTTCAATAAGAAAAACATGTTATATAATAAACTTAACTAAGGAAACTGGAACTTACATGAAATAATAGTTTTAATAGAGCAATGTTTGATAAATCCAAATGATAGTCAGATCCCAATGTTTTCCCTTTAAATATTGTAAATAAATGCCAAAAGTCAATTTAAGATAAGTTAATGGGCTTAATGTTTTTAAATTTTTGACTGATTGATTTTAGAGAGAGAGGAAGGGAGACAGAGTGAGAGAGAGGGCAGAGAGACATGTGGATTTATTGTTCTACTTACTTATGCATTCATTGGTTGATTCTTATATGTGCCCTGACCGGGGATCGAACCTGTAACTTTGGTATACTGGGACAACACTCTAACCAACTGAGCTACCCGACCAGGGCTGAGCTTAATTTTAAGTACATGTAGAGGAAAACAAAACCAGGGCACAATGTAACAAATTAAAATAGAAACCCTCCCTCATCTCCCACCTGGTCACCGAATCCCATTCCTCGAGGCCATGCTGGCCTGGTAACTGGCTCCGGTGACAGCTACACGCCTCCGGTGACAGCTGCACGCCTGCTGCACCAGACTCTGGGCGATTACCCAGATACAGACCTCCCAGGCTTACCACGAAACCGTCCTTCCAAAAGATTCCGGCAAAATAAAACATTCTGTTGGAATGTTTTTTAACAAGCTATTCAAACGCAGAAAGGACACGGCTTTCAAAGTCAGGAGCCCATTCCAGGAACCCTGCTGAGATTCTTGGCTTGTTCTCCTAAAGCCTAGACACAGAACTCAGCTGATAGAGGCGGCCCTGCTTCAGAAGGGCTGCCTGACTGAGCACAGAGGGCGCATCGACTGACCTGATCATTATGGGACCTCTGGAAGATAAAAAAAACACATGTCATAAGATTGCCCATGACCTCCCATAGAACCGAGACATCTACAACCCCAGGCAGACCAACAGAACTACCGAACAGCCCCCTAAATAAGAGAATCGGGGGCTGGGGACAAGCCCTGGCAGAGACCATGGATCTTGTGATTGACTGTGAGAAAATTAATTGAAGTGCTGGAGAAAAACTGCTCTGGTCCCTGATTTCTAAGTGATTTCAATATATTTTGAATGACAAGCCACAAATATGCCACTCTACAGAGAATGGCAAATACACCCTCCAAAAGACAACTCAAGCAAGCATGGAAACACTAGCTGTGTATGAGATTCTTAGCATCTAAAACAGGGGTCCCCAAACTTTTTACACAGGGGGCCAGTTCACTGTCCCTCAGACCATTGGAGGGCCAGACTAAAAAAAAAAAACTATGAACAAATCACTATGCACACTGCACATATCTTATTTTAAAGTAAAAAAACAAAATGGGAACGAATACAATATTTAAAATAAAGAACAAGTAAATTTAAATCAACAAACTGACCAGTATTTCAATGGGAACTATGCTCCTCTCACTAACCACCAATGAAAGAGGTGCCCTTTCCAGAAGTGTGGTGGGGGCCGGATAAATGGCCTCAGGGGGCCGCATGTGGCCTGTGGGCCATAGTTTGGGGACCCCTGATCTAAAAGTTAGGCTACTGAGGCACCCATAGAGACAGTACACAGCCAAATGTTGCTCTGTCCTTAGCCCTCCATAGCTGTAGAGCCACTAACCCTATCATCATAATTGAATGATCTATCAGAATACTTGTAATCAGCTATTAAATATTAACTATCAGCTATTTTCATTCGCGCTGAATAAATCCAAATCAACTCTTAGTACTATCAATCAAGAAGCCATTCATAAATGTAAGCTAGAATCCCAAAATAACAAAACTTAGGAAAAACTAATGAGAAAATGAGACATTGGGCTGAAAACAAAAACAACCAATCCCTGTCAACAGGACTGGTGAAGAATATTTAGTAGAAATTTAAATATATTATAAACATCTTCAAGACATTTGATAGGAGGTCACAGCTATAAAGCGGCATTGTGAAAAGCAGTAATCACAGTCTGCAAATTAAAATATGGCTGCTAATTCTTTTTTAAAAAATGAAATGAACCAACTTGATACCAAAATGGACATCAATTGAATTTTAACAAGCTAAAAATCTATCGAATGGACAGAAGTAGAAATCTTCATAAGAGAAGTGACAACTATCATGAAAGATAGGCCGATATTAGAAAGCTAATACCTGTCTAACATGAGTTCCAAAAAACGAATAAAAAAATATGGAGAGGAAATATAAAATAAAACAAATAAAAATAAATTTTTCTTAAAGAAATTTTTCACAAGGTATAGCCCACTGTGGGAAAGACAGCTAATTGTCTATCAGTATCCATGTTTCCTTTCTTCTTTTAATAGAAACCCTGAGACTTTCAGCTCATAACAGACCAGGCTAAATAATTCTCCATTCCTTCTTGCAAACTGGTCATGTGACAAAATCCTGACCAACAAGATGTGGATTGGAAGGATACCTGTAACTGTGGGCCAGGCTTTGAAAGAAAAGAATAATGCCTTCTACCTTTGCTCTCCCTTACCCATTGGTGGGTACACAAAGGTGATACAAAAGACGCTTTAGACCAGTGATCAGCATATAAAAACATGCTGACTTGGGCCTGACCTGTGGTGGCGCAGTGGATAAAGCATCAACCTGGAAATGCTGAGGTCGCCAGTTCGAAACCCTGGGCTTGCCTGGTCAAGGCACATATGGGAGTTGATGCTTCCTGCTCCTCCCCCCTTCTCTCTCTCTCTCTCCTTTCTAAAATGAATAAAAAAATAAATAAAAAAAACATGCTGACTTGTTTACTTACTGTCAGTGTCTGCTTTTGCACTACAATGGCAGAGTCAAATGGTCCATCCATAAAGTCTAATGTATTTCTTATTTGGCCAGTGACAGAGGGAATTTGCCAGCCCCTGGTTAGAATGTTATAAAGACTGACAACACTGTGGTGATGATGATATAAAGCAACTGAAGTACTCAGGCATGGCCATTTGGAGTGTAAAGTGTTCTAAAGCTTTTTGGAAAACAGTTTTGATCAAGTTAAATATACAGCTGCCTTGTAAACCCATCAATTCCATATCTGCATATTCCAAAAATGAGTATCTATATCCACAAGGAGACACGTTCAAGACTGCTCAGAGAAGTTTTCGTTATTATAATCCAAAATGGATAAACAAAGTGTGATATGTTCATACAATGAAAGACTACACTACTAGAACACCCAACCACGTGAGTGACACCCAGAGCTTATAAAAAAAGACACAAAGGAAAATTTACTGCATGCTTTTACCTATATAAATTCTGCAAAAGGAAAAATTAACTTATGATGATAAAAATCAGAAAGGTTGATGTTTGTGGAGGGTGGGTATTGATTGACTGGAAAGGTCATAAGGAAGCCTTTTTAGGCGCTAGAAAGTTCCCTAACTTGGTCTTAGTTGTAGTTACAAAGGCACATTTGTAAAAATTCACTTAAAGTTTGTGTGCTTTGTTGTTTATATAACAAACATGTTTAAAAGCTGAGGAGGTAAGCAAAAATATAAAATCAATATATTTTGTAGTTAATACAGAGTTAATTGTTGTTGATTAATTTCTGGCATAGGAGCAGATCATAGGATTAAACATAGTTCCTAAAAAGTAAGACTTAAAAAATGTCACAGGCTAGAATAGCAGATAAGCATTTCTAAATCATGAGTGAAAATAAAGCAACAGCAGCATTCAACAAATATCCTGATGTTTAGCAAAAACAGTAAGGCACCAGAAATGCACACAGTAGGAGTCTATTCAGATAAATTTCAGGAAACAGACAGATTGAAAGGACGTATGTTAGGAACGCATGCGTAGGGGGTGACACTACATAGGAGAACAGGGAAGTGAGTGTCATTAAGTGAGGAGAATAGCCACCGTAGGCAGCCAGAGAAAGGGCTGTGATAAGGAACCGACAGGGGAGAGGCCATTTCTTGATCTCCATGATGACTCACTGATGGATGCTCATGTCATTACGATGTCAAACGTCATGTCAGTTTCAGGCACTTTTCTGAATGTATGCTTTATTTTAGATAACAAAAGGTTTAAAATGAAGTAAAGCCAGAGAGGATTTGAATAGCAACGAGGTTCATTCACTACTTATTCACATGTGTTCTATCTTCATATATGGGTATAAATATAAAATATGCAGATAGATTCAACATAATAAATACATATCAAGATAATACACTGCTAAAAAAAAGATAATACGCTGCTCACAAAAATTAGGGGATATTTTATAGCTTCATAGTCATTTTAAAATAACCCCTAATTTTTGTGAGCTGTATATATAATGTATAGTTATATACATATACACATACATACATGTGTGTGTGTGTGTGTGTGTATGTACCAAACAGAGAAGATGCGTTCTTTTCAATATGTCCATAAAACCTTTTAGAGAAGTGTGTCATACACTAACTAGGTCAGGGCAGATTCCATCAGTGCCGCAAATCAGCGATGGTTGTCTCCCATGCTTTCACTTCCCAGCTGGAGTTAGGGTGTGTCATCCTGTCATTTCTTATCGGGTATATGGTATGGGCAGGGAAGGTGACTTATCTTCCTGTTCACATGTTCTAAGACACTGGCCATCACACCTGTCCACATCTGATGTAGAACAGAGCATTACCCAGAAAGTGTGGTCTCTGACCTGGATGCCGTCACTGAAGTATCTCTGGAGTGTCTTTCTTAGAAACTAGTACGAGAAGAAAAGTGGTCTTCGGTAGCCAAAGAAACAAGTGAGGACAAAGATGGCTAACAGATTACCAAGAATCTTTCCCCGCAGTGGGGAGATGTCTCAGAGAAGTGGCTGGTCAGCCAGGGACTACATTTTCCAGTGTTACTGACCATTAGATGCAGTCCTGTGACTAAGTTCTAGCCAACCAGCTGTCTACAGAATTGAAGATCCCTACTTTATGGCCTGATGTATAACCACCTCCCAGACAGTCTTTCATCCATCTTCTTTCCACCTTGCAGCTGGCTAGAATGGAGGGAATCCCCTAAGGTGACTTTAAAAGTTATTTGTTAAAAAGAACAAAGCCTCCATCAGCCACCCCCTTGAAGCTTTCTACCTACACAGTACTATTATGTGGGCAAGGAAGAAGCTTTTATGGTATCAGAGCCATCATTCATTTGGGGCCTATTTGTTAGAACAGCTAGCCTACACTAACTAATGCAAGGGTAATGCTAGTACCTACCTCACAGTGTGGTTGTGGAAATTAAATGAAATTATGAAAGAAAAAAAATGTAGTGCGGTGCCTTGCACATCATAAGGTCTCAGTGTATGTCAGCTAAGTGAGTACCCGGGAAATTGTGACAAGGATCTTAGAGTCTTCAAAATGACTAAGTTTCAAGAGATGATCTCTTGAAAATACAGGGAAGTGATTGATGACAGGCTACCTAGTCCATTTCTTCCCGTTAATCACTCCTTCCTCCAAAGAATCCTCTGGGATCGGTTATTTGAGTAGCACAGTAGGCAGTGGAAGCACATTTGAGCAAACAGAGCTACGAAGCAAGCTGGAATATGCTAACCATCAGGGGCAGTGCTGGACCAGCTGGAGGCTGAGATGAGCCCCTAACGTCAGCGAGCAGAAGGGAGGAAGGCGTACGTCAGCATGTGTGCAGAGGTGAAGTGAGTCCTGCTTCCTCTCTTGTGGCTTGCAGCAGGCATGTGTGCAAACACAGGCACGCACACACACTCTCTCTGAGAGATTGCTGAACTGCACAGGATGGGTGATTTTATTGACGAGTCTCTCAAATCATCACTAAAACAGAGGAAACTGTTAACGTCACAGCTGGAATCAGAGGGAGTGATGGCAGTTGTCTCGCCCTTCTCTTGATGATAAATGAGCCTTCCCCTCCTCACCTGAATCCTTGACCCAAACTCAGAGCTGTGCCGGTGACCCAGGTAGACCTTTGAGAAGAAAAACAGCCACACTCACAAACGCCTAATGAAGCTTGTCTCAACTATTACTATTGCTCCCTGTCATTCTAACTAGAATTGATTTGCTTAGGTATCTTTTTTTTTTCCATAATCAGCCTAGCAGACAAAAATATCTAATATAAATTAAACATGTCTCTCCCTCTCACATTTCACCAGCTCTGTTTTCCCATGTTTATTTTCAACTTTCTATAAAACTTCATATTCTCCTTTTTTTTTTATGTTGGAATTAAGCAAATAAGTGTCTGGCCTCTATGAATTTTGTAGGTAAAAGGGAACATTTTTTGCCCCCTCAACATTATCTTTTTCTACTAAGGCACAAATTTCAGTTGACTGAGAGGGACATGGCTGAACCCTCTTTAGCAACAATTGGGAAGCCACACGAGGGCTTAGCACAAAGTACGTGGCCATGATCGACTACAATGTTCGTGTATTTATTCTCGGTAAGATTCAAGGTAGAATGATACATAGAAAATTCCAGAAAGCGAGGTATCTAGCCTAACGTACAGATTTAGATAACAAACACAGATAGGGACATGGACACAGGTATTGATTGATACAGGTCTTACAAATCTCAATCCTTCAGAGAAGACAACACAACCACATATCAAAGTACCTTCCTCACAATTGCTTGGACCTGGCTGTTTCCTACAACCATCTACTTGAAACTCCTGTTGCAGCACAGAGAGATAAAATTAAACACCTCCCCCAGGGAGAGAGAGAACAAGAGCTCTTAGAAGTACGGGCCTGAGGTTTCTGTGTTCCTCTCACAGAGCCGGACTCCGCGGGAGGCCCTTGAGCCCGCGATTCTACGGGAAGCCCTGTGCTCTGTGGCCGCCTGGATGTCTTTCTGCGACAATGGCAAGGTGTATGTTAACAGCCCGTAGTAACAAGACTCCATTCTTTCCAGGACATAACATCTCAGAAGGACTCCGGGCTGCCCGGGGGTGGCAGAGAGCTCCATTCACCGCCGTCTTTGTGAGGCGTGACCACCTGACCCGGGATGAAAGGGGAGGAATCGGCTCCGGGGAGGAAGGGCTTTCTCTCTTTCAACTTTCTGAACTTTTCTAGGTCTGTGGAGGTCCAAGCCATGGAATCAAGGAAGCTCAAAAAGAAAGCAACAAAAGATAGCTACACATCAAAAGAGCCCTCTCTCCACTGCACAGCTCCTGCTGTTCTGGTTTCATTAGGCACCGGTGTCATCTGAGTGGGTGGCGGTCCCTCGGCCCCCGGAACAGAGTCAGCGCCGTGTCCTGCGGAGCGGGTCCGTCCTGCGCAGGCGTGGGCTGGCTGCTGGCCGCATCCTGCATTTCCTTTCCGTCAGTTTCCTTCCTTGCTTTTTCTCTCTGTGGGGCTGGGATCTGGGGTTTCCTCTGTCCTCTGACCACCGGGGGCCTTTGGGACAGTGAGGACCCCTGGACACACTCATCCCCATAGAAGCATCTTCTCCCCGAGGTATGGCACCCAGTTGGGACCCTCCGTTGCCCACCCACCCCACGTGCTCTCCTTTGGGTCCCTCACAATCACTTATTTCTCTAAAGGGGGTTGTGTAGTCAAAGTTCTCTGGTTGTATAAAACGGAAACTCACTTCCAACAAAGGAGAAGGAATTTCTGGAAATGATGGAACTGGGTTAGCTCATGAAAATAAAGAGCAGGGTCACAAAAATCAAGCAGGATCTAATTTTCATAGGGCCCAAAGCTTAAATAGCAGTGCATGGGAAGAAGGACTTGGTGATCTCTCTTATTTCACAATCTAAATTAAGTATGAAAGTGAATTTTTACCAAGGATAAAAAAAAAAATCGAAGCAAGCTGCAAATTTTTCAGTGTTGACAGATGTCAAAAGTATCACAAAACTCCAGAAGAATATCTTAATTTAAAATAATAAACTGGCTGATAACACTTCTGTAATAACTTTGTCCTATTCCTTTTATCTGCTTGTTCTTTGATCACCTTTCCAAATGACAATAATTTTGTACTGTAAGTTTCTCTATAAGAATAAAAAGACAGTTCCACCTTTCTTCTAATAGAGTGGATAGAAATTCATCGCTGACGTTGGGATGCAGAAAAAAAAAATGCAACATCACACACAGGTGTGCTCCCTGATTGTAGGACTGACACCTGCCTTTGCGCTATTAAGAAAGAAACTCTGACAAATCATATTTTGCATGATTCCCAACAAAAGAAAAGATTCATGGCATCTTTAGATTTCCTAAATTGCATAATCAGATACATTCTTCCACACTTTCATTTGGACTAAATGGCAATAAAAACCGAATCCTCTTGTCATAATTTTATATTGTTGATTACTGAAATGCACAAAATTATTCCAAATCTTCCTTCTCCTCCACTTTCCAGATTCATCTGTTACTAGGGACTATACAGTATGTGTGTATAACAACCTGGGAATTTCTGGGAGTCACTACTCCTGGCTGCTAGTTCCTGCCTGGAATGCAAACGTAATGGCCAGAGCGACAGCAGCCACCTTGGGGAAGAAGGCAAGAGAATTACAGAAACTTCATGCTCACATCTTAAACCACTGATCTAACACCAAGTACCACCCACCTTCAGACATTTTTGCGTAAGAAAAACAAAAGAAACCTCTTTACGCCAATGACAAATTCAGCTTTCTGCTTAAAGGGAAGTGCTAACACAGGGGTCCCCAAACTACGGCCCGCGGGCCACATGTGGCCCCCTGAGGTCATTTATCTGGCCCCCACCGCACTTCTGGAAGGGGCACCTGTTTTATTGGTGGTCAGTGAGAGGAGCATAGTTCCCATTGAAATACTGGTCAGTTTGTTGATTTAAATTTACTTGTTCTTTATTTTAAATATTGTATTTGTTCCCATTTTGTTTTTTTACTTAAAAATAAGATATGTGCAGTGTGCATAGGGATTTGTTCATAGTTTTTTTTATACTCCGGCCCTCCAACAGTCTGAGGGACAGAGAACTGGCCCCCTATGTAAAAAGTTTGGGGACCCCTGTGCTAACAGATCCATTCATGGGTCACTTCCTAAAGTAGCTTATTGCCTCCAACTAAATATTTACTAACTTATGTTCCTAAACTAGCTTTTGTTGTTTCCTGATCTCACAATTTGGGAAAAATATTAGTCAATGGCTCTGGAAAATTGAAAATCTTTACCAAAAGAAATCATACTAGGTTTCTTAGACCCATTGCAAAAAATTAATATATTATGCATTTGTAGAGAAGGGAAGTGTTTTTAAAGAGGCAAATGAAATAAATAAAGTCACAAATCTGAAGAGTATCATAAACAGTAATTGGGGAGAAAAGTCCTTAGAGACAACAGTCTTTACATTTAAAGGCCCTGTGTGGTCCACAAACCTTCCTGTGTCAACCAACCAGCTTGGCCATGTTAGAGGAAAAGGCCATAATAACGTGAAAAGGAAGGCCACTCAGTCCTGACTTAGAGGTTTTTTTCTCCTAGTCTATGGCCAGGAAGGTATCTGTGCCACCCCACCAAACAGAAGAGTACAGGAGAGATCAAGGCCATGAAAAGGTAATGGGCAGAAGACAATCTCACCCAGATTACATCCCATAAAACGGAACTGGCAACATCTGCTCAATCTAGTGTAGATAAACAGTGAACTATTTTCCAGCTCATTAACTGAGAGGATGAGATATTAAATAAACCCCAGGGGCCTGCTGCTTTGTTACGATGTTTAAGACTGGTCCCAGACTTGCTGCATTAGCTAATCTTTATAATGGTTTAAGAATCTAAACCAGGCA
The DNA here is from genome assembly GCF_036850765.1 of Saccopteryx bilineata. NCBI lineage: Eukaryota > Metazoa > Chordata > Mammalia > Chiroptera > Emballonuridae > Saccopteryx > Saccopteryx bilineata. Next base: position 185,532,718 of record NC_089493.1, on the reverse strand, counting down.
CCCCCAAACTACAGCCCAAGGGCCGCATGCGGCCCCCTGAGGCCATTTATCCGCCCCGCCGCACTTCCGGAAGGGGCACCTCTTTCATTGGTGGTCAGTGAGAGGAGCACTGTATGTGGCGGTTCTCCAACAGTCTGAGGGAGAGTGAACTAGCCCCCTGTGTAAAAAGTTTGGGGACCCCTGAACTCTTACACAATTCTCCTCTCTATTTCACACACACACACACACACACACACACACACACACACCCAAATGGCTTAAACCAAAAGTTCCTGCTTAATCTGACTGCCTCTCTAATTACTAGTCACTTAGCTTAAATTATTAAGCATGTCTTCAACTGTGATATATGATACTTGTAGGTCTCCAAGCAGGATTCGAATAGAATTATCTAATTCTATTAGCTGCAAACAACTGCCCTTTAAATATTTATTAGCCAGCTTGCATTTATTGAAGATAGATTGGAGTGTCAGCAAACCTCTGGGTTCCCTCTTCCCCGAGCTCTGTCACAAGAAAGGCTCAACCAAACCTGCTCATCAGAATCGGGCCTATTGATCAACTGCCAATTACTTGTTTCATCAAAATCGATGGAAATAAAAAGAGTTTAGAACTTACAAGGCACGGTATGGATTTTTTTAAGTACTTGGTTAAATAAGTAAATTGGTTAAAATCTACCTAACTTGATTTTGTAAACACCTAACGTTTATTTTACCGTGGCAAACCCTGTTGGCAGTTAAAAAAGTTAGATTTTCTCTTTCAGACCAGTGAATTGTATTTTTAATAAAGGCATTAAGGAACTGTCAGTTTTAGCAACCCAGGAGAGATGCTTTTTGATGCCATGTTTTCAGATTAAAATGCCTTCTTTCTTAGCACCACACGAGAGATAACCTGACACCTTTGGCAGACAGCCTTTCCTCAGATGGTAAGCATTGTGGGCAGTTTTAGACAATTAGATTATGCAAGATGGCAACTGTTCATTCACTAAAAATGTAAGAACCATCTGGATTCTCCCAGAGGAGCTGGGGAAAATGAACAAGGGAAGTCACTCCTCTGCACAAACCACTTTAACACGACTTGTTCAGAACCCAAATTTTCAACCTTTTCAATCAATGCTTAACAGCAAAAGGCCATCATGAAGAAATAAAAAAGAAGGGGATGAATGTCATCTCACTCGTGTTCAATTAGTTTCTCAATAATCAAAGAGGGTCAGGCCAAAGGAAAACGGGAATTACTGTAGCAAACAGTAAGTGCTGGTATATAATTTTGCTTCCTGGTTGTTGTATTTAAGGATTCAACCTCAGACAGCTGTCCTGTAGGTTGATTTTGAGAAAATGCTCTGGGCTAGAGGCAAAAATAATTGAGATAGGCTGAAAATCAGCGCTAGGGATCTCTGGTCACTAAAAAGAATGCAACAGGGAAATAAATTTTGTTATATTCATACACTGGAAATAAAGTATTGCAACATATGGAAAGACAATTACAACATGGAAAATGGATTGATTCTGTAAACATGTTGAATGAAAGAAAAAGAAAAGAACAACAGATTCTATATGATTTAATGTACATAACATTTCATTTTAATTTATTTAATTTTCTTAAGTGAGAAGGGGGGAGGCAGAGAGACAGACTCCCACATGCACCACCAACCAGGATCCATGGGCAAGCCCCCTATGGGGTGATGCCCTGCCCATCTGGGAGCTTTGCTCCATTGTTCAGCAAAGGAGCTATTTTAGCACCTGAAGCAAGGCCATGGAGCTATACTCAGCGCCCAGGGCCAACTTGCTCCAATTAAGCTATGGTAGCAGGAGGGGAAGAGAGAGAGAGAGAAAAAGAAGGGAGAGGGGGTGGGGTGGAGAAGCAGATAGTCACTTCTCCTATTTGCCCAGACCAGGAGTCAAACCCAAGACATCCACACTACAGGCTAATGCTCTACTGCTGAGCCAACCAGCAGGGCTATACATAACATTTAAAAACAGGTAACATTAAGCTATGTTTTAAGTAGAATAACATGTTTATGTCACCTTTTGGAGTGGGAAAAAGGGTAGTGACTGGGAAGGGAGATTTTGAAGTGCTTGGTCTAAAAGCCGGTTACATAAATCTCATTACTTGGGAAAGATTTTTGAACTATTCTAAAAGTATGTTATTCTTCAGTAAAATGTTAACTTTCTAAAAAGTAGAGTAACTTTTTGGAGGGGGAGGGGCCTTAGGCAAGTCGCTTATCTCTGGACCTTGACGTTTCCCTATCTGTGAAATAAGCATATGACAAGATGGTCTTCAGATTTCTAAAGCGAAACATGCTGTGAGTCTACAAAAGATCACTAATCTCGGACAAAATGGATCAATAAGTCTAGAATGGCATCAACCCCATTTTCAGCACTCAGATACCTTCCTCTACACCCTCAACCTGCTCTACCCTTTACTTAAATAGTGAAAAGCAGTTTTTTAGCAGCATACATACATAGAGAACACCCCCTCCAGATACATAAATAGATTATAGGTAGATAGATACCTATATCTGTTGTAAGGTATCAAAAGTTACAGAATTAATAATAATATTTTAGGAAGCTTAAAAAACATTTTGTTAATTTGGGCTAGGACAGAGAGATTTTGTAGATGGGATTTCTATGCTTGTGTGATTAGCATAAAACCAGGATGGCCGATGGCATTGTATTGTAAATGCAGAAGGGAAGGAGAGTTGGATTCTCTGACCTCCTCCCACACCTGTGAGGAAGTGAGTGAATTGCTAGCCAGGTGCAGGAAGAGAAAAGATTAAATTAAACCTTTTCTTATATTGATGGGCCATTTACAGGCATTTGTCCCCATGGAAACTACCCCTCCCCTCCTGAAAGCATGTAGTTAATGTATATATCTCTGAACAAAGGAATGGCAGGTGAACACTAGAAAATATAGGAATATCTTTTAATATGTAGAGTGACATTTTTACTATTATATTACCTTGTAAGTTTTAATGTGTAGAAACATCTTTTTATGAACCCTATAGACCAGGGGTCTCAAACTCAACTCAGCATGTGGGCCGCAGAGCAAGATCACAGCCGTTCGGTGGGCCGCACTAGGTCTACAAAAGGCAACTGTTATGCAACACTTTTCTCACTGCAGTTGAAAACAAAAAAAAATCAGTACAACATTGTTTGGCGGGCCGCATGCGGCCCGCAGGCCGCGAGTTTGAGACCCCTGCTATAGACAAATGTTATAAACTTGCTAATGAATTGTATCCCATTCCCCCTTCATCCTTTTCCCAAACCTGTATAGGTGAAAAGAAAGGTTATAAGCTTATACCGTGATGTCAGGCTTTTTCCTCACCCATGTATAATTAAGGGTATATAACCAGCCCCTAGAATATTAATCAGACACACGATTTGGGACTGCTGCCCCATGTAAGATATATGTGGCTGGCATATTTAAGAAATTTCCTCCTTTAATAAAACTCTTCAAAACTCATCTGGACTTGGTGTCTCTACGAAAACCTGCAGAATTGAGGATTGGGTATTTTACAACATATCCATTCATTCATTCATCCATGTATACAAACATACATAGAAAAAGATATTCTTGTAAAACCAAGCAAAAAGGAGGGGTGGAGAACTTTCTCACTCTCAAGAATCTGCCCTTCGAGTTTCTTTCATTTCTTCATTCACATGGAAGTATTTTATCTTTGAGTTATTTTAGCCCAAAAGAGTCCAGGGTTCTGACATGAGACAGGAATGGGCTTCTAAGAAATGTAAAAAAAAATCATGCCCTAAAATATCTAAAAGATCTCCTGGGTACCGCACACTAAATGCCCCGAAGCTTTCACCACGAGAGCATCGTCTTAGATTGGTCAGCTCTCTACTTAGCAGAGAGCTGGCCTCTGAAGGTGTGAAAAGCACACGAGCTTTGTCCACAAGGGAGAGAATGCCGGCGGTCAGGAGCCTGAGTCGTCTCTAGCACAGAGGATGCTGAAAACCAGTCCCCAGGTGGCATTTCCAGACCAGCCCAGAACCAAAAAGCAAGAGAATGCTACAAGAAAACAGGATTCAAGTATTCTTCCAAACATCATTTCCCACCTAACACCAACTTAGTTCTGATTTTCCTCATGTTTCTATAGGAAAATATATATATGAATTTCACCATGCAATAGGAAATTCCACCAATGGCCTCTTTTCCCTAAACAACCATAACAAATGAACGAACTGTTCATTTTTTAAACTGTTAGTTATATAGAGAACAGAAGAAAAGGACAGCTCAAAATTTCTCTTCACTCATTGTAGAAAACGGAGCATAGATCTCTCCGCTCGCAGAGTTTTACAAGGATATACTGGAGACTCATTGGGGAATGAGAAAATGTCACCAATTCACAGACAAAATAATAGACAAAAAGGAACCTAAATCCCTCCAGGATGAAATATTACAACTCTTAAATTCCCTAATAGTGTATCTCTTTAAAAGACAAAATAAAGTACAAATTAAGAATTGTTCTTCGGAGGAAGATCCCTCGATTATGTTGTCAGGAAACAGATCATCTGTCATTTCTCCTTAGCTCTCGTGGAGAGCGGGTGTGTCTGGAGAATAGGCAATGAGCAGCTTCACTGCTGCTGCCTTTTACAGATCTTCAACAGGGACCCAAAGCAGTTCCTGAGCAAGGCACAAGCCCCTCTAGAGAATAAACCCTGACCAGGCGGGAGAAAGCTGCCTGCAGACACCTCTGTTTTATGCTGTCCCAGCCGGGCCCGGGGTTCTGCCCTCTCCTTCAAAGTCAGAGGGCTGCGCTACCATCTAGGGAAGGGTGGGGCAGAAGTCTATCTTGAAGGTATTTGTTTAGGAATCAATGTGCTTCTCCAGCCTGCAAAAACAGAGGCAAGTGTACAAATACTGCTCAACTCATAAAAAAAAAAAAAAAAAAATCCCCGGGATCGAAGCCTAGTATATAAAGATCATGGGATAAAACGTGCTTCTTCATTCCCAGAAGGCAGAAGCAAGCTGGGAGAAGAGACAGGAACACAAACAAGGGCGTGGAAGAGGAAAAGTAGAACTGCGGCCGCCCGCGGCTGGAATCATTCCATCCAGAGCTCAGAGCTGCCCAGATGCTGGGGCTCACACAGGCTGCTGTCCCTTGAGGACTGTGGGGCCTGAGATGTCTAGTTTCCCCACCCCATATCTAAGAAAATATAAGCTTTATCTGTGTACATGGTTGTCAGGTGAATGACTACACTTCCCAGAATTCCTTAAAGCTAGTTGTGGTATTAGACCAGGTACCAGCCAATAGGAAATATGAGCACAGGTCCCTTGTGCAACTTCCTGGTCAGACCCTTAAGAAATAAGGCATATGCAATTCTATTCTTCCTTCCTTCCATCCATCTTTCCTTTTTCCCTTCCTTCCTTCCTTCCTTCCTTCCTTCTTTCCTTCCCTCCCTCCCTCCCTCCCACTGAAATTCAGACAAAATAGTGAGAGCAAATGCACCCATCATAGATCAAGAGTAAGCAGGCACATGCTAAAAATCCAAGAGTGGCAACATGGTAGGTGCTGGCTCCCCACAAAATAGATCCTCCATACAAGCCCTAGACTGCTTACAGTCATTAACGGAACCAATATTCTAAAGCTTACCACTGCTATTGCTCAGTTCTTCTTCTTCTTCTTTTTTTATTTTTGGTGAGAGGAGGGGAGATAGTGAGGCAGACTCCTGCATGCACCCTGACCAAGATCTATCAAGCAACCCCATCCAGGGATGATGCTCAAATACTAAGCTATTTTTAACACCTGAGGCTGATGCCCTCCAATGGAGCAATCCTCAGCACCCAGGGCCATGCCCAAACCAATCAAGCCACTGGCTATGGGAAGAGAAGAGGGAGAAAAGGGGGAGAAGGAGAGAGGGAGAAGCAGATGGTTAGTTCTCCTGTGTGCCTTGACCAGGAATTGAACCCCAGACATCTATATGCCAGGCTGACACTCTATCCACTGGGCCACTGGCCAGGGCCTGCTGAGTTCTTTACCACTCTCTGTCTCATGCCAAGTAATGTTTCTATCTGCCCCAGGCATTTTCCAATGCCCCCATCAAACATGGATGACTCCTCATGTAACAATCTGGCACAATGGTAATCCCACCCCACCCCGACCACAACCAAAACTGGGGGTTACCAAGTACATACATAAACTTGCAGGGTTAGGGTAGTTTGAATCAAGATCCCTGGCTTCAATCAAGGTGGATTGTGATGAATCAGTTGGAAATTATCCACTAAGCCTGGTCAGTGGTGGGCTCTAACACCCCCCAATGACAGACAGCTCATTAGCCTCTCTCTCCAGCCAGGAAATTTGAGAGGCAAGCCAGAGCACAGTCACCTAAATAGATTGCACCTGCCAAGACCTTGCGACTGAATAAGTAAGTGCATGTGGAATGGAAAATAGGGGGCTGGACCTAGAATAAATTGAACAGACTGCCTCTTCTTTATGTGCTCCTGCTCATCAGCTGGTTCCGTGAGACTTCGCTTTGCAGAGCAGGAGAGTTGCCTCATGAGCATGCTTGCCAGAAACAGATGCTTGTGTGGTTTTAGGGGGGGGGGGGTGGAGTTTGGTTACTTTTTAAAAATTCTATCAGACAGTGATTTGCAAGAAATTTGGATGAGGAGAAAAGCCAATGGAAAACATGATTGGAATCATGAGAGAACTTGGGGTGGGGGGAAGTTGTACAGAATTTTTGCACTCATAGTTTCTAAAATTCTTTTCAAAGACATAAAAATAAAAAATGAATCAGTTTTACAAATAAAATAGCTTAAAGATCATCTAGTTTAACTGTTTTCCTAAATAGACATTTAGCATAGTATATAACGCAGAGTTGGCAATCAAATATATTTTGACAATCAAATAAGCACTTGGCATAATATATAACACGCAGTTGGCAATTGAGATAGTTTTGGTTCTTGTTGAATAAGTTCCTGCATGACTAGTGAGTTAGAAAACTAAGTGACTTGTCCAAGGTTTCACCAGAAATATTCAGGTAAACTAAGATCTCAACTTGAAGCCCCATATACAGTGTGTCCGTAAAGTCATGGTGCACTTTTGACCGGTCACAGGAAAGCAACAAAAGATGATAGAAATGTGAAATCTGCACCAAATAAAAAGAAAACCCTCCCAGTTTCTGTAGGATGATGTGGCAGCATGTGCGCATGTGCAGATGATAATGTAACACCGTGTATACAGCGGAGCAGCCCACGGCCATGCCAGTCGAGATGTGGATGGTACAGAGGAAAGTTCAGTGTGTTCTGTGGCTCGCTAAATTCAAATCCATGACCAAAGTGCAATGTGAATATTGGCGCGTTTATAACAAAGTTCCACCACATAGGAATAACATGACTCGGTGGGATACGCAGTTGAAGGAAACCGGCAGTTTGGTGGAGAAACCCCGTTCTGGTAGGCCATCAGTCAGTGACGAGTCTGTAGAGGCTATATGGGATAGCTACCTAAGGAGCCCTAAAAAATCTGTGCGTGAGCCCACATCGAACTGCACTGAATAGGTATGAAACTGGGAGAGTTTTCCTTTTATTTGGTGCAGATTTCACATTTCTATCATCTTCTGTTGCTTTCCTGTGACCGGTCAAAAGTGCACCATGACTTTACGGACACACTGTATTTTATATGCTGCCTTCACTCATACATTTCTGCAGTGAGCTCCAAAGTCCACACACACACCTTCCTTTTCCTGATGTCTACATCAGTTAGGCCAAGCTTAGTTACATGTAAAAGAAAACCTAGCAAAAACTAGCTTAGGTCAGAAAATCATCTTATTGTTTACTTTACAAACTCTGGAGGTAAATGGTCCCAGAGTTGATTTTGAATGCTCAACAACATCAAGGACCCAAGAATGTTCCATCTTTCCATTTGTCATATGCTAGTGTAGTTACTATTTTGCACCTATTTCCTCGTGGTTGGCAAAGAGCTGTTGCATTTCTTTTTATCTTCTTGAAAGCATCCAAGTAGAAATAAAGGGACAAGAATAAAAATGGCTTCCATCTCCTGCCACTATCTTAATAAATAAATAAATAAATAAATATTCTCCAAATTGTAACATACTTTCCCTTATGTCTCATTGGCCAGAAGGGGGGTCACGTGCCCACTCTTGGACCAATCACTGACATAAAGGAATTGGGATTGTGATGACTGGTTTAGGTCAATCATAATCCACCTACTGAAACCAGTCACATTCTATTCCAAACAAATGTACTAACAAGGAAGAAAGGCAAATAAATGACTATCTGCAGACGTCTATGAGATTCTGCCACATACAGAGAATGTGGCATCTCTACTCCAGACTAAACCTTTGGGTATTATATCCCAACGATGCCAGATACAGGACCAGGAATTTAAGCTATTGTCAATCACTTTCTAATTGCAAGTCTCCACACAGAGCCTGCAACTAAAAAAACTGACATGGACTCATAGACAAGACCCCAAGGTCACTGACTTGAGCCCAAGGTCACTGATTTGATTAAAGAAGTTACTGACTCAGCTGGAGTCCCCTGGTCAAAGCATGTATGAGAAGCAATTAATGAATAACTCAAGTGCACAACTACGAGCTAATGCTTATCTCTCTCCCTTCCTGTCTGTCTGTCCCTGTCTGTCTATCTCTCTTGAAAAAAAATATGTATGGTATGCCTACACTTATGGGATAATAAAGAAGACATAACTAGCCCCTATCCATGAGCAGGTGTTGTCAACAGAATAAGTAGAAGCTAGCATAGACAGTGCTATGGGGCACGCAGAGTTTGCTCCAGGTTGAAGCCTCGGCAAAGGCCAAGTGCAAGAGACAAGCAAGAACATGCACAGTTTGACGGCTGGGGGAAAAATAATTAGTATGACTAAATCGCTGAACACTGAGATCAAGGCAGAGAGATCAACGGAGACCGAAGACAGAAGAATTGGTATGGGAATTCTTCCTGTGTCAAGTTCTTGCCAGTCTGATAAAGGATTCACCGTGACAGCTGTAGGTGGAGCCACAGGTGTGAAAACAAGACAGGATCCGGCACAGAGGCGCCCTCCCTGGAGGAAGTGCATCACGACATTGCTACTTGGTGACTCGCAATTCCCTGTGCTGGTTCTCCATCGACTGAGGCTATTAAAGACCAGGCTGAAAGTAATGTACCAGTTCAGGGTGTCAATAGCTCCCTGGCAGAAGGGCTAGGGCGGGTAATGAGTGTGCTTTGACAGCCCAAGGTCAGATATTTAACAATATCCCAGAGTTTAAGTATGATACACTGAGCGCTGTTTTAGCTCCTTACTTGAAAGGCTCACAGCTGCTAATATTTACAGAAATAGGAAGCAATTACAGTTCGCTACCACAGGAGGAACTTAAATAATTTAAGACTCATAATGCCTCTGATTCTTTTCAAGCCATCTTTTTTCTCCAGAACCAGCTGCTTCTAGCTCTCTGAGCACCCTCTGCTCAGAAGGCAGAGTCAACCTGATGCATGGCTCCGCTTCTGTAGTCCAAAAACTCAAGCACACAACATTTTTGGCACCCACGACACTTCTCCCACACTGTACTCCATCTCTGGAAAGGGCCCCTCTTCTCACCAGCAATGAAACTCCGCAGCCATCTGCCTGGGCTAATCTGGGCAAACTGGCATGAGCAGAGAGAACCGTAATGTGATTTCACAAATTAAACTAATTTATTTCAGTAGCCGTTTTCATCGCACGGATGCGGTAGGATGAGAATAGAGAAGAAGAAAAGGGGATGGGGGAGAAATTGAATATGTGGAGTGCCAACCAGAAGCAAAGTCAAAATGTCAGCGTCCAGACTTTCCACATGAAACCACCGCGACAGTCTCACCTTACGACTGCACTGTGGGCCCAGCTCTTTCTCACGGTGGTCAGAAAGCTGATGAATAAGGTAAGAACAGGTAGACAATTGCAAATTTTTAAATGAAACTTAAACCGATGAATTTCTCATTTCAGCCTATAAAGTGATCTTTGCAAGGATGAGAGAACATTCGGGGATCTGCTTCCATTATAAAGTTTTAAAATATGACCAAGAGCCTGGCGGGTTAGCTCAGTTGGTTAGAGAAGCATCTCAAAATACTAAGGTTATGGGTTCAATCCCCAGTCAGGGCACATACAAGAACCAACCAATGAATGCATAACTAAGTGGTACACAAAACAATGTTTACAAGAACCAACCAATGAATGCATAACTAAGTGGTACACAAAACAATGTTTCTCTCTCTCTCTCTCTCTCTCTATATATATATATATATATATATATCAATAAATAAAAATTTTAAAATGTATATAATAAAATATGGCCAAGAATGTTACTGATAAGGTTTCTCCAGTGGGATTAGACACCTTTTTTTCTTTTTTTCTTTTGTATTTTTCTGAAGTGAGAAGCAGGGAGGCAGAGAGACAGACTCCCTGTCTGGGATCTACCCGGCATACCCACCAGAGGGCGATGCTCTGTCCATCCGGAGCGTGGCTCCACTGCAATCGGAGCCATTCTAGCATCTGAGGTGGAGGCCATGGAGCCATCCTCATCACACAGGACAACTTTGCTCCAATGGAACCTTGGCTGCAGGAGGGGAAGAGAGAGACAGAGAGGAAGGAGAAGCGGAAAGGTGGAGAAGCAGATGGTGCTTCTCCTGTGTGCCCTGACTTGGAATCGAACCTGGGACTTCCACGTGCTGGGCCAACACTTTACCGCTGAGCTAGCTGGCCAGGGCCTGGACACTATTTATAGAAAACTTGTCTAGGATCTTTGGCTTCCACTGTCCTACAGTTATTGCGGCTTTTCCTGGGGGCATCTGATGTTCTCTGGAACCCAACCCATTAGCTTTCAGATCCCAGATCTGCACCTTTGTGGCTCCAAGCTCTAGGAATTTTTCTGTTTCCGAGTGTTGGTGTCTGCAACTGCAAAATGGAGATGACCTTACAAACATGTTTAAATGAGAATTAAATTATTTTACATGAGATGATTTGGTCAAAGAATCGAATGGTGTCTAGATTGTATTGTAGAAGGCACGCCCTGAAGCCCAGCTACTGCTTCTCTTCTCCCCCGACACCTGCCTTTCCATTTTTCTCACCGGGATAACGGATGGAACTTCCCAACACCTGGAGCATCTGACAGAAATGCGAGTCACTCGCTCCAGCTTGTACCTTGGAAAATACCAAAACACTTTTTGTATCCGAAGGGGCCCTGTTATGAGTTGAATTGTGTTCCCCTCCCTCCAAAAAAAGTGTATTTGTTAAAGTCTTCACACACACACCCCCAGGACCTCACAATGTGACCTTATTTGGAAAGGGAGTTGCTGCAGGTGTTACTAGTTAATATAAGGTCATACCTGCATAGGGTTGGCAGCTGATACAACACGTCTGGTGAGCTTACAAAAGGGACCCCGTGTGAACAGAGAGGCCCCCCAAGGAGACGGCCCTGGGAAGACAACGATGGAGATGTAGATTGCCAGCAAACCACCAGGCCCGACGACAGAGGCGAGGACCCACGCTGCCCCTCAGCCTTCCGAAGGGGCCGACCTAGCTGCCACTTTGATCTGACCTCTAGTCTCCAGAATGGAAGGACCATAACCTGCTGTTGTTGCAGCCACCCAGCCTGGGCTACTTTGTTACGACAGCCCTACCGCACTGATCCACACGTGTTCTGCTAAAGCCATTGTCTTCTGGGTGTACACATTAATAGCTTTCACCATGATAACACTTTTTATAGGTCGCCAATGGCTTTAGGTCTTTGGGGTGAACATGCAATGAACCCATGTGTAAAGAACATGGCCAACGGGGCTGAGAAAACCAGGTCCTTCGTCCTCGCTTCCCCAGACCCAAAGCACCTCAAATAAGAGGTCTCGCTGGCTCTACGTACGTTACCTGTTTCTCTTGCCCATTAGACCTCAAGCTCCTTGAACCAGAAACTGTGTCGCTCTTAACTTCTCATTGCCAGCATGTTAAGATGGGGAAGAAGCATAGTATTTGTTGAACACCTTACTTTTTGCTAAGGACTTTAAACTTAGTTCTACAAACCAGTCTGAACGCTTGCCTTATGCCAGACCACGTCCCCAAACTGGGAGAGGAAGGCACTAATCTCCCCTACCTTATAGCAGAAGGAATTGGGTTCAGATAATTAGGATGGAAATGGTGAGACCGTTTTTCTCTTGGATTGTATTTGGCAACATGATTTGGGGAAATCTAAACTATGACTCCTGTTGCAGTTTTCCTGAAGCTTGGATGTAGAGAGGGTGAGAAAAAATGAGAAGAAAAAAAGACTAAGTGAAAGGTGTTCTCTCCCCAATAAATCCCCACACATAAACAATCAACTGTAAATCAACCACCATGAGTGATAGCACAGTTCGGAGCAAATGTAGGTAAAATCTAGAATGCAGTTATTCTTCCGAAGAAAATCTGACCCAGAAAGACTCATTCCCCTTTGAAATTGTTCAACACATTCATTGTATCCTGTGAACTAAAATACTAAGTTAAAATCATGCCCCACCTTTTATTCTTCAATACATGACAGTGAAGCAGAAAAGTATTTCAAAGCCCAAAAAATTGGATCAGATTCACATATGTATATAGATTAAATTTAGATAGATAGATAAATAGACAAGCAGGTCAAATCTACATACAAAGGTAGATATAAAATGGGAAAGTATTAAGTCCCTTTAAAATTCAGAATACTTTCTCTCAAAACCAAAATATTATCAAAGAGAAAGCATTTTTCTTTACCTTTATCTTTCTGGCATAGATTTGTCCAAATTCATTAGCTTAAAAAAAATTGTGTCCTGGCCCTGGCCGGTTAGCTCAGTGGTAGAGCATCGGCCTGGCATGCAAGGGGTCCCGGGTTCAATTCCCGGCCAGGGCACACAGGAGAAGCGCCCATCTGCTTCTCCAACCCCCCCCCTCCTTCCTCTCTGTCTCTCTCTTCCCCTCCCGCAGCGAGGCTCCATTGGAGCAAAAATGGCCCGCGCACTGGGGATGGCTTCTTGGCCTCTGCCCTAGGCGCTGGAGTGGCTCTGGTCACGATGGAGCGATGTCCCAGAGGGGCAGAGCATCGCCCCCTGGTGGGCAGAGCATCGCTCCCTGGTGGGTGTGCCGGGTGGATCCCAGTCGGGTGCATGTGGGAGTCTGTCTGACTGTCTATCCCCGTTTCCAGCTTCAGAAAAATACAAAAAAAAAAAAAAAATTGTGTCCTACTGTCTTTTTAAAGTATTTTATTTGTTGATTTGAGAGACAGAAAGTGAGAGAGACAGACCAATCGACAGACATATCTATCTTTTCCTATATGTGCCTGGACCAGAGATGGAACCAGCAACCTTCGCATATCGGGACGATGCTCCCACCAACCGAGCTGCCGGCCAGGCCTGTGTCCTGATGTTTTGCAGACCAAGACCTCACATGCACCAGACATACTTGCTAACAAACAAAGAGCACCTCTGAGCCTCACGACTACGTGCAACCTGGTTGGCTTCCCTGATCACAAAGATCCGGGCTCTGGGGATAATTTGAGAACAATATGGACACATGAGTGCCTAATGGCTGTCGTCTGAATGTTTGTGCTCCCCCCTAAATTCATATGTAGAAATCCTGATGCCCAAAATAATGGTATTAAGAGGCGGGGCCTTTGGGAGGTGCTTAATCCATGAGAGTACGAGTTTATCACTACTAACTCTTTGAGGGGTTTTTTCTCCCACATTTTTAAAATTTAAGATCATATATCATTTAGTTCAAAACTGGGATCCTATGCACTGTTACATAACTTGCTTTTTTTTTTTTTTTCATCTTCTTTGTCTTTCTCTCACGCCTATAGCTTTTAAAATCAAATAAGCCTTTCAAATGATTAGCTCTCAAACTCGTATTGACAATCGCGTACAGCTTATTCTTCGGGAGTAAAGAATAATTTTATAAGCTGCACATTTCAACACCCCACTCAAGCCAAGTCCATGGAAGCAGAGGCGGGTCTTTGGTCAGGAATATACTGAAACTTGAAACTCAGGTATTATACCTGAGTAAAATACACTGCTCACAAAAATTAGAGGATCAGGGAACGTGCAGACACTCCAATACTTTCAGCCTTTTGTATAGTGCGTTTTCACCAATGAAATAAAAGTTGGTTTTACATCTCATTTGCATAATCAAACAACTTTCTTTGACTTGTCATTTGCTTTTCTGATGCTCTTATTTAATAAAAAAAACAATCAGATGCTCCTTTTTCCTTTTTTTATTGTTTCATATTCATTTTCAAATATCCCCTAACTTTTGTGAGCAGTATATTACACCAGAGATCTAGAGACTATCCAGAAAGTGTTGAAATTTCTAATACAGGTTGACCCTAGGTTCTCTGATGGACCCACACCTTTCACTTCTGAGATATAGAAAGCACCTCTCCTACCGTATCAGTTGGGATGTGGAGTACCAGCCATCAGGGTGAGAGTTGGGGAGGAAGGAAAGAAACACCACAGATTCAGACGCTGTAGTAAATCTCCTTCGGACTCTCCGACACCCGGTGGGCAGCGCACGAGCCCATCAATTATAGACGCTCCCAGCAAGTTGGGGGGGGGGGGACACATACACGCAATAAACAAAGAAAAGGTCATCATATAACAGGAAAGCATGTCAGGGAGGACAGCGGCTAGTGCCAGGCAATGCTTGATCCAACCTAAAGAGGAACATAGCAGAAGGGATTAAGGGGGCTTTAACTTTCAACCCCCTGGGGGCGCAGTCTCTCTGGTAGCAGCCTAGACAGGCAGCTGTCTGAGCCAATCACCCAGGGGCTCTCCCTCCCCCACACGGCTTGTCAACACCTGTCTGTGGGGGCTGGGAAGTTTGGAGTCTGCGTCAGGGTCGGAAACCTTAGAATGGAATCCTGAGAAAAATAACCATGAAAGTTAAGTCTGTCATTTACAAATTCTTCCTGAGGCCCTCCTCTGGGAGAAAGCAATTTAACCTGCCGCTCAAGTCCGGAATGAATCTCTGTCTCAGGTGACACGGGGAGTGATTAAGGTTAGGCCGGTCTGTCTGAAACGCGGATAAATAATGGCGGTGATTGCGGACTTCAGTGCCAGGGACTGATGTCACCTCTTTGTTAGAAACACGTGCACTAGAAGAAAAATGCAAGGCAATTAAAAGTTGAGGTTACTGCATCTTTAAATATTGAGATGAATATTTTGAGGGCTTTAACGTAGATCTCTAAAACCAAAGACCTTCTCCTAATCACCCGTGTGCACCTTAGTGATAGAAACTGATGGGACCCTTTCATTCCCCTATTTTAGATTCTTCAAGGGCATCAAGTCCAAGCTCCTTACCATGTGCAAATAGGCCCTTGCTGATCTGGGCGCAGCCCCAGGGCCCAAGTCCACAACAGCTGTCCACACGCAAGGCACATTCAGTCCTATGCTGCTCCTTACAAATCCCCACATGATGCCACAATGTTTCCCAACCCACATCTTCGCACATGTGGCTCACTCAGCCAGGCAAACCCTCCCAAAGTTCACCATCTTCCCCAGCCCCACCAGCTTCCAGGTAAAACTTTGTTCACTGCAGCTTCAAAAACACAAAGCCACAGAACATGGCCAGCTTTGGAGCTGGCCACCTTAGATTTGTATCCTGGCTCCACCATCGAGTAGCTACTTCACTTGCTTCTTCATCACTAAGATGTGAAAAGGAATCACGTCTAGAGATGTTGAGAAGTTTAAATGAGGTAAGACTTGATTCTGATAACTTTATTTTTTTTTCTTTACCTTTAAATCATTTTTATTTTTCAATTACAGTTGGCATACATTATTCTGTGAGTGGCAAGCTTCCCTCCCAGCAAGTAGACATTACATAACTTACCAGTTGATCACATCCTGATAAATCTCGCACACATCTGATTTATTTATTTATTTATTTATTTATTTATTTATTTTTCTGAAGCTGGAAACAGGGAGAGACAGTCAGACTCCCGCATGCGCCTGACGGGGATCCACCCGGCACGCCCACCATGGGGCGACGCTCTGCCCACCAGGGGGCGATGCTCTGCCCATCCTGGGTGTCGCCATGTTGCGACCAGAGCCACTCTAGCGCCTGAGGCAGAGGCCACAGAGCCATCCCCAGCGCCCGGGCCATCTTTGCTCCAATGGAGCCTTGGCTGCGGGAGGGGAAGAGAGAGACAGAGAGGAAGGTGCGGCGGAGGGGTGGAGAAGCAAATGGGCGCTTCTCCTGTGTGCCCTGGCCGGGAATCGAACCTGGGTCCTCCGCATGCTAGGCCGACGCTCTACCGCTGAGCCAACTGGCCAGGGCTAGCACACATCTGATTTAAATCAAATAGGTCTAGGGCAGTGGTCGGCAAACTCATTAGTCAACATAGCTAAATACCAACAGTACAACGATTGAAATTTCTTTTGAGAGTCAAATTTTTTAAACTTAAACTATATAGGTAGGTACATTGTTATTAACTTAATTAGGGTCCTCCTAAGCTGGCCTTTGCTAAACATTCAAGGGGCCAAAGAACTGCATGTGGCTCGCGAGCCGCGGTTTGCCAATCACTGGTCTAGAGAATATACTATGTGTTCAAAATCTATTAGCTGTTATCACTATCATCATCATCATCATCATCATCACTATCTCTTAAGACCTCCATTAAAGCTTTGCCCCCCTTTTTTTTCTTTTGTAAAAAGAAAACAATCCTTTGCCAAACACAACTGCTTTTCACAAACAAACTGGCTCCTTACTCCTCTGCTCCACCCCTGAAACCTGGCCATGCTTCTAACGGGGCTCTCACCCTGCATCACAAGTATTATTTTTTCTTTACATATCAGTTACTTCTCAAGAACAGAAACCACGTCTCATTAATCTTGTGTTCTGCGGGCCCAGCGCTGCCTGACACCCGGGAGATACAAAAATAAATATTAGCTGAATGAATCAATAATTAAATGAGTTCCTGAAAAGCCAAGTGAAAACCAAATACTGATCAATCAAATCCTGTTTAACTGCACTAAGGAAATCTGATATTCAGAGAAATCATGAGAAAAATGCAAGGCCTGAGTGAAATAAGAGAAGGCTCGTGACTTGTAGGAGCCAGGCCTGGAGTCCCGGCTGTTTCTCTTACAAGCTTTAGGACAATGGACCCAGTTGTTTAATCTCCGGGACTCCCTGCTCCCCCGTGTTTAGGTGAGCAGATAACATCCACCTCATGATGTATACAATGAAAAAGCAGATACAAGCAAAGTACCAGAGCACATAAGCAAGTGTTCACTGATTTATCATTTCTCTTGGCCCCTTAAGAAGAATTATTTTTATAAATATAACTATTAATCCATTCATCTTTGTGTTAAATTTGGATCTGCTAAGGTGCCCATGCAACTGTACAATCATCGGGGTCAGATTTTTGTTTCCTTGTCCTGTAGCCATGTTCTTAAACACCTGGACACATCCACGCCGTATGCCATCCACGCCCACCTACCAAGGGACGGATCTGTGTGTTTAGACGAGTCTGCTTTGTTTTCATTCAACTGATTCATTTTGCTTCCGCTCAAACAACTAATTTCAACCCCAGAATTTGGAGGATAAACTAGTAGTCTTTATCGGAGGTGCCAGGAGCTCACGTGTAGACACAACCCTGAGAATCCTCAGTAACGTATCCTGTGATGTGACTTTGCAAGTAAGCTGTCCAGCTCTGCATTTGTAAGGAAGACAGAGCTGAAGTAAACACACAAGCAAATACCACCTCCTTTGGTAATTTGACTACATCTGACACTGATAATATAAACCCTTCACAGTCACTTGGTTTTTTTAGAAAATGGATTAAACATTTTTTTTTTCTACCAATCAACCTAACGAACTTACACATCATTGTCAAGATCACTGGATAATCTTATCTGTTTCTATAGAAAGAGCATAAATTACTCTTGAATTCCAACCAAGTGTACACATTTGGCAGGAAAGTTTCTTTTTAAAAGGAGGAAAAAAAGAAGGGCATTTTGGGAAATGATAGACTTTCTTATTTCCCAAGTGCAGAGTAATCCTGGTTCTTAACCATTCCTACCTTTCATTCTTGGCACAGGAGTAAAGGTAGCAATTAGACGATGCTATCAAGGTCATTATTCATAAACAGAAAAGCTCATTTAAAACTACCCCAAATCCCTATAGCCACTGACCAGACTGGAATCATGTGTAGATGTCAAACTGTTTACAGAGCCCCTAAAACCTGATTGTAATAGACATGCAGGGTGGAGGAATGAGAACCCAGAAAAGCTGAGTATGGTCACAGAGAGTCATCTATCTTATGATCTTACTATCTTGTGATATTACATAGCAGGGGTCGGGAACCTATGGCTCACGAGCCACATGTGGCTCTTTTGATGGCTGCATCTGACTCGTAGACAAATCTTTAATAAAAAAAAATAATAACGTTAAAAATATAAAACATTCTCATGTATTACAATCCATTCATTACCTACTGCTCATGTTCATGGTTGCGGGTGGCTAGAGCCAATCACAGCTGTCCTCCAGGACGACATCAAATTTTTATTGGATAATGCGTAATGTACATGGGTCGTTGTATGGCTCTCATGGAATTACATTTTAAAATATGTGGCGTTCATGGCTCTCTCAGCCAAAAAGGTTCCCGACCCGTTACATAGCATCATTCATTGTATCCACTGCAGATGCAAGTGTCCCTAGAACGAGAAAACACACGGTCCTCTTTCAGCTTCCCTCAAACCCAAAGAGGTCATGATTGTTAAAAGTGAACGGCTTGCCTTTACTATATTCCAAGTCATGAGGACACCAACAGACACACAGGCAAATATCTGTATTTGGCTAATGGGAGGAACAGAAAAGAGGGCAAGCAACTTTGTAAAGGTTTCCTACACCAGCCTGTCTGTTAACAGAACAAGCCAGGAAGAAATGCAACTTTATTTAAAGCACAAGCTACAAAATAAAAGAGTTGGCATAACAACACTACATACTAAAACTTAATCAAACTGAAAAAAAAAAAAGAAACAGTTGCTCTGTCTTCAGGAGAAAAGGAGGGGGTTGTGTGTAATATCTTTAATATATGGATGGCTGGGTAGAGTAAATGACTGTCGCACAGAAGGTTTATCTGTAAACACCGCAGTACGTCTGGGGTTTTTAACCACAATAAATGGCTGCTTTCAATCAGTTGCTGCTAGCAGGAAATCCATGGCCCATAGGAGCAATTTCCCATCTCTTGACTGAAGCACAGGGCAATTACAAGCTACCCAAGTACACTCACAATCCCGGAGCACTTGACTGTGTGGCACTAATGGAACTGAAACAAGAAACAGTGGTTTGTGGCTACATTTCTCCGTTCCAGCCCCTCCCAAATCCCTTTCATATTCCTCTTATCTCGAAAGGCAGTGCAGACAGAGAAACTGCAGTCTCCAAAAGCAGTAGCATCTTCCCCAAAACATGGACATCAGGGTTTGCTCTCCCCTGCGCCCCCTACAGTCCTTTAAAATGATTACACCCGTCATGACTTTCCAAAATGTGTCTGTCATGCCTTCCTCCTCTGGGGTTTCCGGTATGAATTCTTCCCCGAGTCTCTCATTCAATATTTGGTGCTCATTATTAAGTAAATCAATTAAGCCAAATTAGGACTTCTAGGCTTAAGGAAGTGAAGAGAAACCTGTCAGGGTAATAGATGGGAAAATAATTACCCTTTTATGTCACTGTGAAAAATATGTCAACCAGGTATCTTTAGAGAGGTATAGCCTCTCTAAGATTAGAGAAAGAAAAGTAAAAGATAATAAGTGGTCTATTAAGTTCACCTTCCGTTCTCACTACATTTATATCTAACGGGTAGCATTTAATGAAGCCCTAGTGTGCCAAGCACTGTCTTATGGACTTTAAATGCACTGTCTTGGTGAAACCTCACAATAACCCCAAAGAGATACTATGACCATGCTCATCTAAAGAATGAAATAATGGAATCAGTTTCAGTAGGTCCGAACCCCACAGTTAAGTACATTGTGGATTTGGGACTTTAATACGGTCTCAAGCAGCCCAAAACCTAGCTCTTAAATAGCTTGTCATCCTGCCCCTTTCATTGGATGACTCTGTGAGAAATGGTGAATAATGGGAAACACCTCCTCATTGTGTGGCCATGACAGACATCAGCCACGAATCTCAGAATCCTTTTCCATAGCATGGAGACAGGACCACAATACTTCTCTTGTCACAGTATTTCAGGAAGCCTCCATAGAAATGCGTGGTTTCCACCCTGGTCCTCAGTAACTAAGTAGCCTCAAGGCCAGTGGAAGCAGCAGTGTGCCTGACACATTTTCTAAGGAGTACTGCCACAGAGGCATGGGGTTCCCTGTCCCCCCTTCTATTAAATAACGTATTTCCTATTTTCCTACGCAGTTAGAAAAGCAGAGCAGTGGCAGACCTCCATTCATCCAGCAGATCAGATCTGGACAGAAGCAGGCAGCACAGAGTCAGTTGCTTAAACTCACGAGCCCCACATGGTAGGGTCCTCTTCCAGCATCTCGTGGGGTCAGAGGGGAGTAGATGCAAAGAAGCCAAAAACATTCACAGAACACTGACCTTCACAGAACGAGTTTGGGAAAAAAACTATGACAGAAATACATGGGGCCGGTCCTGGCCGGTTGGCTCAGCAGTAGAGCGTCGGCCTGGCGTGCAGGATTTCCGGGTTTGATTCCCAGTCAGGGCACACAGGAGAGGCACCCATCTGCTTCTCCACCCCTCCCCCTCTCCTTCCTCTCTGTCTCTCTCTTTCCCTCCTGCAGCTGAGGCTCCATTGGAGCAAAGATGACCCAGGTGCTGAGGATGGCTCTGTGGCCTCTGCCTCAGGCGCTAGAATGGCTCTGGATGCAACAGAGTGATGCCCTGGAGGGGCAGAGCATCGCCCCCTGGTGGGCATGCCGGGTGGATCCCAGTCGGGCGCATGCGGGAGTCTGTCTCTCTGCCTCCCTGTTTCCAGCTTTGGAAAAATTGAAAAAAAAGAAAAAAAGAAAGAAAGAAATACATGGGGAAAGAAATGGACACTACATTGTGAGGAACCCAAAACTATTAGGTTTACTGAGATGGTCGATACCTCTAACTCTCTTTCACATCCTTCTCCCCCTTTATCGTCATTACTTTTCTGTGAATCAAGACGTGAGATCTGGCGTTAGAAGGGACACACCATGCTATTGTACAGTTAGGGATTCTCACTGATGCCTCAACTCTCCACTCCCCTTGGAGAGGGAGCTCTCCAAGCTCTCCAAGCTCCCCTCCTGCTGAGATGATCTATTTCTGATTCCCATGAGGTTTATTTTATAGATTAGAAATGTTTCATGCTAAAGAGTCCATCGACGCAGATTGTATTGCAATCTGATGACACTATTTTTTTGAGGCGGGGGGACAGACAGACAAGAGAGGCAGCACTTTTGTTGTTCATTGATTGCTTTCTCATATGTGCCTTGTCGGGGGTAGGGAGGGAATCCAGACCAGTCACTGACCCCTTGCTCAAGCCAGCAACCTTGGGCTCAAGTCAGCAACCATGGGCTTCAGGCCAGTGACCATGGGGTCATATCTATGATCCCACACTCAAGCTGGTGAACTTGGGGTTTCGAACCTGGGTCCTCAGCATCCCAGGCTGACTGCTCTATCCACTGTGCCACCTCCTGGTCAGGCTGATGACACTCTTATTCCAATATATATATAAAGCGATCTTTTGGATAAAATACAAGTAATCTTTGGAATCTTTCAGATACTAACTGCTAAAAAGTTTTCAACTGTGATATGACTTCACTTGAGTTATTGAAAACAAAACAAACAGACACATGCGCTGATGGATTTTATAAAAGGTCAAATGCCTTTTATGGTCCTCAGTATTCAACACTGTGACAGTTAACCTCATTCTGATGACACAATGTTAGTTGTTTTGTTCCTTGGTTCACGTAAGCTCTCTTTAGTCCACATTATACCTTCCAAAGGCGTTGTATTATGACAGTCACTCTGGTCTTCTTAGTGTCTTGGCTCCTACTCCTTTCTGTTACCATCCAGGGGGAAAAAAAAAACCCACAGAATTCAGGGAAAATACTTAGCTTAAAGGGTAAGGATTTCCAATAGATAGGAAAGAGTGGGAAATGAACTATTTCAGACCAAAAGCAATTCTATAATATTTTGAAGGCAGTAGCAGACATCTTTTGGCAAAACTGTCAAGATGTTACAAAAAGATTAAAGGATTTTTTTTTTTTGTCATTTAAAATGTTTCTGGTTCTCAAAAATAAGTAAATAAAGATCTGCTGTTTAGTTTGTGATTTTTAATAAGATTTCTAAAAAAGAAAACTCCCTGCTTAAAAAAATGTAAGGGAGAAAAAGGCAAAAAGTCAAAGGCCACCCAGAACACACGTCAGGACTCTGACACAGTGTCTGTCACTCATTGTCCCCATGCCGGTGAGTGAGACAAGATTCTTGCGAGAGGTTAGACCCTAGACAATCACCTGTCAACAGAGCATACTTACTGCAGACTCTTCAGGATTTAGGTTTCAGTCGGGGTTAAAGTAGAAACATCAGATTAATTCCTTTCAGAACTCGGGAACTTCGGAGCAAGGAGGCAAAGGAGAGCCTTCCTCTCTGCTAACAGCGTGTGTGGTCCTCTCCGTAAGCTTCGAATGTCCAGATACTATTTTGTGCCCGTTCTTCAGGGGACTTGCTCTCTCAGTCCTCCAGTGAGCCCTGCCTACCAGGCTCCTGCGGGAGATACGTTTAGTTAGGGCACCTGGAAGATCTAAGCAAAGTTATTCGGTCCAAGGGGCCATGATTGCTAGTGTAGCCTCCACCCTGTTCCCCACTTCTGTAACACGGAACTTGAGATCGAACTCAGATGCTTGTTTTCACTGTACCATTCTGTCTCTCCAAACAACCAGTCATTCTTTAAGGGGGTCCTTCTAGAGCAATCCCACCCAACACACTGTGGGTGCCAAACCGACAGCCTTCTTAGTGGGGAACCGCTAAGCTCAGCTACACTGAGGGACAAAATCAGCAGATGGAAATGTATCTGATTGTCCCCCTCCCCTGTCATGGCCTCGGAGGTGATGCTGTACACCGGCAGGCGAAAGGCTCAACCACCCCGAACGTGAAGAACGGAGAGCCGCCCCCATCAAGGTGGACGGGGACCAGGACGGAAGGCATGGGCTCATCCATCAATCTCCACTCAGCACAAACCTACCCATGTCCCAGCAACCAAGTGACAGAAAGATTTCCCGACAGAAGCCTGACCACAACAGTCAAACTGGTCATAATTCCCCAGGGCCGATGGACCCGCTCAGTGGATCTAATTGAGAGGAAAAGTTGACAAGTTACAAGCCAGAGCAGGGGGTGGGGGGTTGGGGGCTGTGCTCAGAGCATTTTGTAGTTGTCAGCGTGCACTTGGCACTGGGGCGACTTGCTGAATTGGCCTGGGACCGCCTGGTGGGGAGGGGGAGCCGCTGACTGGGGAAGATGGAAGTGAGACAGACAACTCGGAATTTTTATCCTTTTGAATCTCAACCTGTTGGATAAAAACAATAGCAAATGAGGCAGCGCATATGCATGAGGCGGGGAAGGTATTTTAAGTGTTTCAGGAGACAGCTCGCTGAACAGAATCGCTAATTATGTCTCACATTGCTCTGTCCAACTCAGTTAGCTTGATTGTGGCTGAGTCGTCAACTCCCCTGCACTTGAGGCTCCTCGGCTACAGCCCATTCCAAAGCTTAATACGGAATTAGAATTATCTTTCTTCCAATATATATATATACACACTCTCTCCCGGAAGAGCTAGCTTTACCCACTGTGACAACATAACCTTTCTCAACAAAAATAAAATGAAAACCGCGAAGGGTTCAGATTCAAGGGTTGGGGGAGTTGGGGAACATTGGGAATGTAATGGCAGCTGCGACAATTACAAATTAAGATTGAACAATGAGCCAAAGGGAAGGGGTGAGCGAGAGCAGAACGCCATATGGAGGATCTCGTTGCTGCCCCCACTGGAGAGCTTCGATTTCTTAGGATAAGAAGGATTTGCCAACTGAGGGGTAGACTAAATAGAGCTCTGGAATCTCGCTTTTATCTCCCCCTACCCCCACCCCAAGCTTCAGTGACTGCCTAAGTCACAGTAAATTTCCCACTTCCTTTGCTGAGTTTTTTCACCTCTGAAACGTAACAAGCCTCACTTTATAACGGTGCTAGTTCAAGAGAGAGATGCTGGGTGAAGATCAAAGGTGGTCTAGAAAGTCAGGGCCTTGGGAGACTTCACCCCAGGGACAGAGAGAACGGGGCATGATAGGATTAATCAAACACAGTATCATTCGATGAATCCAGTATGGTGCTCGTCGTCATATCCATTCACTCCCAGCCAAGCCCATGCCGGACTCACGTCTGAAATGGATGAATAACAGAGAGTGGAGAGAGGTGAACAAAATTAGGACACGGTGGTCTTGCTTGGGGACCCCTCTAAAATAGGAGTCCAAAGTGGAAGGAGCTGTGTTCCCGCTTGCCCCAGAGAGCCACACGGCTTTGGGTACATGAGAGGCCAATGCGTGGATGAAGATAGGCAGGAAGAGATGGCTACAATGGCAACAGTATTGTGCTGGAATTCATGGCCGGGCAGCCAAATGCAGCAGCTGGTGGAGCAGGACGTCTCAGTGGGCGGGTCTCTTCTGAGAGCATTTGTGATGCATCCCCCGGAAGTACAGGAAGGGGTCCAGGGAAAAGGGGTGGGGGAAATAGTTCTTAAGGACACTGAGTTTCACAGTATGTAGTTGGGAAACTGCAAATTCAATGTAAGAAGCCCAGGCTTGTTGAGGAGCCATGCAGAGGAGAACCAAGCTGCCCCGCCAACTGCTAGGCATGTCACAGAGGCTGTGGGAACCAACCAGCTGACCACAAACACATGAGTGAGTTCAGCTAACACCACACACAGCAGAGATGAGCCAGCCCAGCTGAGCCCTGCCCGAACTGCACAGTATGAGTAACTGAGTGGCTGTGGTTTGAAACCGCTATGTTTTGGGGTAATATTTATACATTACGCAGTATTAGGAGATAACTGATACAATCTGTATATAACACATTCCCTTCTGGCATCCTCCAATTTTAAGGTAGGAAAAAAAAATTCCCCTGTGTCATTTGTCTATGAAAACAATCTTAGTTATTTACTCCCGAGTAATGTCTACTGCTGACCTTAATCGGACACATTAGAGAAGTAACAATCATACTACTTGTTAAAATTAAAGTTCTAGTGAGAGTACATCATTCTACCCGAGCAGGAAAATCCTGCAGTAGCAGCAACATCGATGCCAACATCTGTCTACCTTGAATCATAGCAGAGCACGGTTCTTCCTCAGTAACATGCCAAGCGCCAAACGGGCAGGGGCTCAGGGCATTGGCACAGTTCAGCAGGCTTGGTTATTCGCCCTCCAGAGATGCTTTCATAACCGTTCCCTTGGCCCTCCAAACATCACCTTTGGGAAAAGAAAAGATAAACACTACGCCTATAAATAAAGCAGTCAAGGTACGAAGAGAAGAGATGGCTAGTCAGCAGGAAAAAAAAAAAAAAAAAAGGACAAAGAAAACAAGCAATGGTAATGGATGGTGCTATTTTCCAATACAGCAGAGATCTTGATTATTCCACCTGCTTCAAGAATGTAACCAGGACATTTCCTGGGGAACAGGCAGGATTATTTTCTTAAACCCAACAAAGTACAGAAGTTACCAGGGGGAAAATATGACTTAAAAAAAATGTTTGAGATGTTTCTCTTTCTAATCTTCCATACTCCTTCCTCCTAAACCAGGGGTCCCCAAACTACGGCATTTATCCGGCCCCCACCGCACTTCTGGAAAGGGCACCTCTTTCATTGGTGGTCAGTGAGAGGAGCATAGTTCCCACTGAAATACTGGTCAGTTTGTTGATTTAAATTTACTTGTTCTTTATTTTGAACATTGTATTTGTTTTTTGTTTTTTGTTTTGTTTTTTTTTTTTTACTTTAAAATAAGATATGTGCAGTGTGCATAGGGATTTGCTCATAGTTTTTTTTTTATAGTCCGGCCCTCCAATGGTCTGAGGGACAGTGAACTGGCCCCCTGTGTAAAAAGTTTGGGGACCCCTGTCCTAAACTCTGGCATCTTTTTTGGTAGGGCAAAGACGGGCTCTTCAGCCGAATTTTCTTTCTGACTAAATCCTCCCTTTTCTCACACAGTTCCGCCGCTTCAGCTCTGATAAGCCGTGGGTCAGCCCTATCTGAGTTTACAATCTGACTTGAACTTTCCGTGATCGTGGAAATAGAGCTATTTCTTCTTGTCACTGATAGAAGACGAAGCTGTCGTCCCTCAGCGGCCAGAGTGGAGGGATGAAAATCCCATCAGGAAATGCAGAAGCTATCCACTCGCTCGAACTCTTTCTCAGAGATGAGATGGTTCAGAGACAAGTCCATCAAAATGCTGTTTCTAATCAGAAAAAAAGTTACTATCCAGAATACATCCCGGTGCATATCTGTTATATGCGCCTGATGTCTGTCTTTAAAGAAAAAAGTTGGGTTTGTTTCAATAGATGTGCCAACTTGCTGTGATGATCTGTGCCAGTTACCAGCCTCAACTATAAATTGATGGAGCTTAAGAAATGTGTTTCCATGGTTCCCATTCAAAAAGTTCGACCTTTTATTTTTTTTTTAAGTTTCAACAATGTAATACAGAGAAGCTAAACTAAATTCATATTTCGCATTGTATGTTAATATTGGACTCTATCTCTACAGACTAAATGAAAAAGTCCAAACTAAGATAAATCCAAACGTGCAGAGACAAATGGACAAACATCTAGGTGTGACAGACTAAGCAACAGGAAGGAAAGAAATCAGAGTCTTAGGTTCCTTTAACTGTAAGTGTAAGACTGACCACTTGGCCCTGCCCAGTGGCTCAGTGGATAGAGCCTGGTCTTGGAGCGCCGGGGATCTCCGGTTTGAGACACGCAAGGGCATGTATGAGATGCAATCAATGGGTACACAACTAAGTGGAACAACAACTTGATGCTTGTCTCACGCCCTCTCTCTTTTTCCCCTACCCCCTTTCTCTCTCTGTCTCTCTCTGTCTTTCTCTCCCATGAAAAGAAAAAATGACTATGTGTTCCTTTAGGGAAATGTTCCTTGTCCAATCATAGGGCAGTGGTGGTGGGTCCGCCAGTGCTGGTACCCAACCACCTCGCCGTAAGAAGGCAAACAGGCCACGTCTGAACAATCAAAGCTCCTCTTTGGCCAGACCATGTGGTTGATCCAGGGTGGGGACATGGCCAAAGTAGAACCAATGAAAATTATTTCGCCACGATTTTGAAAATCAGCAAATTGTCTAAGTTACAAGTTAGAGAATTAGCTACATATAAATTAGAGTCTATCACACTTTCCTCTCTGCTAGGTGGAAAAACCTAGCAGAGGTTTTTGTTTGGGAAAAAAATTTTTTGAGGCTAAAAGGAGAAGCAATTTAAAAGAGGGTAACAAAATCATACCTTCACTAACCACTCCTGAGGAGTAGGGCCATATGGAGAGATAGAGAGCTATACAGATATACAGATATAGAGAAATAGATTCGCTGCTACAATCCCTTTTTTGCTTCACTGACCAAAATTTGGATTGCTGACATGACCAAAGAGCCTTGACTTATCAAGAGAGACCCTTTTATCCTCCTTTCAAAGATGGGAAAACTAGAACTTAGAGATATTAAATAACTTGCCCAAGGTCGCAAAAATATATACAAATGACAGAAACTGGATTCAAACCAAAATCAGCAGGACTCCAGAGTCAGAGCTCATACTCACTGCAAAATATAATCCATTAAGCAAAGCCGTCACGCTAGGCATTATTATAGTGCGGATGGCGGTGGACAAACTTACTATATATTTTTAAAAAAATAGTTCTGTAGGAGAGACAGGAAATACCTTACAGAGCAATAATATCAAGCACACTGTGCTATTTTTATGTAGCATAGAACTCTTCAGTAATAGATACTATTCATTTACAGCATCTGGTTTGAACTTCCTAACAACTCTATGAAGTAGTGTGCACAAGGATTTTTGTTATTCCATTTTACAGATAAGGAGAGTGTCTAAAAGTTATTCTTCCAAAATGACCTATGAGATGAGTAATTAGATAAAAGCTAAGACTACACACTGTGTCTTAAATCTCCAAGTCCAGGGTCTTTTCTCCACCATACTCTTTAGTTAACCTGGCTCGATTTAACTAGAAGCGCTGTTGTGGGGTTCAGAAAAAGATAATTGGGATTTGAAGACCAAGAGTTAGAATCTCCCTCTGAACATTAAACTTTTTTTTTAATAAATTTTTATTTTAATGGGGTGACATCAATAAATCAGGGTACATATATTCAAAGAAAACATTTCCAGGTTCTCTTGTCATTTAGTTCTGTTGCATACCCATCACCCAAAGAGAGATCGTCCTCCGTCAGCCTCTATCCAGTTTTCTTTGTACCCCTTCCCCTCCCCCTCTCCCTCCTTCCCTCCCCCCACCCCCCATAACCACCACATTCCTGTCCATGTCTCTTAGTCTTGCTTTTATGTCCCACCAATGTATGGAATCCTGCAGTTCTTGTTTTTTTCTGATTCACTTATTTCACGCCGCATAATGTTATCAAGATTCCACCATTCTGCTGTAAGTGCTCCAATGTCATCATTTCTTCTAGCTGAATAGTATACCATGGTGTATATGTGCCCCATCTTCTTTATCCAGTCTTCTATTTTTTTTACAGTGATTAAAAGCCTTTAAGCAAACTCTTGGCCAATACAGCAAGAAACCATAAAAGAGTAGTGTCCTTAACATGTTCACCAAGTCCAAGTTGGCCCCATCACCATGCGAAATCCCTGAAAAATGCAACCAACCACAGTTCAATCTGTTAGGAGCTGTCACAGGAAGTAGGAGTCCAGGAAAAGTCCACATCCAGGAAAAGTCCGCATGGCACTGGAATTGTTGTCACCATTCTATACTTTGCAGCTCATGTCCAAGTCCCAATGACCACTGCTTCTAGCTGGTAATGGTTCAGGTAGACTGGAAAAGCCATTTGCAGCATGCGTGGATATGGAGCTTCTGTTCTCCTCTGCCTGGAGAGATGAGACCAGGTTGCTTTTCCCTGGAGCTCTGCGACTGTGGCATGGTAAAGAGAACCTTGGGGTACAATAAGCTGGGTGGCCAAGGTAGATTTATAATAGAAGTTGGCAAAAGGGGGAAAGAGAGCTCTAAATTAGGAGTAGGTCCCAGCCTGAAATATGAGTGGGTCATTGAGGTAGGAGGGATAAAGGAAACCCTATATATTAAGCAAAGCAGCAGAAAATAGGACTATCAACACCCACAACAGAGATCTTTGAGGGAAGAATAAAAAACCTGACTATTCAGGCAAAACATAGTTAAGTGGCCCTTGTGCAAATGAGATCAGTTTACCTGCTTCTTGGAAGAAATACCCTAGGCTCATCCACAGTGTGGTAGATGGGGCCGATGGCCCTGGGCACCTTCAGCCTTCAGTGGCAAACCCCAGCATTCTGGGCAAGGTTAGGTCATAGGTGGCTGGAGCAGGGCTGGAAGAGACTGAACCCTCCCTTAGAGGAGCGAGGGGGAAGCCTACCTTCCAGTGTCCCTGTTTCCTCACAGTAGAGGCATGTAAGCCTGGCAGGCTTTAGCTCAATGACCTTCCTTTCCACTATTGAAGCAGGACCCAGATGGCATCCTATGAGACCCCTTTGGGGCGTTGGAGCCTTTAAGGGTGTATCCTAAAAGCTGGTAGTTCCCCTGATCTCTATTGGGCTTTTTCTGCCTCTAGGTATCTTAAAAGCCATGCTCAGAAGATCTCACTGAGGGGTTTGAGGACCCCCCCCCGCCTATATAAATCTTTTCCATATATCTGGAGCTATTTGGAAAAAGACAAAACAGTGTTATTAGCTGGATCTAATAAAGAAGGTAGTAGTTTGCAGGCGAAAAATATTTGGTGTCTCCTGTTCATCAGCATTCCAAAGAAATGTAAATTTTTTTTTAAGTAAAAAACATGATATGGTAGAACTGTAGGAGTTCCAGAATATGACTACCCCCTCTTAATTTTTTTTTAAATTGACCTTAAAATGTTTGCTGAGTACACTTTAATAATACCTTAACTTTAAAGATTGTAAGCATGACAAAATACAGTAAATGCTTTTGCTCCATATGCAGGAGCATTTTCAGTTTAGCCAGTTTAGGAAATCCAATAATAGAACAATGCATACAGACAATGAGCTATAACATGCTTAGCAGCCTCTCCTGTTCTGACCGAGGTTACTATAGATCCAGAATATGTATCCACTGTTATGTGGACATACAACTGTTTGCCAAATGAAGGTATATGAATAACATCCATCTGCCAAAGTTGTCCTGGTAGGGGTCCTTGAGGGTTAACTCCAAATGAAGGGGCAGTATAGGACCCCTTGGACAGGATTTCCCAATCTGCCGTGCTGCTTCCCGAGAAAGTTGAAACTGTTTACACTGGGCTGCAGCATTCTGGTGATAAATAGTATGAGACTGACTTGCTCGGTCTGTCATGGTTGCTCCATATAATTTTCTTTTGGGTAGCTTAATCAACAAGGGCATTTCTAGGCCCAGGCCAGTTGGCTCAGTGGTAGAGCATTGGCCTGGTGTGCAGGATTCCCAGGTTCGATTCCCAGTCAGAGCACACAGAAGAAACACCCCTCTACTTCTCCACACCTCCCCCTCTCCCTCCTCTCTGTCTCTCTCTTCCCCTCCCGCAGCCAAGGCTCCACCGGAGCAAAGCTACCCCGGGCACTAAGGATGGCCCCATAGCCTCTGCCTCAGTTGCCAGAACAGCTCTGGTTGCAACAGAGCAACACCCCAGATGGGCAGAGCATTCCCCCCTGGTAGGCATGCCAGGTGGATCCCGGTCAGGCACATGCGGGAGTCTGTCTGACTGCCTTCCCATTTCCATCTTCAGAAAAATACAAAAAATAAGTAAATAAAAGAAAAAATACAACCAAAAAAAAAAAAAGAAAAGAGAAAAAAAGAAGAAAAAAAAAAGGCATTCCCTTGTGCTAAAGCTCCAGGGAGCATGGAGTGAGCTTGAGTATGTCCTATGAAACATGGAGCTCTATGTTGACATATAAGTCTTTGAAGAAGGAGGAACTGCTGAAATAGTTCATCAGCATTTGTCCCTAAGACAGCAGTCTTTATAGTGGGAACACCATAAGTAAATATGCTGTCTGTCTATAGATTAAAGGGGGGAATATGGCAAATGCTGAAAAGCCATGATCTTTGTGGCCCTCCCCTCCCCCAACCCCCTGCCTCTCCTCCCCCCACCCTGTAACCCCAACACTGTTGTCCATGTCTCTGAGTCTCATCTTTATTTCCCATTTATGTATGGAATCATATAGTTCTTAGTTTTTTCTGAATTACTTCTTTCACTCCATAAAATGTTATCAAGGCCCATCCATGTTGTTGTAAAAAATCCTATGTCATCATTTCTTATGGCTGAGTAGTATTCCATAGTATATATATATCAAAGCTTTTTAATCCACTTGTCCTCTGATGGACAGTTGGGCTGTTTCCAGATCTTTGCTATTGTGAACAATGGTGCCATAAACATGGGGGTGCATGAACATTAAACTTCTTGAGAAATTTCTTATCAAAATTTCTAACCAAAATTTTTAACAATAAGAAATTATTTTATCGAAAGTAATTTTTAAACTCTCACAAGTTTGAGTCTTCAGTCAAATAAGACATAGATGTTGAACCTTATACTCACCACTATTGTCTTCTAGTCCTTTTATACTTTCTAAAATTTGATTTGGCCTCAGCCAGACAGCTCAGCTGATTAGAGCATTGCCCTGAAATGCAAAGGTTGGTGGTTTGATTCCCAGTCAGGGCACATGTTGAAACAGATGAATGTTTCTGTGTGTCTCTCTCCTTCCTTCTCTCTCTAAAAAAATAAAAATAAAAATAAAGGCCTGACCTGTGGTGGCGCAGTGGATAAAGCGTCAACCTGGAATGCTGAGGTCGCCAGTTTGAAACCCTGCACTTGTCTAGTCAAGGCTCATATGGGAGTTGATGCTTCCTGCTCCTCTCCTCCTCTCTAAAATGAATAAATAAGTTTTTTAAAAATTTTAAAAAGCATTCATCTAAAAAATAATAAAATAATATAATCAAATTTGATTTGATGTTAGATGAAAATGACTTTTCTTCCTCTATTTAATTGATCAATTCACAAGCATCATTTACAAATTAATCTAGCCTTTTTCTTCTAGATTCTCATATATATACCCTTAGATTGTTTTTTACTGAGCTATTATTTTTCTATCTTTTGTTTTTATTTGGTTATATTCCATACATCTTTCCTCTGTTGCTATCTTTTTTATCTCATGTGCTTCAGTGGTGGTTTTTTCAATGGTGGTTACCTTTGAGTAATGAAAAGGGTCCCTACCCTGTTCATTGTAGCGAACTATTTTGTGAGTACTTTTGCACTCCATCGTCCTTTGCTACTGTTAATCTCCATCTTCTCCCCCTCTTTCTTTTTGTTGTTGTCACAGTTTAAATTTGGTTTTATTGTGTTCTTCTTGGAGCTTTTACTTGTGGCTCTGTTTTTTTTTTGTTCTTTGTATCTGATTGGAGAACCCCCTTTAGTAATTCCTGGAGTGGGGGTTTTCTGATGATAAATTCCCTCATCTTTTCTGTATCTGTGAATGTTTTTATTTCTCCTTCGTATTTGAAGGATAGCTTTGATGGGTATAGAATTCATGGCTGAAAGTTCATCTCTTTCAGGACTTTAAATATTGGGGTCTACTCTCTTCTATACTGAGCTATTATTTTTATACAAAGCTTGTGGGAAAGCTTTGTAAATATAAAAGACAAAACAATAATAAAAAAAGATGGAGAGATTTACATCAACTGATAGATTACACACATACATTAATTGATAAGTTAAAAAAGGCTGAAGTCGCCTGACCTGTGGTGGCACAGTGGATAAAGCATTGACCTGGAATGTTGAGGTCACCAGTTCAAAACCCCAGGCTTGCCTGTCAAGGCACATATGGAAAGCAAATACAAATTGATAAAAGATTTAAGTCAACAGACAGACTATATGATCAATGGCCAACAATTCTTAATTCATAGAATTGTTATTAAATACAGAAAGATAGAAGCCCTGGCCGGTTGGCTCAGCGGTAGAGCGTCGGCCTAGCGTGCGGAGGACCCAGGTTCGATTCCTGGCCAGGGCACACAGGAGAAGCGCCCATTTGCTTCTCCACCCCTCCGCCACGCTTTCCTCTCTGTCTCTCTCTTCCCCTCCCGCAGCCAAGGCTCCATTGGAGCAAAGATGGCCCGGGCGCTGGGGATGGCTCTGTGGCCTCTGCCTCAGGCGCTAGAGTGGCTCTGGTCGCAACATGGCGATGCCCAGGATGGGCAGAGCATCGCCCCCTGGTGGGCAGAGCGTGGCCCCTGGTGGGCGTGCCGGGTGGATCCCAGTCAGGCACATGCGGGAGTCTGTCTGACTGTCTCTCCCTGTTTCCAGCTTCAGAAAAATGAAAAAAATAAAATAATAAATAAATAAATAAATAAATAAATAAATAAATACAGAAAGATAGATATATACATAGAAAAACAGAAAAAGATTAGAAATAGTCAATTTGCAGAAAAAATTGAAATTAGTAAAAATAATGATAAATATGGCAATGTTGTCAAAGATATGAGGAAACAGGTGCTCTCTTCTACAAATAGAGCCTGTGTCATACTGGTATTTTTCTGGAAAACAATTTAACAGTATGTATCTCACACACTGAAGTGTCCCATACTTCCAGTCCAGTAATACTTCTTCGAGGAATTTTTCTAAAGAAATATTTAGAGATGTGGGCAAGGCTGTTTCACAGAGAAGTACCTATCATCCCATTTATAGTAGCCAATAAGCAGCCTCAAAGTTAAACTAGACCTGGACAAGCAATGGTTAATCCCAGCATGGAGTGTCTTGTGGGCCTGAAAACTCACCATTCATTCATCCAAACCAAAGTTCTCGAAGCACCTACTGTGTGTCAGGCACTGTGCTGGGCCTTAAGAATACACCACACTGACCCTTTCAAAGCTCACAGTCCAGTGATAGAGAAAGAACAATAAAAAATCACACCAAAATAAAATAATGACTGTGACCAGTGCCCAGCAAGAAGACCACTAGCAGCAAGAATATCCAATGGGAATAGATCAGAAAAATCATGAAGGGCTCCCAAGAGCATGGTGATTTAGAGTGGCGACCCGAAGGGAGAGTGGAGTCCCTCAAGTAAAAGGACGGTCCAGGCAGAGGAAACAGCACACACAAAAACTGCTCTCCTTTGCAGGCAGAAGGGATAAGGATGTGGGGGTGGGGTGGGGGAGTGGCTACAACACACACTCACGCTCACAGGTACGCACACACAAGAGCCAGAAAGACTATCAAAATATTAATTGGTAGAGTAATGGCGGGGTAGGGAGCGATACCGATAAATCTCCCCCAAAACTCAACAAGATCTTCAACCAGAAACAGAAAAACCTATACTTGGAGCTTCCAGATGCTTCGCAATACACCCAAAAGTATGATTGAGTGAAAAATTGGCTAAATATATAACCAAACCCCGAAGGAAATAGGGAGTAAGAAATGCTCCTCCTTCCTCACTAACCTAAACAGGGCGGCTTTCTCTGGTAACTGTGAATATAGAAACTGAGGCGGGAAAAGGGGGTGAATAGATCCAGGCCGCCGCAGCACAAACAGCTGAACCAGGCTGTGGCACAGAGATCCAAGCCGAGGAAAATCTGATCCTGTGGCAACCCGGGCAATACAAGCTAACACTTGCGCCAAACCCAAACAAAGAAAGAAAAGCAGAGCGGCCATTTTACCCGGTCTCCTGGTCGGTGCGCAGTTAGTGGGCGAGAATTTCTTCCTGGGAAGCCACGCACGGGAGGGAGTGAGAACTAATTCCAACAGTGGAGATTTTCCGTGCTGGAGGGTGTTTCACTCAGAGGGAACCGCGGCCGGCCTCATATCCTGGTTTGCGCTTGCAGATAAGGAGTGAGCAATTCCTCCGAGTGCCTCGGCAGTGCGCGCCCGTGTTATCGCACAGAGGGGCAGAGTCAGGGGCCTTTGTGTGGGCCAAAGCGGAATCTCGAGCCGCCCCAGCGCCTTGCAAAAGCCGTGCACGGGGACGGAGTGAGACTCAATTCCAACGCTACAACTTTTCCCTGCAGTTGGGGGTTTCACTCAGAGCGTGAGACTGCTGGCCGGATATCCTGGTCGCAGACAGTGAGTGAGAGTTTCCTCCAAGCGCCCCGGAAGTGGGCGCCTGCTTGTGTTACCGGACAGAGTGGCAGAGCCAGAGGTCTTTGAGTGGGCAAAGCCCGTCTGATTATGCTAGCAGCTCTGACTGACTGAGCCTTACCCAGAGCCCTGTGCTGAGTGGAAATAGAGTGGGGAGTTGCCAGCTCCTTGAGCCTCTTACTATCCAGGCAGAGGCAGCAGCAACCCCATAGCTGGATTATCAGGCTACTAATTAAGGAAGGAAAGACTAGGAGAAAGGCTCCAGGAACACGGACTCTCTCACTGTTGGAGCCTATAAATGCTATTGAGCTTCGACTGCCAACGAGACTAAAGCACAATACATGACATTGCCATAGAGACTTATCAACTGCAAACCTCTACCTGAGCGTGCCAAAGGGGCAGAACCCGGGGTACAGAGTCACCGACCAGGAAGAGGGAGAGAAAAGAAAAAGCAAGAAGATAACCTCTCAAAATCAAGAATAATCTGCAGACTTTATAACCTATCCCATTTTATTATATTTGTTCGTTTGTTTCTCTTATCTTCATTCTTGATACTTTTTTTTCCTCCTCCAATTTGGCCGATTAACTCTCTACTGGTCTTACTCTCTCCTCTCCTTGAAGTACACTACCCATAAGTGTTACATCTCCCATTATCTTTTCTCTTCTCTTCCTTTCTCTCTATGAGGGTTGCACTCCAAAACCCTTAACTCTCTCTCTCTCTCTCCTTTCTTTTTTCTTCTTTTAGTGGTTACCTCTTTTTTTCTCTCTCTTTCTTTTCTCCCTCTATATTAGTTTCTTCCTTTCTCCTTTACATCTCCTCTCATTCAAACCTCAATAACAAACAAATTATCTTATCTGTTACTCAAACCTATGTTTGTGGCATTTTGGGGGGTTTTTACTTCACCTTTTTAACTCACTAGCAGTGCTCTCATCCCTGGCTCTCCATATTATCTAGTTATTGTTCCACTAAATACAATAGTAATTTTTTAATTTGTCCCCCCATTTTTCCGTTTTCCTCTTATCCTCTCATCATAACTCTTAGACAACCAACACCTAAAAGCAAATCATTTCATTCTTGACCCAAATTTTTTCCTTATTTGCTTTTTGTGGGTCCATACGCTCTTTTTTTTTCTTTTTTCTTTTTTTTTTTCTTTTTTTTTTTTTTTGCCCCTTTATTACTTTTCCCCAATTCAGGCCCTCCATCACAGGCATTGTTTGTTATAATTCACAGTCCACCACAAGATTTTCTCAAAAAAGAGGGGAGAGGAGAGGAGAGGAAAAAAGGAGGGGGGGAATAATTTCCTTTTTTTTAATTTTTATTTTATTTTTCTTTATTTCATTATTAATTTTTTAAAAAAAAAACAACTCTTTTCGATTTTTTATTTTTTTTATTGTTATTTTTTTTAACTTTTTATTCTTTATTAAATCTCATTAATACTATCAACAAAACCACCCTCAGATGCCATTAAGGAAGAGAAAATCGAATATCATGGATACAAAAGAAAGAGAGGTAACACAGCTAGATGAGGAAAAATCTATGGAGAAAAAATTTAATATATTGGAAACCTTGGAGCTAAATGACAGAGAATTCAAGATAGAAATCCTAAAAATCCTCCAAGATATACAAGAAAACACAGAAAGGCAATTTAGAGAGCTCAGAAAACAACTCAATGAACACAAAGAATATATGTCCAAGGAAATTGAAACTATAAAAACAAATCAAACAGAGATGAAAAACTCAATTCACGAGCTGAAAAACGAAATAACAAGCTTAGCTAATAGAACAGGTCAGATAGAAGAGAGGATTAGTGAAATAGAAGACAAGCAACTTGAGGCACAACAGAGAGAAGAAGAAAGAGACTCAAAAATTAAAAAAAATGAGATAGCCCTACAAGAATTATCTGACTCCATCAAAAAGAATAACATAAGAATAATAGGTATATCAGAGGGAGAAGAGAGAGAAAATGGAATGGAGAACATACTCAAACAAATAATAGATGAGAACTTCCCAAGCCTGTGGAAAGAACTAAAGCCTCAAGTTCAAGAAGCAAACAGAACTCTGAGTTTTCTTAACCCCAACAAACCTACTCCAAGGCATATCATAATGAAATTGACACAAACCAACAGCAAAGAAAAAATTCTCAAGGCAGCCAGGGAAAAGAAGAATACAACATATAAAGGAAGGCCCATTAGATTATCATCAGATTTCTCAGCAGAAACTCTACAAGCTAGAAGAGAGTGGACCCCAATATTTAAAGTCCTGAAAGAGAGGAACTTTCAGCCACGAATTCTATACCCATCAAAGCTATCCTTCAAATACGAAGGAGAAATAAAAACATTCACAGATACAGAAAAGATGAGGGAATTTATCATCAGAAAACCCCCACTCCAGAAATTACTAAAGGGGGTTCTCCAATCAGATACAAAGAACAAAAAAAAAACAGAGCCACAAGTAAAAGCTCCAAGAAGAACACAATAAAACCAAATTTAAACTGTGACAACAACAAAAAGAAAGAGGGGGAGAAGATGGAGATTAACAGTAGCAAAGGACGATGGAGTGCAAAAGTACTCACAAAATAGTTCGCTACAATGAACAGGGTAGGGACCCTTTTCATTACTCAAAGGTAACCACCATTGAAAAAACCACCACAGAAGCACATGAGATAAAAAAGATAGCAACAGAGGAAAGATGTATGGAATACAACCAAATAAAAAAAAAAGATAGAAAAACAAAAGAGAAGGATCAAACAAGACACAAAACTAACAGAAAGCAAGATATAAAATGGAAATAGGGAACTCACAAGTATCAATAATTACACTAAATGTAAACGGATTAAACTCACCAATAAAAAGGCACAGAGTAGCAGAATGGATTAAAAAAGAAAATCCAACTGTATTCTGCCTACAGGAAACTCATCTAAGTAACAAGGATAAAAACAAATTCAAAGTGAAAGGCTGGAAAACAATACTCCAAGCAAATAACATCCAAAAAAAAGCAGGTGTAGCAATAGTCATATCGGATAATGCTGACTACAAGACAGCAAAAGTACTCAGAGACAAAAATGGCCATTTCATAATGGCTAAGGGGACACTGAATCAAGAAGACATAACAATTCTTAATATATATGCACCAAACCAAGGAGCACCAAAATATATAAGACAGCTACTTATTGATCTTAAAACAAAAACTGACAAAAATACAATCATACTTGGAGACCTCAATACACCGCTGACGGCTCTAGATCGGTCATCCAAACAGAGAATCAACAAAGACATAGTGGCCTTAAACAAAACACTAGAGCACCTGGATATGATAGACATCTACAGAACATTTCATCCCAAAGTGACTGAGTATACATTTTTCTCCAGTGTACATGGATCATTCTCAAGAATTGACCATATGTTGGGCCACAAAAACAACATCAGCAAATTCAGAAAAATTGAAGTTGTACCAAGCATATTTTCTGATCATAAAGCCTAGAAACTAGAATTCAACTGCAAAAAAGAGGAAAAAAATCCCACAAAAATGTGGAAACTAAACAACATACTTTTAAAAAATGAATGGGTCAAAGAAGAAATAAGTGCAGAGATCAAAAGATATATACAGACTAATGAAAATGACAATACGACATATCAGAATCTATGGGATGCAGCAAAAGCAGTGATAAGAGGGAAGTTCATATCGCTTCAGGCATATATGAACAAACAAGAGAGAGCCCAAGTGAACCACTTAACTTCTCACCTTAAGGAACTAGAAAAAGAAGAACAAAGACAACCCAAAACCAGCCGAAGAAAGGAGATAATAAAAATCAGATTAGAAATAAATGAATTAGAGAACAGAAAAACTATAGAAAAAATTAATAGAACAAGGAGCTGGTTCTTTGAAAAGATCAACAAAATTGACAAACCCTTGGCAAGACTTACCAAGGAAAAAAGAGAAAGAACTCATATAAACAAAATCCAAAATGAAAGAGGAGAAATCACCACGGACACCGTAGATATACAAAGAATTATTGTAGAATACTATGAAAAACTTTATGCCACTAAATTCAACAACCTAGAAGAAATGGATAAATTCCTAGAAAAATACAACCTTCCTAGACTAAGTCAAGAAGAAGCAGAAAGCCTAAACAGACCTATCAGTAGAGAAGAAATAGAAAAAACCATTAAAAACCTCCCCAAAAATAAAAGTCCAGGCCCTGACGGCTATACCAGCGAATTTTATCAAACCTTCAAAGAAGACTTGGTTCCTATTCTACTCAAAGTCTTCCAAAAAATTGAAGAAGAAGCAATACTTCCAAACACATTTTATGAGGCCAACATAACCCTCATACCAAAACCAGGCAAGGATGGCACAAAAAAAGAAAACTACAGACCAATATCTCTAATGAATACAGATGCTAAAATACTAAACAAAATACTAGCAAATCGAATACAACAACATATTAAAAAAATAATACATCATGATCAAGTGGGATTCATCCCAGAATCTCAAGGATGGTTCAACATATGTAAAACGGTTAATGTAATACACCATATCAACAAAACAAAGAACAAAAACCACATGATCTTATCAATAGATGCAGAAAAGGCTTTCGATAAAATACAACACAATTTTATGTTTAAGACTCTCAACAAAATGGGTATAGAAGGAAAATATCTCAACATGATAAAGGCCATATATGATAAACCATCAGCTAACATCATATTAAATGGCACTAAACTGAAGGCTTTCCCCCTTAAATCAGGAACAAGACAGGGTTGTCCACTCTCTCCACTCTTATTTAATGTGGTACTAGAGGTTCTAGCCAGAGCAATCAGACAAGACAAAGAAATAAAAGGCATCCATATCGGAAAAGAAGAAGTAAAGGTATCACTTTTTGCAGATGATAGGATCCTATACATCGAAAACCCCAAAGAATCCACAAAAAGACTACTAGAAACAATAAGCCAATACAGTAAGGTCGCAGGATACAAAATTAACATACAGAAGTCAATAGCCTTTCTATATGCCAACAATGAAACAACTGAGAAGGAACTCAAAAGAATAATCCCCTTCACGATTGCAACAAAAAAAATAAAATACCTAGGAATAAACATAACAAAGAACGTAAAGGACTTATATAATGAAAACTATAAACCATTGTTAAGGGAAATTGAAAAAGATATAATGAGATGGAAGAATATACCTTGTTCTTGGCTAGGAAGAATAAATATAATCAAGATGGCTATATTACCCAAAGCAATATACAAATTTAATGCAATTCCCATCAAACTTCCAATGACGTTTTTTAAGGAAATAGAGCAAAAAAACATCAGATTTATATGGAACTATAAAAAACCTCGAATAGCCAAAGCAACCCTAAAGAAAAAGAATGAAGCTGGGGGCATAACAATACCTGACTTCAAACTCTATTATAGGGCCACGACAATCAAAACAGCATGGTATTGGCAGAAAAATAGACACTCAGACCAATGGAACAGAATAGAAAGTCCAGAAATAAAACCACATATATATAGTCAAATAATTTTTGATAAAGGGGCCAACAACACACAATGGAGAAAAGAAAGCCTCTTCAATAAATGGTGCTGGGAAAACTGGAAAGCCACATGCAAAAGAATGAAACTGGACTACAGTCTCTCCCCCTGTACAAAAATTAACTCAAAATGGATCAAAGATCTAAACATAAGACCTGAAACAATTAAGTACATAGAAGAAGACATAGGTACTCAACTCATGGACCTGGGTTTTAAAGAGCATTTTATGAATTTGACTCCAATGGCAAGAGAAGTGAAGGCAAAAATTAATGAATGGGACTACATCAGACTAAGAAGTTTTTGCTCAGCAAGAGAAACTGATAACAAAATAAACAGAAAGCCAACTAAATGGGAAATGATATTTTCAAACAACAGCTCAGATAAGGGCTTAATATCCAAAATATACAAAGAACTCATAAAACTCAACAACAAACAAACAAACAATCCAATAAAAAAATGGGAAGAGGATATGAATAGACACTTCTCCCAGGAAGAAATACAAATGGCCAACAGATATATGAAAAGATGCTCAT
This sequence comes from Saccopteryx bilineata, assembly GCF_036850765.1. Classification (NCBI taxonomy): domain Eukaryota; kingdom Metazoa; phylum Chordata; class Mammalia; order Chiroptera; family Emballonuridae; genus Saccopteryx; species Saccopteryx bilineata. The sequence goes on along the minus strand of NC_089493.1, from coordinate 185,491,381 downwards.
CTTCTTTAGCTATTAGAGAAATGCAAATCAAAACGGCAATGAGATACCACCTCACACCTGTTCGATTAGCTGTTATTAGCAAGTCAGGTAATAGCAAATGTTGGAGAGGCTGTGGAGAAAAAGGAACCCTCATCCACTGTTGGTGGGAATGTAAAGTAGTACAACCATTATGGAAGAAAGTATGGTGGTTCCTCAAAAAACTGAAAATAGAACTACCTTATGACCCAGCAATTCCTCTACTGGGTATATATCCCCAAAACTCAGAAACATTGATACGTAAAGACACATGCAGCCCCATGTTTATTGCAGCATTGTTCACAGTGGCCAGGACATGGAAACAACCAAAAAGCCCATCGATAGATGACTGGATAAAGAAGATGTGGCACATATACACTATGGAATACTACTCAGCCATAAGAAATGATGACATCGGAACATTTACAGCAAAATGGTGGGATCTTGATAACATGATACGAAGCGAAATAAGTAAATCAGAAAAAACCAGGAACTGTATTATTCCATACGTAGGTGGGATATAATAGTGAAACTAAGAGACATTGATAAGAGTGTGGTGGTTACGGGGGGGAGGGGGGAATGGGGGAGGGAAAGGGGGAGGGGGAGGGGCACAGAGAGAACAAGATAGAGGGTGACGGAGGACAATCTGACTTTGGGTGGTGGGTATGCAACATAATTGAACGACAAGATAACCTGGACTTGTTATCTTTGAATATATGTATCCTGATTTATTGATGTCACCCCATTAAAAAATAATAATAAAATAAAATAAAATAAAATTATAAAAAAATATATATATATTAATTGGTTATTTCCGCTTAATGTGATATTTGTCCTTACCACTCCCACTACTTTTTTTCTATTTTCTCTTTTATTTATTTCTCTTTTTTAATTGCTTTTATATAGAGAGAAATATTGATTTATTGTTCCACTCATTTATGCATTTACTGGTTGATTCTTGTATGTGCCCTGACTGGGGATTGAACCTTCAACCTTGGCATATCAAGACGATGCTCCAACCAACTGAGCTGCCTGGCCAGGGTCTATTTCTTTCCATACTAATTTTATAAACAGAAAAGTAAAGTACAAAAATAGGACAGAGCCTGACCTGTGGTGGCGCAGTGGGATAAAGCATTGACCTGGAAGTGCTGAGGTCGCCGGTTCAAAACCCTGAGCTTGCCTGGTCAAGGCACATATGGGAGTTGATGCTTCCAGCTCCTCCCTCCCTTCTCTCTCTCTGTCTCTCCCTCTCCTCTCTAAAATGAATAAATAAATAAAAAAAAAAACAACCAAACTTAAAAAACTCATTTAAAAAAAAAAAAATAGGACAGAAAACTGCACAGTTGCTTGTCAGTACCACCCCATTTCCATATGTGGACCCCAACCAGGGGTCCTTAACTCAATCTAAGTTGCCTTAACCAGAGAAAGAGTTAAGAGTAGCTACAAATTCCAGAGTAAGCCCTGCTTTCTCCACTTGTGCACCTTTAGTTACAAATAACTATTTACCTGTCAGTTGGGTTGAGAACACCCATAGGTTTTCCTTTGAAGTGAACCTCTTGGATTTAAAGAGATTTTTGTTTAAGTTGTTGAAGGTTTGCTTGATCTAACGTCTCAGAGACGTTTGAAGTTGTGACTTAATGGAAGATTATTTTTATTCACAGTGATCAAGCAGTTAATGAGATAAAGGAGTGAGGAGACAAGCCTAATAGAATATGTGGTCGTACTGCATGTTAATCTTTATAAAAGGCAGGATGAAAATAACAGAAAACCAGGAAGAAATGGGGACGGATGGCTCAAAGATAGGAAAAAGAAGTTTTCCCTGCACAGGGCTTTCAAAAGCAAGCCCATCTCATGTTGAGTTCAATAGAAAATAAAAAAAAAAGACAACAAAGAATGAGAAGATGGAGAGCCAGGACTAAAATTTCCATGGTGGCTGTCCTCTGGAGACCTTCCCCTGTCCTTCCTCAATTTCTTCCCAACCTCCCTCTCTCTCTCTCTTTTTTCTTAATTAAGTGAGAGGCGGGGAGGCAAAGATACAGACTCCTGCATGCGCAGTAACTGGGATCCACCCAGCAAGCCCTCTACTGGGTGATGCTCTGCTTGTGTGGGGCTGCTGCTTCGTTGCTTGGCAACTGAGCTATTTTAGTGCCTGAGGTGAGGCCATGAAGCCATCCTCAATGCCTGGGGCCAATTTTGCTCAAAACATTCAAGCCATGTGGCTATGGAGGGGGGAGAGGGAGAAAAAGAAGGGGGAGGGGTGGAGAAGCAGATGGTCACTTCTCCTGTTTGCCTTGACCAGAAATCAAACCCAGGACTTCCACAGGCCAGACTGAAACTCTACCGCTGAGCCGACCAGCCAGGGCCCCAACCCCTTTCTAAAGAGCAGTGACAAGTTTTCAATATGGCAAGAGCATAAACAGTAATGAAAGTCACCACCTGCCTCCATGGCCCATTGTGAACCAATTTAACCACTACAAGTCATAACACAACGAGGAGACATCTCCAGCCTGGAGGACTCAGCAGCAGGGCAGTAGGGAGGCCAGTGAAGCAGAGAAGGAGAAGACAATGTCACTTGCCCTGATTCTTCGTGTTGGTTCAGTATCACTAGCTGTTATTTGCTTGTTGTTGTTGTTATTGTTGTTTTCAGGCCAGCAGAAAGCTAATTAAGCCTCCATAGTCACAGAGGTGAAAATTTGCTACTAAAGGGTATCCTACCAGCCCATGAATGTGGAGGTGGGATCCATACCTTTAGTATTTTCAGGGGCCAATAGAATTAAATTATGGAAAACTGGCAAAGCTGTACATCCCAATGGGTCCTCTGAGGGTCATCAGCTTCTTACTCCTTAAAATGCAGATGTCTGGGCCCACTCCAGCTGTTGATTCATGGGGCTCCAGGAATCTATACTTTTCAAACATTTTAAAAATACACTCTGTGTCTTCTATCTGATATCTGAAGTCCTTGGACATCTGTATTTCCACTGGGTCTTGTTACAAATGGACTTGGGAAGTGGAGTTAATGTTAGACTGCATTTTATTTCTAGAATCTAGAGACACAGGGGCAAAGGGCATATCCCTGGAAGGGAAAATTCTTTAGCGTCTGCCTTCCACGCCTGATCTCCACCAACCCAGCAACTCAGAGTTGCTTTCAGGACCTGGGTCTTTGTGGCCCATACCAATGTGAGGTCATGAACCGGCAGGTCTCTGGTATAACACACAGGGGAGAGCCCACCCCTGGCCCCTCCTGCAACTCAGACCAAGAAGGTTAGTGTCCTTGGCATTTGTCAATGGTAGATTTTATTTTTATTTTTTTGGTCTGCTTTTGTAATGAGGAGAAAAAGCCTTTTGGAGAGATGGACGTCTGGGAAATCTCAATTCTCACTCTGCGCCAAGGGTGAGCATCAGGTCTTATCTTCTGCTCCTCTCTAGCTTAAGAGACAGGAGTCCAGATTACTGTCCCTTGAGGCAGCTGTGGGTTTAGCACCTAATTACATCTCCATGTCACTGCTGCTCCTTGCAGTTTCCGGCCCTAGGAGTTGTCCTGTCCTGATGACAAGCTCAGCTGTGCATTTATAATGATGTTGGCTATCTTTTATCCAGCATGTCTAGGAGTTGTTTAAGGGGAGGGTTTTTCGGACTCCGTTGCCTTAAGTATGGCTAGAAATAGAAGTTCTTGAAACTGCCTTCTTGTTGAGCGCTGCAAACGGTTCTCAAGTTTGAGGACACTGTAAACTCAGCAAGTGCTGAAACTTTGTAAGTTGTATACGAGTTGTTTTTAAAATGTTTTCACGTTCATTTATCTCATTCCCTCCTTGAAACAACCTTGCAAAATAAACAGGACTGGTATTTTTATTCCTGGCTTTCTGATGATAAAGCCTCGTCAGGCTAAGTTTCCTTCCCAAAGATAGAAAAGCAGTTAAGGAGCAAAAATGAGGATCAGAGCGCACAGCCTCTGCTATTTGATCTACTACATCATGCTGTGTTATTCCCAGGGTGATAATTTAGGGTTCTGGGAAATAATTATCTAGCACATGATACCCGAATCACAGCTTTTTGTATCAATCTGAAAATGGAAGAGTCAAAAAAAAAATGTTTGAGTCTATGGGTCTGTGTTTCCTTCTCTGTGAATGTCAAACATTAAAGCTCCACTCTGTGACCACCGTGTCTTTAAAAGCAATGAAAACATCTGGCAATCCCTTTGAAAATGATCTCTAGCCTGACCAGGTGGTGGCGCAGTGGATAGAGCGTTGGACTGGGACGTGGAAGGACCCAGGTTCGAGACCCCGAGGTCGCCAGCTTGAGCGCGGGCTCATCTAGCTTGAGCAAAAAGAGCTCACCAGCTTGGACCCAGGGTCGCTGGCTCCAACAAGGGGTTACTCAGTCTGCTGAAGGCCCGCAGTCAAGGCACGTATGAGAAAGCAATCAATGAACAACTAAGAAGTCGCAATGTGCAACGAAAAACTAATGATTGATGCTTCTCATCTCTCCGTTCCTCTCTGTCTATCCCTCTCTCTGACTCTGTCTCTGTAAAAAAAAAAAAAAAAAAGAAAGAAAATGATCTCTATAGTACACTGACATGATTTATAAGAGCATCTTTTATTTTTAATAATAACCCTTCAACTTTGTAAAAAAAAAAAAAAAAATCTTCCACTGCTGTGCTCCTTGAAGGGTCCCTCCAAGGGCTTTCCTGCAGGGGCTACCTTTCCTAACTTGGACCTGGCCGCTAAGAGTCAGACCCTGTTTGAAGTACTTTCCATATTCCCCATGCTCACTGCAGTTCATGGGATTTTCTTGAATCTTGAGGTCACTTTGCAGCCCTGAAGCAGCACTGAGTGGGTTGCCAACCCTTCTCCGGGCTCACAGTACACGCAGCGGGGGGCTCGCTACAAGATCTCAGGCACGCCTCTGCTCCGGGGTCTGCATGTGGTCATTAATACCGCAACCATATTCATTGCACAGACATCCGAGAACCTGCAAGGTACCTGGAAGCAAAGGAGAGACCTCATTGTATCCGGTCTATGCTTTTTTCTTCTACGTTGAAATTGTACTGTGGCATCGACACTGTGGTTTTAGATTGCTTCAAGGGGCCTTTTGGTGAACACTGAAATAACATTTTTCTGCTCTGCCCAGTGTTAACAAAGTCCTACTTGGAGTCATCCCCTTTTCCTCCTATCTCTAGGGTTTACAGAGAGCAAGTGCCTTCCAAGAAAAAGATACTCCAAGAATTATTTTCACAAGCACAAATTGCCATGAAAACTTAAAAGAATTAGTTTAAAGGGAAGTTAATTTTATTTTACTATTGTTGTTCCGGTGCCTTTGAAATCAAGGCCTTTCTCCCTTTGGGGCAAGCTGATTTTCCTTTGTCCCTCTAGTGCAGGGGTCCCCAAACTACGGTCCGCAGGCCTCATGCGGCCCCCTGAGGCCATTTATCCGGCCCCCACCGCACTTCCAGAAGGGGCACCTCTTTCATTGGTGGTCAGTGAGAGGAGCATAGTTCCCATTGAAATACTGGTCAGTTTGTTGATTTAAATTTACTTGTTCTTCATTTTAAATATTGTATTTGTTCCCGTTTTGTTTTTTTACTTTAAAATAAGATGTGTGCATTGTGCATAGGGATTTGTTCATAGTTTTTTTATAGTCCGGCCCTTCAACGGTCTGAGGGACAGTGAACTGGCCCCCTGTGTAAAAAGTTTAGGAACCCCTACTCTAGTGCATGATGATTTACTTGAATGTGAAAACATTTTATCTGCATTAATATTCTAGAACTTGACTAGTCTAGATCTTCATGAAGACAATTAGGTCAGCCCGTCAGCCACCAGGAGGAAGGTGCGAAAACCCAAAACTGTCTATCCGTTTAAGAGAAACCTCCACCATCCAAAAACTGAGGTGGGTTTAAGTTAAACAGAGCAACATGCAAAGCTCAAGTTAAGTTAGAAAACAAGGTGTAAGGTTTGATCTCATTCATATACATGCTTGGAAAGTGGTCAGTTTTGAGAGAAGAAAATGGAAAATCAAGAAGGTAAAAGGCTCTCATTTAAAAGAAAAAAAGTAAAAATGCTCAGTGTGTAAGTGTGAAAGCATTTAGGTATCCTATTTTTAACAATTATATCTAAGCCACCAAATGATCCCTACATAATTATCATCTAAGATTATCCTTTAACATGACCAGATAAGGAGACAATCCCGCAGTTCTCCTTGTAAAAACGCACGAGTTGTTTTTCTGCACGAACAGAAACCACAGAATAATTTTAGTGATTGTTAACATGTACTGAGCTCTTACGAGGAATCACAGTGCTAGCTCTGAGGGTGTCAGCCAGAAAAAGAAGGAAAAGAAGAGCACTCAAATCCAAAATCTGGAGGTTACAGCTGATCCCGAATGTCTACGTCAGCCGGGCCTGGAGGCTGCAGTCTGAAAGGGGTAGGAAGGGTGAAGGGATTAAGGAAAGAAATTTCAGAGACACAGACAACGGTCTGGCGATCACCAGAGGGAAATTGGTGGGGGAGGTAGAGGAGGACGAAGGGGAGGAAATGGTGATAGAAGGAGACATGATTCGGGGTAGTGAACACACAATACAAGATACAGATGAGGTATTATAAACCTATATAATTCTATTAACCAGTGTCACCCCATAAATTGAATAAGAATGAAAAGAAACAAATGTGAACAACATGGTGGTACTGCTTTGAAGTCATGAATGACACGAACCAGGACAGTTTCCAGCATCGCGGCCCTGTCCGGTCCTAGCCAAATGGTGCCGCTATGTTTGAAGGCAAACATGTTCATCAAGGAGCGGAAAAACCTTCTCCCAAATCCTGAAGATTCCAGACGACGAATAGATGGGTGGGACTGGGGTTTGGGTGTGAAGTTGGGGTACAAAGATGGGACACAAAGCTGTTCGGTGCCTATGGGGAAGCTTTGAGGGTTACGGTTGGGTCTGCTAAGCAGAAAGCTTTGGGATTCTGAAAATACCTCGTGTTCATTCTACGTTCCTGCTCCTTTTGGAATGTATCTGCAGGATGAGAAGCCAATGGGGAGTTTTGAGCAGAGAGTCATAGAATCTGGTAAAAGTTTTACAAGGAGTGTCCTGGGAAATGGATCAAAGTAAGGCCACAAGAGTGATCCAGAGAACTCTAGATCTGTGGCGCAGGTCCAGGCAAGAGGTGATGACACCTGAAAGGGGAGAGGTGACGGGCACAAGCGATGGTGAGGAGTGGTTGGGCGTATCTCGTACACAGGGCTGACCAGACTTGCTATTGCATTGAACTCCTGTACACCAATTCATGTAACACTCAAGCTTCGGTGCTTGTGTCAAAGTCTAAAGTAAGACTTGGTAGAAGCTCTCAACTTACCGCAATGAGTGAGACTGGTAAAAAAAATAAATAACAGCAACAACAAAAATATCTATCCAAAGTGCTGAGTTCAGTTCAGGACAGTGTCCCCGTTCTGTTGATTAAACTTTGGGACAGTGACACACAGGCTAGAATAGAATGCCAATGCTCTATTCATTTACCTCCCAACTTACAAAACAGAGCAAAAAAGAAGAAAAGAAGCTAAAACATCGTGACTTTGTGTCAATAACTTTTAAAACATAAAAATAAATATTTTCCTGTGAAAATATAACTGAAACATGACTAAAAGAGACAGTAAATATAAATAGAATAACATCATTTTTAAAACTAAATCAATATTTATACACACACAGAACCAGACAAGCTCTGTGACTGTTTAAAATGTCAATTTTCCCCAATTTTAGGGAATAAGTAATCTTAACGTCATACAAACTATTGCACACAGTAGAAAAGGGGGCAAGCTCTCCGATTCATTTGTTCACGAGACAGGAACAACTTTATCTCAAAAACAGATAAAAAGTTACAATGAAGAAATAAATACAGCCAACTCACTGGGCACAGATATAAAATTAAAAAAAAAAAAACTGGCAAACAAAATCCAATCACATCTACCCCTTACCTCACACCATACCAAAATATTAATTCTCAGTGGGTCACAGAACTACATATAAAACTTGAATGTTTTAAAGCTACTAAAAGAAAACAAGAGAAGCTTTCCACCCTTGAGGTACATAAGTTTTTAGACAGAACACATAAGACACGAGTCATAAAAGAAAAAAATGATAAATTGGGCTTCAAAATTGAACAACTTTGCTGTTCAAAAATTTTAAGAAATGAGACCTCATTTTAAAAAGTGAAAAGCCAAGTCACAGACTTGGAGAAAATATTCTAAAAACATATTAGATAAAGGACATGTAGCCAGAATACATATAAGGAACACTACAATTCAATAATAATTAAAAAAACCCAGTCTCAAAAATATGCTAAAATTTGGAAATACACTTCATAAAGAGGATATAGAAATAACTGAGAAGCACATGAAGAGTGGAAACGTTACTCATCAGGGAAATATAAATGAAAACCGTAAACTACCACAGTACCTAGATTGGGATGGCTAAACTTTCAAAGATACTCATACCAAGTAAAGGTAACAATGTGAAACAAGTGAAGCTCTCATAGTTTGCTGACAGGAATATGAAATAGCACAACCACTTTATAAAACAACTTGGTAGTTCTTTTTTTTTTTTTTAATTTTTATTTATTTATTTATTTATTTATTACAGAGACAGAGCGAGAGTCAGAGAAAGGGATAGATAGGGACAGAGAGACAGGAACGAAAAGAGATGAGAAGCATCAATCACCAGTTTTTCGTTGCAACACCTTAGCTCAGGGGTCCCCAAACTACGACCCGCAGGCCACATGCGGACCCCTGAGACCATTTATCCGGCCCCCACCGCACTTCTGGAAGGGACACCTCTTTCATTGGTGGTCAGTGAGAGGAGCATAGTTCCCATTGAAATACTGGTCAGTTTGTTGATTTAAATTTACTTGTTCTTTATTTTAAATGTTATATTTGTTCCCGTTTTGTTTTTTTTACTTTAAAATAAGATGTGTGCAGTGTGCATAGGGATTTGTTCATAGTTTTTTTTATAGTCCGGCCCTCCAATGGTCTGAGGGACAGTGAACTGGCCCCATGTGTAAAAAGTTTGGGGACCCCTGCCTTAGCTGTTCATTGATTGCCCTCTCACATGTGCCCTGATGTGGGCCTTCAGCAGACCGAGCAACCCCTTGCTCGACTTAGCGACCTTGGGTCCAAGCTAGTGAGCTTTTTGCTCAAACCAGATGAGCCTGCACTCAAGCTGGCGACCTCGGGGTCTCGAACCCGGGTCCTTCCGCATCCCAGTCTGACGCTCCATCCACTGCGCCACCGCCTGGTCAGGCAGTAGTTCTTTTTTTAAAATTAAACATTCACCTACCATATGACCCAGCCATTCTATTTCTAGGTATTCACTCCAGATACATTAGTACATAAATATTCATAACAGCTTATTTTTAATAGCAAACACTGCAAACATCCCAGATGTCCATTAGCAAATAAGTGGATAAACAATCTGTGATATTGAAATTATAAGTGAGATATTACTCGGCAATAAAAAAGGAATGAATCATGGGTTTAACTACAGAAACCTATCACTGCAATTCATCACATTAATAACTAAAGGAAAGAAGAAGGTTATGATCATCAATGAATGCAGTAAAAGGACCTTATAAAATTCCGTATTCAGCCAGGCATTAAAAATAAAGCCAACTAGGAAAAAAAGAAAGACACTGCTTTAATCTGATAAATAGTATCTTCTAATAAAACCCTACAGCAAACAGAATACTTAATGATGAAAAGCCCAAAGTGTTTCCTTTCAAGTCAGAAGAAAGCCAAGGCTGTCCACCCACCACTTCTCTTCCCGTTAAACTAGAGGGCAGACAACTCAATAAGAAATAAAGGGCATAACACTGGAAAGAAAAAAAAACCATTATTATTCAAAGGCTATGACATTGTGAACACAGACAATCCAGATTATTCTATGGAAAAACTGCTAGAACAATTTTTTTTTTAATTCAGAAACTTGTTAGAGAGAAAACTAATTTATTTTACAGTATATATGTATATATATATATCAAACTGTCAACAATTAGAAAATTTTAAAAGGACATTGTTGGTTTGCAAATTCAGGAACTCCACAGAGGGCAAAAGAAAAGACTGGAGAGAGAGGCAGGACACTCCAGATTGGTAGGTGGCTGTTTTGAGTAAGCAAGGAAACATATACAAGGTTTGTCTCGGGCAGTTATGAGACCAGTAGATCCCCTCACCTCCCTGCTATAATCTTATAAACTTATAGAGAGGCCTTAAGGGAGTTCAGGTACCTACACAGTCCAGATGATCTCAACAGCACTCTACTCTCTGAAGGCTGCGTCCTTGAAACAGTGTGTCGTGTGAGAAGGATGGGCAAAATGTGCATGCCAAGGACCGAGGAGGGGGTGAAGAGCCTCTGATTGCCCAAGACCAGCTCACGGGTCAACCACAAGCCATGTCTTCTCAATGACTGCATTCAAAAGAAGTATGAGGTTGACCGCCAAAAAAAAAGGTAAGAGTGAGAGTGTACTTAGGAAATCTGTCGCAAAATCTTGTAGACCATGCATACAAGTCAGACTGTTTCCTAAGGGCAACACCCTGGGACCCTGAAGAGTAGGACGCAGGGGGAACAACAAACAGACGTGTCGTGTAAGAAGCTCACTCCAGCCGCAGTGGATTGGCAAAAGCAAGCAGGGCCACAAGCCCGTTCTGAACTGTGTCTACACTCCTCAGATGTCTTAAGGTCACTGCTACCAAGAGAATAAACAGCTGAAGTCAATAGGATAAAATTTCCATGCACAAAAATCAAATTCTGCCTTTCAGTGCAGAAAGGCTTTATGCAAATATGAGATCTGATAATGGTCCATGAAGTAAATATTTGAAGGCTCTATCTAGTAAATGTTGAGTTTATTAGAAGCCCACCTTGGGTGATAGTTATTGGAGAATTAGTTAGGAAATTATACACTGAAAAAAATATATCAAAGAAAATATTATGGACGACACTATTATATGGCAACAAATTGGATAATCTGGATGAAATGGATAAATTTCTAGAAATATGCAATCTTCCAAAACTAAATCAGAAAGAATCAGAAAAGCTAAATAGACATACTTCAATGTACTAAGGTCCTTACCTGACAACTAATGAAATTGGAGCAGTGACCAAAAAACTCCCAACAAACAAATGTCCTGGACTAGATGGCTTCACAGGTAAATTCTACCAAACATTCCAAGAACTAACACTTAACCTTCTCAAACTATTCTAAAAAATTCAAGACGAAGGAAGACTTACAAGCTCATTTTACAAGGCCAGAATTATTCTAATTTCAAGACCTTCCATAAAGACATTGCAGACAAAGAAAATTCTAGATCAATATCCCGTGAACATAGATGCTAATATTCTCAACAACATATTAGCAAACCAGATTCAGCAATACATTAAACAGATCATACACCATAACCAAGTGGGATTTATTCTGGGGAGGCAAGGCTGGTACAATATCCACAAATCAATAAATGCAGTACACCACATAAGCAAAATGAAGGATAAAATTCACATAATCATATCAACAGATGCAAAAGAAGCATTTGATATAACTCCAGCATTCATTTATGATAAAAACTCTCAGCAACATGGGAATAGAGGGAACATATCTCAATGTATACTCCATATATAAGATTTACATTTCATATATAAGAGCTATATATTAAAAACCCACAGCCAACATCATACTCAATGGGCAAAAACTATAAACATTTCCCTTAAGAGCAGGAATAAGCCCTGGCCGGTTGGCTCAGCGGTAGAGCGTTGGCCTAGCATGCGGAGGACCCGGGTTCGATTCCCGGCCAGGGCACACAGGAGAAGCGCCCATTTGCTTCTCCACCCCTCCGCCGCACTTTCCTCTCTGTCTCTCTCTTCCCCTCCTGCAGCCAAGGCTCCATTGGAGCAAAGATGGCCCAGGCGCTGGGGATGGCTCTGTGGCCTCTGCCTCAGGCGCTAGAGTGGCTCTGGTCGCAACATGGCGATGCCCAGGAGGGGCAGAGCATCGCCCCCTGGTGGGCAGAGCATCGCCCCTGGTGGGCGTGCCGGGTGGATCCCGGTCGGGCGCATGCGGGAGTCTGTCTGACTGTCTCTCCCTGTTTCCAGCTTCAGAAAAATGAAAAAAAAAAAAAAAAAGAGCAGGAATAAGACAGGGACGTCTGATTTCACCACTCTTATTCAACATAGTACTGGAAATCCTAGGCACAACAAAAAATAACAGACAAGAAGAAACAAAGGCATCCACATTGAAAAAGTAAAACTGTCATTATTTTCAGATAAAATGATATTGTATATAGAGAACCCTAAAGATTCCACCAAAAAAACTTCTAGAATTGATAAATCGGTTCAGAAAAGTAACAGGATACAAAATAAATATCCAGAAATCAGTTACAGTTGTATACACCAATAATGAGTTATCAGAAAGGGAAATTAAAAAAACAATCCCAGCCTGACCAGATGGTGGCGCAGTCGATTGAGAGTCAACCTGGCCGCTGAGGACCCAGGTTCAAAACCCCGAAGTTGCCAGCTTAAGCATGGGAACACTGACATAATCCCATAGTCACTGGCTTGCAGCCCAAGATTGATGGATTGAGCAAGGGGTCACTGGCTCAGCTTGAGTCCCCTGGTCAATGCACACATGGGAAGCAATCACTGAATAACTAAATGACACAACTATGAGTTGATGCTTCTCAGATAAATTAAAAAGAAAATAAGCTGTGGCACATTTACCCAGTGGAATACTACTCCGCCATAAAAGAGAAGGGAACCTTACCTTTTGTGACACCATGGATGGATCTGGAGAGCATTATGCTAAGCAAAATAAGCCAGTCAGAGAAAGATAAGCATAATACAATTTGACTCATATGTGGAATGTAATGAACAAAATAAACTAACAAACAAAATATAAACAGACTCATAGATAACTTACACTTGTCAGAGGGGAGGGGGTTGAGGGCTGGGGGAAAAAGGTAAAGGGATTGAGCAAAATACAAAGCAAAACAAGACAAAACACGAAGACTCATAGACACAGACCACAGCATGGCGATTCCCAGAGGGGAAACGGGGCAGGGGGAGGTGGAAGAGGGACAGGGGGCATAAATGGTGATGGAAGGAGACTTGACTTGGGGTGGGGGACACACCATATACAGAGGATGTGTTACAGAATTGTACACCTTACACCTGTGTAATTCTATTAACCAATGTCACCTCAATAGACTCAATAAAAGAAATAATAAAAATAAATTTTAAAAAATACCTTGTTGCTATATTCAAGTGTCAGTCTACCAAATAAGGCAGCCCCTGCCTATCTATTCAGAAAGATATAAAATTTCATTCACTTGCAGGCCCAAATTAGGCTTATCACCAAATGTTAATATTAAAAAGTACTGGGAGAATGATCCATTGGAATGCTTAACATAAGCATTCCAAATGATTGCTTATATATATACTTACAAATAATTTCTGGATCTTTCTTTATTCCTAGAGGGGGGTGGTCAGGGGTTATGGACCAGGGCGATTGGATAAACAGCTATTTCGGGGGGTGTTTTTCTCAGGGACTTTGACTGAATGACCTTTCAAGGTGATGTGGTATCTTCTGAATCCACTAGCTATGTTTATCTCCAGCCCAGATCAGACAAGCTTCACTAACCACAGAAGTTGGGACAACAGCCAGATGCATCCCACACATCTTTGCGGTCCTTCTGCCTTCTGGCAAACTCCAGACGCAGATTGGAAAACCGGTGCCCAGTTTGGGGGCCAAGTATGGTGTGATTCGGGGATGATTTATATGGCTTCGGTTGGAGTCCACATGATCTACGCTACTTTGGCCAAGTTTAACTTTGGGGTTTCTGACTCATTTGAAATAAAATGTATCAGGTGGAGAGAGATGGGCTCCCCAACTGGAATCAGAGGGGTCTCATCCAAATCTTGTGGGTCACCAAGACAATCAAATTTCCCACCTCTCAACTCAAAAGTCCAAAACACATGCCACACAGGTGGGGCGTCAGGGTGAAGGAGTGGGACATACAAGCGCTTTTCAGGATTTGCCAAAAATAAAAAGAAATTGGTTTTAATTTCTGAAGGGAGAAAGGTTGGACTGCTTTTACTGGGTCTCCTCTAAATAGCAATTTACATGTTGAAACTGTAAAGCCGAGGGTGAGCTAGCCTTTCCTGGTGATTTGAAATCCGTTGATTAATTTCAAGTTGATGACCTTGTTCTCCTATAGCAGCAGAACTTTAATTCATCTCACTCCGGCTGCCTCTAACTAGTTTTCAACAATCACTAAACAACCAGCCAGTAGTGGCCATTTAATGGATACAATCTCTATTAATAAATACAAATTAAATGAAGCACATTCAAAGAACCTGATCCCAATACCAAAATAAATACAATTTTATCTGAATTTAAGAGCAAAATACACCTCTACTGGTCGACTCGCAGATAACTCTGCCCAGTAAATATAAAACTCAAGCTACAAAGAGGAGCCACTGAGTAACTAAAATTTTGCTAGTAGCCACAGTTAAAACCCAAGAACAGGTGAAATCAATTTTTCACATAATATAACTGAAATTTATTTATTTATTTATTTATTTATTTATTTATTTTTACAGAGACAAAGAGAGAGTCAGAGAGAGGGATAGAAAGGGATAGACAGACAGGAACGGAGAGATGAGAAGCATCAATCATTAGTTTTTCGTTGCGCATTGCGATGTCTTAGTTGTTCATTGATTGATTTCTAATATGTGCCTTGACCGCAGGCCTTCAGCAGACTGAGTAACCCCTTGCTCGAGCCAATGACCTTGGGCCCAAGCTGGTGCGCTTTGCTCAAACCAGATGAGCTCATGCTCAAGCTGGCGACCTCGGGGTTTCGAACCTGGATCCTCAGCATCCCAGTCGGATGCTCTATCCACTGTGCCACCGCCTGGTCAGGCTGAAATCTTATTTCATCACGCAATTAATATAAAAAGATCGATGAGACTTTCTACATTCTCAGACGTAAGCTCCAAGAAGCTGAAGCATGGGAGGGACAGATACACGGTGACGGAAAATGCGTTGACTTTGGGCGATGGGCACACAACACAATCAGTGTTTCAAATGCTATAGTGATGTTCACCTGAAACCTATGGACTTACTCATACTGATCAATGTCACCCCATTAAATTTAATTTTCTAAGTAAAAATAAATAAAAGGAAAAAGAAAAAGCTGAAGAACGGCCTGGATCTCACAGAAATAGCAACGGCTTGGAGGCAGGTGATCAGCACCCTGGGAAAAGGCCGCCCCAAGCTTCACCGCCATGTGCCTCAGTTTCCCCATCTGTAAAAAGAGGGGAAGAACTCTAGCTGTCTCGTATGGCTCAGTGGGTTAAATTAGTGAATACAAACAGAGCACTTGGCTGTCTGTGCCTGACAGGTCAGAATAATCAACTGTCTCAGCCAGAGGAGGCTGGTCAGGAATACCTTGAAGGCCAGGACTGTGGCTTCCTCCTCGCCCCAGGTTCCAGCACCTGGCACAGTCCTGGTACATAGAAGGTGGCCAAGGAACATTTCTTCTTAGGCTATTCAGAGCAGTAGACACTGTGAGCTGCTGCCCAGAACCCACTCTTCGAAATAAAAAGAATTTTTTCCCAGGCTGCCCGGAGTGCTGAGGACTGTCATCACCCTTCGGGAATTGCCCAGCTAAAGACCACTGGCTTTCTTAAATCAAGCCTCTTCTCCAGGGCTGTCTGCTGACAATACAATGCCCATCCGGCGGCTCCTGTAAGCCGTCCAGCCCCAGAGCCCAGTGGCCTGGCGTGTGTGTCCCTGGGCGTGCCCTGTGAATCCTTACACCCCTCTCCTCCCTTCCACAGGTGTCAATCTGAAAGCACTCCCTAATAAATATTCCACCTGTTAATTCAAAACCCAACAGGTGACAATGAGCAACAAGAACTGTCTGCTGAAATTAGAGCTAAGACAACAAATAACCAATATTCACTGCTGTTTCCCTAACAATTTCTACCAACCAGGTCAACGGAAGTGTCGTTGCCCATATGCCACGCATCATGAATTGTCTGTTCGGGTCTTCCCGCCAGCAGCCCCGATTTTCCGAGACACACAATAAAGCAACGACAGAAGAAGTAAAAAGAGCTTCAAGCCCCCGAGACTCTTTCAAAGATGCCTCTTTCTTCTTCGGGGGTTTTTCCAAGACTCACAGGCGACGACCAGAGCCGTGCTGGAGTGAGCCCAAACAACCCGGCTCCCTCGCAGCTCGGACTTTCAAATTCTTAAATTTGCCCTTTACTTAAAAAAGTCAATGATTTCACCAAGAAAGTTTGATTAGTTTCTTTTACTTTCTGTAATGAAGTGCCATCCTTTTTACACTTGAAAGGATCTTTGTAATAATGCAACATTGATCTTTTGAATACAGATGAGCTAACCTAGATAATAGGATTTAGAATGTGAAAGACTGGACTTGGAATGATATTTAAGCCTCCAGTGCCATCAAGAGGACTTGGGGCATAAAACACCTGTTTCCAGAGACACTGGTGGATGCCACATTAATAAATGTAGGGTCATGTTTCCTCCTGCACACAGTTTTTATTTTGTTCAACATCTGGAGAAAAAAGTCAATATTCTCTGTCCCCGGATGTCAATCACTCAGTGCAAAAAAAGAGAGAGAAATTTAGCTCAGAGATCTGTCTTCTCTAGTCTGCAGCTTTTAGCCCCAAAGGTTAAGGACTGGAGTTCAGATCTGATACTAGAAAGCAGTTCTCATAAAACTTTTTTTTAAAAGGGAGAATCATTCATTCCAATATTATTTTGCACTGTTCTCATCTAGCAGCTGGGGACAATAAGAATGAATGAGACACAATTCAAGCCCTTGAAGAAGTGAGCGCAGAAGGTAAGGACAGTTTAGCTTTGGAAAACGAAGTGTAATCTCCAGAAAGCCATCCAGGAGGCTGCCACTTCTCCATCTCCCCATCCCTTAAAAAAAAAAAAGAGAGAGAGAGAGAGAGAGAAGAAAGACTTCTTAGAGGCTCTGTCCTCCAAGAGTGGCTGAGAAGACATCCTTACCCAGAGCCTCAGTCTCCCTCACCGGGAGCCTATGCCCTGTCTCCCGAGCAGGGAGCAAAGCTAGACTTCACGTGAGAACACAGTGAAGAAGAACTATCACAAAGACCCAATCCGGTGACACGCACCAGCGGATCCATACTATTATTCTCTACACTTAGGATAGGTTTGGAATTATCCATAATTTAAAATAAAAGTTCAAATATGGTGTGGGGAGCTCTAACTATGTCACAAGCAAAAGCCAGTGCTAAGTCTGTGACACTACCATAAACTAAAAGTGATGAAAGCAGCCCCCAGGGACTCGGCTGCCCTAACAGCTGTTGGCTGGTGTTCTCGTTCTACCTGCACCAGGGTGATAGAGAAGCACTTCACAGGCACTGCCTCATTTCACTCAACCTCATCCGGTCTGCGTGAGGGAGTTAAGCCTCCTTTATGGACCAGAAAACGTGAGGCCCACGCTTAAATAAATTACCCAAGAGTTTACATTATATAGTGCAACTGAAATTTGAACTCAAATATTTCTAATTTGTCTGACCCTCCAGAGCCTGAATTCTTCGACAACTAAATCATACCAAGCACGTGGCAGAGAGCTAGGATGGATCAGAGAGACACGGGACCAAGGATGAAGACCGGGATACCCAAAAACGCCACAGGGAAAGGCGCACTCAGCGAAAACAGGTAAGGAAGCAAAACGGGTGCCGGGAGGGGACATAGGAAGACAGAGTCAGGGTTGGAGACGGGATAGGGTGCCAGACCGCGCGGCATGACAAATGAGGCCACGGGAATTGGGATAATGAACAAGAAACCAAAGCAAGAATGCTCTTCCCAGAACAGTTTATGAGACAGAGACTTGGAAATGAACAAACAAAATAGAAACAGACTCACGGATACAGAGAACAGACTGATGGAAGCCAGAAGGGGGTGGGTTAAAAAGGTCAAAGGATTAAGGAAGTACAAATTAAGATGTAGTTACAGAATAGTAACTACAAAAGGATTAAGGAAGTACAGATTAAGATGTAGTTACAGAATAGTCTTGGGGATGTAAAGTACAGCATAGAATATTGTAATAACTGTGTAGGATGCCAGGTGGGTACTGGACATATTGGGAGAAACTTTTTTTTAAAATAATTTTTAGAGAGAGGAGAGAGACAGAAACAGAGGGAGAGAAGGGGGGAGGAGCAGGAAGCATCAACTCACAGCAGTTGCTTCTGGCATGTGTCTTGAGAGCAAGCCCAGGGCTTGGAACTGTCGACCTCAGCATTCCTGGTCGACGCTCTATCCCTTGCACCACCACAGGTCAGGCGCGAACTCTCTGTCAAGTATGCGATTGTTTAATCACTATGCTGCACACCTGAAACTAATACAGAATAATATTGATTCTAATCTGTAATTCAAAAGTAAAATTAGGAGGAAAAAAAGAAAAGGCAGGGATCTGGTTACCAGGTGAGACGATAAGAGCACAATTGTAGATGCAAAACATGAGTTCCCAGCAGAGCATCAGTGGAGCCAATGATGCTCTCATTAAACTCCACCTATGAGCACAACTGGCCCCGGAGTGTGGCGTTCGGCGCCCCCTACTGAGGTATGCAGTAACCTCAACTGTAATGGTCAGAGCTCTATCCTTCCCATATGGGTATCACGACATCTGGCCCCATAAAATATTAAAAGAGAAGAAGAGGAGAGGAGAAGGGAGGGGAGGAGAGGGGAGGAGAGTTGAGAGGAGAGGAGAGAGAGGAGAGGAGAGGAGAGGTAAAGAAGGAAGAAAGTTTTAAATTTTTAGGCCCAAATATTTGAGAAACGCCCCTGCCACAGCACCCTTAGACAGATGTATAATGCACATTGGCAGAAAACGCCATTTAAAGCAGCAATCATTTTCCCAAATGTACTTGTTTTCCGAGCACCACAAGGTACAGCTTACGAATGAATAGCTTAGAGACACACAGGGGGCCGAAAACCACCCACACCAGCCTTGGGGTGGGGGCAGGATGAGTATTACAGAAAATGGGGCCAGCCTGTGATAAAGGCACAAGGAAGAGCAACGACTAAACAGGAATTATGGTTGGGAAAAGGCAGGGATTCTGTCTGAAAAAAATATCAAGACCAGATTACAAAGAGACTGCAATGCCTGATCTAAGAGCTCAGAAGCTAAATGGGGAGGAGATGCGGGGCAGGGGGCAGGGGGTTGGGGGGGAGACATGTTCTGACTCAGTGGCACCGTATACAGTCAAAAGTGCAGGGGCTTTGAAATCAGATGTTTCTATTTGAATGTTGTAAGGCGCAGGCCATTTTCTTTATTAAAGTCTTGCACCGGCGGACGAGAAACACACAGGGGAAAACACTTCCCTCTCCATTCATTCAGAGCTCACAGAGCTACTGACACATTATCTGGTTCCACAACCAGGAGAATCTTCTCCGGTTCCTCCTAGAATCAAAGGCCTCACCAGTCCCAAAGCCCCTCACCTCCGGTTCCCCATCTGCCAACATGGCTTCTCACTCGGCAAAACCGGCTTCTCTCTCTTTCTCTGCCATCCTGGCTTCTTTCTCCTCTCCTTCCCTCCTTTTAAAAACTCTTTGGCCTGAAAACCTCTCCTCCAGCAAATATTAGCATAACAATAGCCCTTCCCAAGCAGGAAGGTAATTAGCAATTTCACAGATCACATACCTCGTGCTGCCCAGTGCCATTTTTAACAATAAAAGTGGGCAAACTCAAAAAACACAAATTTTACAAACTCATTTCCTCAGCAAATGTCAGCACTGCCATTCACCTCCTGAGTAACCTTGAGTGACGGGCTTAATCTCACTCCATTCCCTTTCCAGCCACTAGGGAGACAAAGGTTTAAAGAAGGAAGATGAGTTGTCCAACATTGCACTGTTAAAAATCACAGCCAGGATTCGAGACCAGAGGTAGCTGCCTACAGAACCTTTGGGCTTGCCTGTAACATTACACTTCTCCAAGATATTTTCACCACCAGCTCCTCACCGCCAAGTAAGCCAGTCGCTCACCCAAACTACTTGGTTTCCTGGTATCTCTGGGTCTCCGCTTCCCTACTAGTCAGCTTGCCCCTAGGAAACATTTCATTGAAATACAAAGGTGCAAAACATCTGTTATTGTTTTTTTTTTTTTTAATGTTTCCATTGATTTGAGAGAGGGAGAGGGAAAAAAGGTGGAGGGGGGATAGAAAGAGAAGGATCAACTTACTGTTCCACTTATTTGCTTCATTAAATTGTGTACTCATTGATTACTTCTCCCATGAGCCCTGACCAGGATTTGTACCTGTGACCTCCAGGCGCTGGGTCCACGCTCTATCTATGCACTGAGTACCGGGCCAAGGATGTGTTGTGTTTTGTTGTTGTAGTTGTTGTTTTTAGTTTGTCAAACTCCGCATTTAGCCTATATATTTGTATTCCAGATACTATTGTTACAGTTATTTTATTTCCAGCTAACAGATACACCCAGTCCAGGTATAGCAGTGGACACGCTTAGAGGTCTATGGGGCCGTTCCTATTCTTCGGGCAGCGCGGTTTAGCACCTCGGTCCAGGCTGCAGTCAGTCACCTACGGCCTCGCACCTGTCAGTGTCCACTTCCCTCCAGAACCCACAGGTGATGCTCAACTCGAGCACGTGCTGAAGGCTGTTTTTCTCAGCTCTTTGTTTCCCAGATCGGACCCTGGGCGGCCGGGGGTGAGCAGCGCTGGCTCTCCCAGGGGGAGAGAGCCGAGTCCCCAACGGAGCCGCCCCCTCCGGGCAACAGGAGCCACCCCGCGCTGCGCCATGGCAGCCATAGGCCCACAGGCGGCATCTGTGGGGGTGAGCGCCCCAAGAAAGCCCGCCTGAGCCTCGGCTTTGACTTGTCAACAGAGGCTTTGAAAGAGCAAAGTTGTGAGTTTGTCTCCACTAAGGCAAACTTCCCCTGCTGTTTGCTTTGGGCGTTTTGCCGATGTAGCTACTGAGCAAGAATGGATTTCCTGTCTGCTCCCTGGGCCTCGGGGACGCGGAGCTCGGCTGCTATCCTAGCTCCAGAACCGGCGTGGAGAGGACCGGTGTCCGGGTGGGAGCCCGTCCACGGGGCTTCCTTTCCCCTCCCCGGAGGCCAGGAGGTCTACACTTGGCTCATTTTTCTTTAGACGCAGGGCTCCCACACTCTATCTTTTCTTCTTCCCTGAGACAGACATGGGCATGAAGTTCTCGTTTTCTTCTTGCTTGCAATAAAATCTGTGCGAATGTGATTTCAGTGGGCACATTCCTTGGTGTTAGGGAGATGAAAGGGGTGGTGACTGCATGCAGGCACAAAGGACGTGGCTGCCACCGCGTGGCACGATTGTCACCCGGGGCTGTACAGGTCAGTCATACCCAATTGTCCAGCATTTCAAGAAAAGCAGGAAACCTGGATCTTCAATAAGAATTCTTTACATTTACATGTTGGCAATAATTAAAAGATACATCAAGCAGGGCATGGGCCACTACAGCGTGACAAACCAGGTATGCTCATAGGACAGATGCTAGAACCGTCCACCCTGGCATCAAAACCTCTGCATCATCCTGCCTTTCGAAGAGTCAGCTGAAGGACCGCCGCCTCTGTAGGGGGTAGGGGACAACTGGAACTCAACAGGACTAACTGAAAGAGACACTTCAGAGTCCCTATGATCATGGGGTTGAGGAAAGCTCACAGGCTTCTATCTTCAGAGAAAGCTGGCTGGATTCTGCTTACCTAATAGCAGAGAGATAGATTAAATGCAAAATTTTCCTTATGGGAAAAAAAAAATCCTTATGGCAACAGCAGGATTTAAGTCATATCTAGGGTGTTGAAGGTTTGGAGGAAGGATGGGTAGTATGTATTATCTTTGTGACATTTCCAATTAGATGCAAAATCAACAGAACATCCTCTGCCAGGGTCTCACAGGGGTAATGAATGCTCACCCAAGCTCGTCAGCACACCCATCCCTCAAAACAGCAAAGAGGAGGATAAATCAACTGCCCGTGCTACCTTTATCAGCATAAACAAAGAGATAAAAATATGGCATAAAATTTTAACTATCTTACCCCCATTCTACCTGCAAATGTGAAACTCCCCTGTGCTTCTGTAAAGGAAAAAATACATCCAGTGAAGTCTAACAAATGTGCCATCTGTTCGGGAAGCAGAAGGCAGACGTCTTTTACATGTGACACCACTGCCCCCCTGTGCTCAAGAGACGTAATGCAGCTATTTTCCAAAAACATTTGAAAGACGACAAAGGGAAAATGTCCTTCTCGTATAAATCGTTTATAACACAGGACAACAGATAAAGACACTTTCATTTTCAAAAACACAAATATCAATTATAATAAAGCCACCACTCATTCCATGCTGGGCTTTCTTATCAAAAGAAGAAGAAATGAAGAGGGAAAAAAATGTCATTAGGAAGCAGATGGATGGCAGGAACGCACAATTCTGAGACCTAATGATGACATCAGTCACTACCCTGCCACAGTGCCCATACCTGGCTTCCCACCATGCTGCCGTCCTGCGTGGGCTGGGGAGAGAGACCTTTAACTGCCCACTCTCCTGTATTGGCTCCACACCATGAACCTGTGCCACCACCCCGACTGCACCACTCAAGTTCATGGCGGCCA
Organism: Saccopteryx bilineata; assembly: GCF_036850765.1. Lineage (NCBI taxonomy): Eukaryota > Metazoa > Chordata > Mammalia > Chiroptera > Emballonuridae > Saccopteryx > Saccopteryx bilineata. Next base: position 185,468,688 of record NC_089493.1, on the reverse strand, counting down.
GGTAATCCCAGAGGCTTCTCCTAGGTAGGCAACCTCTAACACAGGGGTCACCAAACTATGGCCCACGGGCTGCATGTGGCCCCCTGAGGCCATTTATCCAGCCCCCACCCCACTTCTGGAAGGGACACCTTTTTCACTGATGGTCAGTGAGAGGAGCACAGGAAGCATCCGCACCCTGTGCTCCTGGAGTACTGTATGTGGAGGCGCCACAAAGCGCAGTGTCGCTCACGTACAGTACTACTTCCAGTGACGCCGGATGCAAGCGTCACAGCCCTGGAAGCGCGTCATATCACTTGTTACGGCTAGCAGTGACAAATATGGAACCGGACATTGACCATCTCATTAGCCAAAAGCAGGCCCATAGTTCCCATTGAAATACTGGTCAGTTTGTTGATTTAAATTTACTTGTTCTTTATTTTAAATATTGTATTTGTTCCCGTTTTGTTTTTTACTTTAAAATAAGATATGTGCAGTGTGCATAGGAATTTGTTCATAGCTTTTTTTTATAGTCTGGCCCTCCAACAGCCTGAGGGACAGTGAACTGGCCCCCTGTGTAAAAAGTTTGGGGACCCCTGCTCTAACGGTGACGAGATCCAGTGCCTAGACAGAGACTGGAAAGGAAACCTCCCCAGCATGGTGAGCCAGACAGAATGGAGACATTATACCTAAAACTTCATACCTGTTCTCTGCTCTCTTCCACCAACTACCGAGTGTCTCAGTCAGTCAATGAGAAGATATTTAAAATAGAATATCTATACAAGTAAAACAAGGTGGCAGGCCCTCTCAGGGTAGAAACCCCTCTGAACCAGCTTTCTCACGTGGAAGATGGGTTAACGCCTTCTACGTAACCCTGCCTTCACCCTGTGGAGGGCTAAGATGCAACAGGCTTTCTACCCTGGGCTTCAAATCTTCCCCAGAATCGGTCAAAACCTATAGGCTTTTTTCACAGTGTTCTAGTTTGGATTTCGGTACAAGTGTTAGGTTTCGATTTCATGAAGGTGATTGCTTAGATGATAATCTGAAAGCTGAGTAGGTTCCTTGAGTTTTGTGAGCCAGCCCTTGAATGTCTGGTTGTTCCAGTAACAGCTGAAGCCAGCCCAGTTGGCTGCAGACTGGGGGGTCCCTCGAGCCCCTCCCCAGAGGAGAGGGACATAACTGCTAGGTCCGGGCTGCCACAGATTGCTGGCCATGCTGGGTCCTAACCAGAGCGCTTCTGATGGCTGCAGGCTGCTGTGACAGACGTCCAATCCCGGCTCCCACTTCTGCCCCATAGTGAGTGGAACCCTTACTCCCCAGCACTGAGGAGCGAGGGGCAAAATCGCTGGTCTTTGTTTTATTCATACCATGTATGTCTGCTGCTCTGTGTGAGCGCCCTCTCAGTAAGGGGAAGAATTCATTGTTTCTGTAGTCCACCTTCAGACCAAAGATATTCATCTTTAATCAGACCCACAGCTAAGATGGCTCACTGAGGATTCACATCAGAAAGACAGGGTAGCAGAGTCTGAACCAGTGGGCTTCTTGGCATCAGATACACCCAAGTTCAAGCCTCACCTCTGCCACTTACTAGCTGTGTGATCTCAGCAAGTTAATCCACACCTCTGAGTTTATATCCCAACCTAGACAATAGGGTAACGGTCCCTCAGTCCTCAGGGTTGGTGTGTGAGAATGCACGCACACTTGGAAGGATCTTAGCAAAGGTCCCCGGCCTATCACACATGCTAAAGAACGATAGGCAAGCTGGAAATGTAAATAAGGAAGTGGGCTTTGAAGGCCAGGTGCCTATTAGCTTGGTGTGAGCCAAAGGGTGGATGCAGGACGACCTGGATATGATTCAGACTTGGCAGCTCTGAGGGATGCAAGCCCTCCAGCATCAAGATCAAGGGCAGGATTGGGAAGTCAGACGGCCTGGCCAACATGGCCCACAGCCATTCGTCAAACATGTCCTTCTTCCCTGGTTACCCGTCAGGGACCACTCCTCACCATTTCCTCCCTTCTGAGCCACCCCGGTGACCGGGCTGACTAGGGTGAGTGGCGCAGTGATGACTCCTAACTAGAAGGCTTTCGCCACGTGTCTCTGGCTGCTGCTAGAGTCTTTTCGCAACAGGGTGACTGGCCCTGCCCTGCCCTGCCCTGCTCTGGAGTGTTTCAAATGGGGTCCCTTGTACAGCTGAAAGTAAGCCCACGGCCTTCTTCCTTTTCTCCCTGTCAAGCTCTGGGCAGACGGGTTAAGGTTCCCATCCCTAGACTCCCTTCAACCTAGTGGCTGTTCTCCACTTTGTCTTCCTGGCTCTTCTATAGACCAATTCCTGACAGGAAACTTGGCCCTTGACCCCTCATTATTTTTTCTGTGAACTTCAGTCCCAACTGTTCTGTGTAGACCCACTGTTTCTTCCAGTCAACCTCATCATTACCTTGGGGTGTTTGTGTGTGTTTGCAGGGAAATACAGCCCCCTTTGACCTGCCTGGTCTGCTTGAATTTCATCATGACTAAGCCCATTGTGCACATAGATATTCTTCTAAGTTTCTTTTCATTCATATGGAAATACTTCCTACTGTTTTTCTTTTTTTCATTTTTCCGAAGCTGGAAACGGGGAGGCAGTCAGACAGACTCCCGCATGCGCCCGACCGGGATCCACCCGGCATGCCCACCAGGGGGTGATGCCTTGCCCCTTTGGGGCATCGCTCTGTTGCATCCAGAACCATTCTAGCGCCTGAGGCAGAGGCCACAGAGCCATCCACAGCGCCAGGGCCATCTTTGCTCCAATGGAGCCTTGCTGCAGGAGGGGAAGAGAGAGACAGAGAGGAAGGAGAGGGGGAGGGGTGGAGAAGCAAATGGGTGCCTCTCCTGTGTGCCCTGGCCGGGAATTGAACCCAGGACTCCTGCACGCCAGGCCGATGCTCTACCGCTGAGCCAACCAGCCAGGGCCTTGTTTTTCTTTATATAATAGGGATACTATGTTGTACCATCACCTGGTTTATATAGGAGCAGCTTTATCGATGAGCTTCCCCATCATTTTGCATACAGTTAAAATACTATTTTTAAGGTAATTGGATCTGGTCCATCTTCTCACATGATATTCATTGAGCTACATGTGTCTCAAGACTATTAATCTTTTGGGAGACTTTAATTGCACTGAATTCTGGTTATATTCATTTATTTAGGAACTACCCACTTTGTGAAAACATTACACTGAAGGTTGGTGAATTAAGTAAGTTAGACAAGGTCTTACACGTGAGCTTGAATTTAGCAGAGTCAAAGATAAGACTAAAAAATTGGGTTTTCCAAGACATTTCTAAATTAATCTATCCTGGCCTGACCTGTGGTGGCACAGTGGGTAAACCATCAACCTGGAATGCTGAGGTCACCGGTTCGAAACTCCGGGCTTGCTTGGTCAAGGCACATATGGGAGTTGATGCTTTCTGCTCCTCCCCCTCTTCTCTCTCTCTCTCTCTCTCTCTCTCTCTCTCTCTCTCTCTTTCTCTCTGTCTCCTGTCTCTAAAATGAATAAAGAAAAAAGTTTAATTAATCTATCCTTTTCCTTCAAGTGCACTGAATCTCATATCCAGTTTTTTATTTTCAAAGACAAGTTCATTATAAGCACAAATCTCTGTTTGGTCGCTACTATGCAACCCTCTATACTGCTCATTTACCCCATAAAAAGGGGGTTCTATTTAGAGCTTATAATAATTTGGAGAAAGGAAGAAATCCTGAGGCTGCATCTAACTTTAATATTTTTCCAGAAAATAAATAGCAGCAGTTCCAAGAAATTATAAGATTTATCAAACTGAACAACAAACAGTAATATGATTCTGTCCAATATTATACTGATATTTAGAGAATTATCTGAACCAAACTCAACTTTGATCCTGTCAGAACTTAAGAGAGATGCTCACTAGGTCAACAAAAGGTATTTTCTTATCTTAGACATCCTAACAAGGTCATTTTTCTGGGGGTACATTTTACTTATGTGCTAGATATCCATCCTATGTTCCATTTACAATGGGGAGAAGCCCAGAGACCTAGAAGAATTTGTTAATGATATTTTCTTTAAATAAGCTCTCTTCCTAAGTCCATAATACATTCAAAAGGAAAAAGGGCAATGAAATAAACTCATCTGACAACACTGAAGGTCACTAGAGAACCAATTTATTATCCTGAAATCTCTAGCATGTCTACTGTATCTTTCTAGGGTGACTCTATTTCAAGGCAATGAAAATACCCTTAGTGAAGGAAACAAAGTCTGTCTATCTAAAAGAATTCCAGCTAATCCATTCAGAAGAGATGAAAGAATTATATTATAAGCATCATTTCATAACCTCTCCTGAAATAACCAAATCCAGGCAGTGGTCCTTGGGTTAGCTTTCTGGGGCTGCTATGACAAAGAACCACAAATGGGGTGACTTCAAACAGCAGAAAAAGTATCCGCTCCCCGTTCTGGAGGCTGAACGTCTGAAATGAAGGTGTCAGCTGGGTTATGCTCCTGCTGAGGCTCTGGAGAGGGTTCTATCTTGCCTCTTCCTCGCGGCTGCTGGTGGTCCCCTCGATCCTTGGTGTTTCTTGGCTGCAGCTGTGTCACTCCAGTTTCTGACTCCATGTGGCAGCCTTTTCCTCTTCTTAGAGGACATCAGTTATATTGGACCTAAGCCCTCCCTAATGTCCTCATCTTAACTTGGTTGTGCCTGCAAAGACCCTATTTTCAAATAAGGTTACATTCATGGGTACCAGGGGTTAGAATGTCAACCTATCTTGTGGGGGAGGCATACAATTCAATGCATGATAATCATCAGTTGATCATTTTTTAAAAATTAAATGTGGATGGGAGACTTTACTCTGAAGGGTTGCGAACATCACTGTCTGAGCCAATGATCAGTATTAGTGCCACTAAATGGTCAACAACCAATATAACATATCACATGAATGATAAAGCATGAACTATATGGTGCTACTATAGCATATTCTTCCAAAATAAAATAGGAATTGGTGTTGAAAGTAATTTGCCTGTAGTTCTACCTTCTCAATCACACAGAATAATCTGAGAGAGAAGAACAAGTTAATCTGTACCATAAGGAGGCAACTGCCCAAATCCAGAATGTGGGACTTTCTATGGGACAATGGCCTTGTCTTCAACAAGCACAGAAATGGAGGGAGGGGGAGGAGGAGGATGTTGGGGAGGGGAGAAAAGAGAGCTAACAGAATATTGAGATTTAAAAATCAAAAAAATAATAAATGGACCACATTTAGAAACCAAATAAAAAACATAATTATTTAGAAAAAAATTTGATGAGTCAAAACAATTTTAATATATACTGAATATTAGATAATGTTAAGTATATTTTCTTAATTCCATTAAGTCTTATTATGAAACAATGACCCTTACAGAGAGGCAATAGGAAGTATTTAGTGATTTTCTGACAAGATGCATAATATATACTTTAAAATCTTCTACACACTGGGCATTTTTTGTTGAATGAGTGATGGACTGAGAATGACTGAATGAATAAATGAATAAATGAATGGGGTTCCCATGGCCTTCCCCTGTGGATTGGGTCACTCTGCTTTGAATATCAAAAGTTGCCCATCTAATTGAGATCTAAAGATTACCTCTTCAAAAAATTTAGCATTTTAGAAACAGGATCAATTCCTAAAAGTGTCAGAGCGCTCTTCTGACCATTTTGTGCTCATCTCTGAAACTGACGTGAGGATTAGCCCAAGGCCAAGGGCAGGCTCAGGGTGACTCATTAACCCTGGGTCTTAGTTAATCCCCGAAATAGTCATGTGACGCAGGTACCTCATTTTCCTCTTCGTTGTAAAGTGAGGAGATTGAGGCTGGGGGCAATGCAGTGACTCTCCCCGGGTCACAGAAGTAGTGACTGGCAGAGCCATTGCTAGAGCAGAACTCTGTGCCCCCAGAGCTAGGAAGTGTAAGAACAGTACGGTGAGATCAACCAGCAGGGCTTCTCCATCAGCAATGTGCTTCACCCAAGTGGGAATAAAAACAGAGCACAGAGAAGTGTGAGGAAACTGTCAATACAATTCAGCAAACAGAACACATGATCTCCTCTCTCTCCCCCAAACCTCACTACACTGTGTCCGTAAAGTCATGATGCACTTTTGACTGGTCACAGGAAAGCAACAAAAGACAATAGAAATGTGAAATCTGCACCAAATAAAAGAAAAACCATCCTAGTTTCTGTAGGATGATGTGGCAGCATGTGCACGTGCACAGATGATGACGTAACACCGTGTATACAGCGGAGCAGCCCACGGCCATGCCAGTCGAGATGTGGACGGTACAGAGGAAAGTTCAGTGTGTTCTGTGGCTCGCTAAATTCGAATCCGTGACCAAAGTGCAACGTGAATATCGGCGCATTTATAACAAAGCACCACCACATAGGAATAACATGACTCGGTGGGATAAGTAGTTGAAGGAAACCGGCAGTTTGGTGGAGAAACCCCGTTCTGGTAGGCCATCAGTCAGTGACGAGTCTGTAGAGGCTATACGGGATAGCTACCTAAGGAGCCCTAAAAAATCTGCGTGTGAGCCCACATCAAACTGCACTGAATAGGTATGAAACTGGGAGGGTTTTCCTTTTATTTGGTGCAGATTTCACATTTCTATCATCTTTTGTTGTTTTCCTGTGACTGGTCAAAAGTGCACCATGACTTTACGGACACACTGTATATCCATTCTAAAAGGATTAGGTTTTAAAAGGCATAGACTGATAAGGACAAAGAAGAGACAATGAAAATAAAATTGGGGGCTCTGAACCAAGTGGGCACTGATGTAGCAGACGTGGGGAAAGAAAGAGAATCCTAGGCTGACTATCGGGAAACCCAAGAAGAACCCATGTGGCATCCGAACCCAAAGTGCAGATGAGGTTATCACACTCAATGCCTCTGGGACCATGAAGTGAGGGTGGGACCAGAGCCTCAAGGTTGGCGGAGTCTGTCTCCTAAGCAGGTAGGTGCACAGACTGTCTCCCCGTTCTGCAGTGAGGATAACTCATGGGCCAAGGCAGGGGCCATCTACCAAAATCGGGAGAATTAGAGAGAGTCTGTCTACCAGAAGAGACCCCGCTAGCCTTCCTCCCTGACCTGAGCCCAGAAGGTTGACACCCCAAATTAGACCCTCTGGGCAAGATAGAACCAAAGACTCAAACCAGCCCAAGAAGAAAACCTAACACTGCTGGTATTGGGGCCACGTTAAGGGACAGCGAGTATATTCGGCTCACGGTTGGAAACCCCCAACCTCACTCTGTCCAGACTTCTGTGCCCTCTTCTTAAAAATGATCAGGTTGTCTGATCCCAACTATAGGACATTCTGGAAAAGGCAATACCATGGAGACTATAAAAAGATCAGTGGTTGCCCAGGGTGGGAGGGGGGGGGAAGGAGGAAGGAACAGGCAGAGCAGAGAGGATTTTTAGGGCAGTGAAAACACTCCATATGATACTCTAATGATGGGTATGTGTCATTATACATTTGTCCAAGCCCACAGAATGCACCGTACCAAGAGTGGACCCTAATGAAACTACGGGCTTCGGGTGACAATGATGCATCAATGTAGGTTCATCTATGTAACTATGTACCGGTCTGGTGGGGGATGGTGACAATGGGGGTGGCTGTGCACGTGTGGGGACAGATGGTCTATGGGGACTCTCTGTCCCTTCCCCTTAACTTTGTTGTGAACCTAAAACCACTCTTTTAAAAATTTACGTCTTTTTAAAAGGGAGCTCTTTGTATTATATTCACAAGTATTTTAAAAAACTTCTACCTTTATCAAAATAAAAAGTGACCCACTCTACTTCCCTCCCCCCACCTGGAAGGGGCCAGTAGCTAGAAGGGGTCAGGGTGTGAGAGCACTGGGAATTCTGGGGTGCTTCCTGCACTGCAGAGTTATTTCGATGTCTGCCCTCCCTTTCTAGAAAGGCTCATCTCCAAAGTCTGCATGTCTATAGACAGTTTCCAGTTAGTAAACCAAACAAACAAGCCTCAAAACCCACTGTCAATATCCAGGTCTCGGACAATAGATATTTTGGTTCTTACTTGGAAGACCACTCGGGTATGCTGAAAAGTGACATAAAAAAAGGGGGCACCACAACCTAAAAAGCCAGCAGCAGGGACTTGATTAAAGATGTATACTGTGTTTTATCTGCAGCCTGGAATAGCACGGAGCAGAAAACAGACGCGAGTTCCCTGACGGCGAGAGCATTCATGTCCAAAGAGAGCACAGCTGTTCCCTTACGAAGGCTGGGAAACTTGACCTATATGGAATGAGGCGGGTTAAAGAATTGTGTGGACTTGCCTAAGTTCCTTAAGAGCACAAGGCAAGGGGGTAAATGGTGATGGCAGGAGACTCGACATGGGGTGGCGAGCACACAGAGCAATCTACAGGTGATGTTACTGAATTGTACAACTGAAACCCATATAATTTTATTAACCAGTATCACCCCCAATAAATTTAATAAAAAGAAACAAAATAATAAATAACTAGCATAAGGAAGAGCCTGTAAATTCTTGACAAAACTGGCCATTGGATATGCATTAAAGCCAGAGTTCAGAGATGTGTATAGCTTGGCTAGGAATTAACATTGAAGGTAAAGCAAAACGTGGCCTTTCCTTAGCCTGGAGAAGAAAGCTTTCGGAAGCCTGAAGGATCACGCTACCCTGTGGGACAGTCTCTGACTCGAGTCTGGGCACCCTCGCGTACTTAGATTGAAAGGTATCAACAAGCTTCCAAGACAGGTCCATGGGTCCTCTGTCAACACGGATGGTCAGGTCCAAGGCTCTGTCAGCTCCTCTGAAAGGGCTCATTTCAGGTGATCCTTCCCCTCTCTAACCATTTCAATGATACAGCCTGGAAGGCTTTTCACACTCGGGAAGACTTCTTCCAGAAAGTTCCCACACAAAGTCTCTCAGAATCAATCCATCTACTATGGGCTGAATTGCACCCCCCACCCCCAATTCCTATGTTGATGCCCTACCCCATAATGTGACTATATCCAGAAACAAGGCCTACAGAAGATGAATGAGGCCACAAGGTTATATGAGGTCACGAGGTTGGGGCCCTAATCCCATAGGACTGGTGTCCTTATAAGAAGAGGAAAAGAAACCTGAGTGTTCTCTTTGCAAAAGCAGAGAAAAGGTCAAGTAAGAGCACAGCGAGAAAGCTCTCGCTGCCAGCCAGGAAGAGAGAGAGCCTTACCAGAAACCCACCCTACTGGCACCTTCATCTGAGACTTCCAGCTCCGAGAAGTGAAGAGACCAAAGTCTGTTCAAGCCACCCAGGCTGAGATATCTTTTTATGGCAGCTCATACCGACTAATACATCACCCTTTCTTTCTTAACCCACTGAAATTTAACCATGCCACAAGTAAGGAAATAAGATTCTAGAATGGTCAGCCCTACCAAGTTTTGAACTTGCCCTTCCTAATTCCTTTTCCATAAAGATGGGGCTAAAACGATACTTTGCCCTAATAAGGAATATTCATGACACTTGATGGTTCACTCTATTCCGACTTTCTTCTGTCTGAGGAACTGCATATATAAGAATCCAAATAACTTCCTCTGATTACCAAATCAGTGTATAATGAAACTATGTAAAAGCCATCTGGGTCTACCCAGGCCAAACCTAGATATCATTATTGTTCCCCGTGAGCCGGCTTCAGTTTGAATTACAGAAACAAGATGAGAAAATGCTTTGAATTGTTTAGTTTGGATGCTTAGAAGCCAGGAAAGGGATCGTGGAGATTTTATCTTGGACACCAACAGAAAAGAACTTCCCCCTGGAAAGCACAATGCTTTCATGCTTCAGTGCTCTCTAAAATGACCAGAAAGTCGCTCTAAAAATTACTTCTGGAAAGGGGTCAGCTTTTTACTAACCCCAAGGGAGCCAGGCTTTGGTTAAGTAGAAGCTCATCCAGGAACAGACATCTGAAAACTCAGTGAGGAACCCTAACAACTATCCGGACAGGTTTATCCATCATCGGTTGTCAGACATGGGAGTCGGTATTGGGATCGTCCCCTTTTCTTCTTTCTTTCTTTCTTTCTTTCTTTCTTTCTTTCTTTCTTTCTTTCTTTCTTTCTTTCTTTCTTTCTTTCTTTTGTGGCAGAGACAGAGTCAGAGAGAGGGACAGACAGACAGTAAGGGAGAGAGATGACAAACATCAAATCTTCATTGCGGTTCCTTAATTGTTCATTGATTGATTTTTCACATGTGCCTTGATGGGGGGGGGGCTACAGCCGACCACGTGACCCCTTGCTCAAGCCAGTGACCTTGGGTCCAAGCTGGTGAGCTTTTGCTCAAACCCGATGAGCCCGCGCTCAAGCTGGCGACCTCAGGGTCTCGAAACTGGGTCCTCCGCATCCCAGTCCGATGCTTTATCCACTGCATCACCGCCCGGTCAGGCCTGTCCCCTTTTCTTGAGATTTAAAGTCCAGCGTTTGCCACAACACACATTCAGAAAGCTGCTTCCTTCGCGGGGGGCAGGCTTTTGTTGGCTTCTTATTGATTTGTCTGACCCCAGAAACACGCGATAAATAGCATCCTATTCAACGTGAAAAGAGAAACTAGACTCCCAACACTGTGCCAATCTAAATCCTTCACTGACTTTAAAAAAAAGGGGGGGAGGGGAGGCACCAACACAAGAGAAACCACAGAATCGGTGGGCAGCCAGCCAAAACCAAGACTATGATAAATAAAATGATCTGCTAGATCATTTAGAAAAGAGGCCTAGCATTCTCTCCCTAATTTTAAAATTAGCATGCCTCCAGCGAATCCTCAGACAGTCTCTGTAGGGTAGAGACCCCGGGGGGTGGGGGGCATCCGAAGACGCTCAGTGACTGCGCAGAGGTGTGTGGATGCTGGTGGGGACAGGTCCCCGATTCCCCCCCATGACTCCGACTTTGCTGACAAGTGTGTTTATAATGTAGCAGATGTTATTCCTATTAAGAGCAATCATTCTAGGCCCGCTGAAGTGATTATTACCACTGTCTGGTATTAAATGACATGCGTGCTTTTAGTTGTACATCGCCCTTGGGCCCCACCAGGATGACGCCCAGGAGAGGTGGGGTCTGTGCCCCGGTCACCTTTGTTTCCTCAACACTTGCCAAATAGATGAATCAGCAAGTGAAATACAAGTGGTTGGGGTTGCTGCATTTGCTTTCAGCAAGCTCCAGAAGAGACAAATAAGAAGTTAAATGATCTAGATCAGTGGTAGTCAACCTGGTCCCTACTGCCCACTAGTGGGTGTTCCAGCTTTCATGGTGGGCGGTAGCGGAGCAACCGAAGTATAAATAAAAAGATAGATTTAACTATAGTAAGTTGTTTTATAAAGATTTATTCTGCCAGACTTAGAAATCTGACATAAAGTACTTGGTAAGTAATTATTATTATATGCTTTCACTTGCTGTAACTCTGCTTTATAAGTTTTATAAAGTAAAGTTACTTCCCTACTTTATAAATCACCATGACTGTGGAACTGGTGGGCGGTTAGAAAATTTTATACAAACAGATACAAAAGTGGGCGGTAGGTATAAAAAGGTTGACTCCCCTGCTCTAGATGGAAGTGGAAAACTACTGTAGTCAGAACATGATTATCCTTCGATCATTAGGCAAGAACGAGGGAAGGCATTTGGTATAAAACAGAGAAATCTTCTTGGGAGTGATCAAAGGATGCCACATTCTATCATCAAAGACAGTAAGGAATCAACACATTGGGAGGTTATGCAGGCATTTTAAAAAATCAGATAAAAAAAATCAGATCACAGAATATATTTTAAGGTGGAAAATGATGAAAATAGTAGGTAGAAAATGCATAGAGTGACTCCATTTTTTCTAACAATCTGAAATCCCAAACTGATATATACTCACTAATCATCATTAGATTAATTTGATGAGATTAGATTTCTTTGCCCTTACTGCTGCTTTTAGAGGTGCCTGAATTGGATATGTGTTCATTCCTCAAGAGAAACTTCAAGAAGAGAGGCTGCACCCACTGAAACTCACCATTGGACCACAGGCCTCTATTTCCATATCATCCACCCTTCGGAGACAGCGTGGGTGAATCAAAACTACTTTCCTTTCAGAAATCAGGCTCTTTCGCAAAACAAACAAAAACACGTCTGTCTCTTAACCTAGTCTGCCAAGCCTCCTGGGACCCAAGCAACACAGTTCTTCCAACTACCCGCAGGCTCACATCCTTTTCCATTATGTGTGTACAGGAGTCTCACAGGAGCAAAGGGAAGACTCCTATCACAGGTAGGATCAAGTCCCTGCCAGGACCGTAAACTCTACCCAGGAACTGAGCCTCGGAATAAAAACTCAACAGCACCTTACAGCTACAGGTTCACTAATGCCTGCCATACAGACTGTTCTCCAGGGCAGTGGGCTAATCCCACAGTCAGGCACACTGGTTTCCAAGGCAGTTCTGCTACACACGGCCCACAGATCACACTCTGAGGCACAGAGCTTTTCAACTTTATCTACTGACACAGAACAGACAGCGAGGGCAATGGAAGTGTCTCAGAGTTTCACACCTTCTCTGCTTGAACTGCAGTCAGGAGGGGTGCCTCTAGCTAGCTGTAAAAAAAGCCGAAGGAAGAAGTAGCTTTTCTGAGCATTTGAGATTTATATCCCCAGTTCTCCTTTGAAGAATGTGTCAGCCTTCTCACCTGGAAACTTTAGGCAATGCTGTTTAGCATTTGTATAGTTTATTTTGCTCAGTAATTATTCACAAAGTGTTTTACAGGGTAGATTTGGTCTCCCCAGCTTGATCATAAATTGCTGGGGAGCTGGATGGGTTTGCATTTTTTTTAAATGACATGCAAAGACAAAAACTGTGCTTAGTACAGTGTTGTCACAAAGGTACATCCAAGGTCATGACGTATCTATTGTCTACTATCTTAATCCAGCTCTAGATCTGGAATAAGGATCCTTTTAAACTGGAGACCAGGAGTGCAATTTAAGATGGAGAATATTCTTTTTAATACAAAAGAATCTTACATTTTACAATAAAAGAAAGTTTTGTTTTAATGCAATGGTTCTCAAAATGCAGTCCACAACCAGCATAATTAAGAAAGCGATCTTGTCAAGAGTGCCAATTCCCAGGCCCACACTGCATCTGAAACTCTGGGGGTCCACCCAGCCCTCTGCACTTTAACGAGCTCTCTGGTGACTGTGTCCCGTCAGCTCGGGCTGCTGGGACAGAACAGCGCAGACTGCGGTGGCTTCCACCACACATATCTCTTCTCACAGTTCTGGAGTCTGAGACATCTGAGAACCAGGTGCCGGCAGATGCAGATTGTGGTCAGGGCTCTCTTCCTGGTTTGTAGATGACCGTCTTCTCGCTGTGTGTTCACATGGCCTTTCCTAACTGTGTATACATGGAAAGAAAGAGAGGGAGAGAGAGAGGGAGAAAGGGAGGCGAGAAGGCAGGCCAGGAGGGAGAGAGAGCTCTTCCTCTTCTTATATGGGCACTAATCCCATCAAAAGGGTCCCACCCTCAAGACATAATATAAACCTAATTACCTCCCAAATACCCATCTCCAAATACCATCCCACTGAGGGCTAGGGTTCTGACCCATGAATTCAAGGGAGACACAAACATTCAGTCCATAACACACACATTCCAATATACGGTAAAGTTTAAGATGGGTTGGAAAGAACAGGACAACCTGTTTTACTACGGATTTTAGAATCCAAAAGAAAGACAACATCAGAGTATTGGCAGCATGAAAGATAACCATGATCTCTCCCCTTTATATTTCAACAAATTGCAAAGCTGTAACTCAGTGAAGCAACCCCAGTGGGGCTCGCAGGCAGCCTGAAAGATCTGTGCCCCAAATGGACTAAAGGTGGGAAGGGTAAAAAAGGGGGAGGGGAGAGATAAGAAGCTGCGGTCGGCTCCCAAGAGGAGGCCCAGAGTGACTGGATCTTCTTATGCTGGGAGCGGTGGACATATTGGGGGAAATTTGAAGATACGAAACCAAAGTCACAGAAGTGGGGTTACCATTAGTGTTCCCACAGACTGCTGGCAGCTTACACTTTGTCAGAGACACAAAAATACAAAGTGAGGCCCCCCCAGCTTCGCACATCCCACCTCCCTCCCCTCGCAGGTGCAGAGAGTGACGGTGACATGCCCCACAGCTAGTTCTCCAGGGCCACTCTCTCCCCTGAAGAACAGAGGTGCTCTGCGGCTGTTCCACTGGTCTGCTGAGACAGAGAGGAGCACCTGGAGACCTGAGGTCACCACTGCTAAAGCCGTAAAACTCACAGCACAGCCCGCCCGTAATCACAACTACAGCCCAGCTTCCATCAAGGTGACAGCGGCTTCTCAGCAGAGGTGTGCCAGGAAAGTCAGAGCTGAAACCTGTAGTCCAGCAACACCTACTGGAAAATAATAGAAATACCTCTTGGGACTCATGTTTGCTTGGGTGTTTAGGGGGATCTTTCTTCTAATTTTTTCTTTTTCTTTAGTTTTCTGTTGTTTATTTTTTATTATTTTTGTGGTTTTCTCTTATTTTGATGTATTATTTACTTATGTTTTATTTTCTTTTTTTTTCTTTTTCTTTTTAAATCCTTGCTTTTTTTTTAAATTTTTTTTAATTTATTCATTTTAGAAAGGAGAGGGAGAGACAGAGAGAGAGAGGAGAGACAGAGACAGAGAAGGGGGAGGAGCTGGAAGCATCAACTCCCATATGTGCCTTGACCAGGCAAGCCCAGGGTTTTGAACCGGCGACCTCAGCATTTCCAGGTCGACGCTTTTATCCACTGCGCCACCACAGGTCAGGCTGTTTTATTTTCTTTTTTAAAAAAAAATATTTTTTTTGCTGGATTTCTTAACAATATCATTCTCAAATGCCCCCCAAGGCAATAAAAAAAATGAATACCATGGCTCCCCAAGAAAGAAACACAGTTCAGAAATAAAATAAAATGTCTTCGGAAAGCAATCTCACTCACATGAAAACCTTGGAGTTAAACAGTAGAGAATTCAAAATTGAAGTTCTTAAAATCCACCATGAGATGTGAGAAATCACTGATAGGCAACTTAAGTTCAGAAAACAAAATGAGTACCTCAGCAAGGAGATTGAAACTTTAAAGACAGAGATGAAGAATCCCAAAGGCGACATACTTTAAGACTGTAAAGCAGCAAAGCTACCATGTAATCAAAGTGTACAATTTACTCACTAGAAAACACTAAGCATACATCAGATGTGCATGAAAAGATTCCCCTGTATATATGTATAAAACAAGTTTAGAAATGTATAAAACCTAAAGAAAATATTTGTTACCTTTTACAAAGTGTTTTGTCTCACTTGATCTCAAGGAATTCTCCTAATTTCTCTAAAATGAAAATTAAGTCCTATTATCTTCCTATTTTTCAGCTAAAGACACTAAAATCAAAGATGACATGGGTACATAGAGCTGCCTAAATCTCTATTTGCTTCCCTTGAGGATAAAGCATTTCCTTCTTGTATTATGACCAATGAATTCCCTTCTCCCCTCAACCTGCTTTGTAAAGATAGAGAAATGCTCCTTTTCAGAACTCCTAGCTAGTCCCTGTTGTCTGCAGACCTTTTCACCTTTTTTCATTCACAAATTAACAGCTCGTCCTCATACTAATCAGATGGATGGCTGCACCTTGTTAATTAGAGTTGTAAGATGGATAAGCAGATTCAAGAACCCAGCATTTGGAGTGCTCACTGCCGGCCAGACGTAATTAAGAAAAGAGAAGCAGTTTCTACTGGGGCTTTGGTGAGGGAAAGGCCCAGTAGACCAGTTTCCTGGACCGGCTTCAACTGCTGAATTTGAGACACACTGGTTGCTGCTTTGGGATAACGTTGGAATTCTGTCGCCAAGAGGGCACTTACTTCACTCACCCCCTAAGATGTCCAGCATTTAAATCAGTATTTCCCAGAGTGTGTCTGTTGACCACCGGTCTCAGAATCATCAGAATGTGAATGAAATATGAAGATTTCTGGACCTCATCCAGGACCCAGTAGTTTAAGGGGAAGTTTGGATGGAGGGACCCAGGACTCTGCACTGTTAACAATCTCCTTGTATTGGAAACCACCGAATTCTTACTATCTTCAAATATGCAGAATTTCTGGAATCACCTTTAAAAAAAAAAAAACCTGCACAAATTTACACTCTATGAACAGTAACTCTGGTAGAGCCCATGGCTACCAAAACCTTCAGCAATTTAATCTTCCAAACACCAGTCCTTGACAAAGAGAGGAATCTGTATCCCAGAAGCCTAAGTCACTTGTCAAAGGTGCAGATTCTCAGCCTCAGCCGACAGACCCGGTGAGTCGGAAACTCTGGGTCGGGACGTCCTCTGGATGACTCCGAGGCAGGCTGGAATTTGAGGACCACTACCCTGGACCCGTGCTCCTCAAACTCCAGTGCACACACCAACCACCTGGGGACCTCGTTAAAATGCATATTGTCTTCTGTAGGTTTAGGAGCTAATAGTCTCCCAAGTGAGGCTGATGCTACTGAATCTCAGACCACACTTTGAGTAGCAAAACACAGGCTTGTTTGTTTTTTATTTATCTACTGTCATAAGAGAAATCTCTTATTAAAAAATTTTTTTAAAGTCTTAAGCATGGGCCCTGGCCGGTTGGCTCAGCAGTGGAGCGTCGGCCTGGCGTGCGGGGGACCCGGGTTCAATTCCCGGCCAGGGCACATGGGAGAGGTGCCCATTTGCTTCTCCACCCCCCCTCCTTCCTCTCTGTCTCTCTCTCCCCCTCCCGCAGCCAAGGCTCCATTGGAGCGGGGATGGCCCGGGCGCTGGGGATGGCTCCTTGGCCTCTGCCCCAGGCGCTAGAGTGGCTCTGGTCGCGGTGGAGCGACGCCCCAGAGGGGCAGAGCATCGCCCCCTGGTGGGCAGAGCGTCGCCCCTGGCGGGTGTGCCGGGTGGATCCCAGTCGGGCGCATGCGGGAATCTGTCTGACTGTCTCTCCCTGTTTCCGGCTTCAGAGAAGTGCACACACACAAAAAAAGTCTTAAGCAGGTTTTCCAGGCCTGGGCTGAAATGGTAGGTGGATCAGCACTCTTCCAGGCATTGTAAGTGGAAGCTGCTGAAATACCATCGGCTGGCTTTGAGCTTTGCATTCTAAGGGTGCATTTGTACTGATGGGCCCACAGGTCCCCCGCCAAGACCCTGGAATGCAAGATCACAAACTTTTACGTTGCTGGGAAAGGAAGCCAAAAATGGTTTCACCGGCATCAAACCCTATCTTCGGCCAAACAGACAAACAGACACCGGTTAGCGAATAGGCTCTGATACATTGTACTGTGTCATCAGTCAGTCACCCGGGGAGTCCCCTCCTTCAGTCCCAGCTCCCGTCACTGCACTAGGCTTTGATTTCCTCGATGACCGAGTGAGGAGTTTGGGGTCTCCGCTTACCCTTCAGAACTTGACGCTTGTGCACGCAGCGCTGCCTCTGGGGCCTGCGGACTGCCCCTGCCTGCCCTCTGCACCTCGGAGTTCCGAGACCGCATGGGAGCTGTGTCCCCCGCGCCGGCCTCTGTTGCTGATCCGGGGATCACAAGCTTTGGCAAGATGTGTATCGATTCAGATGCTACATGGTCCTTGCACTTGTACCCTTCACCTTGATCTTGGTGTGTTTTAAATGATTTCAGCCTGGACGTTCCGTCACGCTAAAATCACTGATTTGGAATGTGGTCACAGAACAGGATCCGTCTGCCTGGCTGTCAAGGGTTTAACTAAGTAGCTCATGTCTGCTGGGATAAGGTATGTGTAAATGAGAGAGGAAGGATTAGCTTAGAATAGGGACCAACCAGAATAAAGTGTGCAATAAAGGCTCTGAATCGCTCTGTAGGTTTACAGAATTTCTCCAGTGTAATTAGGAGAGGCATTGTTGTGTAATGAAGAAAATTAATTAGAACTAAATGCTCAGGGAACGTGTGGTTAGGTAACCGAAGGCGCACTTGCAGCCTAATTGTTTTCTGGCAGCTGGAGGCATTTCATACCCTTTCAGGGTGTTTAGTTTAATGGATATTTTAACATGCCCGACTGTTTGCTTTTCCTTAAATTTAAACGACTCTCATATTTAAAAAACCATCCATCAAAGTTTTAAACCAAGTATGTATCCCATTGGCTAAAGGCCTCAATTATCTGGTTTATTTTATCATACTGTCGGTCAAATGTTTTCAGAGGAAGTCCATCTTGAGACTCACTGGAATGCCCTCCTGCACCACAGAATTAAGAGTTCTGTTGTATGCTTATAAAACACCAGCACCAAAACATTTTCTACTATTTAGCCAGTATTTCTCCCAACCTGTACACAACTCTCAAGTCTTCTCCAGACCAAGGCAGAGTTTTTGAAAATATATTGTTTTAAAATAAAACAGATTACTGATCCAGTTATTTTAAAAATATACATAAAATTCTGATGTCAAGCACACATAGGTTCAAATCCCGGCTCTGCCATTTGCTGTGTGAATTTGGGGAAATTATTTAAACTACCTAAGCCTTAGTTTCATGACCTATAAAGAAAGATAGTAAGCCTTATATTATAGCGTTGTGAAAATAATAAAAAAATATGTAAATTTATTAAATTAGAGAATTTTTTACCTTCACATGAGAGAAATCCAACATAAAATAACTTGAAACATAAAATGACAACAGAAGGAATTAACTTAATTAAAATAATTTTATTTCTCCAACACAATTATAAAAATATTATATAGTTTCTACATACCTTTCACTCAGCTTCCCCAAATATAAACTTGTTGACTGTCATAAAATTATTGAAACCAGGAAATACTATTGATAAAATACCTTATTCTACAGACTTGATTCAGATTTTGGCAATTGTCTTTTTTCTGGTCTGGGTTTCCACATTGCATTTAGACTAGTGGTCCCCAACCTTTTTTGGGCCATGGACCGGTTTAATGTCAGAAAATATTTTCATGGACCGGCCTTTAGGGTGGGACGGATAAATGTATCACGTGACCGAGACAAGTGTCAAGAGTGAGTCTTAGACAGATGTAACAGAGGGAATCTGGTCATTTTTTAAAAATAAAACATCGTTCAGACTTAAATATAAATAAAATGGAAATAATGTAAGTTATTTATTCTTTCTCTGCGGACTGGTACCAAATGGCCCATGGACCGGTACCGGTCCATGGGCCGGGATTTGGGGACCACTGATTTAGACTTCCTATCTCCTTAGTCTCCTCTAGTCTGGGACAATTCCTCAGTCTTTCTTTATTTTTCTTTTTCTTTACATTGATTTTAGATAGAGGAAGGAAGAGGGGGAGAGAAACACTGATTTGTTGTTCCACTTCTTCATGCATTCTTTGGTTGATTCTTGCATGTACCCTGACCAGGGATTGAACCTGCAACCTTGGCATGCTGGGACAACACTCTAACTAACTGGGCTACCTGGCCAGGGCCTTTGCCTGTCTTGACTTTACCAAGTTCGAAGAACACTGGCCAGTGATTTTGTTGTGCCTGAAACTGAGGTTGTGCATACTGGGTAAGAATACCACAGAAGTAATGATGTGTCCTCTTCAAGGCATCGGGTCAGGTGGTATATGTCAACATGGCTCATCCCTGTGATGTTGAATTTTATCATTTAGTCAAGATAGCTTCTACAAGGTTTCTCTGCAGTTCTGAAAGACTTGAAGGTCGTGTGGCAGGACAGAAATAATAGGGCTTTTGACATAGGTAGACTTACCTTAGTTCCAACTCTGCCACTTGCTGTGTGACCTTGGGTGGATTACTCCACCTCCCTGAGCTTGGTTCATCTGTAAAAAGGAATTATACATACCTCACATGATGTGAGGAGTCAGTGACATGCATGGATTTCCTTTTTCTTCAACAATACAGGCACCTTGGAATTTCCAAAAGATCATAATAAGCATCAGCTATTATTGTATTAAAAATATAAAAATTACTAGTTAACAAAATATACTAAGCATGTTATTTCTCTTTTTTATGTTGCCTTGGAACAAAGAAGCAAGCAAATAATAGCAAAAATCAGAGTCAAAAAACAACAGAGTGGCCTGACCAGGCGGTGGCACAGTGGATAGAGTGCAGGACTGGGATGCAGAGGACCCAGGTTTGAAACCCTGAGGCTTGAACACAGAATCTCTGGCTTCGGCATGGGATCAAAGTCACTACCACATGGTCACTGGCTTGAGCCTAAGGTCGCTGGCTTGAGCAAGGGGTCACTTGCTCTGCTGTAGCCCGTCAGTCAAGGTACACATGAGAAAGCAATCAATGAACAACTAAGGAGCTGCAATGAAGAATTAATGTTTCTCATCTCTCTCCCTTCCTGTCTATCTGTCCCTCTCTCTGTCTCGGTCACACGGACACATATACACACTCACACACACACACACACACACACACGAGTGAAAAGGCAACCTACAGAGTAAGAAAAAATATTTGCAAATTATATAGCAACAAGAAGTTTATTTCCAAATATGTAATAAGCTTGAATAACTCAATAGCAAAAAATACCCTAATAACTCAAATGGTTAAAGTCTTGAATAAAATTTTTTCCAAAGACAACATACAAATGGCCAACAGGTGTATGTAAAGATGCTCAATGCCACTAATCATCACAGAAATGGCAATCAAAACCACAAGGAGATCACTTCACACATGTTCAAATGGCTACCATCACAAACACATAAGCTAACAAGCATTGGCAAGGATATAGAGAAATCAGAACACTGTTGGTGAGAATATAAAATGGTGCAGCCACTATGGAAAACAGTGGGGAAGTTCCTCAAAAACTTAGTCACAGAAACAGCTAAGATCTAGAAATTCCACTTCTGAGTATTTATCCAAAAGAATTGAAATTTGAATCTCAAAGAGATAAGATAGCTGCACCCCGTTTTCTGCAACATTATTTATAATAGCCAAGTGGTGACACTCTAAATGTCCAATGACAGATAAAGAAAGAAAACGTATTATATGCATACAATAAAATAGTATTTATATTTAGGCTTAAAACAGAAGAAAACCCTAAAATCTGATATACATAAACCTTGAGGACGTGATGGAAGTAAAATAAGCCATTAACAGAAGGGCATACACTGCATGATTTCATTTATATGAAGTATCTAAAATAGTCAAACTTATAGAAACAGGGAATAGATGGTTAACAGGCTAGGTGAAAATGGGGCATTATAATCAGGGGTTTAAAGTCTCAATTACACAAAATGATTAAGTTCTGGAGATCTACTGCATTACATAGTCCCTGTAATTAACAATACTGTATTATATACCCTTATAAGTTTATTAAAAGGTAACTCCCATGCTAAATGTTCTTACCACGATAAATACAATTAAATTAAATTTTAAAACAGAGTAAGGAAGCCAGAGGCCCAGTTTCAAATGTGAGTGGAGCAAAGGGACACCCTATGATGGGGACCATGACACATGAAGGTACTACTTTATTAAAAGTCACTCCAACAACCTCTCCATACTCAGCACCCCTCTAATACTTTTATAGCATTTGTGTGTTGTGTTGATATAACTACAGCTTCGTGAGACTGCGTTTTTAAACAGACAAGTCAGGCTATAAATCCAAACCTTAAAATAGCTGCAGAGAAAAGACAGTTACACTTATTTCAGTAATGCTCCAAATTTCTGCGTCTAAATTTTTTTCCTCATTAAAAGCAGACTTTTAAAAAATCAATTAAAATTCATTTAAATCTAAGACTAAAGTGAGTGACTGAGTTCCTTTGTACTTGTTTGAGATTAAAACAAGGGAGTGGTGAAAGAAAATAAGTGGTTTCCAAATAATGGAATGTAATGAAACTATTAAAAATAATTCAGTGGATATATACTGCTCACAAAAATTAGGGGATGTGGCCCTGGCCGGTTGGCTCAGCGGTAGAGCGTCGGCCTGGCATACAGGAGTCCCAGGTTTGATTCCCAGCCAGGGCACACAGGAGAGGCGCCCATTTGCTTCTTCACCCCTCCCCCTCTCCTTCCTCTCTGTCTCTCTCTTCCCCTCCCACAGCAAGGCTCCATTGGAGCAAAGATGGCCTGGGCGCTGGGGATGGCTCTGTGGCCTCTGCCTCAGGCGCTAGAATGGCTCTGGACTCAACAGAGTGATGCCCCAGAGGGGCAAAGCATCGCCCCCTGGTGGGCATGCCGGGTGGATCCCGGTCGGGCGCATGCGGGAGTCTGACTGCCTCCCCTTTTCCAGCTTCGGAAAAATGGGGAAAAAAAAAAAAAAATATATATATATATATATATATGGATGTTTTATCGCTTCAGATTCATTCTGAAATATCCCCTAATTTTTGTGAGCAGTGTATATGATTACTACATACACGCACTATCTCTGGAAAGGTATCTAAATAATTGGTAGTTTGCAAATAGCTGTTGTTCTAAAAATATTAGTATGTTAATGTAAGTTTTACATGTTTGATTTTTAACTCTTTAGATTTTAAGATCCTTTAAGACAAGAATCATGTTTCATTTTTCTTAATATTCCCATGTGCACAGAAAATGATGCATAGTAGAAACTCAAGAAACCGCTGTGGACTCACATGCTCAGACTCACATACAGTAAAGCCAAGTAAGGAAAGGGGCAGAGAGTCATGTGGGTGGAGCACAGAGTGCATTCCTAGCAGCTGTGGCTGATGCAATGCTGAGACAATACTCCAGCTCCCAGAAGCCTCCTGGGCATACCCAGGAAGGAAGCTCACCTGTTATAAGGAAGTGACTTAGCGCCAACCACGCAGCTCCCTGATCTTTTCAGCCATTGGCTTTGAGGAACACGCTGTAACACCCTATAGGCTGAACCCATGTATATAAGCTAGCTTACTTCCTGAATAAAGTGGATCTGCGTCACTGAACCTGGTCCCCTGAGTCGGTCTTTGCATCGCCATCATCCTCACCCCCAGCAGGACTTGTCCACAGAGTCATCCAAACTGACGATGGAAACGAGGGCTTATTTGAGGAAGTACAAATACAACCACCAGTTCCTATTCTTCTTATCTCATATAAATAAGCGTAACTGAAACCTGGCAAAGGCCTGTGCGTTCACTTGCTATTATCGAGTTAACAGAAAAGATAAAACTTTCTATTTCGCCCCTGGAAAGCGGCTACTACTTCATCATGCTCATCTGCAGCCCAGTCTTGCACACAACCATCTGCAGTTGCAGTTGCCACGGGAAAATTAACAGCCCGTGCAGTTCCCAGAAAGGGTCCAGCATGGAGAGAGGACCGCCCACCACAGAGTGTGCAGTTAGAAACAGCTGGCCCCACGGCCTGGGATGATGCCGACGGCCACCAAAGCATTTGCCATGGGTCATTGCTGTCCTTGGAGCATGAACCCAGCCCACCAGCTCTCCGTGAAATGAGACAAACCCCCCTGCCCTCCACTGCCCCCCACTGCCCCACTGCAAGGGCTTCCTGAAGATTCCATCGCTGCGCACATGGACGGCCAAGCACAAAAGGTCCGCGTTAGAAGCGAGTGTGCCCAAGGACATGACTTGGTGCAGCCTCGGAGAAGGTGCAGTTGGCGCCTAGGTGGGCTGACGTGTTGAAGGGTCTTCCAACCTGAAGTGTCCGGATGCCTGAAGTTACCTTATGAGAGAGGGAAATACTAAAACATTCCCCGTAGACATACAGACATCAGCTCATCTCATTTGCAAATTATGTAGCAAATAAACAGTGAGGGAAAGGGTTAGCTAACGCTTCATGTTTCCTCAACCACCTACGATGGCCATGAACCTTTATGGGGGGTATCTCAGCTTTCTTCCCACAAATACCCCTACTTTACTGCAGAGGAAAGATCAGAGAAGGTAGTTAATATGCCCAAGGTAAACCAGCCGGTGAAATGTCAGGACCTGCGTACCAACCCAGGTCTATCTGACCTGAAGCCCATGTTCAACCCGCTATGAAAGCCTGTGAGAAGCAGAGGTGAGGAGTGAGGGTTCCGGGCCACATAAATGCTGACCCCACCACTTGGCAGCTGTTAAGACAAACAACACGCAGATCATCACAGGGTCTCCCTTTCCCCGTCTGTGAAGTGAGCACAAGACCAGTGGCTACCCAAGAGGGTTATTTGGAGTATAAATGGAGTTACCCAAGTCCAGCACCTAGAAATGTATAAGCATTATCATTATGTCAAATGCTGACTCCAGACAGCGTGGAGGGCACACACACTTCGGGGGGAGCTAGAAAGGAACGTGATCACGTTGTAAATCAGTGGAAGGTCGATCAAAGGAAAAGGACGGAATAACCAGGAGGCTTTCGTGGATGGACCTGTGGTGATATTTGTGGACGGGAGTGGGGGAAAAAGCTCACCAAGAGTGAACGTAGACTGATAAAAAGTGCAATGGAACATTAAGAAAGACAAACTTAGAAATCAGAGGCGTCCTGTGGATAGGGGATAACTGGATGTTTGATTTTCATCAGCTTTGCTATTGTTTCCTGTTCTTTAAACAGAAAAGACATCACTGCACTGAAGCATCTGAAAAGCCATTGTGTAGAAAAAAACCAAGTCTATACAATGTGAAGTCCTGTGAGGAATAGTTTACCTTCCCCGGCTCAGACAAAGACTTCCAGAAAGAAAGTACCGACTTTGATTCCTAAGCGCACGTCGGTCCCGCGGTTCAGTTCCTGGAAGCTTCGGCAGCACAGAACGAACAGTTCACGCTCCACAGCTGGGTCCTGAGCCTGGGGCTCCCAATGACTTTTTCGAGAGTTTCATGATTGGTTTGCTTTCATGGGATTTGGATCAAGATGAAAAATGAGCCCAAGGTTATTTGGAAACAGTTCATAGTGAAGAGACTTTCCAACACTTCACAAATAAGAAGCGGCCTATAAATATTGTATGATAACTCTAGGATCACTCCCCACTGGCTAATAATGTTTATCATGGGAGGGGGCGAGACAATTAGCAATTGGGCACACCCCTATTTCAAAAGTTAGGGTAAATTTTATGGAGGATGAAAATCCAAGTCGCCTGGAAGAGTTGAAATCATTTTACGCAGATGGGGAATAGCAGTTCGTAAGGGAAGAAAATTGCATTTGAATTTCCCAGCACTGTGATGAAAGTCGACTATCTAAACCAGGGGGAGTCAACCTTTTTATACCTACCGCCCACTTTTGTATCTGTTTGTATAAAATTTTCTAACCGCCCACCAGTTCCACAGTCATGGTGATTTATAAAGTAGGGAAGTCACTTTACTTTATAAAATGTATAAAGCAGAGTTACAGCAAGTTAAAGCATGTAATAACAATTACCTACCAAGTACTTTATGTTGGATTTTCGCTAAGTCTGGCAGAATAAATCTTTATAAAACAATTTACTATAGTTAAATCTATCTTTTTATTTATACTTTTGTTGCTCCGCTACCACCCACCATGAAAGCTGGAACACCCACTCGTGGGTGGTAGGGACCAGGTTGACTACCACTGATCTAAATGATACCTCTTTGTGAGTGAGGATCCCCAGCCACCAACCCTCACACCACCAACTCCTGTCCCCACTAACTCATGACGGTCATTGTTGGAGCCTGCATTGTTCTGTGGTCTCAGGGATGGGGGTTATGCAGACTGAAGACCATCTCTCTTTTAATTCATAAAGAAGGAACAAATGCAACAATCTTCCAGACGCTGAACAACTAACATGTCTCTCCAGTCACCATCCATCACCACCCTTCTGTGGCAGGGGTGCTAAGCCCTCACCCTTCATTCTGGCACAGAGCCGCCTTCGGGAACCACACTAGGGAGCCAAATCGGCCATTGTTTCACCAGCAGACCTGCTGACTTAAAAGACCAACATTTACAAAGCCGTTTGTGATGCACTGCAGTGCCCAGACAGAAATGTAATAAACCATGTTTTGAATTACATTTTGGACGTTTAAAAATGCTCTGGGCTTAATTTCATAA
Source organism: Saccopteryx bilineata (assembly GCF_036850765.1). NCBI lineage: Eukaryota > Metazoa > Chordata > Mammalia > Chiroptera > Emballonuridae > Saccopteryx > Saccopteryx bilineata. The sequence continues at coordinate 185,442,788 of NC_089493.1, read as the reverse complement.
GGCATTTGCATGTGTAATGGAAAAAGAAAAATACATCTCTGAGCTTCCAAGTCTCAGGTTAACAGACTCTTTTTATGTTGTAAATTTTTGCAGGAGCCATTGCAAATTGTACACAGGCTCATTATTTCTGGAGTACTTTATCAGGACATTTCCCCACACGTCTAATTTGTCCTGTCTGAAATGTAACTTGACATAAGGGATTTTCTTAATTGCTTTTGAAGCCCTTCCAAGATAATCAACTGCTTTTTGGAGCATGACAAAAGACAGCAGACAATAGTGCCAGTCTGTCTTAGGATCAGGCTGAAGTTTTTGGGTAAGAGATAGCACAGAAAGGCAACATTTGCCTCTTAAAACTATTCAGTATCTCCATTTTAATTTGGTTTCCATTTAAATGACAATGTCTGAGAATAGCAAGGAGAAGAAGTCCCACAATTTTATCTGCCCCACTGTGATGGCTATCACTTTCGGGGTAGATGTAGTCAATATTTACAAAAGGAATAAAGTCAAATCTTTGTTATTATGAAGAATCTTAACCAAAAATTAAATCAAGATTGAAGTGAAAATAAAATAAGCAGATCTGGGGAGAGGGAAAACTGTCAAAGGCTGGTTGTGTTTCTGTTCTTCCGATTCTACAGATTTAAGCAAATGATGGAACACATCCTTGTTGTCGAACATTTTTACCTTGAGTTTTCCAGCTGCCAAATCTAGTTAATTTCATTTTTTAGTTACAAAACAAATTGCCTCCAACTTACACGCTAGGCAGGATTATGGTCACCCACATAGGGTCTACACTCTTAACGCCAGAACCTTCCATGAAAAAATTTGTGGGTGTGACTGACCTTGAGAAGGGGAGTTTATCCCTGATTCTCTGGGGTACCCTATCTAATCACATGCTTATGCTTCCTTAAAACTGGAGAGCCTTTCCTGGCTGTGGTCAAAGAGAGATGAGACAGAAGGGTTGGGTAGATTCAACATGAGGACTCAACCCTGCTCAAGCTGGCTGGGAAGACGAAAGGAGGGGGCCACAAGCCAAGGAACATGGTGACCTGTGAAAGTTAGGAACAGCCCTCAGCTTATAACCAGCAAGAAAATGGAGATCTCATTCCCAGAGACACAAGGTACCCAATTTTACCAACTCAAATGATCAGGAAAGGTATTCTTTAGCACCTCCTGAAAAATATGCAACCTGGAGACACTTTGGTCTCAGCCCAGTGGTTCCCATGTCAATCATTTCATCCAGAAGTCTGTAAGATCATGGATTTGAATTGTTTAAGCCACTCCATTGGCGGTACCTTGTTAAAGTCGCATGGAAAACTAATACACTGTCTATAGCAAAATACCGTTTTGGCATCCAGGTCATCCTTGACGTGTCCAAATATAAGACGCTTAAAATTAATTTTCTTACCATTTAATATTTAATAAGCACCACCCTGGGCAACAAAAATTCAAATACTACCAGCTAAAATCAAATTAAATTACATCTCACAAATGAAAACTATAAAGATTCTCGGGTCCTTTCAGGAAGCTGACATTAATTTAAGAACACTGATTGGGATATTAGGTAAAAGATACAAATTATTAGCTTTCTTTTAGGTCAACTATGTTAATAGGCTATGCTGACCCTCAATCATCTCCTAAGAATTGCTCTTGGCAGAATCAGAGGATTGACTGGATTGTTCTCAATTTTAAAGCTTAACCTTGGCAGTCTGGAATAAGTCATCCCTGGGAATTCAAGAAATATTGAGATCTTTTTAACTAAAAAGTGCTCAAAAACAATAGGAATCCTCATGCCTAGCATTTCTTTTTCCAGGTGAAAGCCAGGCAATGTTAATAACCCAAAATAAAATGGTTAATTCAGTACTTCATTTGTATTAAATGATGACCTTATCTAAGAATCTAAGACGCTTATGTTCCAGTTGTAGTTAATTAACTTTCCCAGAGCCATGATGACAAAAAATAGCAATTCAAGTGAGCCAGGAGATCTCAGAAACTGCCACGGAAGACATCAGACTAAAGGAAACGGAGTCTTCAGCTCATAAAGCAGGTCAGGAAGAGTCATGGTCCATCTATAAAAACCCATAAGTGTGATGTTCCATTTTAAGATGGTGGATGGAATACAGTTATCATTTCCTTTCCAAACCCCAATGGAAAAAAAAAAAAGACATATAATAACAAGAACAGAGAACATTGGAAAGGAAACGACAGTAACAAAATGTCGGAAGCTGGAAGGAAAAGGGATTAACAGTAAAGAAGTTAACCAACTCCAAAAGGCTGAATTGTAGCCAACAGTTGCGCCCTTACTGGGGATCAAACCCATAATCTTGGCACATCGGGACGATGCTCTAATCAACTGATCTATCCAGCTAGGGCTAAAAAAAAAAATTTTTTTTAAGTGAGGATAATGATTACCTCTGTGGGAAGAAGTAGGAGTGAGATGATAATCGTTGTGTCAACTGCCCAAATTTCTGCCACACATTTCTCTTTAAGGGTGGCTCTGGATAAAACTAACATTTAAAATAGCAGACTCTGAGTAAAGCAGATTGCCAACCCTATGTGGGTGGGCCTCGTCTAATCAGTTGAAGGGTTGACTAGAACAAAGAGACTGGCCTCACCCTAGTGGGAGAGTTCTCCAGTGGACTGCCTTCTTGCTTCATCTGCAGTGTCAGCTCCTCCTGGTTCCATAGAAGGCCTTTGGACTTCATCTGGACCTCAGCTCTCCCTGGTCTTTGGCCTGCTGGCTTAGCTCACAGATTTTAAGCTCATCAGCCTTCATAATCATGGAGCCAATTCCATATAACAAATCTCTTTCTCTGTATCTACACATCCTACTGGTTCTGATTCCCTGGACAGCCCAGTCTAACACTTATTTATTAGGGGAAAGACCTAGGGAAAGTTTCAAAGGCACTCATCGTGTTCTATTTCTTGACTTAGGGGCAGTAGCTATGTGGGTGTTCATCATTATTCTTTAAACTGTACATGCATTTTATTTACTCTTTTATGTATGAGTCTCTTCACAATTAAAAAAATTTTTAATCTAAGATGAGGACCATGGAAAGCAAAACAGTTGTATAAAATGAGCGATTTTCATAGACATCCTTTGATATAGATCATCTGCAAATAAATACACAAATTTTAATTTATCTAATTTCCAGATATAATTATGTGCATATAAACTCAAGTATTTTGCCATTTGTGTGGCAAAATATAGATCTTTTCAGAAGTCGTTAGGCTAAATAAGTTATAAAAATTATCTTCTTAAAAATCTTCTATAACTGCCCTGGCCGGTTGGCTCAGCAGTAGAGCATTGGCCTGGTGTGCGGGGGACCTGGGTTCAATTCCCGGCCAGGGTACATAGGAGAAGCGCCCATTTGCTTCTCCATCCCCCCCCTTCCTCTCTCTCTCTTCCCCTCCCGCAGCCAAGGCTCCATTGGAGCAAAGATGGCCCGGGCGCTGGGGATGGCTCCTTGGCCTCTGCCCCAGGCGCTAGAGTGGCTCTGGTCGCTGCAGAGCGACGCCCCGGAGGGGCAGAACATCGCCCCCTGGTGGGCAGAGCATCGCCCCTAGTGGGCGTGCCGGGTGGATCCCGGTCGGGCGCATGCGGGAGTCTGACTGTCTCTCCCCGTTTCCAGCTTCAGAAAAATACAAAAAAAAAAAAAAATCTTCTATAACTGACAAAATATTAAAAGTATACTTACTGTAGAAAATTAAAAAAATATTTTTTAAAAATCACAAAAAAAAAAAAAACCCCAAAATGTTGGCAATTCTACTTATGGGAGAAAACTCTTACTGTCTTAGGTCAGAAAGTCAAGATAGGCCCCGGCCAGCTGACTCAGTGCTTGAGTGTCAGCCTGGCGTGTGGATGTCCCAGGTTCAATTCCCAGTCAGGGCACATAGGGGGAGCGACCATCTGCTTCTCCACTCCTCCCCCTCTCACTTCTCTCTCTTTCTTCTTCTCCTGAAGCCATGGCTCCACTGCAGCAAGTTGGCCCCACTCACTGAGAATGGCTCCACGGCCTCTGCCCCAGGGCTACGGAGGGCTCAGTTGCTGAGCAACAGAGCAACACCCCAGATGGGCAGAGCATTGCCCCTAGAGGGCTTGCCAGGTGGATCCCGGTGGGGACACACGTGGGAGTCTGTCTCAGCCTCCCCTCCTCTCACTGAATTGAAAAAAAAAAAAAAGGAAAAAGAAAGTGAAGATAATGTAGGTAGCAGTACCAAGTGCAGCCCCCTCCCCCAAGCCTCCACCCCAGGCACGTGGGAAGTCCAGTGTCACATCTGCTTCTCTTCCGTGTTCCAGCCATCTGCACAACAGGCTGGTGAAATAGGTCTTACTCCTCCCGCTTAACCCTACAAAGAACCTGGAACTCTTGAGAAAACAAAAATAGCTTGCTAAGGAGTAAGTGGTGAAATCACATTTAAATCCAGACTTGAGTTTTTTCACTATACAAAATACTGCCTTCAAATCAGAAAATTCCCTCAACTAACATATACGCTTGAATTAAAATCTATTACCATGTTTACTGCTAATGACTGACATCAGAGCCATGGCCCGGGAGTCAGGAATGCTCAACTGGCTCTCGGGGGCCTGGGTGACGAGGGCAGCAGGGGGCACGTGGTGAGATCAGATGAGTGATTCTTATCAATGACGTGAACAAATGAGTCAAGGAGCTACAAACACGGTAAGACGGAAGCCAGAGTAAGCCCTGTGGCACAGGAATGGAACTGGAGGGATGCCTGTGAACTTAGTTTCCTATATAGAGAGATGTCAAGAATGTCATGAAGGCTGGCCCTGGCCGGTTGGCTTAGTAGTAGAACGTCGGCCTGGCGTGCAGGTGTCCTGGGTTCGATTCCCGGCCAGGGCACACAGGAGAAGTGCCCATCTGCTTCTCCACCCCTCCCCCTCTTCTTCCTCTCTTTCTCGCTTCCCCTCCCGCAGCCAAGGCTCCACTGGAGCAAAGCTGGCCTGGGTGCTGGGGATGGCTCTGTGGCCTCTGCCTCAGGCACTAGAATGGCTCTGGTTGCAACAGAGCAACGCCCCAGATGGGCAGAGCATCGCCCCCTGGTGGGCATGCTGGGTGGATCCTGGTCGGGCACATGCGGGAGTCTGTCTGCCTCCCCATTTCCAACTTCGGAGAAGTGCAGGAAAAAAAAAAAAAGAATGTCACGAAGGAAAGAGGAGGAACTGCTGCAGAGAGACGCTAACGCAAGATAACGCGGCAAGTAAGCCTGGACTGGGGGACCTACACAGGACCTCTTGGGATAACTGAGGAAATGTGAGCAGGGTCTGTGGACTAGACGTTGCATATTAACTACTTGATCTTGATGGTTACATCACAGGGTTCTGTGGAAGTGCATTCTTATAATATGTAAGTGTAATTAAGCTTATATATAAATACTATACTATAAAGTGGACGATTTGGCATCATGGCTGCAGCTTGTTCTTAAATGGTTCAGGAAAACATATACCCTATCGTGTGAGCATATAAGAGAGAAAAAGATAAATGTGGCTCGATGTTGACACTTGAGGAATCTGGAAAGGGAGTAACAGGCATCCTCTATGCTATTATGGCAGCTTTTCTGTTAAGAGTGAAATTTCAAAGTGAATTAAAAAAAACCAACAAAACAACCATAAAGCCTGACCTGTGGTGGTGCAGTGGACAAAGTGTTGACCTGGAACACAGAGGTCGACAGTTCGAAACTCTGAGCTTGCCTGGTCAAGGCACATATGGGAGTTGATGCTTCCTGACCCCCACCTCCGTAATATGAATAAATAGGAAAAAAAGGAAAGGACGTGGACTTTCCTTTATAACAAATATAAACAAATTCCAAGGCATATTAAATTTAAAAAAGGTGCAGAAAAACGTGTATTGTGGCTCCTCTTTTTTAAGTAAAGAAGGGATAGTGCGAGGCCTTGGCCAGCTGGCTCAGCGGTAGGTAGAGTGTCAGCCTGGTGTGTCGAAGTCCCGGGTTAGAATACCCCAGATGGGCAGAGCATCGCCCCCTAGTGGGCATGCCTGGTGGATCCGGTCTGGTGTATGCAGTCTGTCTCTCTGCCTCCCATTTCTAACTTGGGGGGGGGGGGGGGAAGCGGGGAGAGAAGGGATGGTGCAAGCATGAACACAGACACGTGTGCTGTGAGACTGTAGTCTTACACGTGTAGAGACCTCTAGAAACACCCCAGAATCTGAGCAACACTGGTCTCGGTCTCCTCCACAGCTGGAACAATCAGTGGCTAGAGGAGAAGGATGAGAAAGGGTTTGTTTTTAACTCTCTTTGTCCTACACGAAGTAAAGTAACTTAAAAAACAAAACAAAACCGGAAGGCTTCAAATGTAAGTACTCAGCTGACTACTTTAGAAGCACCTGGGGAACATTTAAACCTAAATTAGCAAACATCGATGCCCAAAATTCTGTTTCAGTGGGTCCACAGTAGGGCTCAGGTGTCCCTCCATAATAAGAGGCACTTCATTAGTTAATTATAAAACATAGCATGGTTTGGAAATGCTGCTTTAACCAAATCACCCAAATCTGATCTTCTCTAAACTCCACATTCTAAATAAATTAGAGGATTTTGTCTGACGAATGAGTAAGATCATAACCTAGGGAACGAATACCCACAAGCAAAATCAGAAAATCTGAACCCAGGGTTTGTGCTGACCCCCAAATAGAAGCTCAGTCATACAAGTCACTCTACCTTTCCACTTCCTTCCTGAGGACCAAAGATTTGCTGAGGCTCAGGTTACCTGAGTATTATGTAATAAGATAATGCATTCAGATACTCTGTATTCTTCAGAAGGAACATTCTGTGTAAATACATAACAAGGATACATAGTTACGGTAGTCAGAAAACAACCAGATGACACAAGTAGATACAGTATCTGTCAAGTTCTAGATCTCAAGTGCTGGGTTCATTTTTATTGTATTTTATATCTCAATGTGTATTAACTATATTTTCTTGTACGCATCGATGTTACATGCTAAGAAGTAATTTGTAAAAATTAAAGCAACAAAATAACATTTCATTTAGATGGTTGGTCCTTACATTTAAAATAAGAAGTAAATACAAGAAAACTAAGCATTATCATGCCAGCAGTACATATTTATTATGATTCATGAATGGTCAAAAGACTTACAAGGCGCATTATTATTACTATCACCACACATATGAAATATCACTTAGTGACATGGAGTGTAAAAGACAGTTTTATATATATTTTAAAAAACAGACACATACACACATCCCCTCTCTCTCAAGTGTTCACCATATGCTGCTACAAAAGCAGGAGGTATCAAGCGCAGGAGGCCAATATACATAACACATGGGAAGAACTCAAGCATAAAAACCGTACAGAAGTTGCAAAAATAAAGTTTCTTTCTTCAGACATGTTGATCTGGTCTCAAGCAAAGCGAACAACAGACACCAATGATTTTCATACTCTTTAACATTTGAAGACAGAAAAGGGGCAACAGTTGCAATAGTCCTGAAAACGTAGAGGTCAGAGGAATGAACGATGCATTTCATCCCTCCGCGCCCCCCAAAAATGTTTACAGCAGACCTGTTTCATCCTGACTTTCCAATACTGAAGGATCGTCATCTACTATCCTCAAACAGCAAGTTAAGCCAGGACAAACGAAATGATAAATAGAAACCATCATTACTTCAAACCAGGTGTCACTGGCCTTCCTTTGCTTACACAATTTCACTAGTGCAAGAGCGTCATTAACCTGAAAGATCGTGAGTCACAATTAAAGAGCACGCATACAAAACTATTTCCTTTTGTTTTTCTTTAAAAAGTACCACGTATCCTATTTATCATTAAAAAAAGAAAAAAGAACACATACACTAGTGAAAGACTGTTTGTCGCCATCTCTTGTCAATGAGGAAAGGCCAGAGTGATTCTTTGATTCCAATTCGAAATGGTGTTCTCTGGCCGATGCCCAAGGTCTCCAATTTGGAGCAGTCTAGCTGGGCATTTCTTGGGCGTTGTGCTCCTAAGACAGGACTGTCAGTTATCTTTAAAGAAAAATAAGAACAAAAAATTAAAACCAAACAAAAGGCTACATGTTGAGGTTTGACAGTCTCTACTTCACTTTGCCCTGTGTGCAGGAAATCTGATTTGATCTCTGGGGTGTGGCGTGGTGTGAGTCTGCCACGATCATGACAATACTTTTGTTTAAATGACACCAATAGAGACGGGCTTCTTTATACAAAATAATTTCGAGAAAAGTACCATTATAAACTGCCAACATACAAGCAAAGGTCACTGTGATTGATACCAGGAAGTGAAGTTACCAATAACTCCCAAGGAACAAGAAAATGCTATCAGTAACACATACAACATGGATGGTTCTGGGCCAGGGGTCCCCAGACTTTTTACACAGGGGGCCAGTTCACTGTCCCTCAGACCGTTGGAGGGCTGGACTATAAGAAAAACTATGAACAAATCCCTATGCACATTGCACATATCTTATTTTAAAGTAAAAAAACAAAACGGGAACAAATATACATACAATATTTAAAATAAAGAACAAGTAAATGTAAATCAACAAACTGACCAGTATTTCAATGGGAACTATGCTCCTCTCACTGACCACCAATGAAAGAGGTGCCCCTTCCGGAAGTGCGGCGGGGACCAGATAAATGGCCTCAGGGGGCCGCTTGCGGCCCGTGGGCTGTAGTTTGGGGACCCCTGTTCTGGGCTTTCGAAAATTGAGGTTTGAAATGCTGTGTGCTTACCGGTCGTAAGTGACTGCTGGGGAGGTTGAAGGCGTCTGCAATTGCACATGCCATTTCATACTTGGTCATCTGTTCGTTGCCAGACCAGTGAAAAGTTCCCTTAATTGATGGGTCCTGATAAGAACACAAAAATTCAAAATCGTTTCAGCTTTCTGAGTTGAGCAGAAGGCAGGTTTGACAAGAAAGGGAATGGGGAGGCCCAGGAATTAAAATGCATCCCTCCTTTCTGGAATTCTCTCAGCAAGGGATCGAAAATCAAATCCCTATCAGCATCCCGGCTAACATGATAAGCAATTTCTAGAATTCAGCCTTGAGAACTTTTAAAAATAAAAATATAAGTGACTCTATTCATTCTATTTAGTGGGAATCCCAAAACTGATTATAGATCTTTATGAAAATGAAGCCCAATTTAAAGAGTATTTCTAATTATTCTAAGAAGCTAAAAACAAAACTTAATAAAACCATTTTTCAAGATGAGTTAATTAGTTGTAACATCCTTAAATATTGCCTGACCAGGCGGTGACACAGTGGATAGAGTGTCAGACTGGGACACGGAGGACCCAGGTTCAAAACCACAAGGTCGCCCAGCTTAAGCACGGGCTCATCCAGCTTGAGCATGGGCTCACCAGCTTGAGTCACTGGCTTGAGCGTGGGAACCTAGGCATGACCCCATTGATGCTGGCTTGGGCCCAAAGGTCACCGGCTTGAAGCCCGGTCACTGGTTTGAGCAAGAGGTCACTCGCTCTGCTGGAGCCCCCCAGTCAAGGCACATATGAGAAAGCAATCAATGAACAACTAAGGTGCCACAACAAAGATTTTTTTTTTTTTTAATTTTATTTATTCATTTTTAGAGAGGAGAGACAGAGAGAGAGAAGGGGGAGGAGCTGGAAGCATCAACTCCCACATGTGCCCTGACCAGGCAAGCCCAGGTTTTCAAACCGGCGACCTCAGCACTTCCAGGTCGACACTCCATCCACTGCGCCACCACAGGTCAGGCCACAACAGAGATTTGATACTTCTCATCTCTTCCTTCCTGTCTGTCCCTATCTGACTCTGTCAAAACAAAAAAACAAACAAAAAAAAAACCTTAAATGTTGCCATAGTACATATTTAAGATACAGATGTATATAAATTTTTATGTATTAATAAATTAGTCATACTATTAGTAATATTCTAAAATAAATGTCAATAATCTTTTGTTTTATAGATATTCTATTTAGCTCCAACATTTTCAAATGTTTAAAGTTAACTCCTATCAAATATTTAGAAAAAAGAAAAAGTACAAATTCTTTTTAAAGTGTCTGAAATTATCACCTGGCCTGTGGCGGGTGAGTGGACAGAGCGCCAACCTGGAACCCTGAGGTCGCTGGGTCAGAGCCCGGGGCTTGCCCGGCCAAGGCACAAACCACAAGCAGTCAGCGAACAGCCAGAGCGAAGCAACTGCTGCTCATCCCCACCCCACCCCCCGTCAAATCAATAAATAAAATCTTTAAAAAGAAAATAAATGACTTGGGTGAAATGATAAATTCCTATGTATATTCTTCTTAGAAATTACATAGATATTAAACAAAGTAACTGCTTTAAAGGTATTAACTGTTTATTTCATTGCCCCCACAAGAACTGTAAGTTTTCAATTTGGAGTAAAAGAATTGACAGCGAGGGTCTGCAGTGTCGGAGAATAAACGCACACACAAGGGTATGACATCTGTATCAGCTGGAAATGTAGCCTGCTATCTGTCAAGTGTTTTTCTTTGCTCTCCTGGTAGCTTTAAAACAGCACTAATTTCTATAAAGCACAGCATAGGAAATACAGTCAGTTATACTGAAATACTATGTCTGGTGCCAGCCGGGTCCTGGAAACAGCAGAGGGAACAGGTTGCACAGTATATGACGGTCTAACCACTACGTGCACACCTGCGACTCATGCAAAATCAGTGAATGTCAGCTGTACTTGAAAATCATAAATAGTAATAATAAAAAGAAAGCACTTGCACTTCCGCTCACTAGCAGGATTTCCACTAAGACGGAAGTTAGGAAGTCTTCCTGCCTCAGCTGCTCACCAGCATCCTCTTCTCCGCCAACTGACGACACACGGAGGCCACGTCCTTGACATGCGTGGGGAACCGCTGCTGCCAGTGGTCCATGTTGGCGGACTTGTTGCTGAACTGCACCTTGTCAAACATGACGGTCACAGCACTTTCCTCCAGCTTCTCCACTTCTCCGTACAGAATGGGGATTCTCAACACGGCGGCTCCTGGCGACCAAGAGAAGCAGGTGGCGCGTTAACGCAGGTGGCACGTTAACGCTGACCGGTTCTGACCGGTTCTTAATGTAGGACGAAAGGCTGTGCCTTTCAACAGCGTCGTAGAAACTTGTCATGGGCCAAGAGGACACAGCTCACCCGTAACGATGCCCACTTAACAGATGTGATCCTGAACTGTTTTTAAACATCCTCTCATTTGGGGTATTTTTATATGTAATTTCTTCATTATTATGATCATTAAAAATAAAACTCATGACAACTAAAGGCAATGAGTGATCCTTAATTGGATACTAGATTTAAAAATAAAATGCAATAAAGGAGATGATTCGGACAACTGGGAAAATTTCTGCATGGCTAAGGATGGCTTTGGGGAGCTCCCAAGCAGTAAAAATAGCTTGGTTGCGAGCATAGCCCCAGATGGGCAGAGCATCGGCCCCAGATGGGGGTTGCCAGTGGATCCCGGTCGGGGTACAGGTGGGAGTCTATCTCCCCTCCTCTCTCACTTGGAAAATAAGGAGAAAATAGGAGGGCATATACCTTTTATAATCAGCACCTATATGTTTATACATGTATATACAGTATATACAAACATACACAGGGAGAAAACCCCGTCCAATAACAGAATACTTCAACCAAAGAAAATAAGATTGACCTAGTTTTGAAATCAGATTACAAAACTTTGTACTATAGGATTTTGCTTTCTATATACAATGATATTTATGCCCCTATACTAATAAAGAAAAAAATCTGGAGATTCACAAATTCTTCAGGATTTCTAAAATTCTTATTTTTCTTTTTTATTAACTACATGCTCTAATTTTGCTCCAATGATTTGTACTTTGGCTAATTTTTTAAATTTTTATTTTATTCCTTTTTTTTTTTTAAGAGAGAAAAGAGAGAGGGTGATGAAGAGAGAGAGAAAAAAAAACAGGGTTAGGGAGAAGTGGAAACATCAACTCATAGTATGTAGTTGATTCTCATATGTGCCTTGACCAGGCAAACCAGGGAGTTTTGAACTGGCGACCTCAGCAGTCCAGGGCGATGCTTTACCCACTGTGCCACCACGGGTCAGGCTGACTAATTATTTTTTAATTAAAAACACAAACATACACATACATATCATAAACAAAAGGGAATCCTCAAAACCAGCCCGGGGCCGAGGAGCCGGTTGCGTCTTACCCAAATTGTTCTCCAAGACGGCCTTCTCTCCTTCCAGTTTCGTCCTGCCATACAGGTTCAGGGGGCTGGGTATGTCTTCTTCACTGTACGGAGGGTCTGTTCCATCAAATACATAATCTGAGCTGATATAGATTAGGAATGCCCCAACTGCAGCTATAAAACAAACAAACAATCTATTATATGAAATTATGACGTTGCTCTTTTCTGGAATCAGTCAGAGCTTATACATCGTATATAAAAACAAATGTTTTCGGCCATCATTTCATGTTTTATGAAGATTTTACGAAGTCGTCATTACCTGCTTCCTTTGCTATATTCCCAGAAGCATCCACATTAAGCTGAGCAGCAGCAGCTGGCTGAGTCTCTACAACATCTGGCCTTCTCTCTGCTGCGCAGTGCACTATGACGTGAGGCTGGAAGCGAAACATTGACTTTTAACTCAAAAAGGAATAAAACAGGAATCAAAGCCTTCCAACAGTAAATCAATTCATAGGAAAACGTCAAACTGACATCCTCTCAACTAAAGAATTATTGCATTTTGTCACACTTTTTTTCCAGGTTTGAACTCCCTTAAAAATATATGTAGGTTCTAAGAAAGAAAAAGGCAGTTTAGTAATCTCTAGGCAAAGCCAGACACACCTCCATGTCAACAACTGTATTTCTAAATCAAAATAGGCTTCATCCCCTCATTTGGATGGGAGGAAAGAGCTATCATTTGTGTGATGGATGTGACCTAAACATTAACAAATCTATGTAAAAGGGAGAGGAGTAGCAACTGCAAGCAAATACACAAATTCAAATCTCTTGAACCACTCGTTTAAGAAGAATTATACGCCCAGTGGGCATTCAGACCACTTACATGCTAAGCACTGTGCGAGGAGCAAGGAGTTCATCATCTACAGGGAAAGGCAGATCCGTAGAGGCCAGTTCAGGAACACGTGACAGATGACAAGGTTAGAGGCATGAGGAGGGCCCCTTGCAGAGAAGGGGCATCTACTTCCCAGAGGAGCCCAGCTGGAGCTAAGATTTGGGTAAGAAGCTGGGCTAGCCTACCCACACCCAAACTTCTTCTCAACATCTGCCTGGAGGAAGCACGATCTTAGCTGTTTTCAGACTCGAATGTGCAAAACATGAGATGCTTCTTAAAAATGCAGAGTCCTGGGTCCCATAACTGACTGACTGGATTAAAATCTTTGGGAAAGAGGCCTAAGGAAGAGTATCCCAAAAGATTCTGATGCAGGTGTTACTTCGACCGTATTTTTAGAAAACAGCCTGAACCTGTCAATTTGACTGGAAGTGCAACAGAACCTAAGTTTTCTGGAACTTTCCTGCGACCGTGGCCAAAATGCTATTTAACCTCTCTGAGCCTTTGTCGTCTCCAAAATAGAAATATTGTCTATTTCGCTGTGTTGTCAGATTTACAGATGATATTTTTTTTAAAAAAAGAGCTGCCAAGAAGTGGTATTCAGAAGAGTAATTCAGAAACATAAGTGTTTTTTTTTTGGTTTTTGTTTGTTTTTTTTTATACAGGGACAGAGAGAGACTCAAGAGAGAGGAATAGATAGGGACAGACAGACAGGAACAGAGAGAGATGAGAAGCATCAATTATCAGTTTTTCGTTTTTGACACCTTAGTTGTTCATTGATTGCTTTCTCATATGTGCCTTGACTACGGGCCTTCAGCAGACCAAATTACCCCTTGCTCGAGCAAGCGACCTTGGGTCCAAAGCTGGTGAGCCTTGCTCAAACCAGATGAGCCTGCGCTCAAGCTGGCGACCTCGGGGTCTCGAACCTGGGTCCTCCACATCCCAGTCCGACGCTCTATCCACTGCATCACCGCCTGGTCAGGCAGAAACATAAGCTTGTTATAAAACGCTTCATAGGCCTGACCTGTGGTGGCGCAGTGGATAAAAGCGTCGACCTGGAAATGCTGAGGTCGCTGGTTCGAAACCCTGGGCTTGCCTGGTCAAGGCACATATGGGAGTTGATGCTTCCAGCTCCTCCCCCCTTCTCTCTCTCTATCTCTCCTCTGTCTCTCCTTTTCCTCTCTAAAATGAATAAATAAATAAATAAAATTAAAAAAAAAAAACGCTTCATAGACTCTCTTTTGTCAACCTATGTCTGAATCTAATCTTTCTAAGGACTACATATACTCTGCCATGCTAAAAAATAAAAGTCTACTACAAATTGCTGCTTAATAGGTTGGAGCCTATTTAGAGTAACTTCCTTGAGAGCAAGATCATTTTCTAGATCATCCGGATGATTCGTAATGTGGTTTACATTTGTTAAAATAAACAAACTAAGCCTTACCTGAAAATCATAAATGATGTGATGAACCGCATTAGAATCCAGCAGATTGACATGTTCAAATTTGGGCCTTGCTCTTCTAAAGCCACAGCCAATGGCATGCCAGTTATTCTGCTGAAATTCTTTGTACACAGCTCTGCCAAGAAGCCCGGTGGCACCAGTCACCAGAACCCGCCTACTGGGGACATTAACTTCCTCCTAAAAGGTGAAGGGGGAGGAAAAAGGATTATTTACTTTGAAAATATTCTCTCAACAAAACTAGTCAACACCATCACTCGCTAAATACTTCGGATCCGTTTGCCTCATGTCCTGTATCTATAAGCCAATCCTTTTAAGTCAGACCAAAGATCAATCAACCTGTATTGATAACCAGTTAAGAAAAAGTTTCTTTTACCTAAGGAAAAAAATAAGAGCAAGAGAATACTACAAGGAATTAGCTACTCAAAGAGATTGTGATTTCCTATGTTAATAATAAAAATCTTAATTTTGTGATCACTGATATCCAACTGGGTAATAAACAGCAATTTTAATTATGTTCTTGAGTTTATAAAATCTATAATTAGGTTTATACTTACTTATTTTATGGCCTAATTAAATATTGGGGCTGTAGTCCACAAATATATTGGTAAGTTGACATTTGTGGTCTCTAGGGGTTTTTTTTTTTTTTGAGAGAGAGAGACAGAAAGAAGGACAGACAGGGACAGCAGACAGGAAGGGAGATGAGAAGCATCAATTCTTCGTTGTGGCTCCTTAGTTGTTCATTGATTGCTTTCTCATATGTGCCTTGACTGGGGGGCTATGGCAGACGAAGTGACCCCTTGCTTGAGCCAGTGACCTTGGGCTCAAGTTGGTGAGCCTTGCTCAAACCAGATGAGCCCACACTCAAGCTAGAGACCTCAGGGTTTCAAATCTGGGTCCTCCACCTCCCAGTCCAATGCTCTATCCACTGCGCCACTGCCTGCTTAGGCTGGTCTCTAGTTTTTAATCCCATGTTTTCTTTTACATCTCAGATACTTCATTTTCTGAAACAATACCAAGATGTGTAATATCACATTTCCTCCCCAAATCCTTTATTATAAAAGACAGACAGACGGACAGGAAGGGAGATGAAGCATCGAATCATAGTTGCAGCATCTTAGTTGTTCACTGACTGCTCTCTCATATGTGCCTTGATTGGGGGGGAGGGCACACACGATGACGACTCCAAGCCAGTGACCCCTTGCTCAAGCCAGTGACATTGGGTTCAAGCCAGTGACATTGAGCTCTAGCCAGTGACATTGGGCTCTAGCCAGTGACATTGGGCTCAAGCCAACAACTTTTGGGCTCAAGCCAGTGACCATGGATGGGGTCACGTCTACAATCCAACTCTCAAGTTGGCGATCCAGCCCTCAGGTTAGTGAGTCCAAATTCAAGCCGGCAACATCAGGGTTTTGAACCTGGGTCCTCAGCATTCCAGGCCAGCGCTTATCCACTACGCACTGCTTGGTCAAACCCCAAAATCTTAAATAAAGTCAGCGTTTACTACTAAAGAACAACAGAATTCTTGTTAAATTGTATTATCTCGAAGACTTTGTGTTTCTAAGTGTTGTTAGTCACCTAATTCTGAGCTGTGGCAAACTTTAAATATGCATACAATAATCAAACACCTGAATAACATAGCAGACTATACTTTTTTTTAAAAATTGATTTGAGTGAAACATTGATTTGTTGTTTCCACTTATTTATGCATTCATTGGTTGATTCTTTTAAGACTTTATGTATTCAATTTTCAGAGAGGGGAGAGAGAAAAAGAGAGAGAAAAAAAGAGGGGGAGAGGGAGAGAGAGAAGGGGGAGGAGCAGGAAGTATCAACCCTCATATGTGCCTTGACCAGGCAAGCCCAGGGTTTCGAGGTCAACACTTTATCCAGTGTGCCACCACAGGTCAGGCATTCACTGATTGATTTTCATATGTGACCTGACTAGGAATGGAACCTGTGACACTGGGGAATCGGGACAATGCTCTAACCAACTGAGCTACCTGGACAGGGCTGACGATACATTTTAAAAAAAAAGAAAAAGAAAAAAAGAAAAGGCCAAGAAAATCATGTATTTCTATCATAGGAAAAACCTGAAATGAAACGGTTGACAGAGACAGTATAAAAGTAAATTCTTAAAGAAATATTTTCCTTAGTTCAACCAATTTCAAGCAAGACACTTTAAAAGTGGAAGGAAAATTCATGTATGCTTTCTGTTGAAAACCTGGCTCAAAGCCAAGTGATCTATGAAAACAAGGTTTCCAGCCAACAAAATATTTTCTTTGCATTTGGCAAGAAAACAGCTCCACGAAGACTGAATTCTAAAGAGAAAACATGCCAGGTCTAGTAGAGATACAATCAGAAAACAATTTACACAGGATGAACACTATAAGCACCCGGGGGAAGATCTGATAGAGGAAATATGATCTGAAGTCTTCTGAGTTTCTCACTTGTACTCCCCTCCAGAGGAGCAAAGGAGCAGCCGGCGGTGGTCCTCCGGCTGGGGTACCGACCAGCTGTCTGGAAGCCTTTCCGAGACAGCAGATCTGGCATAAGGCCTGTGCATGCTCTTTGAGAGCTGTCATCTTCAATTCCAAGAAAGTCAGAGGCTTTTCTAAAGATAAGGTTCTCCATTCAAATAAAAACTCCCCAAACTGCCATCTATCTAAAAGTGACATCCTTTCCCCCTTAAGAAGGAAAACAAAGAACAAGCAGGATGCGATCCATCAAAGTGACTGAACAGTAAGTGGAGGTTTCTGTGCACTTCGTTGACTCTGTGAAGCACACTGTTTCCTGACTCTTTTTTTTTTTTTTTGTATTTTTCTGAAGCTGGAAACGGGAGAGACAGTCAGACAGACTCCTGCATGCACCAGACCGGGATCCACCCGGCGTGCCCACCAGGGGGCAACGCTCTGCCCACCAGGGGCGATGCTCTGCCCCTCCGGGGCGTCGCTCTGTTGCGACCAGAGCCACTCTAGCGCCTGGGGCAGAGGCCAAGGAGCCATCCCCAGCGCCCGGGCCATCTTTGCTCCAATGGAGCCTCGGCTGCGGGAGGGGAAGAGAGAGACAGAGAGGAAGGAGAGGGGGAGAGGTGGAGAAGCAGATGGGCGCTTCTCCTGTGTGCCCTGGCCGGGAATCAAACCCGGGACCCCTGCCCGCCAGGCCGACGCTCTACCACTGAGCCAACCGGCCAGGGCCTGTTTCCTGACTCTTTAACATCTCCGTGAAACGGATAAAATAAGAGCTGCACCTTAGGAATGCGTCACAGTTTGGCAGTGCTTTCTGTGTCTTAGTACATTTTAAAATAAGAGCCTAGAATGATCTTGTAACCAAGAGCATCGCCGATTTGATGAAATCCAGTACTCTGACAAGCACAGCAAGGCTCTTCAGGGAACATAAAACACTTATTTTAAAAAAGGATGGAAAAATGTATAGAAAAAGCACAAACTTATAACCTTATACCCTGACCCTGCAGTCAGACGTCAATGCTCAAGAATTTTATTAAAAGAGCAGAGTCTGACGTGCAAGCACTTTCTGAAATGAAAATGATTCTGAACGGTCTTATGTTTCAAAACCATCGAGCGTTACACAAACCTGTGCCATACCTGCTGATCGCTATCATAATTTGATAATATCAATAAAAACCACCTTGCTAGGCAGGGCACATATTATTTCCAAAGTGAGGGACCTGAAATCTAGGGATGTTAAAGGTTTTGTCCACAATAAAAGGGAATGGTTCGGACCAGAACTTGGATCTTCGTGCTTCTATGGTCCAGCCAAATACATACTGAGTTTTGTGTCAATCCTTTGAACTTATATTTGGTTTCATGATGATTAAATTTTATTTACCTACTCTGCCAAGAACTGTGCCGTTGAGAAGTTATTCCATGTCTGTTGATCTACTTCCTCATCGGGAAAATGAGGCCTTTGGACAAGGTGACTAACGCTCCTCAGCTTTAGTCCCATAATTCTAACATTTTCTAGATTATCCTCAGTGCAAAGGGGTCTGGAGAGTGTGACTTTACTTAAATAAATTTTACTCTCTTCACATATTCTCTCTAGAGACTCAATGAGCACCTTCTGTCACTAGTGCAGAGGCCAATATAAGCTCTTTCCATTTGGATTATAAGCTTATTTAGTGGTTGGCAAGTAAAATATGAAATAAAATTCACTCAGAGTGCTGAAATGAAAAGACAGCAATCAAAAATAACTTCTATTTTTGAGTTTCTATATAAACAAAACTCTACCTAAAATGTTGAAAAGCATTACTATTTCGATTGTTCTCTTTTTAAAAGAAAAAAAAAATTCCTCTGAACATTACTTTGTTACTCTATAAATTTAGTCCTGAAAACACTGGAATATACAAACACCCTGAAGAACTCGGAATGGAAGAATGAAAATTTGTCTACTTACGCGATACCACAATCAAGAGCTAAAAATATTTTGTGTGCCGGAAAAGTCTACTTTTTTCATTTTAATTACCTTATGGATAAATTAATCATCACTTTAAGTTACTCTAAACATATTTGTCTTATTGTATAAACTCTTAGATGTACAGAATTTTGCCTGACCAAGCAGTGGTGCAGTGGGCAGAGCATGGGCCTGGGAAGCTGGAGACCCAGCTTTGAAACCCCAAGGTCGCCAGCTTGAATGTGGGGTCACTGGCTTGAGTGTGGGATCATAGACATGACCCTCTTTGGTCACTGGTTTGAGCCCCATGTCACTGGCTTGAATGTGGGATCAAACATGACCCCAAGGTCACTGGCTTGAACAAGAGGTCACAGGCCCCCCAGTTAAGGCACATATGAGAAAGCAATCAGTGAACAACTAGGGTGCCACAATGAAGAATCGATGCTTCTCATCCCTCTCCCTTCCCTGTCTGTCCCCCAACCTTCTCCCTCACTAAAAAAAATTTTAAAAGACCCTCAATAACATCAGATGACCAAACTTACAAATACAAAGAAAAATCTTTGAAAAATTATATATAAATATATGTAGAACTACTATTCATTATGCTAATGAAGTAATAACAAATTGTATAGGTAATGAAAGATAAAAACCGCTCTTTCAGAATGACCCAAAACAGTACTCTGTGACGGTGATTTTCTAACTTAGCACATTTGCATTAACAATGTCCTAGAAAAAGTAGGGTGAAAAAAAAAATCACTAATACCTAAAGCGGGATATTCTTAAACTTTAGTGGTGAATATAATATTACTTTGCAACTTTTAAATTAATTCCATAGGTTTTGATAGCAGCAAATGTGTCCCAAACTTTTGGCGGTACCGTTTTTAATGAAGGAAAACCCATTTTCACTAGTCTACTGAACTACGGTGAAAAGATTTATACACACACATATATATGGATATACAGACATGTTAACAATAGGTACCGTACTCAGCACTGTTCGGGGGTACACAGGAACAACAGAGAATTTTAAATAACCCATCTATCTTAACTTTACTCCCTCCAAAAATAAAAAGTCCCAAGATAATGTGAAAACACTACATATGCTACATTTTGGAGGCTTTACAATTTTGCATTATTGGAAACTGTCATCTCCTATATCCTCTCTTATATCGGTAAGACATATTGGTAGGCATTACCAGTCTTCTTATCCCCACTGCGAGATGTATTCGGTAGACAGATGAAGGCCGGGAGGCCTGGGGTAGAACAGAAGAAAGAAGGGTGGCCGGGGATGTAGGTCCCAAATACAGTAAAAGCCTTCCTTTATGTAACCTCCATTGTGGTTCAAAGCCTCAAACAGACTGGTATTTGGATCCTAGCTCTAAACGCACTTACTTAAAAGAACTCGGACCAAGCACATGCCCTGTAAGACTCAATTTTCTCATCTGTAAAATGGAGCGAGAAGCCCTTCCTAGTTAGGAAGATTACAATGCATGTCAGAGTGTCTTGCATAAACGAAGAGTTCAGCCAGCTGTCATCCCCAATGTTGTTGTTATTTCTGAAAACCCAGATTTCCCCTTCTTCCTAAGAGAGATCTAACGAGGAATAAGAAAAAAGGATGCAAAGGAAATTAAGAAAGATACAATCAAAACCCCGCTTCGTTCCTGGGAAAGGGAGAAAGGAGACGCCAAAGTGAAATCCAATCGACTCATTTCCTGCCGCAGGGGCTGGAAGAGAGACGCCTGAGGGTGCGCGCAGAGGTAAACACACTCGATGGCGCCGCCCTGTCACCCGGGGCTGAGACGATGTCGCTGAGCCCGGCTCGGCTCGGGTAGGATGCGCCTGGACAACCACTCCTCCACACCCCGGTTCCCACGAGACCCCCGGGACGACTTCTTCACCTCCACCAGCTGGCAGTTCCCGGGAACAAAGTGGATGGAGAGCTCCTTCTCCCGCCCCACCATGCCGGCCGTCTTGGTCTTCGCGTCGCCGCTGCAGGGACCGCCACTACCTCCAGCGCAGGATCGCTGCGAGCCGTAGCTCTGATGCCCTCCGCCCGCCTCCGCTAGGTCTAGGCAACTCTGCTCACCGCTTCCGGCTTCCG
Organism: Saccopteryx bilineata; assembly: GCF_036850765.1. Lineage (NCBI taxonomy): Eukaryota > Metazoa > Chordata > Mammalia > Chiroptera > Emballonuridae > Saccopteryx > Saccopteryx bilineata. Next base: position 185,421,778 of record NC_089493.1, on the reverse strand, counting down.
CGCCAAGGCCGCGCCCGCTGATTGGCCACGGTGCACCAATGCCCCAGAAAGGGGGCGGACACGCTGGGGGAGCTGAGCCTGCGTGCCAACTCTTAAAGGGATACACAAACAAAGGTCTCGGCCTGAAGCAGAAAATACAAGTTTTGTTTGGTTGGGTGGGAGTACACACTCTCACCCCCCTTTTTTTCCTTTTCTTGACTAGGGAAGAATTGAATTGAATCGCCTGGAATTTCAAGTTTCCTAAGAATTAACTAGGTAACACCTGAAACTAATACAAAATAATATTGAATGCAAACTGTAATTAAAAAATAAAATAAATAAACTGGGCATGTGTGTGTGCGTGTGTGTGTGTGTGCGTGTGTGTGCGTGTGTGTGTGTGTGTGTGTGTGTGTAGTGGGATAAAACATTTTAAAGGCCCTGGCCGGTTGGCTCAGCGGTAGAGCGTCGGCCTAGCGTGCGGAGGACCCGGGTTCGATTCCCGGCCAGGGCACACAGGAGAAGCGCCCATTTGCTTCTCCACCCCTCCGCCGCACTTTCCCTCTCTGTCTCTCTCTTACCCTCCCGCAGCCAAGGCTCCATTGGAGCAAAGATGGCCCGGGCGCTAGATCGCAACATGGCGACGCCCAGGATGGGCAGAGCATCGCCCCCTGGTGGGCAGAGCGTCGCCCCTGGTGGGCGTGCCGGGTGGATCCCGGTCGGGCATATGCGGGAGTCTGTCTGGCTGTCTCTCCCTGTTTCCAGCTTCAGAAAAATGAAAAAAAAAAAAAAAAAACATTTTAAAGTTATGGGGGGGGGGGCTGGTGAGGCGAGAGGGCGAAATTGACAAATATCTCTAGAGCATCCGGAGTGTTTTGAGAGATTTAGATAAAGACGAAGAAACAAAGTATTGGCAGCTGAGGCATTACCACCTCAGAAACGCATTTGTCTTTCTAGGATGCTACAACTAGGACCAAACGTTGAAGAAGGAACCCAGGAGAGAGTAATGCTGAACCACCTGTAACACGCTTTTTTTTTTTAAAGTGACAGATCAAGTCACTTGCACATCAAAACGTTAAGTCCCAGTTCAGCCTGTGAAGTCGGGGGGAAACCCAGCCGAGACTCTGTACGGTTCGCCAATTTTTCACAGAACAGTTGCAGTGTTCCTGTCCAAAGACACACAGAATACCAAGACCTAAAAGTTGCCCACAAACGTGACTGCTGCTTAGATCGTTCTAACAAGACCTTATTCCCAAAATCCTTTTTGGTTTAGAGCCTAAGCAGCCTTTTAATTTTTTTTCCCTAAGCAGCCTTTTTCAAAAGTCCGGTGACTTTCCTGCCCTATCCCCAACAGGAGCTCAATCCTTTATTGGGCAAGAGGCCCCTCACTTTTGATTTTTGTTTCAATGCAGACTGTTACCGTGCATCAATCAGTTCAGCAGAGCGACATTGAGAGCACAGCCCTAGCCTTGAACCTGCCTTATCCACAGACAACAAAGTAAAGAAGGAATGGGATTGGGGTGGGAGAGAATATTCAAGATCCTCTTAATTCTCCCTGTAAAAACTGGGGATTTATCAAAGGCTCTAGTTGCAACGTGTGATACAATCTAAGCTATGGAGAAAAAATTAAGTACTCAAGGTAAAGACAATTTAAGGACAAGAGTATGTAGTTAGCTGTTTGATTCTCAAAGAAGCCCTGTCTAGAGTGAGGAACAAAGAGTTTACTGCCAGCATTGGCGAATCTGGTCCGATTATTACAGGAAAAACATGGTATAGTTCTAGGAGCATGCGTGCGTGTAATGGTTTTTAATCGTTCTCTTTAAAGATCAAAGTTTCCGTGTGAATAAAAACGCCATCATTACATAGGCAATATCCAAGTTCGTGTTGTGGCTAAGAGTATAAATTTAAAGAGAGCAACCTGGAGCTAAAAGTTATGTCAGCAGATTCAATTCACGCCAAGACAAAGACAGGCTGGAGCATATACACTGTAGAGAAATTCCTCATTTATACAGAACCTTCACCTACATCACTGCATCTAATCTATTAAATGAAATTGCTGTTCTGTTCTGCATTTTATTTTTTCCAATTAATGAGACTTAGCTGAGTTCTCCATACAGGGTCAATAATTAAAAGCTGGTTTCTTCTCTCATGTCCCAAAGTTGTATGTTTTAAAAGAAATGAATGACACCCATTCATTTAGGCTTTTAGCAGACGTTCACGGGGATGCTCTTAAAGAAACTCTAACTCCAGAATGCTTCGTTTCCTGAACCGCTAGCTCTTACCTGTTCCATGTTCTCCGGCATTTCAGGCATGGTTCCAAAGCGATCTCGGGAAAACAGATTCGGGATGAGTCTCCGCCTCCGGCTCTGCTGGCTGGGTCTTTGTTCTTCCTGCGGAGAGCGCAGGCACGGAAAACGGGAGCCGCAGCCTCGCTCGACCTTTCAAATTAGCATTTTGATGCCATTCCGAGAATCTCGTGCAGTTTTCAACATTGCAGTAAACTGGCAGCTGATTCCCCGTGGCAGTCTTGAAAATGCCCAATGAGAAGTTTCCTGTTTAATTGCCAGTCTAGTGAAGGTCCATTAGCAAAACCATTAGTTCAGCCAACTTATTTTTAAAAGAAAGAAGGAGCAACAAAACCTTTCTGTGAAGACTTGTTGCAGTTTTCTCTCGCAGAAGAAAAAAAGCAAGAGCCAGTGTGTGGAAAGCACGCAGAGCATGCAACCGATTCCTGTTCTGAAATACTTGATTTAGTTATGCCTCATTGCAACAGAATGCATTTAGTCAAGTTTTCCCGTGCCCCCACCCCCCCACCCCCAGTGCTCTTTAATTAACTATTCGAAAGGTCGGTAAAAGGCACATGGTACCTGCAAGCAGAAATTAAAATGCAACAGGTCATTCCCATTAACATTGTCCTGCTCTCAGTTCCAGAAGATGGTATGTGGGCTGAGCCTAAATTTGGCCAAAGCTTTAAGGACTCCAGATCAGTGATTCCAAAACCTGCCTTCACCACAGAGCAAATAAAACAATCATTCTGAAGGAGTAGAGTCCAGTGATCTTACTTTTAAAAACTATTTCAAGGGTGATGAATATGGTCAATTGAATTTTGAACCATTATGGCTCTATAACAACAACAAAATTGCCATTCAGATAAACCTAAAAATGTTACTTAACTCTCTATATACTACCCACTTGCAGTGCAGAGCACATGGGAAACGCTGTGGCCTGCAGACTGCCTATGAGGAATGAAGAACTTAGAATTAAAAAAAAATTGACAAATTAAAATTCAACAAAATTTAAAATATCTTCACTAAAGGTTAATATTTAAAAATGAATAAGAAAAGGTCACACTGGGGAAATGGTCTTGATGCATATATGTATCTGCAAAGAACTATATTCAGAATATTTAAAGAGCTCCTACAATTCAATACATTTTAAAAAATCATTTTAAAAACGGATATAGTCTGGAACAGATACTTTACAAAGTGATGACACAGAATGGCTAATAATCACATTAAAATGTTACATAGGACAAGGGTTTCAAGGTCTTGGTGGTTCTTACTAAATGCTACTCTTGCTAAATGTTAAAATGTAGCACAGTATTTTGCAGACTCAACTGTAACCAGATGAGCTTGACAAGAACCAAACCTGATAGGTTTTACCAATTCCAAAGTCAACATGTACTAAACCAAATAATGGATATAAGCAGTGGCTAAGCTTCCCTTTGGGGAGACAGAGCTTTGAATGTTAATTCCCTCTCTCCTTTACTTATTGTAAATAAATAAAACTATCTAAGAGACAACAACTTCTTATTCTTAAATAGAATACCCCACGTAGGGAAGGAACCCCTTGAGTTCAGTAACAGGTGCTCAACATCAGGGGAATGTAAATTATAATAACACTGAGATGCCCTTACATACAGAATGGCTAAAATGAAAAGGGCTGATAACATCATATGCTAATGAGCATTTTGAGCAACTAGAATGCTCATTCATTGCTAATGGGAGTATAAAATAATACTACTACTTTAGAAAACTGTTTGGCAGTTTACTATAAAGTTAAATATAAACCTACCCCATGACACAGTCATTTTACTTATAGATGCTTACCCAAGAGAAATGAAATCATATATCCCTACGGAGTTGTACAAGAATATTTATGAGCCCTGGCCGGTTGGCTCAGCGGTAGAGCGTCGGCCTGGCGTGCGGGGGACCCGGGTTCGATTCCCGGCCAGGGCACATAGGAGAAGCACCCATTTGCTTCTCCACCCCCACCCCCTCCTTCCTCTCTGTCTCTCTCTTCCCCTCCCACAGCCAAGGCTCCATTGGAGCAAAGATGGCCCGGGCACTGGGGATGGCTCCTTGGCCTCTGCCCCAGGCGCTAGAGTGGCTCTGGTCGCAGCAGAGCGAAGCCCCGGAGGGGCAGAGCATCGCCCCCTGGTGGGCAGAGCGTCGCCCCTGGTGGGCATGCCGGGTGGCATGTGGGAGTCTGTCTGACTGTCTCTCCCCGTTTCCAGCTTCAGAAAAAATACAAAAAAAAAAAAAAAAGAATATTTATGGCAGTTTAATTCAAATAGCTTAAAACGGAAAACCACCCAAACATCCCTCAGGAGGTAATTGGATAGACAAATCGTGGCATATCCAGACTGTGGAATATCGCTCAGCTAAACAAAGAAAGGAACTGTATGAGTTAACCTTGAAATCATTACGCTGAGTGGAAGAAGCTGGACACAAAGGAGTATGATTCCATTTAGGTGGAATTCTAAAGTAGGTGAAACTCATCTATGTGGAAAGAAATGGTCTTTCCTTGGAGGAAAGTAGGGACTGACTGTGAAGACCATAAGTGAACTTTCTGAGATGATGGAAATGTTTTCCATCTTTTTTAAAAAATATTTTTAAAAGTTTTTATTTATTGATTTTAGAGAGAGAGAGAGAGAGAGAGAAGTGGGGGAAGAGCTGGAAGCATCAACTCATAGTAGTTGCTTCTCCTATGTGCCTTGACCAGACAAGCCCAGGGTTTTGAACCAGTAACCTCAGCATTCCAGGTTGACACTTTATCCACTGCGCCACCAGAGTTTAGGCAGAAATATTTTATAACTTGATAGGGGTGTGGGGAACATGGTTAAATATGTTCATCACACTCATCAAACTAAAAACTTAAGATCTGTTCATTTCATTGTCTATCACTGTATGTAATTTACAGATCAATTTAAAACAGTAATACAGTCAAATTTTGAATCATGTAGGTAACAAACTTATACTCAATGATTTCCAAGATATTAGGTGGAGGTAGTGTTACCCATTGCATTGGTACAAGTGATGAAATAAATGGACAGTATTTAACTTTCTGAACTCACTAGGATATAACATTTTCCTTGATAGGATATGCATACACTTTTCAAGTTCGAGAAATATATCTAAGTTATTATGATACCCCAGGACAAGAACAAAGGGTTTTTGCTTCTTCTTGTTTACAACATCCCCTCTCTTTGTAAAACTACATCCTGTTTTGACCACTCTAGGGGTTCCCATTTCTATGATGGTGACACTCACATGAATGGCTTTGACCTAAATTCTCTTCCAATCTATGGCTTCCCCAATACAGAGGCCTATATGGAATCTTTACCTGTACGTTCCTTCAACACATCAAACTCAGAGGTCCAAGAAGCTGAAAGTAAATTGAATATTAACTCATCATCTTGTTCTCCAAACTCAGTTTTCCTCTAAACCTCCCAGGTTTGTGTGAAGGCTATTATTATACTAACTGACTCAGCCTAGACTCAAATGTGCATATGGGAATTTATTAGGAAATAAAGATAAATAAAAATAAAATATTAAAAACAAAGCTGGCTTGACCAGGTCGGGTGGCGCAGTGGATGGAGCATCGGACTGGGACATAGAGGACCCATGTTTGAAACCCTGTGGTTGCCGGCTTGAGTACGGGCTCACCAGCTTAAGTGTGGGGTTGCCGGCTTGAGCGTGGGGTCATAGGTATGACCCCATGGTCGCTGGCTTGAGCCCAAGGTCACTGGCCTGAGCAAGGGGTCACTCAATCTGGTGTAGCCCCCCTACCCCCTCCCTGCCCCTGTCAAGGCACACGAGAAAGCAATCCATGAACAGCTAAGGTGATTCAATGAAGAATGGATGCTTCTCATCTCTCTCCCTTCCTGTCTATCTGTCCCTCTCTCTAACTCTCTGTCTCAGTCAAAAACAAACAAACAACAATAACAACAAAAAACAAGGCTGTATTCCAACTTCACTTATACTAAAATAAGTTCTTGTCAGGTAAAAATGTTTAAATTAAAGTGTGGAACAAAAATACTAGAAGAAAATGTGCGGAGGAATTTGGGCATGAGGAAGCGTTTGTTAAACAATAATCTTGGGGCCAAAAGTTGTCTGGAAAGCAAGGATTCCTTGAGCCAAACGCTAGCCTGAAAGGGACTAGGCCCTGGGGCATGTAATCTAAACCACCAGCAGCAGGACTGAATGGAGAGGACCAACCTGGCCCCCATCCTAGGGGTGAAGGAGCTCTTTGATGCAATAAGATTGGGGAAGACAGCCTGATCAGGCGGTGGCGCAGTGGATAGAGCATCAGACTGGGATGCGGAGGACCCAGGTTCAAGACCCCGAGGTCGCCAGCTTGAGCGCAGGCTCATCTGGTTTGAGCAAAGCTCACCAGCTTGGACCCAAGGCCCCTGGCTCCAGCAAGGGGTTACTCGGTCTGCTGAAGGCCCGTGGTCAAGGCACAAATGAGAAAGCAGCTGCAACGTGCAACAAAAAACTAATGACTGATGCTTCTTATCTCTCCGTTCCTGTCTGTCTGTCCCTATCTATCCCTCTCTCTGAGTCTGTCTCTAAAAAAAAAAAAAAAAAGATTGGGGAAGACAGAAGTCCTTTTGAAAGGACTTACATTGGCTACAGACAAGGAGAAGGCAGGAAAGGTCTGGGATAAGTGAATAGTCCACAGGAAGAAGGACTTGATGTTTTTGAACTGCTTGTGGAAAACAGTCTGGAAAGTTCACTGCTAAGCGAGATGCCCTGGGGTCTGGCAGTTAGCTATTCTTATCTAAAGATAGGAGCTGAAATAAGGACCTGGAAGTTGACCCAAAGTTCCAACCTACATTCAGGAAGGCGAGCAGTCCTGGGTGGTTTGGGCCCAGGCTGAGAACTGATTTCCCCTGCTCTTCCTCTCGCCCTCAGGCCTGCTGTCATTGTGGAGAGCTCAGGATTTTCCTCTTGTCACTTTGTCTAAGCATATCAGGACATTCAGAAACCGAAAGGGAAAATATTAACACAGTAGACTCCATGGACTTTTGTAAATATCTGCCTAACAACAATAATAAGGAAAATTAACCAAGTCCAAAGGTACACTGGGAGACGGTACATGTAATGCATGAGCGGTAGACTAATTTGCTAAGGAACCAGGACAGGGAGGTAAGAGTCTCCTGACATCCATGGAGTGGAGATGTATAAGCCTCCCCTTGGAATTACTATATTTTAAACAATAACACAAGGAGCTGCCAGGACTCGAGGCAGAAGCTGTGAGGACACAGGCACTCATCTTGGCAAATTTAAGAGGAAAGAAGAGGAAGTCCCTGTCCAACTGCTTCAATTTTCCGTTAAGTGTGTGGTCGCGCTGCCAGCGGGGTGAGAAGGAAGAAGGAATACGGAGCCAGGACTTGGCGAGGCCTGTGCCCGTCATCGCTGGATGGAGACTGATTTCTCTTTGGCATCACTTTTCTCCTGCCCGACATGCTCTCAGATTTCTTGTTGAGTGGGTCTGGCGATGGCTTCTTTTATTAGTCATTTGGTCTGTAAATGATTATGTCATCTTTGTTCCTGAAAACCAATTTTGTTGAAACACTCCTAGGCTGACAGTTTTTCTTTATCACTGCCATTTTTTAAAAAATTTTTTGGCAACTTGTTTGTGATGTTTCATATGTGTTGTTCTTAAGGTGCATTATGTTCCTTGGCTCTGCGGGTTTATAGTTTTCATCATCACTGAAAATGTTTCCACCGTTATTTCTTCAAATAATTTTTGTCCCCTCCTTCCCTTCTCTGGGAACTCCAATCACATACATCGGCCTGCCAAAAGCGGTCCCAGAGCACCTTGGAACTCATTTTAAAAATCTCGTTTCTGTGTTTCAGTTTTGACAGTTCCTACTGCTGTTCTCAGATTCACTGATCTTTCTCTTTCCAATGCCTAATCTGCTGTTATTTCCACTGACAGTAAGTTTTGTTTCTTTGTGACATACTGCAGTTTCTACATTGACAGATTTGATTTGGGTCTTATTTTTGTTACATGTTTCACTAGGTTTTGGTATACACAGAATAACCTTCTTGAGGCCCTCTGCTAATTATAACCTCTCTGCTAATTCCAGGTGAATTATTTTCTTCACTGTGGGTAGTGTTTTCTGCCTATTAATCTTTCAACTGAATGTTAGAAACTGTGAAATCTACCTTTTTGGGTGCTTGATATTTTTATAATCCTATAAATATTCTTAAGATTTGTTAGGCGGGACCAGAAAGCACTCACTTTAGGACTAATACCAGGGGTACTGTGGCTTCCGTTCTAACCACCACAGGAAAGTGAATATCACAATAAAGCAAGTCACTCAAACTTTGTGGTTGCTCAGTGCATATGAAAATCATGTTTACGCCTGACCAGGCGGTGGTGCAGTGGATAGAGTCGGACTGGGATGTGGATGACCCAGGTTCGAGACCCCGAGGTCACCAGTTTGAGCGCGGGCTCATCTGGTTTGAGCAAAAGCTCACCAGCTTGGACCCAAGGTTGCTGGCTCGAGCAAGGGGTTACTCGGTCTGCTGAAGGCCCACAGTCAAAGCACATATGAGAAAGCAATCAATGAACAACTAAGGTGTTACAACAAAAAACTAATAATTGATGCTTCTCATATCTCTCTGTTCCTGTCTGTCTGTCCCTCTCTCTGACTCTGTCTCTGTAAAAAAAAAAAAAAAAATCATGTTTCCACTACACTGTAGTCTATTAAGTTTGCAATAGCATTATGTCTTAAAAAACAATAAACATGCCTTAATTAAAAAATACTTTATTGCTAAAAATGTTAACCATCATCTGGGCTTTCAGGAAATAATCTTTTTTTAAAATTAATTTTAATGAGGTGACATTGATAAATCAGGGATCATATGTTCAGAGAAAACATCTCTAGGAAATCATAATCTTTTTGATGCCAACAGACTTGCTTAACACAAACCATTAATTTGTAAAAAAAACACATTCTTCGTCAAGCGCAGTAAAATGAGGTATGCCTATATTCCCCAATACCGCTCCGTATACCCTACTCAGCGCCTTATCAATGTTTAGGTGTTCCCGGCTTGGCCGGTGGGAACAGGCAGTAGTATTCCCAGCCTTGTGTCAGCTGAGCTCCGTTACTTCTCATTCTGGGGGGCGGTTCTTTCCCTGGCCTCAAGTAGTTTCCTCATCCGCACGACTAATGAGTACCTGCGGGGCCCTCTGTCAATTCCCAGAGTTCTCTCTCTACACCATCTTCTTCTTTCTACTACTCTGTCCTGCAGACTCTGGCCACTTTGGTCTCCCCAGATCTCAGCTGTCTTCTTGTCTCCGGTGGCTGGGTGAGCCCATCCTGGGTTCCCCGTCCCTACATCAACGTCTGGAAAGTCTCTCAAGCTGTACATAAGGAACAGCTGCAGGCCTCTTGATTCTTCCCATCTCTCAGGGACTGCTGTCTGTCACGGTCTCACGTGTAGCATCTTCCACGTCATTATTTCGTGTATCACGTCCGGTCTTTTGATAGCTTTAGTTGTGTAAGTGTGTGTGTGTAGGGTGGGGGGGATCAAAAATCCAAATGCTGTTATTCCGTCTGGACTAAAACCAGAAGTCTTGAGCTATTTGATTTTATTCATTCAAATTTCATAATTTCTATATTTTCTCTAAACTTAATTCAAAGAATGACATTTAAAAATTCAACTATGCATTAAAAGCAATATAACAATTTATTGTGAAAAGCTATTCTGATTGTAATAGTCTCCGCTGGTCCATCCATGGAGAAATGTTATTTGAAAAGGTGTCTTATAATATACTAACTGTGTAAATCAGATATTTTAGATGGAGAATTCCCACTCTCTATGAGTATACCACCATTTATTATAGACATTTATAATTCCATAGACGGGGGACGGGGGAAGAGGAGGCACAGATAATAAATTCACCTTAAATAGAAGCATTCATGTGACTTCATATAATACAAATTGAATAATTAGATTAGTGACTTAATGTGTGATTTTTAGCTTACATTACAGAAACACTAATCAAACACCTAGTCGTCAGGCTGATGCCAAGCGGTGTAAAAAAAAATTCTCTAAAGAGTTAAGTGCAATGTTTCTCAGAGTTTTGAGGTATCTAAGTATTAACTGCAGAGTTTGTTTAAAATGCAGATTTTCAGGCTAAACTCCAGGTTTTCATTTAGTAGAACTGGGAGGGAGGGAATCTAAACGTCTGCAGATGATTGAGCAGCTCAGTGACTGCTGAGAGACAAGAGAAGACTGTGGGGTTAAGCACACCCTGACTTCTTACTTGAACTGGATAAATGGATGATGGTAAAACAGTGAGCATGACTAGGAGAAGCAAAGAAGAGGCAAGAGCGAGCAAGGGGTTCTGGCCTAGCTGAAGGGGTTCAGATTAGAAAGGTCATCCAGGACCAAACTAAACAAGCTGGCAATCAGAATCTCGAAACCATTGAAAGTTTCAGAATAGGGAAATAATATGATTTTTCTTTTTATGAAAATTTTTTAATAAAACTGATCTTTTAAAGGACTGTTGCTTGACGGGACGCGTTGTAAACCTGGAGAGCCAGGCAGAGGGGTTAGAATGAAGGGATGAAAATGAGCACCAGGGAGGAGGCGCTGGCAAAGGAGGAAGAAATGTCAGAGGACACACCGGTGAAAATGTTGCCCTTGCTTTCCGATACCTAAAAACAGGAAGTTAATATTAAATACATTTAAAAGTACTCATTACAGACATTACAATAAAAGTAACAACAATGAAAAGAGCAAGAATAAAATAATCTTCAACTGGTTTTTCAGATGTTTAGTCGCATGATTCTTGAAACTCCATAGGAGCTAACAGCAGTTCGTTTTGCCTGGAAGGAATCATTAAAGAGAGGTGTTAGCATTCTAAATCAAAACTAATTCATCAGTATACACTAAAAACAGGCATCTACCATCTTCTGCAAGGCAGGTGAAGCAACGTTTGCATTCTGTAGTGTAATTTTATTCATATATCTTCATTCACAGTCTCAATTTTGATTTATTGTCAAAGATACAAAGATTTGCCTGAAGTATGGTGGCGCAGTGGATAAAGCATCATCCTGGAATGCTGAGGTTGCCAATTCGAAACCCTGCACTTGTCTGGTAAGACACATAAGAGAAGCAAGTACTACGGAGTTGATACTTCCCACTCCTCCCCCCCTTTCTCTCTTTCTCTCTCTAAAATAAAAAAATAAAATCTTAGCCTGACCAGACAATGGAGCAGTGGACAGAGCGTCGGCCTGGGATGAAGAGAACCCAAGTTCAAAACCCCAAGGTCGCAGGCTTGAGCGCGGGCTCACCAGCTGGAGCACGGGGTCACTGGCTTGAGTGTGGGATCGTAGAAATGATCCCATGGTCAATGGCTTAAGCCCAAGGTTGCTGGCTTGAGCAAGGGGTCACTGGCTCAGGTGGAGCCCCCTGTCAAGGCACATATGAGAAAGCAATCAATGAACTAAGGTGCTGCTGCAGAACGGAATACCAAGGAAGCCAAGCACACTCGGACAGGTGGAGAGCTGATTTATGACATGAGCGGGCTCCGAGGAGTTAGTGCTCCAAAGTCTGAGGCCCGACAGGTAGTTTCTTGGGCCTTTTATAGTCACACAGTTATTGTGGCTGATAAAAGAAGCACATGGGTGGGTTACAGGAGCAAAACCAAAAGCGGAATTGCCAGAAATGGAAAAGTCATGTCAGCAATAGATCACTAACAGCCATTGTAGCACATCAGAAACAGCCACATCCAGGCGCCGCAAGGAAGACTGATGATTTTCATCTCTCACCCTTCCTGTCTGTCTATACCCCCATCTGTCCCTCTCTCTGTCTCTCTTGCTAAATAAATAAATAAATAAATAAGGAAAATCTTAAAAAAATAAAAGATACAAAGATTCAGTCAAGAAAAGAGGGAATAACTATTTCTTCTAAAGTACAACTCATTTAGGTTAAACTGCTAAGGGTAAGTTACAGCAGTGGTCCCCAACCTTTTTTGGGCCACAGACTGGTTTAATGTCAGAAAATATTTTCACGGACCGGCCTTTAGGGTGGGACGGATAAATGTATCACGTGACCGAGACAAGCGTCAAGAGTGAGTCTTAGACGGATGTAACAGAGGGAATCTGGTCATTTTAGAAAAATAAAACATCGGTCAGACTTAAATATAAATAAAACGGAAATAATGTAAGTTATTTATTCTTTCTCTGCGGCCTGGGTGTTGGGGACCACTGAGTTACAGGAAATCATTCTGGTGGGGAACCAGTAGGAGCCACAAAGTCAGAAGAGGCTTTATTTATTTACTGACAGAGACAGAGAGAGAGACAGAGTCAGAGAGAGGGACGGACAGACAGGAAGGGAGAGAGATGAGAAGCATCAATTCTTCATTGTGGCACCTTAGCTATTCATTGATTGCTTTCTCATATGTGCTTTGACGGTGGGGGGGTGAGGGGCTCCAGCAGATTGAGTGACCTCTTGATCAAGCCAGGAACCTTGGGCTCAAACCAGCGACCATGGGATCATGTCTATGATCTCACACTCAAGCCAGCAACCTGGCACTCAAGCTGGTGAGCCCAGACTCAAGCCAGAAGAGCCCACGCTCAATCCAGCGACCTCAGGGTTTTGAACCTGGGTCCTCCGTGTCCAGTGTGATGCTCTATCCACTGTGCCACGTCCTAGTCAGGCCAGACAAGGCTTTAAGGAGATGGAGTTTGAACACAGTTTGAAGGACAGGTGAGTTCTGGACATATGGAAAATAGAAAGTATGGAAGGAGAAAAGAAAAAGCTTTTTATACAAAAATCTCAGAAGGTATTTCTTTTATATCAGCAACTGTCAACAAATTTTTAGATAATGAAAATGGATAGCTTGCTAAATGCTATCAAAGCGAATCCAAAGGAAGGTGACACTTCTAAGCATTCCTTTCTTACCGTCTTTTAATGGGGTTTTGGGGGCAAGATTTTCTTTACTTTCATGAAGAAAAGCTTTCGAAGGATCAAAGCGTTTGATTCCCAGAACTTGATTCAACTCCTCTTGAAGTTTCCTCTCACTTTGCTTTGTTTTAGAAAGCTGAGAGTGAAGTTTTGACAGCTCCTGTGTAAGAAAAATATAGACAATAAACAATAACTTAAGATCATACTGGTGAAACATGTGACCAATGTTCCTGACAACTTCTGAAGTTACTCAGGTATCAAACCAAATGGCACACATCCCTACTAACTAGAGGCTTTAAGACAACGAATTATAAAATGACCTGAAACAATTGTGACAAAGAGATAACAAGTCACTGAAATCTTCCTGCCCCTCTGCAGGTAACCAGCACATTGCTGATGACAGTTCACCTCTGACTTCAATGCCAGGATCAACTTCTTGCTTAATGCTCAGATAAACTACCACATTCTTTCTGTTACCAAATTCCCCCATTTTGCTTATATGCCATACTCAGAATAAAAAGCACCCCCACCCCAATGTCCTCAACAGGACTGTGTTAGTTGACAAACCGATTTGAGCTGGCTGTTCTCATCTTTCAGTTTCACCACATGCTTGATTTTTTGCTTTAGATTCTGGTGACCCAGTAACTTAGCGTACGAATCTCTCAGTTTATTCAACTGGTCCTGAGCAGCGCCGTTTTCATTCAACAAGGCCTGTTTCTCTGCTTCAAATGCATCCAGTTGTAGCTGAAAAATAGGTTTTTACATAAAGTGAAAACTTTTAAATCTTACTTATCTGTACTCACTATACAGAAAACAAAAGTAAAATTGAAAAATGAACCAAAACAGCTTTGTTGAACATAGTCTCAAGGTTCTCCTATATTCTCTGAGATTCTTTTCTAAAAACTTTGTGTTTTTCATTTAAAAGATCATAAAAACTGGGTAAGAAACAAGAGGTCCCACTAGCCAGCCTAATTTGGATCCAGTGGATCACATTGTAACCAGCACTTCTAACGTATTTAAGTGCCAAGATGAGCATTTATCCTTTTTCTTTTTTAAGATCAGTGTGTTACCTTGAGATAAAGTAAGAAAGATCACAACCAAACAGGGACCACAAATTTACATAGATGAATGATCTAAAGAGCCTTCTAAGCTATTAACTTTATTAAGTCTCTTACTAGGATATATTTTTTAGCCTGTAAAGGCTATATTAAAAAATGTATGCTAGTAATTTAACAGAATTTATGAGCCTTCTTTCATAGGAAGTTACGCTGGCACTAAGCGCACAGCAACACGATCTTCTGGAAAAGCCACGTCACTGTCGTAACTGTGACAGGGAACAGAGTGAGTTCCTGAAACAAACACAAGTAAGCTTAGTCCCAAGCCACAAACCTGGAAAGGCTCTGTTTTATTATGTAGCTCCTCGTAAAGGAGCCGCCACTTATTCATTTCCTCAGTTAATTCTGCCGTCCTGTTTTCTTTTCCAGCTTTTCTGCAAAGGAAAGTTAAAGACACAGTGTATTAGAAAAAGTAACCTGAGGTGTGCCCCCCGCGGGTTCTGAATCTGGCTTACCTTGCTTTTTCCTCTTCCAGCTGCTTCTTAAAGTCTTCCCCCTGTTGCCTGAGCTGGTTCTCCAGATGAGTTATTTTCTGAAGGGAAGACACTGTGAGTTCTTTAATTTCTGCTTCTTTAAGTGCTGATCTGGTCTGCAGGTCGAGAAGCATCCTTGGGTTTGAGAGAGAAGAGTTTACTAAACATTTTACAGCCATTTTAATAACTTCTTTCCCCCTTAATTTTTTCTAAACTTCAGGACCTTTCTTCAAGAATTTTGATCTTTTTAACTGAGTCCTTAATTGGCAATTTCAGATCACCCAAAGCAAGCCATGAAATGAACTACAATTCCCTGCATCCCTTTCAGCGACACTGAGGTGTTTCCATGGTCGAGGGCCGGAGGTGTGGGCAGGTTTTACTTCTGCTGCCTACCTTGCATATTCTTGATTGGAGCTCTCAGTTGCCAATATCTGACTCTGAACACGCTCTGTGTTTTCCTCGGCCTCGGCCACTTTTTCCTTAAGTGATGCGTTCTCCAGCTTAAGATCGTTTATCTGGCTAGCTGTTGATGCTTTATAGCTAATTAATAAGAAAAATAAGTTAAAGCGTTTTTCTAACTGCTGTCTACATGGCAAACACAGAGCTGATGAATTTATAGTGCGTACCACTTTAGGTAAAACAAAACCTTTGTATCTACTTATGCATTTACACAAGAACTCAGGGTTCTGACGTCAGGACTAATGAACTTATATCACATATGCTGTGCATTCAAGGAAAAATAAATCAAACTCCTACTATATTCAGGAACTATGCATTCAGAGATGAACAAAAGCCAACTACCAAACCGAAAATTGCTCTCAAGTACAAATTCTAAAATCTCTGCACTTCCTGTCAGTTTGTGATTTTGGGGGGAAGACAGAAACATGCCCCTCCAGGTTTTCATACACAAAAAAAAATTGAAAAAATAAGTATATAATTAAATTTGTGGTGTTATGCAGGAAAACTACCAAGCTCCTTACTCTGATAAAACAGGACCCAACATTTGGGCTGGTGATTCAGAAGAGACCTTGCTCAGGAACTTCTGGTTAAGCTGAGACATGACGGACATAGGAGACTGAGTGAGGCAGAGAGGGGAAGTACTTCACAGGGCAAAGGTGCTCGGAGGCCGTGGAACCCAGCGCCACAGAGGAGGCTGCAGTGTTCGCTTCGGCAGCACGTACACTGAAACTGGAAGGACTCACGGAATGTCGCCACGGCCCCCGCGCAAGGATGGTATGCAAATTTGTGAGGGGTTTCATATTTTAAAACCAAACAAAAAAAAGAAAAAAGATGAGAATGGAGCCTGACAAATAAGAGAGAGAAGAACAGAAGCTAGAGAGGACTGAGGCCAGTCATGCTGCAGGGGACCAGGGGCTGACTTGTGGTCTCCTAGTAAGTGTGGGGGTCACTCCAGGACGAGCGGAGAATGGACCGGGGCAGGGGTAGGGGCAGGAGCGCCGCCCGGGAAGATGAACTAACATACAGGGATCAGTCCAGGTGAGCAAGAAACGGCTTAGACTAAGGAGCTGCCCGTGGGAAGATGTGAGATCTCCTTTGGAGGCAGAATTTTAAAATTTCAGAACTAGATTAAGTGTTGGGAGAGAGAGAGAGAGAGAGAGAGAGAGAGAGAGAGAGAGAGAAAGTGATCAAAAATGACAGTAGCCTGACCCGGTGGTGACGCAATGAATAGAGCATCGGACTGGGATGCGGAAGGACCCAGGTTCAAGACCCCGAGGTTGCCAGCTTGAGCACAGGCTCATCTGGCTTGAGCCAAAAAAAGCTCACCAGCTTGGACCCAAGGTCACTGGCTCGAGCAAGGGGTTACTCCGTCTGCTGAAGGCCCACAGTCAAGGCACATATGAGAAAGCAATCAATGAACAACTAAGGAGTTCCAACGAAAAACTGATGATTGATGCTTCTCATCTCTCTCCGTTCCTGTCTGTCTGTCCCTATCTCTCTCTCTCTCTGACACTCTCTCTGTCCCTGTAAAAAAAAAAAAATGATAGTAAGAATTAGGGAACGAGAAGCTGGGAAGATACTGAGATAAAAAAGAACAAGAACAAGACGAGAGGTAGAAAGAGACAGAAGGAAGATGCACAGGTGGTGTTGACAGGTTGCTCTCAGAAGCTGGTGAGGGGTCTACTCGGAGACGTCAAGTAGGCAGCTGGACACACGGGTACAGAGCCGAATGGAGACGTGGGGTTCGAAGAAATAGCTTTAATGTTATATGTTATTAGCATCCTGATGGTGAGTGAAGTCACAGAATGGCGAAACACCTCCTAAGGCATTCTTTTTCAAAGTAGCAAGAAGGGAAATCACTTTAGAGAATTGAGAACAGCACTAAAAATTATATAACTTCTATTTCTGCTCTGCCATAAAAAGTATAATTAAAACAGAGATGTACATATATCTATGTGTGAACGTACACATGTTGCATATGTCACATGCAGGAGCAGAGCGCTGGGAAAGAGGGCACTATTCACATGAATGTACACTAGGCAATTCATCATCCACATGGAAAAACAAAAATACATTTTATCTCTTATAACTGCAATCAGTTCTAGGTGAAAAAGTGAAAAGTGAAACAAACTTTTAGCAAAAAAAGAAGTGAATATCTTGATGTTCTTGGGATAGAAAGAAAAGCTTAAATGAGATGCAAAAGTGTTTGCATAAAAATCTACAAATTTAACTGCATTAAAATCGAAGGGGAATTACTATATACACTAAGACTACATATAACAGTAAATGCCCATTTATGGTCGGTCCTTATGGGATTTAAAGGGATAGCAATAGTCTTATTTGTGTGATTGCTTTTGTTGTTCCTGGTTAAACACCCCACCCTGCTCTTCTGATGCTTGAGAGGGCAGGGTCCCGATACAAGTACCTTTCAAACTGAGCAGTGACATCTCCGAGGTGTCGCACGGCACTATCGCACCTCTCCTGCATGAGCAGGGTGGCCTGCGTGAGCGCAACATTGTTGTTCTCAAGTTCAGCTTCCTTCCTAGGAAAAAGGGAACAATTAAACAATTACCCTCAGAAAGAGATGCGTATTTACCTTTGACAGTGCGGGTATCAAAGGTGGATCCCGCATCTTCCTGCTTACATTAGCTACTGGACAGCTTGGGTCTAAACTGACGGCCACATCGAAAGGCGTGTTTATTGCTGCGTAGGACTTCATCTTGTCCTCCCTGTTCTTGTTTTACTTTTGTTTCATCCTCGTTTACTTATTTTAAATTTAGGGTTAAAAGGCTCAAACAGAATCTTAACAGCATCAGCCAAGAAGAAAGAAAGTGAAGAATTACTAGTTAAAAAGCACTTGGGCCTGACCAGGTGGTGGCACAGTGAATAGAGTGTCAGACTGGAACACGGAAAACCCAGGTTTGAAACCCCGCGGTCGCCAGCTTGAGCGCAGGCTCACCAGCTTGAGTGAGGGGTCGCTGGCTTGAGCGTGGGATCATAGACATGACCCCATGGTTGCTGGCTTGAGCCCAAAGGTAGCTGGCTTGAAGCCCAAGGTCACTGGCTTGAGCAAGGGGTCACTCATTCTACTGTAGCCTCTCCCCCTATGTCAAAGCACATATGAGAAAGTAATAAATGAACAAATAAGGTGCCACAACGAAGAATTGATGCTTCTCATCTCTCCCTTCCTGTCTGTCTGTCCCTCTCTCTGCCACTCTCTGTCTCAAAAAAAAAGCATTTGGACTGAATAAAGTTTAATTCTCTGCATGTAGACATTTAAGAAATGCAAAGTACAATTAAGGACTCTTTGTTTTAGAAGTTCTTTTGAGCCCTGGCCAAACAGCTCAGTGGATAAAGCATTGTCCTGGCACACCAAGGTCACCGGTTCGATCCCCAGTCAGGTCACATAGGAGAAGCAATCCATGAGCACACAACTAAATGGAGCAACTAAGTGGAACAAGAGATGATGCTTCTCTCTCTGTCTCTCCTTCAGCCCCCATCTCCACTCTCTTTCTTAAATCAATGGAAAAAATAACTTTTTTTAAAAGTTATTGGATTATATAGATTTATTTAGATTATGTCAATAATTCACATAATTGTTATTCAAAGGTTCAACAACTTATTGACTGGATTATTCTGCCTAGATAGAATGGCATTTTAGCCATCATTATAAATATATACTATAAATCTTAGAGATTTAAATAAATAATATATATTACCAAAATGGTGGTATACATTTTTAGATAAGCATATGGGCTTATGAGATCTTTTAGAGAAATTTGGAACTGAAAACTATAAATAGGTATCATTCACTTATAGACTAAGTTTACACTGGAATAAGATAGCGGCTCGGATGCATTCTGTAATGAGTAGGGGATTTAAAAACATACACACGGCAGCTAACGCAATCCAATAGTACTAACGGTGTATAATAAAGACATTCTCTTCCCTACCCCCTAAGGGAATCCCTTTCGCCTCTCTCAGTTTTTCTCCTTAGCATAAAATTTCCAGGCTGGAAGGGATCACAGGGACCATCTCATAGAACTCCTTTCTATCTAACGAAGTAGAAAATTAATGAGATGGAGACTGTTTTGCTGAGAATCACACACTTGGTTACAGATCTTTGTAGTAAAACACTTCTCTCCTGACCTCTGGACCGGCTCTCTGAGTCAGTATGAATGACTGTTTCAACTTTCCTTCTGACACTGACATCCCCTAATCAGGTGCTTCCAGCAGCTGCCCTGAGACTGGCTGCGTATAGAAACCCCCCAGGTCAGTCCGGTACTGCTCCCCCTAAAGCAGGCATGTGTGAAACCTTGCTGAGCATTTTCTTTTTTAATCAAGGGCATGGCTCCTTGCTAGAAAATAATTTTAGTGATGAAATCCTAAGGATTCAAATAATATAATTATTTTATTTGCAAGTTGAAGTCAATAATCAACCTGGATGTTTTAAGTAACTGTAGTGGAGGACTCGTCACGTGATGAAATCTGCATAGAACTGAATAAAAGAGAAAAGCACGAGATCTCAGCCTTTCTACTTCTAATGACATGTTTCTTAGTTTTGAATGCTTCCAAGATCTGGTTGTTTTTTCCCATTTTGCTTCACGATCATTATTTCTAAAGTGTCTGTGATCCCTCAAAAAAGGTAAAGATCTAACTTATACTACGTAAACTGGTGTACATATATACAAAAATGGAAATGTGTCTTATTTTATTTAATTCCTAAGACGAAAGTCTTAGCTTTTGGGGTATTCTCCCAAAACTATTATTGTAATGCTAATGCCCAATCATTTTTAGAAAACCTGAGAGCAGTTATAGGAACCTAAATTTTTGGTCATTTTTAAAATTAAAACTCTTTTTAGTTAAACCACTGGCCTTTCATAAAGAAACGGCATAGCTTCCGCCTTGGTTGTCATATTATATGGACATCCTGTGCACTTAATTTCTCGCTTGTAAAATAATTCTGACCTTACCCACTTGCATGATTGTTGTGAGAATCCAGAGAGAATGTACTAGAAAAATACTTTGTAAAATCTGAAACCATCTGAAAGCGTGAGGTCCTATTCATACAAACCCCTTCAGCTTTTCTTCTAGAAGGTTCCGTTCTTCGGCTCTCGCTTTTATTTCTTCTTCCAGCTGTCTGACCAGCTGTGCCGTTTGTCCCTCCTTCTGCTGTACTTTATCCAGCTCAGCCAGAGCTCGCGTTAGTTCTTCCTCAAAGAGATTTCTCTCCTTCACCATTTCCTCTTGGGAAGAACACAGCTGCTGCTGGAGGCGAGCAGATAATTCCTACAGCCAATAGAGAAACCACCAAGAATAACTTTAAAGATTTAAATCGTTTAATTTAATAATGTGTGAGGTTTTACTAAGGACAGAAGTACAGATGATGAAGTACGAATACCAAATTCAGGATCCCCAGAGAAATTTGAAAAAATCGTAAAGACATCATATTCACTTTGTTAGGAACTATATCCTGGAACTTGTCAACATTGTAATGAATGTTATTTTAGTCTTTTTTCTATGCAACACATATAAACAAACACATCTCTTATAAAATGAAAATCATATTGTAACAACGAACTATTATCATAAATTTTGGTCATATGATATTATCTAAAAAGGACTAAAAAATATTTTAAAATTATTTGCATCCATACTGATAAAAAGATAAATATAAGTCAATCACCACTGTGAAAATTTCGGACACTATAAATAAAGTAAAAATCGCCTTTGACTACTCCCCAACCCAATGTTAGGTTTCCCCATTCCACTGATACTCACTACCTTAGTGTATATGCCTCATGGTCTTTTCCTATATATTTATATACTTCTTCAAATGTCAATGATATATACTGTGTATGTAAAGATCATTTAGAAACACATTAAAATGACTGCTGAGATATTTTCAAGTTGGTATATACAGTTCTACTTAATTCCTTTAGTTATTGCAGGTTCCCCACCAATATTTATATAATATTGCCCAACTCTCCCCAAAGAGTTTTTTAATCAGATGTTTAAATCTGTGCCAACTTTACATGTTCAGAAAAAAAAGGATGTGCATTTCTTTGATTATTATTAAGGTAGAATAGTTATTCACTGTTATGGGCTATGTGAATTTCCATTTCTAAGAATTATCTATTTCTACCCTATGCCCATTTTTTCTCAGTAGACTATCCTTTTTTCTCATTGATATATAAAATAAAATTTTTTTAAAGTCTGGATTTGCAAAAATTGTCAGTTTTTTCCCCTTCATGTAATTAGATGCTTTTTTTTTTTACAACATGATAGAAAATTAAAAACAAAACAAAACCCATAACTATAAATGCTCATGTAGTAATCTAACAAGAATGTGCTGAAAAAGGTTTTTAAATAATTTCCTTATTTTGCTTCACCTGTTGCTTGTCATATTTTCACATGTTCAATAACCCTGTGGTGAGCATCTTTGTAGTTCAATCTGCTGCATAACCATGATTACTTCCTCAGGATAAAATTCTAAAACTAGAATTGGTGGGTCAAGGGAAATATACAATTTAAAGGTTTTCTGACCACAGAAAAATGTATGACATAAAAGAAGCACTAGTCATATTCTATATTGTAGTATATCACCTTCTCTTGTTGCAGAAGTGAGTCAACTTGTAACTGTTTTTGTTGTAGCTTTTCATGTTCTTGTTTTTCAAAAATAAACTTCTCGTTCAAGTTTTGCATTTCAGAATTTAGATTTTCACCCCATTCTTTGTCCCTGTTGATGAGGTCTTCTAGAAAAAAGTTAAAAATGCTGTAAATAGATACTAATATTAACTTTGAACAACCCATATTCCCATATTTCATTATATATACATATTTTATTGTCATAGATACCATGTTAGCATGTTAGCAGATGAAGTGTTTTCAAGATGTAAAAATACCCATGTAAGTTTATATCATTACTTTATATGTTATATAATAAACCCCCCAAACCTAAACCTAGTTCTGTGTATCTACCAATTTTAAATAGCCACCAAATGGAGAAGTCAAACACTGCACAATTGTATATACTTACATCAAGACAAGCAACATATTAACATAAACAGAACAAATGTTATAAGAGACTAAAATTCTCACATGTAGAAAAGAATTTTTGTTGTTGCTTATATAATTATTGTAAAAAGTCATTTTTAAACGTAGCAGTGCTTTTCTTAAATACTGTATGTGGTACTTAGCTGAAGAAAGTAATACTGTAAACACCAGAATACCTTTTTCCTTTTCAAGGAGCTGACATTTAGCATTCAGGTCTTCTACTTGTTTAGACAATGTAGCAACGTTTTCCTCAAGAGACTGCTTAAGGCTTAACACTTGATGATCCTTCTCTTTCAAATTTTCTTCTAACTGGGCAATGTCTAGCTTGTATTTTTCCACTTGATCTGAGGCACAACTACATTGAAACAAATAATTTTGAAGAGCATATCTATTTAAGCAAAGGGAAAATTAACTGAAAAAGAGATGAAGTTGATATATTGATCACGCTTCTACAAAATGAGGACAAATTTAAAACTAATTTGATATTACCTTATTTCTTCAATGTATTCTAAGAGTTTCTCTGTTTCAGATTTTTCATCCATCTTTTCTTTCTCTATTGAAACGCTAAAAAGGAAAAGTATATATATTAATACATACAATAGCCACACGTGATGCTTACTCTGCACTAGATACTATTGTACCCGGCGGGCTGACTCCAGAGTGTAAACTCTGAACTGTTAATTCATGTGACATCTCAGGTTAACAATTTAATATATGCAAATAGGAAACAAGTGCTTTTTATGTGAGAAAGCTCTCCAAATATATTCTGATATCAGGGCTGTGATGATAAGATTCATCATCTACAACACCCCAAGTGTTAGAAATCTTTTCTGTGGTTTTCCTGGTTCCCCCCCGCCCATCACCACCACTCATACAAAAATAGCATTTTGTATAAAGCCTTTGTTCTTGACTGCCTTATATATGGTTACTTATGAATTTACCTCCTCCAAACACCTCAATTTAAGAAATGGGCAAAAGACTTAAATAGACACATTATAAAAGGATATATGCAAATGGTCAATAGAAATACAATCCACATTAATAGCAATAAATTAAAATCACAAATGAGGTACTACTGCACAACTACCAGAAGGGTGGAAATCGCACTGACAATATCAAATACTGGTGAGGATGTGGGACCACTGGAACTAAGTGGGCAGGTAACACGATTCCTCCCCTTTGAGATGCTGAAAGTTTACACATACTACCCTATTGCCCAGGAATTCCATTCCTACATAGTTACTCAAGAGAAAGAAACACATATGTCCACAAAAAGGGCATACATAGCAGTGTTATTCATAATACCCAAAGATTGATCAACAGGAGAAAAGTAAACAAATGGACATTTTTTCATATAGTGGAACACCACTGTAATAAAAAAGGAAGAAATTATAACATACACATTCACACACACACACACAGCATCCTATGATAATATGTCCTGCCAAAAGTCAAACTAATTTATGACCACGGAAGTCAGAAAGTGGGTGTGGGGCGGGCCATTACACAGAAAGGAGCAGGATCAGGCACAGAGGAATTCTCTGAGGAATGGCAATGTTTTCTATCATATTTGGGCGGTGGATATTCAGATATATACACTGTTAAGTCATCAAACTGACTACCGGTGATCTTTGCATGTTACTGTATGTATATTACAGCTCAGCAGTAAAAGCAAAGTTAGGATTATGCATTAATCACAGCCTCCTATATCAGTGATTCTCATTTTGGGGTTAATTTTACCACCTCCACAAGAATAGGAGGCCTTTCCTGATCACTGATACAGAAGATATACAAAAGTAGTAACAGCCATATGTCTTTGCCGCCTACAATGTTCAGGAATGAGTAGGTCTCAACTACTGCTCGGAAGAGGAAAAAGGCAATCAGAGGAAGGAGGGAGACAGGCATTGTGGGAAGGTTCAGGGCTCAGGAAGCAACAGCAGGTGACAGGTGATCCCGAACTGGTCGCACTTAAGGTTTCCTCTTCCCTGCCAGCACTCACAGTTTCCCCTCCAGCTGTGCTACTTTCCCCTGGGACGCTTCGAGGTTCTTCTGCGTGGCCTGCAGCTTCACCTCCATGCCTTGCTGTTTAGCCATCATACTCTACACAACAGAAATACGTTGTAGGAAATAAGAAATCATTCATAGCCAAAAATCCAGACATAGCCCACTCGGCGAGGGCATCACTCACCCTCATCTTCGTTTCTCTTTTCTTTCTAAGTTTCATCAGCTCAAGGCTTAGCGTTCCCAGAGTCTTCTGGTTACCGTCTTCAGAAAGCTAAGTATCACAAACGTGCAAAAGATTCAGAAATATTTTCTGCTTAGTCATATATCAAATCACTGAAAAGCTGATCATCCTACCAACTACGGGGACCGTTCCCTGCCTGCGATATACCCTGAAAGAGCGAAGAGCCTCTGGCCGCGCCAGGATCACTATTCCACGACTATTCTTGTCCCTCCTTTTCCCGCACGGGACTTTCTGATTTACACTGGGAAGTAGCCTGGGTGGTCACTTACCACTACGTGCCGGAAGGGTCACTGCAAGGCTCTAAAACAAGCTTCTTGGAAAGGATTTCATAAGGGGTGTTTGCTTAACAAAATGTACTTGAATTGCCTGGCCTACTTTGAAATATACAAGGACTGCAGGGTACATCCTGGGGCAAGTAAAGCAGATCCACGTGGGTGGAGCCCGGGATCTGTTCCCTTCCCCATGTCTCCCTCTTCTGCACCCTCACTGTAAGCAAACAGCCCGCACACTGCGGTCCCTGAATGAATGACTCCTGCACTGACCAGTGATTTACAGCCTCCTTCTACTTCTGTACAAAGCAATATGATCAGGTCAAGTCCCATTAGTATACTAATACCAAAAACACAATCCATCTATTTCATACATTTATTCATTCTGCACTTCATTCCCCAAAAGGGTGAATTATACTACTATTTAGTTCAAAGAAACATCTATTTAGTCAAAGAACAGTGATAATCAAATTTAAGTGCCACAATCATTATATTAATAGCTGAATTTGATGGTTAGTTACCAGAAAAGATTAAGAATTCCAGTTATTCTCTATTTTAAACATCTCCCTAAGTCTCTTAAACATTTTGTAGACTTCTAGATGTAAATTCTGTGGGTTTGATTAGTGTCCTTATTTACTGGAATTACATTAAAGGAGGGGAAAAAAACAGCAGATATTATAACAAAAAGTAACTTGTTTATAACTTTGTATGTGCCAGGTGATTTAATAAAAAAAGACACAATAATTCCTACTGGAACCTGAGCAGGCGGTGGCGCAGCAGACCGCGGGTAGGTCTGAAACCCCGAGGTCACTGGCTTGAGCACGGGCTCACCGGCTTGAGTACAGGGTTGCCAGCTTGAGTATGGGATCATAGACATGACCCCAAGGTCACTGGCTTGAGCAAGGGGTCACTGACTTGGCTGGAGCCCCCCACAGGGCACATATGAGAAAGCAATCAATGAACTAAGGTGCTACAACAAAGAACTGATGCTTCTCATCTCTCTCTCTTCCTGTCTGTCTGTCCCTGTCATTCTGTCTGTCTCTCTTCCAACAAAATAAATAAATAATTCCTACCGGAAGCAGCTTAATATTTAAGGTATATTTAGTTTAGAAAAAGAATGGAGTTTCAAATTCCCAAACAGTATATGAGAAAAAACATGTTTATTAGCTCTTCAGTTATAAATATGCTCATGTAAGAAATAAGAACTGTTATCATGTGGTTCAGACCTTGGATTTCAGAAGCTCGTTAGTCCGGGACAGCTCGGTGAGCTGCTTCTCCAGAGCGGCGTTACTTGCAGACAGAGACGTTTTCTCCCGGACCGCGGTGCTCAGCTTTGCTTCCTTCCTCTCCAGCTCGGCCTCCAGATCCTGCAGACGCTTGTCCTGGGCGCCACGCTCCTGCACGAGGACCCGGATCTGGATGCAAACAAGGTGACGAGCGAGTAATTCAGACACAATGCCAACGTAACTAGCTGCTACTGATGATTAAAACGTTCAAGACCCAGGAAAACGTCCCTGTGAGCGGCTTAGCCCTCCAGGTCAGCTGTGCTCAGCAGAATGTGTGCCATGGTGGGAATGCACTGTCCTGTATGGCAGACTCGCTTCACATGTGGCTACTGAGCACTTGAATGCTAGTGACTCAGTTCTCACTTTTATTTAATTTAAATAGACACATGTGGTGAGTAGCTACCACATAGCACAGTGCAGCTCTAAATCATTTTATCCTTGAGGAAGGCATATACCTAGCTTAGCGTTAACTCCATCACAACTCAACTAACCTGCTAGGACTCCATGCTCTAAGACTAAGCAAGACTTGTACTAAGCAAGTCTCTAGATAGTCACTGTCTTAACACACAGAATAGCACACAGGAAAAGTAAGTATAAGTATTTGATCTTCACATAATTGTAGTAAATGAACATGATGATTTTAAGTTATCATTTTTTTTTTTTCATGAAGTGGGTCATCTTGAATCTGCCCATTCGAAGGCAAACAACTGGATTTTGCCAGCGTACCACAGACAGCCAGGCTCAGAAATGTGGCGCCAAGCCCAGGACTGATTTCCCTCTGGGCACTGGTCTGGCCGGTATATTTGCCACTCAGTGTGATCCTCAAACTGCCACATAATCCCCGTCTCTCAATTCTGTGTCAGTCTCTTTCCGTTATACACGGCGCACTGCTTTTCAATAAGTTAAAAGCTCTGCTTACCTCTTTCTCCAACAGCTTCAAGTCTTTACCATTCTTTTGAGCTTCCTTCTGTTTAAAAGTCAAAGAACAGTGATAATCAAATTTAAGTGCCACAATCATTATATTAATAGCTGAATTTGATGGTTAGTTACCAGAAAAGATTAAGAATTCCAGTTATTTTCTATTTTAAACATCTCCCTAAGTCTCTTAAACATTTTGTAGGTGACTTACCTGGAAACTGAGGGAAAAGTTTCTTTAAATCTCAAAATATTTCAAGCTTCAAAGTTTTCATCCCAAAAGATTAGTTTCCCCCCCCCCCAACAAGTCCAGTGAAAAGAACTGGTGAAACCTTTATGAATAAAGCTACTGACTGTTTCTTTCTAATGTTAAACAGCAATACGTTTTGAATATTTAGTTATGCTACCTCAGAAAGAAAAAACAATTTACAAAGAGAAATCACCTTAAATTTAGATACCCAAAGAGGATGAGGAATGCAAAGAAATAAAGAAAAACTGAAATAGTACCAACTCCTACTCTAACCTACTGAATGTCTTTATTCTAAATAAGAAATAACTTTCATACATCTCTTTATATCCAACAGCCTTTTTGAGACAATGACCAAAAACAGAGTATCTATCTTTTCCATATAAAAATGGAGAAAAATGCATAAACATCTTATATGAAATATTTTCTATCTTTCTAAGTAGGGGGGAGGGGCACACCAATCTCATGCTGATTGATTGACCACCCGATGCCATTTTGTATCAAGCAAGGCCTGTTTTGGGGTTTTTTTGCATAAACTTGAAATTTATTTTTAATTTAGTTTTCTAAGAGGATTTTTAAATTCTATAATTAATTCAAAAATTTCAGAACTGTTTCTCCAAGAAATTTACATCAATTACATTCCAAGAAGAATGTCTATGTCAGCGCTGCCCAACAGAAATATAATGCAAGCCATATACTCATTTTCTTTATTTTTAAAGTTTTTTATTTATTCATTTTAGTGAGAGATGAAGGGGGAGAAAGAGAGAAAGAGAAAGGAACCTGGAGCTGTTCCTGTGTGTGCCCTGACCGGGGACCGAGCCAGCACCTCTGCGCTTCGGGACGATGCTCAAACCAACCAAGCCATCCAGGAAGGGCCATTTGCAAATTTTCCAGTAGCCATATTTACAATGGAAAATTTTTAATAATATATTTTACTTATCCTAAAATATCAAAAATACTATTTCAACATGTCATTAGTACAAAATTACTAGTGAGACATTTTATATTTTCTGTTCTAGGTATTCAAAATTTGCTCTGTATTTCATACTGACAGTACATCTCAATTCACGTTCTAAATTTTCATCAGAAATATGTATTTGTCTGACCTGTGGTGGCCCAGGGGATAAAGCATCGACTTGGAATGCTGAGGTCGCCAGATCAAAACCCTGGACTTGCCTGGGCAAGGCACATATGGGAGTTGATGCTTCCTGCTCCTCCCCCCTTTTCTTTCTCTCTCCTCACTAAAATAAAATAAATAAATAAATAAAAAGACTAGAAATATGTGTCTGTATTTAGATTTCATAAAACATACAGATGAAAAAAGATTCACATGCTTAAGAGGTTTTGAAAACATTTAAGAGTTTTCGGCCTGGCCTGTGGTGACACAGTGGATAGTGTTGACCTGGGACACTGAGGTCCCCGAGCTCTTTGGCTTGAGCCCAAAGGTCACTGGCTTGAAGGCCAACATCACTGATTGGAAGCCTAAGATCACTGGCTTGAGCCCAAAGTCATTGGCTTGAACAAAAGGTCACTGGCTCGGCTGGAGCCCCCAGTTGAGGCACATATGACAAACAAGCAATGAACAACTAAGGTGCTGTGACTGTGAGTTGATGCTTTCTCTCTCTCTCTCTCCCTTCCTGTTTCTGTCTCTTGCGAAGATAAATAAATAAATGAGTGAATAATGTCCAACAATAGAATCAAATACCAGTTTTTAAATATATGCATATTAATTAAAATTAAACATTAGGCCCTGGCTGGTTGGCTCAGTGGTAGAGCGTCGGCCTGGTGTGCCGGAGTCCTGGGTTCGATTCCCGGCCAGGGCACACAGGAGAAGCAGCCATCTGCTTCTCCACCCCTCCCCCTCTCCTTCCTTTCTATCTCTCTCTTCCCCTCCCGCAGCCAAGGCTCCATTGGAGCAAAGTTTGCCCGGTGCTGAGGATGGTTCTGTGGCCCCTGCCTCAGGCACTAAAATGGCTCTGGTTGCAACAGAGCGACGCCCCAGATGGGCAGAGCATCGCCCCTTGGTGGGCATGCTGGGTGGATCCCAGTCGGGCGCATGCGGGAGTCTGTCTGACTGCCTCCCCGTTTCCAACTTCAGAAAAATACAAAAAAAAAAAAAAAACCCCAAAAAACAAACAAAAAAAACATTAAATGGGTTTCACACTTTCAAATGCTCAGGAGCCCCCTGTGGCTGACTGATCTCTTCCTTACTGGACTACACAGTCTGAATTACAGGGTAAGGGATGCGGGTGTAACTGCCAAATGAATGAACAAGTTTAAGCTCAACCTATGGTTTCAGTTTCCCAACTCTCAATCCTTCACATTAAAATAAGAATTTGTATCTCTCCTTGAGAAAGTCCAGTTTGCTGTTATGAACCAATGGAAATTGTAATACTAGGCTCTTGTGCAAGCACTGACGTGAAACTGATACGAATTTAATCACCTACCACTCTTTGGCAGTTTCTGAATAGTAAACATCTTTAACACATTAGAATAATTTTCTTCTTTCTCTTTACCAATATTTATCCTTCCCCCAAAACAAAAACAAAATAACTCAAATGATGGTAACTAACAAATCAAAGCATCACATAATTCTTAAAAGCTTCCTAGGTATTATAAAATTGATCTAGATAGAGAAATGACTAAGAAGTGAAGACCACTCTGTAATTCTGAACTAGGGGCATGCTAAAGCACCATACATTTAGTAATGGCATAGGCAGAAATAGAAAGCTTACTAGAGTCTGATGATGGTGTATTTCATTTATTTATAGGTTTACTTATAACCTAATGTATACACTTAACCCATTCTAGTCAAATACGATACTTTTCAATACAGTTCATAAACCAGGTAGAACACAGGAGCTCCTCACCTTTACTCCCAAAGTCTTAACTTTTCTTGCAGAAGTAGGCAAGGTAGTATCTTTGACTTTTCTTGCAGAAGTAGGCAAGGTAGTATCTTTGTCAACAGTAAGATTCTGCTGAGATTCTGCAATAAATGGAACCACAGATAAAACACAATTTCAAAACTTCTTATTGCAAGTTTTGGTGAAGCAATCTAGTTATTCTTTTCTTGAGTATGTATTTCCGAATAACTAGTTACACAATATTTTTTAAACATCTAACATTATTCTGACTATCCTAATGTTCCCTGACAGAAGGCTAAGGTAATTACCAAAAAGGAAACTACATACCTACGTGAGTGTTTTGCTTAATTGTCCCAGCTGTACCACAATGTTATGATGAACGCATTATTCTGTTGTTGGCCTTTTCATAAATCCATCCCATACAAAAATTTAAATAGAGCTGTAGTTTCACATTTTTAGAAATACTGCAACATCTTTAAATTTAGATACTGTTATTCATAACTTTAAAACTTAGGAGATCATATAACCATTATTTTATCTTAGGATCCTTTACCTTTTTGTGTTTTAAATCTTTGTGATTTCTGAAAGGATACCGGTCCTTTCAATACTTCTGAAGTTTTCACATCATAAGCACCTGGAGATGGCGCACAGCCTGGAGGAAACACGAAACATTCAAGTCTCATCTAATGTTCCTTAGATCTTAAGTTATAAACATGCCAAAGTAAAGTAAGTAATATAAGTGTAAAAATGCCATGAACAGCCTGACCAGGCGGTGGCGCAGTGGATAGAACATCGAACTGGGATGCAGAGGACCCAGGTTTGAGACCCAGAGGTTGCCAGCTTGAGTGTGGGCTCATCTGGTTTGAGCAAAAAGCCCACCAGCTTGAACCCAAGGTCACTGGTTCTAGCCAGGGGTTACTCGGTCTGCTGAAGGTCCGCGGTCAAGGCACATATGAGAAAGCAATCAATGAACAACTGGGGTGTTGCAACGCGCAATGAAAAACTAATGATTGATGCTTCTCATCTCTCTCCGTTCCTGTCTGTCCCTGTCTAACCCTCTCTCTGACTCTCTCTCTTTCTCTGTAAAAAAAAAAAAAAAAAAAAAAGCCATGAATAAATTGTTTTCTCTCAAATGTAACAATAGCACCCATGTGATATGAGGAACAGTATCATTACCTTTATTTCAATTGGGTCAAAGAAACAGACAACTGAGCAAAACAGCATAAGACACTCTCAGGATAAACATCCTAAAAGAACAATCAACATAGCTTTCTTATTAAGGATTGACTATAAGAAATAACATTTCTAGAATCAACTCTACTCAGTCACTGAGGTAAACCTAATTGGATTTTAGAAAAGAAGCAACTCAAGGTGTCTAGATTTAGACTAGAATAGAAATTTATAGTGATAATCCATCACTGGCTAATATCAATATCTCAGAAAATTTCTAAAGCCATAGACTATATTTCTGAGTCCCAGAAATTTATAGTGTATAACTTTATGCAAGAAACCGGAGTCCCAAATTGAGGGCATTTCAGAGTGCTTTATGCTTAGCAAATGTAAGATCTGGCTCTCAGGACTGACAATAATAAAAATGTCATTAGCATAAAGCTGTAGCTGATTGGGAATCATTAGTTATACTTGATAGGGTTGCAAGTGGGGGCCATGACCCCCTCCTCCCTTAAGTGGACAAAGGGACACTGACAAACTGGATGTTCCAGGTCACTACCCCCTGGGCCTCCGGGTGACTAACTGGTGTGTGGAAGGTCCCCTAGCTTACTTAAGGTTAATCTAACATAAATCGCTGAAAGCTACATTTTTCCTCAATGACTACCAGCCCCCACCCTCGAATCCCCTATTCAACCCTATCGGTTAGAGAAGCCGTTGCTGACCTCCGCCTTAGGAGTCAGCCCGGCAGATGACCTCCAGTAAACTTTTCTTGCCTGAACTCTGGTGTCGTCCTTCGGCTGACCTTACAATATACTCTTCTCTGAAAAGCTATTTACTTCAGTCTAGAGCTTCATGCAAATAAATAGGAACAGCGAGGATTCTGACCATTCCAAGGCAACTATTACTGTCCCTTAAGAGTTTTTCAAATGAGATGATAAAGGCTCATTAGTATAGCTTGACTAGCATTTCCTTAAAAAGTGAAACAACAGATAATATCAGTGTGACTCACATGTAGCAAATTCAAGCAGTTTTGTAGTACTTTTGTTTCAGTTTTGTGTAGAAATAGAAAAATATATCCCATATAGAGGTATATAATTTATTTCTCATTCTGGAACACAATTAAAAAGTATGAAAGTCACTGCTTTCTATTCTATGTAAGCTGTAAAAACATCAAGGATGGAATTGTTTCCTTTCCTCCACCTGGAACAGTGATAGTTTACATATACTGACAGTAAGTAGGGTGGGGGGTCCCTAAAATGAGGTCAGAGGTGGCATATCTTAGAGCATCTATTTTACTCATTTGGGATAGCAGTGGAGGTTTATATTATATTTTAAAGCAGAGGAGACTTCAAAGAAAACTGCCAGCACAACTGTGGGCTATGCCTTTTTGGGGGAAAGTGGGAATGAAGGGATAGTTATCTTTTGCTCTGTTCTTAGGGATGCTTTTCTGGAAAAGTGTGAAAAGCATTGTTCTAGACTTGGCAGTGCAGCCAGAAATAAAGTGATGCTGAACTCTAGTATTGTAGTTCATCATTAGATCCACACTCTTGAAAGGGGATAACAACCAGCAAAAGATGGGACAGTGGAGGCCCTGGCCAGTTGGCACAGTGGTAGAGCGTCAGTCTGGCGTGCAGGAGTCCCAGGTTCGATTCCCGGCCAGGGCACACAGGAGAAGCGCTCATCTGCTTCTCCACCCCTCCCCCTCTCCTCCCTTTCTGTCTCTCTCTTCCCCTCCTGCAGCTGAGGCTCCATTGGAGCAAAGATGGCCCGGGTGCTGAGGATGGCTCTGTGGCCTCTGCCTCAGGCACTAGGATGGCTCTGGATGCAACAGAGCGATGCCCCAGAGAGGCATAGCATCGCCCCTGGTGGGCATGCTGGGTGGATCCCGGTTGGGCGCATGCGGGAGTCTGTCTGACTGCCTCCCCGTTTCTAGCTTCAGAAAAATGCAAACAAACAAACAAACAAACAAAAAAGATGGGACAGTGTAGAGGAACTAAGCTGAATTATGCAAGTTGAAAACAATTAAAATCCTATTTGAAAACTCTTCCTGGCCCTGGCCGGTTGGCTCAGTGGTGGAGCATCGGCCCAGCATGTAAAAGTCCCAGGTTCAATTCCCAGCCAGGGCACACAGAAGCCATCTGCTTCTTCACCCTCACCTCACTTGTCTCTTTCTTCTCCTCCTGCAGCCATGGCTCGAATGGTTCAAGCAAGTGCCCTCTGTCCCAGGATGGCTCTATGGCTTCACCTCAGGCACTAAAATAGCTCAGTTACCGAGCAACGAAACAGCGGCCCAAGATGGGCAGAGCATCTCAGCAGGGGGCTTGCCAGGTGGATCCCAATGAGGGTGCATGAGGGAGTCTATTTCTCTGCCTCCCTGCCTCTCACTTAAAAAAAAAAAAAAAAAAGATAGATAGATAAAAAAAACAATTCCCTAAAAACTAAAGAGTCAAATTAGAAAGTTATACGTAGTTCGATTCAAGAAGTACTAGGTTAAAATCCATCCTGTACCTACCATTTCTGAGACTGGGCACATGCTGTTTTCATGCTATAGGTCTTTTCTTACTAATATACATATTTATATAAATACACTACATTGTAGTTAGTTGCTAGACATCTGGGGAAAGGAAAAATCAGATAAAAGAATTGGGATAACTTGTAAGATATCACGAACTCTCAGGAACAGCTTATATTTTGATCATCAACAATCAGAAGCTAACAACACAGGCAGTCATTACCTGTATGCAAACAAACATTTTATGCATTACATTAAATAAATGCTCCAAACTTCCAGAACGCTTTAGTTTCTATTTATTCCACCTCAATGGGCTAGTCCACCCTCCATTTTGCCTGGCTAACTCTCACTTACCCTTCAGATCTCAGCTAGATGCCAACTCTTTTTTCTGAATCCCCCATCAGCTTACAAAGTAGCCTGTGCATATCATTCCTCTCAAAGAACTTCTGAGTTTTGTAGAGGTTTATAATAATGTCAAACTGCTTGGAGGTAGAGATGGTCTTAATCATGATTGTACTCTTAGTATTTAGCTCATGGCTGAGGTTTGCTATGGTGAAGAAAAACAGAATAACTGGGGATGTGACAAAAGGTTTTGTAATCAGCCAGATTAGGATTCAAATCCAGTTTTGTCTGCCAATCAATAGCCATTACTATGTGCCGGGAACTGTGGAGTCATTGGGAGAAGATGGTGAATGAGAACATTTCCACTTCTATATTGTGGGCAGAGATTAGAGACGTAACAAGTGACCATTAAATGTGTATGTTATACTGGATGGTTCAGCGATATCACTTGTAGGCTACTCAATGCAGTTACAAAATCCCTCTGTTTCCCCATCTGTAAAATAAGGACAATATCAGTACCTTCCTCATTTGACTGTTGGAAAAGAATAAACCAGATCTAGTCGGAAAAACCTTAGCAGATAGTTAGCCTCTAAGAAATGATGAGTGTCTTTGTAAAGCCAGTTGCCACTATCACAGCAGCCCGACCTATGCAGGTTTGCATTGGATTCGGACAGTCGATAAAGAAACAACGGAGCCAAAAACTGGTGGACCATCATCTTTAATCCTAGCTTGCACCTGGCGGGCAAGTAAAAACACACACTGGGCTCCAAAACCCACTCACATTCAGTGCTCACAAAGCTACTGACTTATCCGAGTTTCCTAGAATCAAAGGTTTCTAGCTCACCAGACTTATTCACCTCTGTTCCCCATCTCCTTCCTTCTCCCTGCACAAACTCTGCACAAACTTGCTCCTCACTCAACACTCCGCCATCTTGGCTGCTTCTCCTGGCCTTTCTCTGCTCTCTCCTCTAATGATAATCTCAGGAACCAAGAGCGCAAGCTCCCGTTCTGCCCCCATTTTATAGTCTAGAAATCAAAACCTTTAATCCAATATACAAAATAAGAAAGTCTCTGATACAAAGTCACTTATCTGAGGCATAATTGGATTGTACCACCCCACATCAAAAAGGGTGGGAAAGGCTTAGTCCTAAAACCAAGCCCCAGGCTACAAGGATCCTGCCTGCCTTCAGCCCGCACCCAACACACATTTATATTACCTGGGTGACAGCTTCCATGTGGGCAGCGCCGTCTTTAACAAAGTGAGCATAATATATTTTATCTGCCCAACAGTCTTACTAACCACACCCAAGGCTTCCTAGTCACTGTGCTTATGCAGTGCATTGGCTCAGAGCACAGAGTGGGTTTCGTGAAGGCCCAGTTTCATGCAGCTAGCTGTTTTGTCGGTTTGGTTGTGTAGCACTGAACAAATCGAAGTCTCCATGTTATTTTATCAGTAAAATAATGAATATAGGATTACTGCTCCAGGATGTTGGGGAGTTAAACAGAACTAACCTCAATAAAGACAAACTATAGACATAACTTCATTTATAGTGTTTTCAATATTGCCATAATTTTATAACCTCAAACTGCCTTTACCAACCACTTTTATGCCCGAATATAATGTCCAAACTGAAATCCACAAGTTCAGACAAAAAGCATGGTCAAATGTTTGTTTCTCATCAGCAAGGCCTTCCACACGTGACCATCCACTAGCTACCAACGCTTCCTCAGCCCACTCCTCTGCTTTGGTGTCCACACAGCACTGTTTATTGGCTGTCTTCTCCAACTGCGGGAAGCTGCATGGGGCAAGGACTTTGCTTCGCTCACTGCTATATCTTTATCATCCTCAGTTGTGCTTCGCATGTGGTAAACGCTTAGTATATATTTACAAAAAAAAAAAAAAAAGAAAGGCATCAGCTGAACGATCCCCACGCTAGCCCTAAAAGCGCCTACTTCCCTCCGACAGAGGGAATCGAAAGGGGCAATGGGGCGAGACAGCAACTCCGGTCCCCCCTTCCTTCCCCCGTACGCACCAGAAGGGTCATTGAATCGTTTCAGGGGCGCCTTAGGGAAGGACATGCTGACAATCAGGCCACAAAACGAAGAGCACTAGCGATTCTCGGCAGCTTCCCGTTGCCGATTTCGGCATTACTGGGTTCAAATTCAAATCTCCCGGCTCATGCCCCGCCTACCGGCGCTAGCCAATTGGAAAACGCAAAATCCTGGGCACCGCCCCCCAATCTAGGACTGGAACATGAAAAGAGCATGCGCAACGAGCCGCCCGCCGCGCCCAACGAGATGGTTTGGATATTAGGCTACCAGCCAATAGGAGACCATTACTGCCCCCGCGCGTGCCCAGTCACTCCTGGCGTCTGTAAATTGTAGCCTACGGCCTAGCAGCATTTGCGCAAGCGCACTTCAAATCTGAGAAGTTTAGGTGTCTGTGGCTTCAAGTAGATGGCGATGTAGTGACTTTTAGCCTCGTTGTTTCGAATTTTTTTCCAATGTTTCCTCCTACCATTCCTTGGATGTAAATTTGTCTGGATTTTAGTTCTTACCAGTTGGGTCCGGCCAGTGTCCTAAATAGCCTTTGAAAGGGAAAAAA
Source organism: Saccopteryx bilineata (assembly GCF_036850765.1). NCBI lineage: Eukaryota > Metazoa > Chordata > Mammalia > Chiroptera > Emballonuridae > Saccopteryx > Saccopteryx bilineata. The sequence goes on along the minus strand of NC_089493.1, from coordinate 185,385,027 downwards.
CAAACGCTGAGACACCAGCCCACATCCCCGCGCATGACCGGTGACCCGAGCACCGAGGCCGGGGCGTGGCCTGAGCGTGGGGCTTCCGCGCATGCGCTCAGCTCGCTGGGTACAGTTGCTGCGGAGAGGCAGCTGGAGGATGTCGGCCCCGTTTGAGGAACGCAGTGGGGTGGTTCCATGTGGGACGCCGTGGGGCCAATGGTACCAGACCTTGGAGGAGGTGTTCATTGAAGTCCGTGTGCCGCCGGGCACCCGCGCCCAGGATATCCGGTGCGACCTGCAGAGCCGGCATGTGGCGCTGGCGGTGGGTGGCCGCGAGATCCTCAAGGTAGCGGCCGGGGGGCTTGTGCCTCCCCGAATTCCCGAGCCCCGGGGCTCCCGGTGTCAGTAGGAGGACTGGTGGGAGGCCGCTGGGCTTTCCTGGCTGGCCGAAGGAGCGACCAGATCGGCCTGGTTGTGGTCTGGTCGGAGCCCCCCACCTCCAGGGCCAGTCCTGAGTCGACGTGGAAACTGCCGGAGCCCATTTTTTCCGGCTTTATGTCTAAACCCAATGAAGTTGCTTCTGCTGTCCCTCTGGGGAACTTCAGCTGAGAACAGCTTAACTAGAGCGTTAAAGAAGCACATCTGCTATTCCACACACTCTCCCAGGCAGCACTCTGAGTGTGGGCAGGCCATCGTGGAAGGAGACGGGGAGGGTTCCTCCCCTCAGGTCACGGCAAGTGGCGAGGCGTAATAAAACCAGAGTACCAGTAGCAGGCACTGATGCAGTTGCAGGAAAGGAAAGAAGAAAATCAAGGAGAAGGATATTAGGATGAGGATTTAGAGATGATGTCAGGTGGTTTTTCCTCATCTAAGTAGATAAATTCTGCGTGTTTCTGGAGTGGGTCAGCAGATGGTCAAAAGGTGTGTGAAGACAGGAATACCGCTCTATTCTCGCCAGCGCCCTGTGCGTCTGGGACCCACGTTGCTGTAAGCTCTCTAGTCAGTGAAGTCGACCTTAGGTTCCTTTTTCAGATTAGATGCCCACGATGGCAGTGATGGAGACTGATAGAATATCCTGATTCTGCCCTTCTTCAAGTTTTGTAACCGAGGCAAGAGATTTTTCAGTTTTTCCGACGTTCACAAAGTGCAGGAATTACAGTGTCTTTCTTACAGGACAGGTTCTTTTTTCTTTTAGCATAACATGGTACCCACATGAATGAAGAGCTTGGAGTAGAGCCTTGTGTGTAATAAGCACACAGGACGTGTCAACTATTTTCTAGGGAGGTGCTTTGAGAAATGGAAGATTCGTGTTAAAGATACTGATTTTTGCCAACATAGATCTAAATGACCTTTCTGAATAGTTGTACAGTTCAGATTTTCCTGAACGGTGGTTTATGATTACAATTCAAATTTTCCATAGATATAAAAAAACTTGGGAATTTGGGAATGACTCAACGCTAGGATTTTAGGTATACCAGTAGGATTCTTTTCATAAGTATTGCTATATGGGGAAAACATATTCTTTAAGATATTTTCTAAAACAAATTTGGCAAGCAACAAATCAAAAGGGTTTCAGCAGATACATTCTCTCTTAAGTTTACAGTTTGCTTCTTTCTTAAAATGACTTTCTGAAGTCAACGGGAACCATGAATCTGATATCATCTATGCCCGGATGATATTAGGACTAAGTATGTTAATGTATATATAACTCTTAGAACTCTCCCTATCATATTGTAAGATCTGAAAAAACGTTAGTTTTTAAAATCTGTTTATACACTGATTCTAAAGTACTATCCATGTATGTCCATACACATTACTTTATGCTAAAATAATTTTTAATGCCAAATTGCCCAACAAAGAGATTGAGCCAGTTTTTAAAAGTTTGTTTTAAAAGACGTAATTTCTTCTTAATTGATAAAGCATTTCAGATATTAATTTCATATCTATATAAATATTTGGTTAATCAGTGATCAGTTGATCAGTTATATTTCTTCATCTTCTAATAAGTATGGAACCCTGATTTTTCTCTAGAGAGCCCTGTGTTCTTTGTCGTAGTAAATACTCCAAGCAGTATAAAGTAGGGTTTAGTTCTCTTAATAGGAGGAAATAGGGTTGAACATTTGTCAGATGTTGAAATGGTATAAAGTCTTCTTTTATCTCTCTGTTATAATCAAATTAGACAATTATATGTGGATTAGATAGTAATAGGTAAGTTGTAAATATGAAAGCTTTATGAAAATTAATGAAGTTTCTGTATTTTTAGTGCCTTATATGTTTATCTTTCAGGGCAAACTGTTTGATTCTACAATAGCTGATGAGGGAACGTGGACTTTGGGTAAGGGCAATCTATTATAAATCTTAGAGTCTTTTTAAAAATTATATCTTGGAATTTAGTATGTTTCCCTTCCTGTATTAAGGAGTTTCATCTTTGCAGCTTTGGAAGATATAGTAATGGAAATGTATTGACAATTGTTATGTCAATGATTTTTGAAAATATAAAATTTAATCATGAGCTCTAATTTCTTTGTGATTATCGTTTGTTTGTTTGTTTAGAGGACAGAAAAATGGTTCGTATCATTCTTACAAAGACAAAGAGAGATGCAGCAAATTGTTGGACTTCTCTTCTAGAGTCTGAATATGCAGCTGATCCTTGGGTGCAAGACCAAATGCAAAGAAAGCTGACATTAGAGAGGTTCCAGAAAGAAGTAAGTCAGATAAATGTATGAATATTTGTAGTTAAACATCTTAACTGAATACTTATTTTTTTGAAATGTAAACTCATGAGGTTATAACAATTACAAAAGTTCTGTAGAGGGATTTTTAAAGTTAAATGCTTAGAAGAATGATTGGCCTTTTAATGTATGGATTTCATATTTTAAATTTTTTTCTTGAGAATTTATTCTATTATGATTTCTAAATTTCAACTTTGTTTAATGTGCATCGGTAGTATCTGAATAAACTCATCAACACTCGATGTAGACCATCGTAGCGTAAAAAAGTAAAGGACCCCTTCACTAATGTCCCTGCATTCATGCCTCTCTCAGTTTCACCCCATCAATATACTGGCCTGTTTTATTTTTAACATAAATGAGAATCACACTGTATATTGTCCACGTTTCTTTTTAAATAATATTATCTCGGGTCTCTTTCCCTATTAGTACACATAGACAGAACTCACTTTAACTGCGTCAGGGTATTTTCTAGTTTGAATGTGTTTGTAATATTTACTTATTCCCATTTGATAAGATTTATATTTCTCCATTTTGTTATGGAAATTATGGATGGTTATGAGGATTAACTATGTTAATATATATATAACTCTTAAAACCCTCCCTATCATATAGTAAAGCCTGAACAAATGTTAGCTTTTAAAATCGGTTTATACACTGGTACTAAAGTATGTTTGTCATACTTGTAGACTTGTCAACATTGTCATACACATATTGGAACTTCTAAATATTTGTAAGTCTGAAAATTGAAAAATACCTGATAGTTTTAAGTTCCATTTTGGTGATTACAGTGAATTTTAGTACATTTTTACATGTTTATTGGCCATTTAGACTTTCTTTTTTGTTACTTAGCAGTTCATATATTTTTACCATTTTACTTTTGGGTTACTTATATTTTTCCTTATAACTTTTATCATAAATTTTTTCATATCCTTTAGAATCCTGGTTTTGACTTCAGCGGAGCAGAAATCTCAGGAAACTACACTAAAGGTGGACCAGATTTCTCCAATCTTGAGAAATAACTGCTGGGGGGTTTTGCTGCCTTCAGTGAACCCTAGCAGATGTTGCCAACTCGATCAAAGGAACAGATTGTGTGGTGGAAGAGAAATGTGGATGCCTACACTTAACAAATTGCAAAATATATTTACGGTTCTAAAAATTGCATTCAAATATGATTTACATAGGAAACATCTTAAATACTGTGGAAACTATTGTACTGATATATGGTAACTTTTTTTGAACTTGTTTTTGCTCGGCATGAAGGTTCATATGCTGCATTTTTCTAATTTCATATTTAATCTATATTTTTAATACAAAAAACATTAGATTATAGATCATGTGAACTGACAGGGTGCCTTCAGGGCAAATTAAGGTTTTTATTTTAATAAGTGTGATGTAGGAATAATGTTCAATAAACTCATCTTAATAGGAATTGCTTACCCCTTTGTCTAAGTGTACGAGGTCTCGCAAGGAAATTACATTACTACAGACAATTTTAGAAAAGAAAAAAAATTCACAAATATGATACATTGTAAGTTAATTTTAAGAATTAATGAAAATCTCTGCATTAGTATATTGTTTCTTGAGACATCACTTTACCTCAAGAACCTGAAAAGTAACCCTGAAAAACACTTGGTGAAGTGTGTATATATATGGTTATTGGGCAAGTACATTATTAGTGATAACAAATTATGGTCAGTGGTTATAAATCAGTGACATCATTTTGATCTTCAGTGATCCAGTCATAGAGGTAAGAATTGTCTTGAAGTTTTATTTCATTTATTTTATCTCCTTTTTAATTAAAGAAAAAGGTATTTTAAACAATATCAAACGTAAAGGGAAGTTACAAGTAAAGGCACAGAGTTTTTTTCCCCTGAACTGTTTATGTATAAGTTGATGACATGAAGCCCTCTGTATACCTTAGTGTATATTTCCATGAAAAAAAAAAGTGCTTATATAACCACAATACATTAAAATCAGGAAATAAGCAGTGACACATGACAACCATCTAATTCTCAGACCTCTGTTACATTAAAGTTCAGTTGTCCCAATAATGCCTTCTAGCAAAAGAATACAGTAAGAATCACGCCTTTCCTTTAGATGTCATGTCTTTATCTGCTTAAATCTGAAACAAGTCCTCATTTTCTTCCTTGACTTCTACAGCCTTGTCACTTTTGACAATCTTGACTGGCTTTTCACAGTATTCCTTATTTTGAATTCTGCCTGATGTATCTTCATTACTAGATTCAGGTTGTGCATCTTTGGCAAGAAATGATGCTACGTTCTTATTATATCCTAGCATGAATTCATGTCTGTTCTTTTTCTGATAGTGATTACTTTGATCACTGATTAAGCGGCATCTGCTAGTCTTCTCCATTGTAAAGCTACTCTTTATGTTATAATTAAATACTTTGTGGAAGGTAGTTTCAAATTACTACTGTCTCACCAAATTTTCATTTTATTTGTATCTTTGTAGACTCATGATTTCCTACTTTATTCAGTGGGTTAAAATCTATTGTTCCCATTACTTTGGTGCTCAAAACTTTTCTAGATTTGGCCATTGCCAGATCTTTCTACGTGGCTTCTATGTCCTTTTAACATGTCCCATCATTATTTGAGCAATTTAAGATCTTAATCTGTCGCAAAGTGTATGAGGCTTACACTTTCCCTGCCCCAGCCCAAGAATCAGCAGTTTACCAAGGAATCCTGCTTCTCCTTAATGGAGAATGGTTTTAGAAGTCAAGGTCTCTGTGTGCTAATGAGCAAATTGCTGTTGATGTGTGTATAGTGCATGCACATATCTGTATTTATATGTACTAAAAACTGTGAGTTCATGTTTAAACTTTCATTTCTAATCTTATGGGGTCGTTTTGGTTTTCTCTCTATGTAACTCCTTTCAACAACAGTGAGAAACTGGTTCTGTTGTCCTTGATGTATTTATTTCCTTATTCTGGGCCGCGTCCCCGTGAATGAGGGTCCTCTTCACTGTTAGGCTCCAAAACCCTAAGCCACTGCAGCCCAGCCACAGCTTTTGGCAAGGTCCTCGTCTTGTTCAAGTTCCCCAGTGACTTTAGGCATGAATTGTTGGCGAAGAGGCTTTTTTCTATTATTTGGCTTCTCATTTTGACATGTAAAAAGTTTTATATTTTAAATAAACATACAGTAAAATTAACTCTTTCGTTTGCAATTTTGTGAATTTTAACACGTGGAGATATGTTACCTCCAAAAGCAGGAGATTGAAGAGTTAAATTGCAAAAGTCTTTCATGCTAGCTTTATCTTTTCAAGAAGTGCATATAAATGGAAATGTATAATCTTTTTTTAAAAAACAGTTTTATTGAGATATTATTCATATATCATGCATTTCACCCATTTAAATTGTATAATTCAGTGGCCTCTAGTAGAGTCACATTCAGCCGTCACCGTGGTTCATTTCATTTTCATTACCTCAAAAAGAAAACCCATCCCTTCTAGCGGTCATCCTTTCCCCAGTTCCTACCCAAGCAACCAGTAATTTACTTCCATCTCATAGATTTTCCTTTTCTGGACATTTCATTTCTATGAAATCATCATATGTGGTATTTTATTTACTGCCTTTTTTCACTTAGAATAATGATTTAGAGGTTTTTTCATGATCTATGCTAATGCTTTTGTTGTTGTTGTTTGTATGGCTAATATTAAGTGTGTGACTTCCACACATTGTGTATCCATTTGTCCATTGATGGACATTGGGAGGTTTCCACCTTTTGGCTCTTACAAATAATGCTGTTTGTAAACATTCAAATACAAGTTTTTATGTGCAGGTTTTCTTACATAGGAATGGCATTTCAGGTTAGGTGGAAACTTTATGTTTAATCATTTGTGGAACTGCTAAATTGTTCCATGTGGCTACACCATTTTACATTCCCACCAGCAGTGTATGGGACTTCCGATTTCTCCACATCTTTGTCAACACTTGTTATGTGACTTTTTTATTCTAGCCATTCTAGTCGATATGAATTACGTGGTTTTGATTTGTGTTTCCCTGACTAATTATGTTGAGCATCTTTTCCTGTGCTTATTAACTTGTGTATCTGTTTTGGAGAAATGTTTATTCAAATCCTTGGTCCGTTTTTACACTGGTTATCTTTTTCTATTGAGTTGTAAGAGTTTTAATACATTCTGGATATAAGTCCCATATCAGATAGAAATTTGTATATATTTTCTATTGTGTAGGGTTTGTTTTGGTTTTTTTTTTACATTCTTGATGGTGTCTTTTGAAGCATGAATGTTTTTAATTTTGGTATAGTTTAATTCATCACGCTTTTGGTGTCATGTCTAAGAACTCTATAATCCCAAGTTGTAAGGATTTTTACCAATGTTTTCTTCTAAAAGATTTATAATTTTGTTTTACATTTACATCTGTGACCTATCTTATTTTTTGTATAAGCTGTGAAATACAGGTTCATTTTTTACATGTCAATGTCCTTTTGTTTCAAAATTATTTATTGAAAAGACTTTTCTCCATTAAATTTATTTTGCACTTTTGTCAAAAATAAGCTGCTATTTTATATGGGTTTGATTTTGGTCTCCATTTCAGTGTTTTTCAACTGTTATCCCGTGAACCAGTCCGCCAGAAATTTTGTGCCAGTCCAGGAAAGATTTAAACATCCTGATGTTGTATGAAGAATACAGGCCCGATGATCTTAGTCAAGTTCACTTATGCTCAGGGTGACTTCTGCCTTAGTGGTCCCCTAGATAATTCTTTTACCAGTCCCCAAGTATAAAAATGTTGAAAACCCACTCCTCTATTCTGTTCCATTGATCTCTGTGTCTCTTTGCCAATACCACACTGCCTTGACAATTACAGCTTTATAGTAAGTCTTAAAATTGGGTAGCATGATTCCTTCAACTTTAATTCTTTCTCAGAATAATTTTGGCTATTTTAAGTTTCTTTGCCTTTGTGTTTAAAGTTTAGCATCAGCTAGTCCATATCTACAAAAAGTGCTTCTGGGGTTTTCATGGGAATAGCACTTAAAAGTTTTATAATCCGTGAATGTGAGCTGTCTTTCTATTTAGGACTCTGACTTCAGTCATCACCATTTTGTATTTTTTCATCTTATGGAAACTATATCTTTTGTGGCATTTATCCCTAAGTGTTCATTTCCTGGAGCTGTTACAGTTTTTTCTTTTTTTCTGTGACAGAGACAGAGAGAGGGACAGATAGAGACAAACTGACAGGAAGGGAGAGAGATGAGAAGCATCAATTCTTTGTTGTACCTCCTTATGTTCATTGATTGCTTTCTCATATGTGCCTTGACCAGGGTGGGGGTGGGTCTACAGCAGAGCAAGTGACCCCTTGCTCAAGCCAGCAACCTTGGGCTCAAGACAGTGACCATGGGGTCAGGTCTATGATCCCATGCTTAAGCCAGTGACCCTGCACTCAAGCTGGAATGAGTCCACGCTCAAGCCTGTGACCTCAGGGTTTCAAACCTGGGTCTTCTGTGTCCCAGTCCGACACTCTACCCACTGCACCACTGTGTGGTCAGGCTAAATATTTTTTTAAATTTTGGTTTCTAATTTCACATTGCTTGTGCATAGAACTATGTTTGATTTTTGTTTGTTGATCTTGTATCCTGTGATCTTGCTATACTCATTTATTAGTTGTAGGAAGTTTCTGTTAATTCTTTGGGATTTTCTGCAAACACCACAAATGCAAACAGGTTAATTTTGTTTGTTCTAGTCTATAGGTCTTTTATCTCTTGTTTTTGCTTTTATGCACTTGCTGGAATAGAAATGAAAGCAGCCATCTGTCTTGTTCTGGATGTTAGTTTCTAAAGCATATATAAGCCTTTCAGCATTAAGTGTTATGTTAGCTGTGGGTTTTTATAGATAACCGTTAGCAAGTTGAGAAAGTTCTCATCTATATTAATTTCTACTTAGCTGAATTTTTTTCAGGGGATTTCAGTTTCTCAAAGTGCTTTTTTTGAGGGGGGGGGTGTATCAATTGATTTAATCATGTTTTTTTCTTTAGACTGTTAATACAGTAGATTATATTGATTGCTTTTCAGATTTTGAACCAGCTTTGTATCTTGCCCCATCACAAACTTGTATGTTCTTTTAAATTTAAGGTTTATTTTATGAGCTAGGACATGGTCTGTGTTGGTGAGAGTTCCATGTGTACTTGAAAAGAATGCCTGTTCTGCTGTTTTAGGGGGGCGTTTGTATGCCAAGTAGATCCAGTTGGTTGTTGGGATTGCTCAGTTCTGCACCCTTGCAGATTTCTACTGGTTCTGTAGATTTCTGAGAGGGGTGTTTCAGTCTCCAACTGTAATTGAAGCTCTGTCCATTTTTCCTTTAGGTGCTGTTTTCACTTCTATTTTTAAGTTCTGATGGTAGGTGCATGTGTATTTAGGTTTGTTATGTCTTTTTTTTTTTTGACAGAGAGAGAGGGACAGACATACAGGAAAGGAGAGAAATGAGAAGCATCAATTCTTCATTGGAGCTCTGTAGTTGTTCATTGATTGCTTTCTCATAGGTGCCTTGACGGGGGGCTACAGCAGAGTGAGTGACCCCTTGCTCAAGCCAGAGACCTTGGGCTTCAAGCCAGTGACCTTTGAGCTCAAGCCAGTGACCCCTTGCTCAAACTGGAGAGCCCGTGCTCAAGCTGGCAACCTCTGGCTTTCGAACTTGGGTCCTCCCCATCCCAGTCCGATGCTTTATCCGCTGTGCCACCGCCTGGTCAGGCTTATCATATCTTCTTGGTAAATTGCTGATTTTATCATTATTTAGTGCTCTTGTTTATCTCTGGTCATTGTTATTGCTCCTAAATCTACTTTATTGAATATTTAATTCATTTTATTTGTTTACTGTTTTTAGTTTATGAAAAATTAGAGATTTCACAGAATAAGCAATAATACATTTTAAAAAAATTACTGTTAGTGTAAAATAGGGAAAATAATCTCGTTATTCTTCTATGATCATGATGGGAAGTTAATATGGCCAGAATATAATATTTATGCTGTATGCATAATATAGCTAACATTACCTAATGTGGTCAGTTTAGATCAGAAATTATACAGTTTCACATGAGTCCATATAATGTTTTGGGCGATAATATGCACAGCCATTTGGTCAGAACTGCCTGGATTTGAATCCCACCTTCAGATATATGACCTTGAGGTAATTGCTTACCTACCTGCCCTGTGCTCCAGTTCATTTGTAAATTGGGATAACCTCCTAGTTTGGAGGGTTACATGAGATCATTCATATAAAACATCTGACAGTGGTACCTGATAGTGCTAACCACAAAGTATAGACCAGAAATGCCTGTTTAGATAGTATATCACATAACTGGAAATACAAATAAGATTCTGGTACCCTTTTTAAAAATAACACTTGTGCAACAAAGGCTTATTAAATATCTAATCTGAGTCAAGTGCAACAGGAGGCTTAAGTTTTTCTTTCATCGGTTATTCTTTGCGGGGTCCACTTTTGTTCATTTAATTAAACATGGACAGTTCAAAGTTACATATTTTATCTTTTTATTATTTTTTATTTTATTGATTTTATAGAGAGGAAGGTAGAAAGCAAGAGAGAGGCAGAAACATTGATCAGTTCCTGTCTGTGCCCTGACTGGGGATCGAACTGGCAACCTCTGTGCCTCAGGACAACGTTCCAACCAGCCGAGCTATCCGGCCAGGGCACATAGTGTTTTAGTCCAGTCATTACCAATTGCTCTAAGTAAGCTAACACAATACTGGGCAGTTACCTGCTGTTACCAACCACCATCTAGAATGCTGTTTAATTAGGTGTTTGCACAAAACTTTAGGTGGGCTGAATCTAACAGTGAAGTTGTATGAACAATATCCATAGTAGTAACGAACCTAAATGATAAGGATAATCTCAGTGTATAAAAATCAATTGTTTATTGTGCATTAAACATTCGTCATCATCATGTCTATTTTTAAAAACCATTGACGCTTCAAGTAGGTAATGGCCATACTACTAGAGATTTATTTTGTTACTATGCATTTTCTTTAGGTGCTAAGTTTATTTTAGTTTTCCCATTGATATTTTATTAAATTATTTTTATTTTATTTATTCATTTCAGAGAAGAGAGAGAAAGAGAGAGAGAAGTGGGGGAGGAGCAGTAAGCATCAACTCCCATATGTGCCCTGACCAGGCAAGCCCAGGGTTTCAAACCGGCAACCTCAGTGTTCCAGGTCAAGGCTTTATCCACTGCGCCACCACAGGTCAGGCAGTTTTCCCACTGATTGAGACAGAGGAAGGGAGGGAGGGGGAGGGAGAGAGGTAGATAAGCACCAACTCATCTCTCCACCTGGCTCCACTTAGTTGTGCACTCATTGGTTGAGTCTCCTGTGTGCCCCAATCAGAGGTTGAACCTGAGACCTCTGTGTGGGGAAAATGGTATTCACTGAGCAGCCCGACCAGGTTTTACTACTAAATTTAAGTAGATTGAATAGATAGCTTTTCATAGTGACTTTGCCATCATGTTGCCAATAGTCTGTTGAGTTCTAAGAAAAACAAACAGAAAACCACTCAGCAAAGAAATGCACTTCAGTAAGTTTATTGAAATGTATATCCCATAATGGTAGTTGGTTAGGTTTCCTCTGCCAACTCAAAATTAACATGATGTTATCAAAATACTGAAATATATCAGACTTTTGGGAAAACTGAAAAGTTATCTACAAAACATGTGTACAAAAGTATAAGATACACTGTGGTTCTTTGGTTTATTTTCCAGTGTATATTTTATCCATAACATGATGTCAAAATTGGGTAGTCATCCTGGATGGACTCAGGCTACACATTGCACTGAGTGACCACTTGTAACACTTAACACTGTCCCTCTCCTTATTCACTGCCTCAGTAGAAAAGCCTGAGCACTACTCCAGCGACCTCATGATTGTGAAGATGCCATTTTCTTAAGACTTTCTGTGGGCACAGTAGGGGAAATTACTGAAAGTATATTCCCTTCATTTTTAAACAAGATTCTAAATTAGAAGCAATGTCAGTTTCATAAAAACAGTCCTTAGTAAAAACTCTGGAGGGTTAAAAATCTGCAAGTTTTCAGGGTGACATTAATTTATTATGAGTCACTAATACACTATAACTAATTTTCTCGATCGGACTATATAAAAACTTTTTTTTCCCCTGGACACAAACATCACCTTTTTCTACAAAACATATTAAAGATAAATTCATATGCCAAAATTATTAAGTGTGTAGTTTTGTTTTATATAATAGGCCCTCAAATTTCTTTCCTTTTTAAATTTTATTTTGAATTTTATTGGGGTGACACTGGTTAACATAATTGTACAGGTTTCAGGTGCCCAGTTCTACAACACACGTCTGTACACCATACTATATGTTCACCCCTCAAGTCACGTGTTCATCCTTCACCGTTAATGCCTGCAAATTTAAATGAAATTCCCATGTAACAATAAAGTCCACATCTCTGGCTAATCTATTGTGTGCATTATGGGTGCTAGGAAACCATTTTCACTGCCTAAAATACTGACCCTTATTATGTATTAAAAGTGCATTTGTGAAATGTTCATTTTGATGTTAACCTCATAACTTAAATTTTAAATTTAAATTAAGTTGGTTACCATTTTTAATACCACCTAAATATCCTGACCCAATATAGAAAGTAGGATCAATGTTAAAAATAAAGATTCACAGTTTACCTCCTCAGACTTGTCATTAATATTTCACATTGATCCTTGGCTTTGTTTGTATGCCTCAGATGAATTCAGATTTAAACATAATTCAACTAAAGCATAATGTTAGTTAGGCAGTTTTCCCAGATCTGAGAACATCAATGCTAATCTAGTGATGTTTTGAGGATTCACAGCTTAAATCCACTATTCCATTATGGAATCCATACTTCAGGATTGTAGAGAGTGGCTTCAGAGAAGAGTTTCTGTTGCTTTAATCCTATCTGAAACAACAAAAAAGCAAGTGATCAGAAGTTTGCCAAACAAATACTACTAACTGAAAAATGACTTACTGCTTATATCTAAGATCCATAATCATGTGAAAAGTGTGTTAAATGTTAACATTTAGTTCTCAATAGGAAAAAAAGTTAAATCACTGTGAATTAAATTTAGATGGCAAGAATATTTATGTCAAATGACAATAAGGTACATAACTACTTTCCAGTGTTCCAACTGCATATAGAAATAACACAAACTCTAGTGTACCCTGGCAGTTTCCAAACAGCCAATGTGAAGACCATCTGCCATAGCTTACTTTTTCTTCAAATACAACATCTAAGAGCATACTACTTTTGCTTATAAGCTGCAGTCTCAAATTAGTTCAGACTCAAATTAGTTCACTTTTGGTCCTGGTGTCCTATTTAGGCTTGTATCTTTTAAATGAGCCACAGCTTGAGTCCACAAAAAGCACAACGTTGTGCAATTAAAAATTACTACTTTAGGCTACTTTTAAAATTTAAAGTTATTAAAGAGAATGCTGTTTTCTAAGCTGACAGTTTAGTGAAATGGCTAATGTACATATCAAAAGGTGGATAATTCCTTACTGTTACAGTGTTGTACCTTGAATGTAGCAAATGCCCTAAACATTAGCTGATTAGATTCAGTGAAGTCATTTTCCCCTTTGCTAGTACAACTCCATTTTGTTTATTTTGAAAATAATTCGGATTTTAATTCTTGAATTGTAGAAGATTACTAGTATTAGAGAATTTTCTCTATATTCAGAATACTAACTACGAACCAGATTACCTATCAAGGAACCGTTTCAGGAATTGTTGGCAGGTGGGTTATTCTGTAGTAACTATGCTTCAGTTGTCGTGCTGTGCGCCCAGAAACAATCCATTTCAGCTTCTGAACATTCGGTTTGGAACACTTGTTTGATGAATATTCAGTTAAACACTTGGATACAAGCTCTTGCCAGACGGTCAAATCTCTGCCATTTATCTGGGGATAAATTTTTAAAAATTATCACTCAATGAAAAGTTTTATAGAATTTAACTATAATAATAATTGCAATCTTATTAACATGTGTCTTTCCTCATCAAAAGTATTTGAAGATAGGCAGTTAAGTTTCAAACACATGATATCTCATTTTACTTTAGGAGACAGCACAAGTGCTTTAGTGGTTTCTTTTACAGCTGTTAACAGGAATGACCTTGACATACCTTGGAATGTTTCTGAAGGCATTCTACGCCTTCTGTTAACTCGACACACTTCTGTGCTTGGATCTCCAATGCAATGATAGACAGTGCCAACACAGAAGGCTAGAAGAGAGAAATTCTCAAGTAAATGCGGTCTGTAAAAACAGGTGCAAAAACAGGTTTACTCTTTCCATAAAATACTTACCTTTGCTTTAGAAAATATGATCCTGCAGTGGCATGCCTTCAGCTGCACTTCTAATCTCTCAAAATTAAGGCTATTCCTCCTTTAAAAAATAAGGTTAATTATATGCAGATAATTTTACATCTAGTCAAAAGGCAAATTGTTAGAAAAGTCTATTTTAAAGTGTATACACATTTATAGAAACTAAACTACCTGAAGTAAACAATTCCTTCAGACACATAAACTTCTTAAGGATAACATACATGGATTTCAAGTGATTTAGGCCAAAAATTAACAAGTATCATGCCACAACTATCAAAGTTTCTTTGTATTTTAATCTATTTCCGCATCTACTGAAGTTTCTATTTCCCATAAATCTGTGCTAGATGCTTATCCTACTAGGTTCTATAAGTTAACTAGTCTATAAATGGAAAATTCAAAGATGAAATGTCCTTCAGTCCCAAGAATTAGCCTTTACTACTTCCACAAGCTATTGATAACTGAAAGTCTCACTGAAGTGAAATTCAAGGAGCTCCTCTGATAGGAACTCTCCCAGGATACCGATTTTAAGCATCATGCAGACAATACCATTCTGATTTCCAAATATCCCTGTTTCAAGACAAAGATCACATACCTTTCAAATGGTAAGTTCTCTTGAATGAGGGAATAATAGAGTTGCAGAAATTGAAAGGCAGTAGTAGCTTTGACTTTCCAACACACTTTCTCCAACACAATCTTTTCCATTCTCATCAGGTCTGAAACCGTGAACCTATACTGGCTTATTCGGATCAAGTCACTTGCCAATGGGACGTTCCTTTCCTCTTCTATTGATTTCACAGCCAGGTAGAAGCAGCTTAGACCAACACACCCAAGGTGCTTGGGCTGTACCTAAAAAGACAAGCCCATATCTTTACTTTATTTCGATTAAAAATAAAATCATAAAGGATAATCTAGAACTCATCACTAGGAAACTGTATCTTTGAGATATATTTGTCAATGAAGGAATTAACAGGCCCATCAACCTTATACACCGACGTGGAACCAATTTTGGAGTAACCAAACTAAGCTGCAGTATAATATTTCGGTTCAGCACATAAACATTACTTTTTTAGCCTGAGCTGTGGTGGCGCAGTGGGAGAAAGTGTCGACCTGGAACACTGAGGTCGCTGGTTCAAAACCCTGGGCTTGCCTGGTCAAAGCACATATGGGAGTTGATGCTTCTTGCTCCTCCCTCTTCTCTCTCTACCTTCTTCTTTCCCTTTCTCTCTCTCTCTCTATCTCCTCTCTGGAAAAAAAAATTGAATAGTCTTAAAAAAATTACTTTTTAAAAAAAAGATCACTATCAAACTATAAGCATTCTAGGTGTAGCAAATAAATTAACTGGTCAAAAGCTTGGATGAGGACTGAAACATCCTTACAGCTTCTTCTTTCCAGAATGTTGTGTTTTTTAGGCTGTTTTCTTTGTAGTAACACATGTAGGATAGTTTCAGAACACAATAGCACATACATTTCACTCAAGCTCTTTTTTATTTATTCATTATTTTCTGAATGTCTACAATGTGAGAGTCAAAATTCTGCCAGCTCTTTTGTTGCAGTTCAAATAAAACTGGAAGAAGTCTTTCTCAGCATTTGTCCTCTCCTCTTCTTGGAACCCGTCAGCATTAGGCCTCTTTATAGGAATAATGTGCTTACTTTCCTTTTATGCCATGTATTGTATGATAGTTATTGTGGCTAACATTCTCACATAAGACTAATATATACTCAAGGGACAGATGTATATTACTCATTTGTGTAATGTTTATAGATTCAAAGGTAATTCCTGTACATGTGGTCTAAAGAGTTTTTTAGACTGTTAAATTTCTTAAACCATCCAATTATACAAATACAGTATTGATTTCCTTCTATAGGATACACTGTTATCAGGTACTGAAGATTAAAACATAAGTTTTATTGTAATTGTCAGATTATCTGATTATCTGCCAATGACCATGGGCACACAGAGAAGGTAGATGTATTATTTTTTTTAATTATGTTTTTTATATTTTTCCGAAGTTAAAAGCTGGGAGGCAGTCAGACAGACTCCTGCATGCGCCCAACCCGGATCCACTCAGCATGCCCACCAGGGGGCAATGCTCTGCCCATCTGGGTTGTTGCTCTGTTGTGGTTGGAGCCATTCTATCGCCTGAGGCAGAGGCCATGGAATCGTCTTCAGCACCCGGGCCAACTTTGCTCCAATGGAGCCTTGGCTACAGGAGGGGAAGAGAGAGAAAGAAAGGAAAGAGAGGGGGAAGGGTGGAGAAGCAGATGGGTGCTTCTCCTGTGTGTCCTGACCAGGAATCGAACCTGGGACTTCCACATGCTGGGCCAACACTCTACCGCTCAGCCAACCAGCCAGGGCAGGTAGATGTATTTTTAAAGGCTAAGCTAGTTCTGAGAGATTCCCCCATTGTCCTGCTTATCCAATATAGGGAATTATATAAATGCCTCTTCATCAGAAGATACTCTATTGTATATAAACAGATATTGGAAATGCCGAACATAAAGACTTGAGTGGAGATCAAACAAGTTTATTGACCAAGTGGATGTGGTTGGATGTGGCCCTGCCCCTCTAGGCTCAGACAAGCTTGGACGTGTTGCTTATTGCAGTGGGATAGCTCAGAAAAAGCGGGAAAGACACCTCTAATTCTTAATCACAATCTAGCATATTCTGCTGCTACTATATTTTTAAAGATTTTATTGATTTTATGGGGGAGAGGGTAGTAAGAAGCATCAGCTTATAGTTGCTTCACTTTAGTTGTTCATTGGTTGCTTGTCATATGTGCATTGAGCCGATAAGCCTAGGGTTTTGCACCTGTGACCTCAGCATTCCAAGTGGACACTTCATCCACTGCACTACCACAGGCCAGGCACTAACGTATTTTTAAAAATTTAAAGATGGTAAATAGCCCTGGCCGGTTGGCTCAGCGATAGAGCCTCGGCCTGGCATGCAGAAGTCCCGGGTTCGATTCCCGGCTAGGGCACACAGGAGAGGCACCCATCTGCTTCTCCACCCCTCCCTCTCTCCTTCCTCTCTGTCTCTCTCTTCCCCTCCTGCAGCGAGGCTCCATTGGAGCAAAGATGGCCCGGGCGCTGGGGATGGCTCCTTGGCCTCTGCCCCAGGCGCTAGAGTGGCTCTGGTAGCGGCAGAGCTACGCCCCGGAGGGGCAGAGCATCGCCCCCCCCGGTGGACGTGCTGGGTGGATCCCGGTTGGGCGCATGCAGGAGTCTGTCTGACTACCTCTCCCTGTTTCCAGCTTCAGAAAAATACAAAAAAAAAAAAAAAAAAGATGGTAAATAAGTGAAAACACCCAACCTACCAAGAAAGATTTTTAAAAACAGCCAACTCTTTACTGAGAGACTACAATTATCTGATAATGGACTATTTTTCAGTGTCAGAAGTTGAATCTAATAAATAATGCATTACTCTTGATTATAATAAGAAAGAGTATTCATCAATGTTGTACACAGAATTCCATAATGTTTGGGCTACCTGCTGAAAATAAAAAGGGTCAAATCTTCGAATATCAGCCCGAAGCTGAAATTCCACCTCTAAAGCACATTAAGCAAAACTAGGACCCTTCAGCGTATTATGGCTTTCAACATACCTTCATTTTGGACAGGAATCTGTCCAGCAAATTCACAGCAAGAGAAAACGTCTCTGTGTCGAAGCCGAAGAACTGAATTAGACTGAGAAGATCTTTTACTTCAAAGTCCCTTAGTCTTGCAGTCATCCTGAGGCCGTTATCGTGTGCAGATTCAATTAGTCTCAAGCCGCAGACCTTTGGCTGACATTTCGGCTCCTGTTCCAACAGGGCGTTCAGCTGGTGTAGCAGTTTCTGCGAGTCAGTTGTTGGGAGTACCTCTATCATCTATATATAGAACAGAGCCCAAAAGGGTAAGAATAGCCTTTCCTGCATTGTGTTGTGCCAAGTGCAAGATAACAGAAGTCTCCCCTCCCCCAAGGCTGCTGGTGAATCTAAGCCACAGCAAAGCCATCTGTTATGCCCACCCTCCATCAATCAGTTGGTCACACCCTAAACTGCGAGTTCCTAGAGGGCAGGAGACATGCCTTTAACATATATATATATATATATATATATATATGACATGCCTTTAACATATATATATATATATATAGTCAATCTTCCAAGAAATACTCGTTAGAGTTATTGACTGTCAGGAGATATCTATGAGTTGTAAGACAGGATACCAATGCGACCACCGCAGTATGAGTCCTGCCGCATATCAACAATGTCAACGGTTCAAGTTCCCGTTTCTTAGCCCTTAGCTCTTCTGTAAAGTGGGTGTGAGGTTATTACCTATGAGGTCACCTAGCGCAGACAGTTAGGTGCCTAATCAACAGTGGACAATATTAATAGACTTAGTTCTGCGTCTGTAAGACGAGGCAGCAGTCTGTCTCAGGGCCCGTGGAGAGGAAACCCGACGATTCACGCCTCCATCACTGGGAACTTTTACCGCGTTAGGAAAGGAAGCCTAAAGGGGGTCGCGGGAGCAGAGAGGGGGCGGGGGGCTCATCTAGCTGCAGGAGGAACCTGGGAGGATTTGTTTGTTTGTTTCTTTTTTTAATTAGTTGAGAAGTGTATGGTAATTTTATCACTTATTAGAATTGCACATTTCTGTCCCGGGCAGCATGCGAAGCCCTGGACACACACAGGGTCCCTCTGCAGCTGGGAGACGGCCGGGGTGGGCGGAGGAGGAACCAATCCCCACTCTACTGGCTCAACCCCGGGGCCCACCTGCCCGCCGACCCTCCGACACCTCGGACCCCGGCACGGCGGGTGGGGCCCCGCCCCTCCGGGCGCGGACAAGCCGGGACTTGTTGCTTACTGCAGCGGGAGAGCTCCTCGAGGAAAAGGCCGGACTGCCCCCTCAGCCTGCGCCCCAACCCCGCTCCCTGCGCCCCCCTCGGCCCACCCCGCGGTCCCCGCTAACCTTGATCGCGAATGCGGCTCCTTCGCTGGAATCACCCTCCCCGGGCCTGCTCTCACCTCAGCCCACGATGTCAGATCCGAGCGGCCTACGAGGCGAGGGGACTCGCGGGCACGAGGGGAGAGGCCCGGGGAGGGGGAGCTGTCCTGGGTGGAGGTCTCCGCAGCGCCGTCCAGACGACACCGCCCCTCCTCAGGGTCAGCTCGGAGCCGAAGGGACCCGAACGGGCCTTCTGAGTCATATATTGGGGGGCGGGGCCTTCCTGCCACGGGCAAGGGGGGCATTGTCGCCGCTAATTGGTGTAGTTCGTTTGATGGATGGCCCCCGCGGACCAAAGACGGCTGGCCTGTAGAGGGAAAAAGTGATATTCTTCGGCTCTTGAGACCACGCCCCCTACCTCTAAGCGTCTCTCATTGGAGAATTTTCCAATTGTCATCAATGAAGAGGAGGGCGAAATAGACGCGGCACCCACCAATCCTGGCCCGGGTCGGCGTCCGCAGGAGGGTGGATTGGGCAGAATATCATTCCAGAATGTACCGGGACTTTCCCTCCGGTGCGCTTTAGTAGAGCGCTTCAGCCCCCTCTTTCCAAAAGTATCGTGGGTAGTTTAAAAAAAAAATAAAACAAAAATAAAAGTAAAGACTTCTTTCTCATTACGGATGTATAGATGTTGAAGTGATGGAATTGGGCTAAAGTCTTGGTCTTACACCGATTTTCAGGATTTGATATTTTAGGCAATTGAAATAAAGTTGATAAGTTTTTTTAGCGGCTTAAAATGAAATGTGTGTGGTTGACTCTTAAGAGGACTACATGGGCAAAAAGTGATTGTAGTGACTGAATCTCAGTTCACAGATGCCTGTGTGAAGTAACATTCCTCTTTTTATGCGCTGTCAATAAACTTGATGGCTGTGAGCCTATGCCAGCTTAGGGGGAAAATAATGAACTTGAGGTCTTTCTGGACTCTCTCTTCCCCCATCCCTCCACTTCTCTGTCTCTCTAAAAACAATCAATTTTTTTTAAAAAAATTAGTTAATACTGCAAAATAAAGACGTCAGCCACATAACCAGGTCAGTTTGACAAGGAGCAGCCTTGCAAATGGGGAGACGTGGCCTCCGTTCTCCTTGAAAAGAAACTTATGAAATGAATAGAAGAGGGGGACTTGGAACATTTAAAAAGTACTTCTTTTGTGACTTTACAAATATGTATGTTCCTTCTTTTGGCTTTTAGTAACAAAATTATAAATATAATATATACACACATGCACTCATTCACTGGTATCTATTGAACACATAAAATGTGCCAGTGGAGAACAATATGTACTGGTCCCTGTCATTGTGGGCCATGTAGTCCTGTGGACGATATAAACGCATAGACTTTGGAATAAAACTGAGTCGCTTTGAAATCACAAGATGCTGACTAGAAAAAACTTTTCTCAAAAATAGGAAGTAAAAATATTTTATTTATACAGTTACTGAGATGATTAAATAATGCAAAGTACATAAAGAGGTAGGCACTGTGCCCAGAACACAGTAAGAGCTTGATAAATTATTAAATTACTTTAAAAGGTCTTGTTTAAACATACATTTGATTGTGTTTTCTCTATTGTCAGATTAAGTCTTCTATTCTTAGGCTAGAATTAGAGTATTAGAATTATGTATTTAACACTTATAAAAGTATCTGAGTTGCGTATACTAATTTCCACACCTTATTTATACTTGAAATTGGCACATGAGGCTTTAGATAATATATCATTGTTTATGTAATAAAAATGTTTCCTTTTACCTTACAATCTTGTTCTCACTTTTATTAAAATCTGAAAATCGACAGGAAAAAAGATGTTTCCTTAACCACTGAAGAAAAATTGGTTCAATGTAACATTTATTTCATAATGTTAGCCTACAGACTATCATTTAAATAATTTAAAAGACCTACTTAGCAAAATGTGCAAGGGTAAGACTCAATTATGTACTCATGTAAAGGAAAGAAATGAGCCCTTCATTAACTATGACTTTGTGTAGATTTAGAATTGAACTTCTCAGAGGAATTTTCTAAAGGACTGACTTCTACGCCTTTTTCTTGGCTCGATGAGATATTCAGTGGCCATTTTCCTACTTCCTTCTCCATCAACAACAGTTAAGTGCAGCAAGAACTGAACCTCAGAAGAAAAACGGCCTTGAAAAAAAATGGCCTTGAGAATGGGCAAGAATCCCAGGAGGGTTTAATCATATTCTCTACCCTGTAGACCACAGAAGTGCCTCTCAGCAACAAAAATTCTAATAAGCAGGTGTTACCAGTGGTGGTGTGCCAAAGGCTGCCCTGACTCCTAGGGAAATTCCTCTGTGATTAGGTTTTCATCCAGGAGACTGGAGAGGCCTTTGCACATCACCCTCTGTTCAGGCTCTCTGAGAAACGGCCAGAAGTTTTGTATGTGGGCTTGTTTAATCATGATGAAAGCTACGGGAAGTAGGGATCAAAAGGATCTCAGCTGAGCCTGACCAGGCAGTGGTACAGTGGTTAGAGAGTTGGACTGGGATGCAGAAGACCCAGGTTCAAGACCCCGAGGTTGCCAGCTTGAGCGCGGGCTCATCTGGCTTGAGCAAAGTTTACCAGCTTGGACCCAAGGTTGCTGGCTTGAGCAAGGGGTTACTCAGAAGGCACATATGAGATAGTAATCAATGAACAACTAAGGTGTCCCAATGAAAAACTGATGATTGATGCTTCTCATCTCTCTCTGTTCCTGTCTATCCCCCTCTGTGACTCTCTCTCTGTCTCTGTAAAAAAAAGAGGATCTCAGCAGAGTCAGAGTTCCTTCTGTACTGTTTAGTGATTCTTCCTGGAATTACTTATTACAGGCCCCTGCCATCTCTCCAGCTGTTTTCTAGTACATCTGCTCTGTCTTACTCATTTGAAGAGAGCCTGCTATGCAGTGGCTTCTTTGACTCCTTATTAGCCTCTGGGATACCAGAGAAATTATGTATAGTCTGGGTGTTGGTGGGGAGGATACATAGTTTCTCTATGTATCCTTACCTTTCAGAGATCCTAGCTGCTACTTCAGATAAAGGAACCCCTTCCAATTAATTGAGGCTTTACTATATACCATGGAAAACTAAACTTATTTGTCAAGCAAACCACTGCTATCTAAAGACACTGGGAGACATTAGGGAGACTATTTAGTTTAATGGCCATATATTTCTGTTGAGTGCAGGGTTCAAAGCCAAGATGAGCCAATAATAAAAAGAGTTCCCATTTGTGATGTATTTCCCAGATGCCAGGCCATGTACTGAAGTTGAACACACATGAGCTCCTTTAGTCCTTTAAGAACTCTGATATTGTTACTATTATTTTCTTCAGAAATAAGGCATATCTTGTATATAACCTGTTTAGTAACTACTATTTATATTTACTAAATATAGGTTACACATAACTTGAACTTTAATTTCCTGATTTTTTTTTTCAAAAAGTTTTTATTTTGGAATATTTTGAACTCATTACTTGGCTTTAATAATCATTAAGAATGTGCCCATGTCGCCTATTTATTTTCTGTTTCTCCAACCATCCAACAAATATTCTTTGAGTGGCCACACTGAACTGAGGTGAGGAAGTGAGAATGGGAATGGAAAGGAATGGATTCAAGGGAATTTAGGAGGTAAAGCTGATGGATTGTGCTGATCGATTCGAATTGATTGATTAGGGGATGAGGAAGGAGGAATTGGGAATAAAGTTAACATTTCTGGTTTATGCCAAAGGTTGAATGGAGATTCTATATATATGCTAAGATCAGAGGATATAGGGGGAAAAAGACCAGGTTTGTGGGGAAGACTGTGAGCTAGAGATGCCTGAAGGACTTTCAGGCAGAGATGTGTGAAATGCACCTGCAGGAACATTGGGGGCTGCAGAAAGCTTTGGGGTTCATCAGAAGAATATAGGAGGCGATTTGAGTCATGGCAGTAGATTAGATAGGGGCAGAAGGGACAGGAGGGAATATGTTAGAGGAATCAAGAGAAAATGTTTTAAAGAGAGAGAGTGAGACCAGTAGCTAATGCTGCAAAAACAAATACAATGAATTATGAACAAGAAAGAGAGAAAATGAAATCAATGAATATATAAAGCACTTTTGCAAGAAGCTTGACTGTGGTGGGTAGAGGCAGAGGGGTGGATATGATACTAAAAGAGAGATTTTGCTTTTCAACGAGCTAGATTTGTGCATGTTTAAATAATGACAGGAAAGAGCCAGCAGAGAAAAAGAAGTATCTGACTACTGAAACAATCGAAGGCCTCATGTGACACCAGTAAATTTGCATTCGGTCAGCTGTATTGTTGTAGAAACTTCTAGTCACGTTCTCACAGATTACCATGGAAGCAAACCACATGAAGAAGCAGAAATCCTGATTAAATTAGGCTGATTAAAATTCTTTGACTCGGCCCTGGCCGGTTGGCTCAGCGGTAGAGCGTCGGCCTAGCGTGCGGAGGACCCGGGTTCGATTCCCGGCCAGGGCACACAGGAGAAGCGCCCATTTGCTTCTCCACCCCTCCGCCACGCTTTCCTCTCTGTCTCTCTCTTCCCCTCCCGCAGCCAAGGCTCCATTGGAGCAAAGATGGCCCGGGCGCTGGGGATGGCTCTGTGGCCTCTGCCCCAGGCGCTAGAGTGGCTCTGGTCGCAACATGGCGACGCCCAGGATGGGCAGAGCATCGCCCCCTGGTGGGCAGAGCATCGCCCCTGGTGGGCGTGCCGGGTGGATCCCGGTCGGGCGCATGCGGGAGTCTGTCTGACTGTCTCTCCCTGTTTCCAGCTTCAGAAAAATGAAAAAAAAAAAAAAAAAAAAAAAAAAAAAAAAAAAATTCTTTGACTCGATGTAAAGAAATATCACTAAATCCTTTATAATTGTTTATGTTTTATACGTTGATCTTATATTCATAATTTCTAGCTTCAAATTATTCAAAGGACTCTTTGATTGAAAATATTCTCTGTTGTCAAGTTCAGGAGCTTCATATCAGAGCTGACATAAGAATA
Source organism: Saccopteryx bilineata (assembly GCF_036850765.1). NCBI lineage: Eukaryota > Metazoa > Chordata > Mammalia > Chiroptera > Emballonuridae > Saccopteryx > Saccopteryx bilineata. The sequence goes on along the minus strand of NC_089493.1, from coordinate 185,360,997 downwards.
ATAAAAACATGCATTTTATTTTTACCTATATGTTGTTACAATATGATGGAACGAGGAATCTATTTGCTCAAGACTTCTTAAAATATCTAGCTTTCGTTGGAAGTCACCCATGCATAGACTCAAAAAGAATAAACACTGCAAGGCACATTATAGAAGTTCCTATTTTAATGGAAGCATACATATACATACATCACTCAACAATAAATACAATGTGTATGAGCATGAAAATACTTGGATATAATAAATAACATTGCCAAATAGCCTTGAAACTTTTTTTTATACCTATTTAGTGCAGTTCGATGTGGGCTCATGCATAGATTTCTTAGGGCTCCTTAGGTAGCTATCCCATATAGCCTCTACAGACTCGTCACTGACTGATGGCCTACCAGAACGGGGTTTCTCCACCAAACTGCCAGTTTCCTTCAACTGCTTATCCCACTGAGTAATGTTATTCCTATGTGGTGGCGCTTCATTATAAATGATATTCACGTTGCACTTTGGTCACGGATTCAAATTTAGCAAGCCACAGAACACACTGAACTTTCCTCTGTACCGTCCACATCTCGACTGGCATGGCCGTGGGCTGCTCCGCTGTATACATGGTGTTACGTCATCATCTGCGCATGCTGCCACATCATCCTACAGAAACTGGGAGGGTTTTCCTTTTACTTGGTGCAGATTTCACATTTCTATCGTCTTTTGTTGCTTTTCTGTGACCGGTCAAAAGTGCACCGTGACTTTACGGACACACTGTATAAGAAATCTGTCAATCCTGGCCTTGTAGAACTTTTAATAACTAAAAGCAGTGGTTTGATTGAAGCATTAAGGGCTGGGCTGCAGTTTAGTCATTTGTTTTCTCAGTTACTAGTTTACAGCCTGGAAACTTGGGTATTTTACTGCAGTCACTTCCTACCTGTGGTTTTGCTTTCTGAGGTTTCAGTTACCTGTGGTCAGCCATGGTCCGAAATATATTAAATGGAAAAATCCCAGAAATAAAACATTCCTCAGTTTTAAACTGCGCACTGTTCTGAGTAGCGTGATGAAATCTCTTGACTCCCATGCTCAGGCCCCGTGGGGTACGTGAATCACGCATCTGTTGTCTCCACGCAGTAGGCGCTCCCCCGCTCTTACCAGCGCCACCCTGCAGGTATGGCGGAGCTTGTGTCCATTGTCACCCTTGCTTTACTTAACAGTGTCCGCAAAGTCGAAGAGCAGTGATGCTGGCCATTGGAGTGTGCCAGAGAGAAGCTGTAAAGTGCGTCCTTTAAGCGAAAAGGCGAAAGAAATGAAAAAAAAAAATCTTAGCCTGAAGTTGCTCATGTCGACGGTAAGAATGAATCTTCTCCTGGTGAAATTTTGAGAAAGGGGGAAAGGTTTATGCTAGTTTTGCTGCCGCACCTCAAACTGCAAAAGTTGTGTTTTCAGTGCATGACAAGGGCTTAGTTGAAGTGGAAAAGGCATTACGTTTGTGGGAGGAAGATATGTCCTTACAACATTCGGTCACAACCTACCTCATCCCCCTCACATCGTCTCATCACTTGGGTGTTGTACCCTTCCACAATGTCACAAGAGAATGAGAACAGCACAGTAAGATATTTTGAGAGAGAGACCACACTCATACAACTTCTATTACAGTGTATTGTTACAATTGTTCTATTTTATGATTAATTATTGTTTGTTTGTTTTTTTTGTTTTTGTATTTTTCCGAAGTTAGAAGCAGGGAGGCAGTCAGACAGACTCCCACATGGGCCTGATTGGGATCCATCCCGGCATGTCCACCAGAGGGCAATGCTCTGTCCATCTGGGGCGTTGCTTGGCTGCAAACGGAGCCATTCTAGCGCCTGAGGTGGAGGCCATGGAGCCATCCTCAGCCCCCAGGCCAACTTTGCTCCCGTGGAGCCTTGGCTGCGGGAGGGGAAGAGAGAGAGAGAGAGAGAAAGGAGAGGGGGAAGGGTGGAGAAGCAGATGGGTGCTTCTCCTGTGTGCCCTGGCCGGGAATCGAACCCAGGACTTCTAATACATGCAGGGCTGACGCTCTACTGCTGAACCAACTGGCCAGGGCCTGCTTAGTTATTGTTAATCTCTGATTGTACCTAATTTATAAATTAAACTTTCTCATAGGTATAGATGTATAGGAAGTAAACAGTATATACAGGATTCAGTACTATCCATGATTTTAGGCATCCATTGGGGGTTCTTGCAGATGAGGGGACTACTGTAATTGAGGAAAAATAACTACCATGTCAGAGTCAAAGGTTGTTGTGAGGATGAATTGAGCTAATATGTGCAAAGAGCACATGTAAGGGCTCAATAAATGTTGGATATTATTATTGTCTGTAGAAATAAGTAATCTTCAAAGAAGTAGCCTATAGCTCATGGCACTGCTGACATCACTGACTAAATATATCTATTCATGTACTTTACAGAGTGGTCCCCCCATTGTTTCAAGTGTGCACCTGGCCCCTCCAGTTATTATGATATTACTGACTGTATTCCCTATGCCTGTGATGGCGAACCTATGACACACATGTCAGCACTGACACACATAGACATTTTCGATGACACACAGCCGCATGTGGCTGCATACCAGAGAAGTATGGGGCCACATGCCGAGAAGGACGTTTCATCCTCGGCTCCTACACGGCCAGGTGCAGTAGCTGAGGATAAAACATTTGCTGCAGTGTAGACACTCTCTGCCGGAGTCTGTAGGCCAGAACAACAGAACACCAGCATAGAGCATCTAGTTCTGGGACTTCCGGTTAGGCCGTTAAGGGATCTTTGACCTCACTTCCGGCTGGCGGAGCAGGGAGCAGCAGAATGCCACAGGGGACACATCTCTGGGGGCCCTGTGATTGCCACTACCAGCAACTACCTAATCACAGCAACCATCATCCAATCCACTGTTCTGGGGTGTCATGGATTTCTAATTGACCATTATTACTGAGATAAGTGAGGGGGAGGCTGGGAGAGGCAAGGGCCTGTGCTATGGGTGCTGTTTCCCACCATTAGAAATGGTGGCAGCCATCTTAATTTATATAAGATGCAACTGGCAGAATTTCAAGACAGCATCTGGGCTCAGGTGTTTGTCGACTTGAGGTCAAAGCTTGAGAATCTGGAAAGGTGTCGCTTGGAGAATCAAGAGGAGTGCCACTACAAACAGGAAATTTGGAGTGCCTGGAACCGATTACCAGACGCTTTTAGCACCCTGAAAAATATAGCAATGGCTTTACTCACAATTTTTCTCTACGTACTTTTGTGAGACCTTATTCTCAGTGTTAAATAATATCAAAACCAACAAAAGAAACAGATTGACAGATGAAGTTAGTAGCGCTTGTTTGGTCTTGAAGTGTACAAAATACCAACCTTCAACTGAAGATTTAGCCAATGAAATTCAGCAACAAAAAAATCAAAATAGGCAGGTTAGTTAAAGAATTCTCCCTCCCCCTCACTTATCTTAGTTCATGGCACCCCACACAAGTTAAATAATATCAAGACCAACAAAAGAAACCGACTGACAGATGAACAAAGAAGTCACTAAGCAAGTAAGTTAAATAATTAGTTTTTGGTTTATTAAATACAGTTATATATTACAATTATACATTTTTGTTATTTAAACCAGTGGTCCCCAACCTTTTTTGAGCCACAGACCGGTTTAATGTCAGAAAATATTTTCACGGACCGGCCTTTAGGGTGGGATGGATAAATGTGTCACGTGACCGAGACAAGCATCAAGAGTGAGTCTTAGATGGATGTAACAGAGGGAATCTGGTCATTTTTAAAAAATAAAACATTGTTCAAACTTAAATATAAACAGAACGGTTCAAAAATATATAAATAAAATGAAAATAATGTAAGTTATTCATTCTTTCTCTGTGGACCGGTACCAAATGGCCCATGGACCGGTACTGGTGCACGGCCCAGGGGTTAGGGACCACTGATTTAAACTATAAATATCGGCCCTGGCTGGTTGGTTCAATGGTAGAGCGTCGACCTGGCGTGCAGGAGTCCCAGGTTTGATTCCCGGCCAGGGCACACAGGAGAAGCGCCCATCTGCTTCTCCACCCCTCCCCCTCTCCTTCCTCTCTGTCTCTCTCTTCCCCTCCTATAGCCAAGGCTACATTGGAGCAAAGTTGGCCTGGGCACTGAGGATGGCTCTGTGGCCTCTGCCTCAGGCGCTAGAATGGCTCTGGTTGCAACAGAGCGACGCCCCAGATGGGCAGAGCATCGTCCCCTGGTGGGCATGCCGGGTGGATCCCGGTCGGGCACATGCGGGAGTCTGTCTGACTGCCTCCCCGTTTCCAACTTCAGAAAAATACAAAAAAATAATAATAATAAACTATAAATATCGTGAAATTATGTTTTTTTTCCTCAAAGTAACACACCACCCGAGTTATGCTCGTTTTTTTGGTGAATTTTGACACACCAAGCTCAAAAGATTGCCCATCACTGCCCTATGCCGTCATCTACATCTCAGTGACTATTCTGTTTTGTTTTGTTTTACAGAGTTAGAGAGAGGGATAGACAGGGACAGACAGACAGGAATGGAGAGAGATGAGAAGCATCAATCATTAGTTTTTTGCTGTGACACCTTAGTTGTTCATTGATTGCTTTCTCATATGTGCCTTGACCATGGGGCTACAGCAGACTGAGTAACCCCTTGTTTGAGCCAGGGGCCTTGGGTCCAAGCTGGTGAGCTTTTGCTCAAACCAGATGAGCTCGTGCTCAAGCTGGTGACCTCGGGGTCTCGAACCTGAGTCCTCCGCATCCCGGTCCGACGCTCTATCCACTGCGCCACCGCCTTGTCAGCCTCAGTGACTATTCTGGAAGTACTGATTTGTACTTCTTAATCCCTTCACCTTCTTGACCCAGACCTCAGCCCCCTCCCCTCTGACAACTGTCAGTCTGTTCTCTGAATCTATGAGCCTGTTTCTATTTTGTTTGTTTATTTATTTTGTTTTTTAGGTTCCACATATAAAGACAAGGGAGCGCAAAAGTACGTTTACAGTTGTAAGTATGCAAAACACAGAATGTATTCTTTTAGTATTATTATTATCATAACCTGCATGTCTTTTTCCATAGGAACAATTGTAAACCCACTTTGCCCAGCCTGTATGGTATTTTCTTTTCTCCCTCTGACATTTCACTTAGCATAATACCCTTCAATCACTACATATATTTAAACTGAGCAATATTATCAGGATCTTTGCGCTTCATTACTTATTTATAAGTTACTCTTCTGGTTGTTTTGAGTGTAAAGTGAGAATTCATCTCCTAACACACCAGATATAAGCCCTCATAAACTGGATTTGGCTTAAGACCAACCAACTAATAAGCAGAAACCAATATTTTAGGCTTTCCTTTAGTCTTTCTTCTATTAAGCATTTTCCTTAAGTGCAATCTCCCTTATTTTTGAAAGTGTCTGATGATTCCCATCAAGTGATAATGGTGTCTTTTATTTTTTACTTAACTTCATAGTTTGTAGAGAGCATTCATAATATATTTTCAAGTCCAAACTTCCTAGAATCCTTTCCAGGTTTTCAGGGAAGAGATTGTGTATTTGTTTTTTAGGCTGGTATAACAAAATACCGCAGGCAGGGTCAACAAAATTTAATTATTATTTTTTTTTTGTATTTTTCTGAAGCTAGAAATGGGGAGAGACAGTCAGACAGACTCCCGCATGCGCCCAACTGGGATCCACCCGGCACGCCCACCAGGGGGCGATGCTCTGCTCCTCCGGGGCGTCGCTCTGTTGCGACCAGAGCCACTCTAGCGCCTGGGGCAGAGGCCGAGGAGCCATCCCCAGCGCCCAGGCCATCTTTGCTCCAATGGAGCCTCAGCTGCGGGAGAGGAAGAGAGAGACAGAGAGGAAGGAGAGGGGGAGGGGTGGAGAAGCAGATGGACGCTTCTCCTGTGTGCCCTGGCCAGGAATCAAACCCGGGACTTCTGCACTCCAGGCCGACGCTCTACCACTGAGCCAACCGACCAGGGCCAACAAAAGTTAATTTTTTCACAGTTCTGGATGCTGAAGTCCAAGATCAGAGTGGCAGCAGATTTAGGTTCTCCTCAAGCCTCTGCTTGACTTGCAGATGGCCACCACCTCCCTGTGACTTCACATGGACTTACTTTTCTCTGTATTCACATCTTTTTGGTGTTTCTGCCTCTTCTTATCAAGACAACAGTCATATTGGTAGGGCCCCACCCTATGACCTCATTTAACTTTCCCTTTCTAAAGAACCTTCATCCCAATACAGTCACCTTGGAGCTAAGACTTCAACATTTGAATTTTGGAGATAACACAATTCAGTCCACAACAGGTTGTGATCTATATTTTTTTGATAGGACAGGTTACATGATTTATTCAGGGACATTTGGCTTGTGGACTTTTATTCTTCTGTTTTCCTTCATTGTACACATCATATTCCTTTCTGGAATTACTTCCCCAGAAATGCTTTCTTGATAGCATGTGTTTATGAAAATGATTTTAGGTTCATGGACAAAAGAATGCTATTTATTCACACGTGAAATCTACACTCACAATTTCTTTTCTTAGTTATACTTTATTCAACTAAATTCACTGTCTTAGACTTCACTATGGTTAATTTTTAGACAGTCAATTCACAGTTGCTTTTGGACCAGTTTAAGGAATTAAGGGTTAGTTTATTCAAATACTCACTAGCACAAACGTCTTAACAGTAAGCACTTAAAAAAGAAGAGCCTATTATGAAATGGTTGGTGAGGAATGTGATGTTAAGAATCCCTCTTGGGCCATGAATGAATTGTTGCTATGGTTCTAAGTTTCCTTTTTTTTTTTTTAAAAACAGGTGAATGAATAGGGACATCTGTGAGTATCACAACAAATGAAATGTCCACTGTGGAACCCAGAGTTTCACTTCTTTTCTCCCTCACCCTGCAGTTCATCCAGATCAGACCACCTTGATGCAGCTCTCACAAGTCTCAAAATATTTAGATAATTTTAGATAACATGATTTGGTAATATTGTAGGACTCAAAACATGTTTTAAATCAGAGAGTTTATTACACTTACCTATTTACACTTGATTCATTGTATCTTTAAAAAATGTTTAATACAGACTTTACTCTGATTCCTAGTACCTTTTACACAGAAGATGTTTTCACAGCTGGTATGACTATAATCCCCCTTTTTTCCCCCAAGGGCAGGTAATCAAACCAATATTCTATAGAACACTATCTATACAAAAGGTATATACCTCTTTCCCTTTTCCTACCTCCAATTTCAGATCAGAACTCTACAGGATTTAATGAATTTATGCACAATTATATTTGTTTCTGAATTTACACCTCTTTCTCAAATATATGCACCTTTCATGAATGATCATTTGTATAATTCTTTAGGTATAATTTCTTCTCTCAATTTCTAATGGTCATATATACAAATTTTTTCAATTTTTAAAACCTTTTTAACATCTTTATCAAGATTTAACTCATGTATAGTAAGATTCATTCATTTAAAGTGTGTATGATTCGATGGAGTTTTGTATATTGAGTTGTGCAACCATGACCACAATCTAACTTAGAACATTTCACCACAAATAACCCCCACATCCATTATCAGTCATTCTTCATTCCCTCCTCCCACTCTCCCAGCTCTTGGCTATCAATTATTTATTTTCTGTCATGATATTTGCCTATTCTGGACATAGTATATGAATGGAATCTTTCAGTATATGCTCCTTTGTGACTGGCTTCTTTCACTTACCATAGTGTTTTCCGGGTTGTGGCACGTATCACTACTTTATTGCTTTTCAGTGATGATGTGTTCAGCTTTGGCTACGGCCACAATACTTACAGGTGACCTTTACTTCTGGCTGCTAGGCTTTCTAAGAGCATGGCCACATGGTGTCTGGGTCCCAAGGGCAAGGAGAGAGAGAGAACAGACAGAAGCCCTATTGTTTTCTGTGAATTCATTTCTGAAGTCATACCACATTTCTTCTTTTGTCCTATTGGCCAAGTAGCTTAGCCCAGTTCAAGGGCAGAAAAAATAAGCTCCACTTCTCAATGGAAAACTGCAAAGTTCTGGAAGGGCAGATAAAACCGGAAGATATATTGCTATGACTATTTTTGGAAAATACAATCTCCATACCTCCCAATGCTAATAGACACATTCTAAAATGGCAACATCAAAGTCTAAAGAAATGATTGTTAAAGTGGGGACTTCAGACAATAAAGCACATCTCTGGCAGAGACATTTAGGCAGCTCTTTCAATAACATTGAGCAGACAAATATATGTATATTCTGCAATACGTGGGCCAGTTCTGAACGGAAACAAACTTTCCAAGGATTAAGTGAGCCAAGCTGCCCATGCAAAGTCGAATTTATTTTTGCACTCATTAATCTCAGGATTTGAAGGGAATGTTTTAATAAGTTCCCTTATCATTGCTGCTTAAACTTCTAGAGGAATATTGTCATCCAAAATTGTCAGGCTGTTATCAGTGCAGGTTCTTTTTTAAAACTCTGAAGCCACCTAATTATAAAATTGGTAAAGATTAGACAGTTTGAAAAGTGAATGTTGAAAAAAGTAATGTCAAAGAAAGTCAGAATGACATGGATTTGAAGGTCATCTAGAAAAGTCTATGGAGAAGGTAATTCTGTGGCATTTCAGTGGCAATAATATAGGCAGTGCCTTATTCATGCTATTTCTTAACTTAAAGTCTAAGTGACTTGCATTTGCGTAACCAGGTCTGATTATTTGCAGGGTCAATGTGTGCTTGTTGAGAAAATTACTCAGAACTGGGGAAAGAAGAACTGTTCCAAAAGTTTACTGTTTGTCACTTTGCCAATTAGGAAGTTTTACAGATAGATACATTGGATGTTTTTATGCAGACCCCGGTCTTATCACTGGTACCAAATGCTGACTGCAGCAGAGCATTAACTGAATATTAGGTTGGGACAGTCGCAACCAAATCCAGACTAGTGAGCTCTGGGACCTTGGGTGCAGCGTGTATGCAGTTTCTGAGGGTAGGATAATGGGAACATTAGGTCTGGAGACAGAGAGGAACTATCTTCAAAGTAAAATTAAATCTTGGTTGCCCTGGCCGGTTGGCTCAGCGATAGAGCGTCGGCCTAGCGTGCGGAGGACCCGGGTTCGATTCCCGGCCAGGGCACACAGGAGAAGCGCCCATTTGCTTCTCCACCCCTCCCCCTCTCCTTCCTCTCTGTCTCTCTCTTCCCCTCCCGCAGCCAAGGCTCCATTGGAGCAAAGATGGCCCGGGCGCTGGGGATGGCTCCTTGGCCTCTGCCCCAGGCGCTAGAGTGGCTCTGGTCGCAGCATGGCGACACCCAGGATGGGCAGAGCATCACCCCCTGGTGGGCAGAGCGTCGCCCCCTGGTGGGCGTGCCGGGTGGATCCCGGTCAGGCGCATGAGGGAGCCTGTCTGACTGTCTCTCCCTGTTTCCAGCTTCAGAAAAATGAAAAAAAAAAAAAAAAAATCTTGGTTGAGGTGGATCCTATGTTCCAAAGAAGTAGACTGAGGAGGTCTTCTTTCAGTAAAAATATAGCTGTTTATCTCGTTTTTAACTTGAAACTGCTTGCTTTGCACAGGATGCCTGGGTGCCAGGCACTGTGGGGTAAACACTCTCCCAGCTGGACTCTGGCTCTGTTTCTGGTGCTGCTACAGGGCGCGGGCTTGGTTTTGCTAAAGTGATTAAACGAGAAAACCTTTAGACCAGGGCAACACTAATGCCTTGGTGATCTCTGTAAGCAAACCCTAAGCCACAGTCAATGCACTGGAATTCAAGAAAATGAAACTTCAGAACAACCAATCACAAACAGCAAACGAGGCACCTGCTTAAGCTACAGCCAATCAAATCATGTTCTTGCTTGTGTTCTCTATAAAAAAGTAGCCCCTAGCCCTGGCCGGTTGGCTCAGGTTGGCTCAGCAGTGGAGCGTCGGCCTGGCGTGCGGGGGGACCCTGGTTCGATTCCTGGCCAGGGCACATAGGAGAAGTGCCCATTTGCTTCTCCACCCCCACCCCCTCCTTCCTCTCTGTCTCTCTCTTCCCCTCCCGCAGCCAAGGCTCCAATGGGGCGGAGATGGCCCGAGCGCTGGGGATGGCTCCTTGGCCTCTGCCCCAGGCGCTGGAGTGGCTCTGGTCGTGGCGGAGTGACCCCCCGAAGGGGCAGAGCGTCGCCCCCTGGTGGGCGTGCCGGGTGGATCCCGGTCAGGCGCATGCGGGAGTCTGTCTGGCTGTCTCTCCCCGTTTCCAGCTTCAGAAAAATACAAACAAAACAAAACAACAACAAAAAAAGTAGCCCCTAGCACCCCGGTGGGTGGAGTGCTCCTACCCACTGCTGCTTTGGTGCTGTCTGATTTGAACGGCTGTATACTCAAACTCTTGAAAATCTTAATGTGTCCTCGTTTATCTTTGAACAGTTTGCTTTTACTGCAATGTGATGGTAAAGAGCATTAGGGTGGGGGGAGGGGACATAGGGAAAGCCAGCCTCAGAGTCGGTTTTGGGTTGTGGTTTAGGAGAAAGAAAGCTTCCATGTGGTCCAACCTGGTGATGAGATTTCTTCTCTAGAGATAGGGTTTCAGGCCAAAGCTGGTATAACAGATCCCTTTCCTTTTCTATACCTGGATAGAAGTAATGATAATAGTTTGGATAATTCCCTTATTCCTGAGTTCGTTGGCTGTAACACCATTTAAATACGTCTCAATAGGATTCCAGTTCCTAACACAGGTTGAGATGCACAGCTGCTGTCAACCTGGGAAGCCTTTGATGGGTCTTGACGGTGACAAGCTCTTGACTGCTTCAGCCTACATATGGAGGTTCCCCTGCAGAGGGGCTAAGCGCAGGGGACCGTTGCAGGAATGGGAGAGCTTGGGGGTGGTCACTTTGCACTCAGGTGGCGGTGGGTGGAGCTCAGAAATTTAGGAAGTAGCATCGGAAGGGTCTGCACTGCAGGGGGGCACCTTTAAAAATGGCCTCCCTCACCAGCCGTGTCACAGAATGAAATTCTGTCGGACATTGGTTGGTAGTTCCCGAAGTATGTTCCCTACACCAGCAACGTCCTATCATCTGGGAACTCATTAGAAATCGACATTTCTAGAGAGTGTAGCCATGGATTTCTAAAAAGCCCTCGGGATAATTTTGATGCACACTAAAGTTTGAGAAACACTGCCTTCGGCGATGGAGTCCTTAACTGAATACACTGTCAAGTGTAACGCAAAAACAAAAAAGCTACGTCAAGTCAAAACTAAAGTGTAAATCTCAGGGAAAACCTCACATTAGGAATTTTTAAAAAATAACAAAGAATATCGTATGTTAATCAGACTCTTTCCAACATTGTCAGTGGCGGGCATCAGGTTTTGATGAGGTGGACAGGGCTAGGCCCACTGGAGGGGAAGGAGGGGATAAGGGTTGAACTCAAAGAAAAAGTGTTTGTGTCAGTAGATCTGTTGCTGTGACTACGGAAGACTGCACTTTGCTGCCAATCAAGTCTTGTGCCGATTTATTTTTATTTTTTTATTTTATTTTATTTTTTTTTTGTATTTTTCTGAAGCTGGAAACGGGGAGAGACAGTCAGACAGACTCCCGCATGCGCCCGACCGGGATCCACCCGGCACGCCCACCAGGGGCGAAGCTCTGCCCACCAGGGGGGGACGCTCTGCCCCTCCAGGGCGTCGCTCTGATGCGACCAGAGCCACTCTAGCGCCTGGGGCAGAGGCCAAGGAACCATCCCCAGCGCCCGGGCCATCTTTGCTCCAATGGAGCCTTGGCTGCGGGAGGGGAAGAGAGAGACAGAGAGGAAGGAGGGGGGCGGGGGGTGGGGAAGCAAATGGGCGCTTCTCCTATGTGCCCTGGCTGGGAATCGAACCGGGGTGCCCCGCACACCAGGCCGACGCTCTACCGCTGAGCCAAACGGCCAGGGCCCGATTTATTTTTTTTTAATTAGAGATACTTTTGAAAAGACCCAGAATTGTGGTTCTTAAATACAAACGTTTGTTTTTCATTCATTGAACCCACTGGATGGCAGCCTTGTGTCACTTTTCAAGCAGCCAGAAAAATCTAAGTTTAGGAAGGAATAAAGGAACCTAGGAGTTTGTAAGGATGCCAGCTCATTCATTTCTCTCTTGTGCATGGTTTTGACATTCTGTTTTTTTGGATTCCTTCCATTAATTATGACACTCGAAGTTTTTTGTGCACTGAGAGACAGGGAGCCAAAGCTTTAATTAAACCCGTGGGGGCACTGCCTCGGTAACTGGCGTGTTTCGGGAATGTCACATCAGTGGTTTCATTTAATTCTCATAACATCCCCATGAAATAAGTATTATTACTTCTCTCTTTATAATGGAGAAGACCAAGGGGTTTGGAACCCAGACTAACTTCACTTGTCAGTAAACCACTCTCAGTAAGCCCTTGAGGAATAGTCATTGAAATTAGTGTTTTTTTAAATTTGAAATCTCAGTGTTATAGTTAGATTCAACCCCAATTTTTATAATATAAGGATCAAACATAAGGCTTTAGCTGTTCTCCATATGGCAACAGTATAAGTTTAATTCATTTTATTTGCTGGGATGGTATTTTAGCTTTTTCTAGATTTATTATAGAAAGATAAATTTAATTAGGATTGAGAAATTAAAATCTTTGAGGCCCTGTCTGGTTAGCTCAGTGGTAGAGCATTGGCCCGGCGTGAGGAAGTTCTGGGTTTGATTCCCGGACAGGGCACATAGGAGAAGTGCCCATCTGCTTCTCCACCCTTCCCCCTCTCCTTCCTCTCTCTTTCTCTCTTCCCCTCCCGCATCCAAGGCTCCATTGGAGCAAAGCTGTCCCGGGTGCTGAGGATGGCTCCATGGCCTCTGCCTCAGGCTCTAGAATGGCTCTGGCTGCAACAGAGCAATGCCCCAGATGGGCAGAACATCGCCCCCTGGTGGGCATGTCAGGTGGATCTTGGTCAGGTACATGTGGGAGTCTGTTTGCTTGCCTCCCAGTTTCTCACTTCAGAAAAAAAAAATAAATGAAAGGAAAAGAAAATTAAAATCTCTAATTTTTGCTTCAAAGCTCAGAAATTTAGATGTGATTTTTATGGTGTACATCATACATCACTTTCTACTCTGTACTATAAATGTGTGTTGATGGATGAAATCAGGTACTTCCCAGTGATTTCGGGAAAATAGGATCCACACTTGAATGATTTCTTTATATTCTTACCTTATATCACCTTCATTGAGTTTGTGAGTAATCAGAATGCGTGTAAGCACAGTGGAGAAAAACATAACAAAGTAACCATACATGAGCAAAGTATCAAAATTTCACGTGAAGACGGAATTTATAACAACGCCGTGCTGAGTCTTGTCAGAGCCTGAGGCCAAAGGTGTATCTTGATGTCCCTTAAATTTAGTTCTCAAGATGGATGCTTCACTTGCCTGGTCCTGGTCGCTGGTCCCTGGTGCCCTGGAAACACTCCCAAGCGCTTGTTCAGACAGGTTTTCTCAACATGTAGCCAATAAAAGTGTGGAATCTAATAAACAAAATAAAATGATGAACAAAATAGAAACAAAGGCGTGGACACATGGAACAGACTGACAGCTGTGGTGGGGGGAGGGGACTGGATGAAAGAAGGTGAAGAAGGGTTTAGTCCCAAAAAGTCTATACGTAACACACAGACACAGAGAAAAGGGTACGCATAGCCAGAGGGTAGGTGGAGGTGGGCAGAGTGGGAGGAAAAGATGGCAGGAAGACACTTTGCCTGTGGTGGAGGGCACATCATGCGGTGTGCAGGTGGTGTCTTACCCAGGTGTACACTTGAAACCTGTATGGTCTTGGGAACCAGTGTCATTCCAATAAACTTAATTAATAACAAATAATTATTGAGTGACTACTACATACCTATCATTATGCTCAGTTTTCTCAACACAACGGTAAGTCAAAATGGACCTGATTTCTGCCCTCACGGAGCTTAGAGAACACACCACTCAACGTCGGAAAGCATTATTATGTAGTAAACGATGAGTAGTCACTCACTCCTTTGTTATAAACAGAAAAAAAATAGGTGTGAACTGAGCCATGTAATAGCATTATAGTAGAACCTAATTTCTCTCCTGAATTTTGTAACTTCTGAGTACAATCTGTAGATTGAGATCAGAAAGTATTCTGAAAGAAGTCTGACATATTGAAGTAAACCGTAGTCCTTAGGCCAGGGGTCCCCAAACTTTTTACACAAGGGGCCAATTCACTGTCCCTCAGACCGCTGGAGGGCCAGACTACAAAAAAAAACTATGAACAAATCCCTATGCCCACTGCACATATCTTATTTTAAAGTAAGGAAAACAAAATGGGAACAAATACAATATTTAAAATAAAGAACAAGTAAATTTAAATCAACAAACTGACCAGTATTTCAATGGGAACTATGGGCCTGCTTTTGGCTAATGAGATGGTCAATGTGCTCCTCTCACTGACCACCAATGAAAGAGATGCCCCTTCAGGAAGTGCGGCGGGGCCGGATAAATGGCCTCAGGGGGCTGCATGTGGCCCGCGGGCTGTAGGTTGGGGACCCCCGCCTTAGACCCTCTCTTTACTTTGGTATTCTGAGTCGGAAGATAGAGAAACCTTTGCATAATTGAAGACACCATGTATTATTTTTCAGTTTTGTAGTGGTTTGAGCACGGGTTTGGGGACGGGCAGATATGAATTTGTGAGTTAGTAAGAGCTGGTATTGTAGTGGTAGGGTTTACCTCTGGACTCTATCACTTCTAGTTGGGTAACTTTGGCAAATTCATTGACCGTTTCTATGCTATTGTTTCCTCATTGGTAAAAGGAAGGGAGCAAAAGTCAATAAGCTGATCTATGTAAAGTGCTTAAAACAATCCTTGGTACATTATAAATGCTTTCTATGTGTGTATATTTTTACTCATAATAGCGGTAGTTCTGTGTAAATTACTTGGTTTATCTAAGCTGCAATTAATTGGCAAATGAAAGAAAAGATAATGCCTACATCATGAGGCTCTTGTGATGACTGAGAGAATAAATGGAAATCACTCAGATTGCTGTATAAGTGCTGGAAAAAGCTCTCTATTTTTTTTTTTTAAAAAATGATGTTTGTCTTAACTAAAGAACGTTTAAAATCCAATAGGAACTATAAATGATTTATTTTGTATAGTTGGTGCTGTTAATAGTGTCTGGGATTTAACAGATACTCAATAAACCTTTGATGAGAGCATGTCGAAATGAATGAATATTAGAATCATAAAAACCCTTAAGTAGCTTGAGGTGTACATGCAATTGTGAAGTAAATAAAGGGTATTTTGATGATGATGATGTGTGTGTGTGAGAGAGAGAAAGAGAGAGAGAGAATAAGAAAGAGTATATCTCTCTGGGGAAGTACTATGATCTGGTGAATTCTTGTGTACTGCCCAAATTCATGTGTTTAAATTCTAACGCCCAATGGGATGGTATTAGGAAGTGGGTGGAATTAGGTCACAACACTCCACCCTCACAAATGAGATTAATACCTTTATATAAGAGGCTCCCCCAGATCCTGTCATCAGCATTGCAGAGGAGAGGCAGCCAAGATGGCAGAGTGCTGAAGGAGAAGCCAGTTTGTGCAGAGTTTGTGCAGGGAGAGGGAGATGGGGAACAGAGGTGAGTAAGGCTGGTGGGGCCTTTGATTCTAGGAAACTCGAATGAGTCAGTTGCTTTGGGAGCCCTGAATGGAAAGGGAAATGTTTCCCACTGTGTGTATTTTCTTGCCCACCAGGTGAGAGCTAGGATTAAAAATAATGGCCCACAAAAAAAAAACAAAAAAAGGCTCCCAAGAGCAAGCTCATCCCTTCCAACAAGTGAGGACACACAATGGGAAGTCAGCAGTCTGTGACCTGGAAGAGGGCCTTCACCAGAACCCACCCTGCGGGCGCCTTGATCTTGGACCTCCAGTCTCCAGAACTGTGAGGAATACATTTCTGTTGTTGCTAAGGCCCTGTCTCTGGTATTTGTCACAGCAGCTAACTGGTCTAACATGTGAGGTCAGTGAGGATCTCCAATGGATCTCCAATGGATCTCCAATGAATCCAGGGGACCAGTTTTGTGCTTCCTCTGCTCATGTTTAATAAAAACCAAAAGAGACCTGACCTGTGGTGGAGCAGTGGGATAAAGCGTCGACCTGGAACACTGAGGTTGCCGGTTTGAAACCCTGGGCTCGCCTGGTCAAGGCACATATGGGAGTTGATGCTTCCTGCTCCTCCCCCTTCTCTCTCTCTCTCTCTCTCTCTCTCTCTCTCTCTTTCCCCCTTCTCTCTAAATATCAATAAATAAAAAAATTAAAACAAACAAACAAACAAAAAAACAACGGCCTGACCTGTGGTAGCGCAGTGGATAAAGCATCGACCTGGAAATGCTGAGGTTGCTGGTTCGAAACCCTGGGCTTGCCTGGTCAAGGCACATATGGGAGTTGATGCTTCCTGCTCCTCCCCCTTCTCTCTCTCTCTCTCTCTCTCTCTCTCTCTCTCTCTTTCCCCCTTCTCTCTAAATATCAATAAATAAAAAAATTAAAACAAACAAACAAACAAAAAAACAACGGCCTGACCTGTGGTAGCGCAGTGGATAAAGCATCGACCTGGAAATGCTGAGGTTGCTGGTTCGAAACCCTGGGCTTGCCTGGTCAAGGCACATATGGGAGTTGATGCTTCCAGCTCCTCCCCCCTGTCTCTCTCCTCTCTTTCTCTGTCTCTCTCTGTCTCTCTCTGCCCCTCTCTGTCTCCTCTCTAAAATGAATAAATAAAATAAAAAAAAATTTAAAAAACCAAAAGAGAAAGCTTCACGAAGATAATGTAGAGTTTTTCAAGTGGGAAAGGACATTCCCATGTCCCAGTTCTATGACCATCAATGTCCCCTTTGGTGACAAATCACCAAAATCAAGTGAGGTTATTCTAATAGATATCAGAGTAAATACATATAAAGCCAAGAGCACAGAAGAGTGAAGGTTTTCTTTTCTTTTCTCCTTGATCTTCCCTTCCTTGATCATGTTCTCAGTTTAACTCACCCTTTTATTCTCTTTCCACATCTTTTTCAAAGTTGGAGGGAAAAAAACCAGGTCAATCAATATTGACTTTGAAGATTAAAAGCTGCTGCTTTTTTTTTTTTTTTTTTTTTTGGTATTTTTCTGAAGTTGGAAATGGGGAGGCAGTCAGACAGACTCCCGCATGCGCCCAACTGGGATCCACCCGGCATGCCCACCAGGGGGCGATGCTCTGCCCATCTGGGGCATTGCTCTGTTGCAACCAGTGCCCTTCTAGTGCCTGAGGCAGAGGCCATGGAGCCATCCTCAGCGCCCGGGCCAACTTTGCTCCAATGGAGCCTTGGCTGCGGGAGGGGAAGAGAGAGACAGAGAGAAAGGAGAGGGGGGAGGGGTAGAGAAGCAGATGGACGCTTCTCCTGTGTGCCCTGGCCGGGAACCGAACCTGGGATTTCTGTACGCCAGGCCGATGCACTACCACTGAGCCAACCAGCCAGGGCCTGAAGCTGCTGCTTTTTGAGAGTACATCTTTTAAGCTGATGTCACCGATATGAGGATGACTGGCTGCCTCTCCCTCCCATATTTAGAAAGGTTTTCAATATTCACTACCAATTAAACCATAATGAGTAATTGACAGTAAAAAAATAATCAGTTTAGTTGGGAGTTCTGGCTGTATTGCTTTTATCATCACAATGTCAGGATTGTTGGTCTAGTTTAAATCCATTGTGTAGAATTTTGTCTGTATCTGGTAAATAATCAATTGAATTAAACTATCCATTTAAAAGAACTGGTAATAAGAGTGTGAATCTTTTGGGTCAGACTGCTTGGCTGTGAATCCTGAATTACACCACTTGCCAGCTGTAAGACTTTTATAACTTTCTTAAACTTTTTGAGCCTCAGTTCCCTCATCTGTACAATGGAGATCATCCCTGTCCCATAGTATTGCTGTAGAGATGAAATAAAGTGATATTTATACAATGATCAGCAGTGTTGGCGTATTACAGGTGCTCAATAAATATTAGTTATCATCTTTGATATTAAACTGATTGGGGGTCAGATGACTGCAGCCACTGCTGAAGTCCCTTCGGAGAGGGGAAGAGTCAGAGCGTACATTTTTCCTAATATTGCTATTTTGCAAACTTGAATATTAATGCCCTAAGTTCAAGGGATGAGCTTCACAAAAAATTGGATAGCCGGAGAGGAAAATTACCTAATCACCAATGTGATTGAAAAAAGTTGTTTTAAATGACGACAAATGCTAATACTGAACCGTGCGGAACTGAGACGATGGATATATAATGCCCTGGATTATTTCATCCTCTTATTTGCACCAAACATACACTGTCTCAAAAAAATGTCAGTGGTTAAAAGCCCTTTGAGTATCTATATAAGGATATATAGTATGCAAACTATTTCTTTGCAATGGGTTGTAACAACTTTTGCAAAAATACCTGGGGTACAGGAAGCTTCTTAACAGTTGGACATCAAAGAAACATACATTCAGGCTAAGATGTTATAATTTAGTCATGTCCACCACCAAATGAAGATGCATGGGTCTTTGGTTTAGGCAGAGGAACTAGAGATAGTTTTGTGTACCCTATGTAATATAAACACGCTGTGGAAATATAAATCCACATGAGTGAAAATATTGTTTGTCAAAACATCTCTCTGTTAGTCTTTCTCTGAGGGGGTCAGGAGGCTGTTCATTTTTCTACCCTGTAAATTAAATGTTATTTTACTTTTGTGTGCAATTTCAGGATAACCCACCAGAGGAATGATTAACTATGGAAAGTGATCGGTTCTAAATCTGACTTTTTCTTGCATGGATTTTAGGCACATGCAGGAATGATTTACCCACCAAGAGATTTGGTTCTATGGGCTTTTTAAAGGGCTGTGTTTGAGACCTAAAAATACACACACACACACACACACAGACTCAAAAATGCAAGAAAAACCTAAAAAAAATCATAATGGAATAAATGTCATTAAATATTACAAAAATACTTTGTTAATTTTTTTTTTTTGTATTTTTTTTTCTGAAGCTAGAAACAGGGAGCGACAGTCAGACAGACTCCCGCATGCGCCCGACCGGGATCCACCCGGCACGCCCACCAGGGTGTGACGCTCTGCCCACCAGGGGGCGATGCTCTGCCCCTCCGGGGCGTCGCTCTGTCGTGACCAGAGCCACTCTAGCGCCTGGGGCAGAGGCCAAGGAGCCATCCCCAACGCCTGGGCCATCTTCGCTCCAATGGAGCCTCGGCTGCGGGAAGGGAAGAGAGAGACAGAGAGGAAGGAGAGGGGGAGGGGCGGAGAAGCAGATGGGCGCTTCTCCTGTGAGCCCTGGCCGGGAATCGAACCCGGGACTTCTGTACGCCAGGCCAATGCTCTACCACTGAGCAAACTGGCCAGCGCCGTTAATTTTAATAAGTCTTAAATGTATTAGTCTTAAAATTTTATTCAGTTTGAAAACTTTTTTATGATTAATTTTCTCACTTTGTAGGAATTCCTATTTGTGCAATGATAACTGATATGAATTGAATGTTCTCTGTAGAACCAAATTTATAAAATGTTTAAGAATGTTTATATAGCCAAATATTGTTTTAAAGAAAGCATTTGAGAGTGTATTTTCCTATGATTCATTAATATGGTGTAAGGGAGAAAACTCTGTAGGAAGAGATAGGGCTTTTATTTTCAGTTTGGTCTCCCTCTCTCTCCATGACCAATATGGTAGCGGTTAAGCACTCAGACAGGATTACGGACTAAAAGCTAAGACAGCAAGCTGTGTGTGTGCCTGTCCCATCATTAAGTCAACAGAAAATAAGCCCTGTAGTTGCTTTTCAGTCAATGTTGTCAGCTGGGTACTGTGCTGCTGGAATGGCCTGTCAGCTCTGATTGGCTTACGTGGAAAGACTAGGGAGGGGGGAGGAGGATGCCGTTCTAATCCTGGTGCTGCGAGTTGGCCTGCTCGTTCTCTACAACCCAATGAGAAGAAAACGGAAGCGGCTCCTTTCCTGGATGGGAGGTGGGACTCAATTGTCAACAGAAACGCACAACTCTCCCATGGAATCACCAATCTCGATGTGGGGAGCCTTCCTAGTCACTCAGGATCAAGTTGACGTCTCAGGTTGGGGCGTGAAGCCTTCAGAATCCACCAATGTGCTAAACTTGCACCCTGGAATATACATTTAATTAGTTACTTTTTCTTTTTTTAATTTCGAGGAAAGCAAACCAAGTGCTCTGAGTCCACATTTTCTCACTCTAACAGATGACGAATAGGCGTCTGTTCGTGTAATCCTAATACTAGCTCCGAAAGTCACTTTGGGTTCCTGTTTTGCATTCTCCTGCTCATTCTTTTCTGGTGAATATTTGTTGAACCTTTTCTCGCTGCCAGGAACAATGCGAGGCCCTAGGCATATAGCAGAGAACAAGTCAGATAAGCAGTGTGTTCTCATTGCTTATGTAAAACTTACCATCTGGTCATTCTGATTGCGATGGGCACAGTTTCTTTTTAAAGTTTTATTTATTTATTTTTTTGGGACGGACACGATGAAAAAAAGCTATTCAGGGATGTAAGATAGTAAGTAACTGGAGTTTACAAAGGATGATCTGGGATGTCCTCTGGGAAGAAGTGGCACTTAAGCCAGGAACTGAAGGAAGAGAATGAGCCAGCTACCTGATGAGATGGGGAAGAGGTCAGGCAGAGCAGGAACAGGTGAAAAGCTCACGGGGGCAAGAGCTCCTCTGTCCTCGGTGAACGGGCACAGTACAACAGTACAGAAGGAGTCAGGGAAAGGAAGTGGAGCGCCCCCCCCCCCCACCAAGCGAGATCATTCTCCATGATTTATTTAATAAATGCTGATGAGGAGGCATTGTACTAAGTACTTTTAGGGATTCAATGGTTAAGACAAAGTCCTTGCTCTCAGAATTATATCGGGAAATGTCATTTCGCTAGTAGAGGTTCATTCTCTAAATCAATGACTAAATATACTGTAGCTTTGTGTATGCTTGTTAACCTAGATCTCAGATTAAATTTCCCCTAAACATAGAAACTGAAGGACTGACTGACACACAGAAGTCGTTTGTTGGGTTGGATTTTTAAAGACAGTAATTTGAGTCAGTCCAGGACACTGAAGTTGCCCCTAGATGCATAATCATTATGGTCTCATGTCTTCAAAACCCTCCTCTGATTTCCTCTGCTATGTAGCATTTTCATGGGGAACTAGGAAGAGTAGACTAGACACACCAACAACAAATGTTATTTGTTAATCTACTACTTCATCCCTTCATACAATGTAAATTTTTTAATTCTAAAAAGTCCTCTACAACGTAGGTATTATTTTATCACCATTTTCCAAAAGGTTAGAATACCCATGGTCATATATCTCATACACAGTGAGCCAAATGTTGAACCCTAGCTGGCGCTCTTTCAGCTTTACCTAGAGATAGCCCAATGGCATGCTAGTGAATAGATGGCCTCTAGATATTTTTTTAAATTAATTAATTAATTTATTTATTCATTTTAGCGAGGAGAGGGAGAGACAGACAGAGAGAGAGGAGAGACAGAGAGAGAGAAGGGGGGAGGAGCTGGAAGCATCAACTCCCATATGTGCTTTGACCAGGCAAGCCCAGGGTTTCGAACCGGCGACCTCAGCATTTCCAGGTTGACGCTTTATCCACTGCGCCACCATAGGTCAGGCGATGGCCTCTAGATATTTGTATTTTAGGAAGAACTACCAAAATGGGATGCTTGTTATAGTCTGGAATGGTTGCTAATGGGATCTGAGGCCTTAAAAAGCAGAACAGATACTTAGCAAGGAGGGGAAAAAGGGAGAAATCAGGAAGAGCAAGATGCTAGCATTTATTGAGTGTATATTTTGTGCTAGACTCCATACTGTGTGTATGCTTTCAATGCTTTGTACTTACATCTTCCAACAAACCATTAGAGGGAAGTGGACTTATCCTTTCAGGAATGAGGGCATCAGTCCCATAGAAGAAAGCAGAGCCTGGAAGTTATGCAACGCAGAGTCTGCTGGTCAACAGGTAGCTGGTAAGTAGCAGAGTTGATATTCAAGCTCCCATTGTTTTTATAGAACCCCAAACCTGGGATGTTTCCACTAAAAGAAGCCAAGTTTTAGATAGATAGATCGATAGATCACTTCTAGAAGTTTTTCTAGTTACTAGTATATATTTTTTTCTCTGGCCATCTATATTATTTAAAATGTTTTTAATTTCTTCATATTTTCCACATACACCCAACACTGTTGATATATATGTTTCCCTCCCTAACTTTTTGTTCTGCTCATTTTAATATATCCTGTTTTCCCTTTTGGATTTTTCCCCCTTTTGCTGTCTATAACCATAGGCAGATTGATGGAAGGTTAACAATTCTCTAGTTAACATATTAAATAGACTTTATTCCTCCTGCCAGTGTTTTGGTTTTTTCTCTCCTTGTGCCAGTGTTGAGACAACTAATTACCAGCCCTATTTGGGAGCAAGAAAAGTTGACCTCAGATAGGCCAACAGAGCCCTTCAAAAAGAAAAGACTCGGGTCTCCCAACTTCTTCATCTCTGAACCAATCTAATTACCGGAGAACAGGGACTCAAGTTCTTGGGAGTCTACACAGAGAGAGAGCCTCAGAAATAATCATCACAGCAGATCAGGGCTCATGAATATGCAGCTCATTTCTGCTTAGAGACACTTGAGTTATCGAAATTAAAAATACAAAATTATGGATTACAAAGGAAGCGGCAGGGATTTTGTTTTTTAGCAATTGGAAAATATCACTGGAAATGAAATCTCTTCCTGCCAGCATGAAGCACATGATAATCACACCAGGGAAATGATGCTTTTCTAAACGCTTGTTTTAAATAGATTTTTCTCCCCAGATTTGGTGTAACAATAGACAACGGAAGCTTTAACTCGCGTGATTTTTCTTTTTGTGGATTTTAGTTTGAAGGTTATCCATTTTGGGACAGAGTCGAATGCCATCTCAGTCACAAGATATTCCTAGAGTTAGAATCTTTAATAAGGCCACTTGGTTTGAGTGCCTTTTTCTTTCAGAGGTCTCTCTCTCTTTTTTTTCCCCTTCAGCATTTTCTCAGTTGTTTCTAAGCCTGGTCTGCCAAAGACCTTCCTTACCCCTAGGCTTGACCTCCTAGACCCCAAACTGTGTGGCTTAAACAACAGAAATATTTATTGTCTCCCGACCTGGAGGGTAGGAGTCCAAGATCAAGCTGTTGGTAGAACGGGTTGCTTCTAAATGTCTATGGGAGAAATCTGTCTGTGTCTCTGGCCTAATGTCTGGTGGTCTGTGGTTTGCTGGCAATCATTGGTGCTCTTGAACTTATGGAAGCAACACCCTGATCCCTGCCTTCATTTCCACTTAGTATGATCCTTGTGTGTGTCTGCCTGAAAATTGACCCTTTTTATAAAAATGCCAGTCTTTTAGATTAGATCCCATGCAAATGACCTCATTTTAAATGGATTACCTGTAGAAAGACCCTATCTCCAAAAAAGATCACATCCTCTGGTATGGTGGTAGGGAGGTTAGGACTTCAACATAGGAATTTTTGGAAGACATGATTAAACCTATAATACTCAAATATGCTGTGTAGATCCTGAGACACACATACACACTCAATATATAACGATAACACCCTAATTATATGATCAAAATGCCATTGCTGTCATTAAGCGAGCCTAGCTGAACAAGCTTTCCAAATGTATTTTCTTCTTTTTAAGTTGAGTCAGAATTTATCAATATCTATCCAGCATTGTGCTGAAGCTGTGCAGTAATCCTTTTTCCTATCTGGGAAACCTAACTGGATGGACAGCTGGCTTCAGAGTTTGCATGAAGAGCACATAATCCTACTTACGTAACCCATCGTGCTCGCAAAATCTGCACTGCAGTTTTGGAGAGGGAATGAGATGGTTGGAAATAAAAATCTGCTTTGCAGGAGTGGAAAATTTATCTGTTCTTCACATTATCTTTGTTGTTTATATTTTTATTCTCCCTTCTCTCAAGGCACCCATCCTCGCCTGAATGTTTTGTTTTGGCTCCACAGGTCTGGTACTCAGAAAAGGAGAGTTATGTCTCTGGGTCTGTTCATTGACCTTCTTTGTGATGTACACATTGTTTAAACCTCTCAAGGATTATGATTTCTTAAGTCCAGTGTCAGTCAGACTAGATTGCGATGGGATAAGAAAAGAATGCATTAGGAAGAGGTAAGCCCCGCCCTTAAAAGGGTGAGGGTTCATTTCTTCAAACGGTAATTCTGCAAACAAAGTCAGTCATTATAGTCATGCGCAATGCATCTGTTCTTTCAACCAGCCCAGCAACACTTTCACCCTGCTTCTGATTTACAGCACGTTCAACCCTTCTTTTGTAGGAACTGTTATTCTTCACTTCAGGTGGATCTGTTGGGGATGCCACTTCTTTGAACATTGGCCAATCATATTACCTGATCAAATGGTGAACAATGATTGGACAAAGGGTAGGCATGTGAACAAATGAGCCAATCAGGACCCTTCCCTGAAAGGTGCTTTTGCTTTTGTCTCCTCTCTGTCTTTTTGGGTTCTGTTTTCCCTTTCCTTTTGGGTCCATGCATAAACAAAACAAAACGAAACAAAAAAACCCACTTCCTCTTATTTTAGTAGGGTTTCTGGAAAGACCATGTGTTCAATCTAGCGTTTTTACCTGGAAGCCCCCAATCCTGCATTTACAAAGCACTTTGACATTCAGTTTTTATTTATTTATTTCAAAAGTACTACGAGTATTATTTCTCCATCTTTTAAGATAAGAAAACTAAATCAGGCAAGATAAATGTTTTGGTATTGAAACCTTTTTGATTGCAAGAAAAAGAAACCCATTTAAGCCAGTGAAGGTAAATATCGTATTTGCATTTTCTCTAGATATCTCATCAGCCCCCAGGCATCCACATGCAGTCTTTGAAGATAGTTCTAGGCACACCATCTGATTCTTCTGCTCTCTGGAGCCCAGGTGTTCATGAAGGTTCCCAGTAACATGCAAGATGTCCAGTTAAATTTAAGTTTTAGATACGGCAAATCCATATTAAGTAAAGACATGTATTAAACATTTTATGGAATACTCATACTAAAAATATTCGTTATTTACCTGAAATTCAAATTTAACTAGGTGTCCGGTAGTTTTCTTTGCAAAATCTGGCAATCCTAGTCTATATGTCAATACCGGGTTCGTTCTTACGAGGACTGGTTGGATTTTATAAGAAAATACAGAAAACCCTCTGGTGCTTGGCTTCCTACTCTTGTAAACCTGTCTCATTCCTTAAGCAGAATCTTAAGGAAAGGAAAATGCTGTCTCTTTTTCAATTTATAACTTTATCTTTGTCCCTCACCACATGCAAACTGGCCACACCATCACTGCCATATAGATATTATAAGAAACACAATAGCTATCAATTACGTGGGCTGTCACTGCATGCCAGACATATTGCTAAAGGCTTTAGAAGTATTATCTCATTTAGTTCTCATAGAAATGGCAGGGAAGATTAGTATAATCTTATTTTAGAGGTGGAGATAGGGGGCTGAGGTTCACAAAACTCAAATGACTTGCCTACCACTAGTTACTAAGTGAAGGAGGGGGCAGTGGAGCCGCAGTGTCCAGCTTGTCCCTAAGAGCAGTTACATTGAAAAACAAGGAAGGGGCCCTGGCCAGTTGGCTCAGTGGTAGAGCGTTGGCCTGGCGTGCAGGAGTCCCGGGTTTGATTCCCGGCCAGGTCACACAGGAGAAGCGCCCATCTGCTTCTCCACTCCTCCCCTCTCCTTCCTCTCTGTCTCTCTCTTCCCCTCCCGCAGCCAAGGCTCCATTGGAGCAAAGTTGGCCCAGGCGCTGAGGATAGCTCTGTGGCCTCTGCCTCAGGCCCTAGAATGGCTCTGATTGCGGCAGAGCAATGCCCCAGACGGGCAGAGCATCGCCCCCTGGTGGGCATGCTGGGTGGATCCCAGTCGGGCGCATGCGGGAGTCTGTCTGACTGCCTCCCTGTTTCTAACCTCAGAAAAATACACACACACACACACAAAATAAAAATAAAAAAATAAAAAAAATAAAGAAAAGGAAGAAAAGAAAGGCTGTGGAACCAGTACTCTGTATCTTACTGGGAATGTATTGATAAGTTTTCCTTTTTCCACGGACCTTGGAATTTTATTATGTTTTGACCGTGAAAAAACAAACAAAAGCTGGGTCTCCGAGTTCCTGGTCCCTTGTGCCTTCACAGTACTGTACCAACTCCCTCCTGTAAGTTGCTCATCTTTGCAAGTCTGTTGGACAAATTCAGATTCTAAACCAGAAGAGAGCTAGCAAACCCAGGACCATTGTACTTCATTCTTTCTACTTGGTACATTGACTGGTACTTCACTCTTCTAAGGACAATGCTGCGTGGGACTGTGTTACAGGACTGAACCTGGAAGACTCATTCTATTCATTCTTGAAGGTGACTGATTCATTGGGACCCAAAGTCAGTTTACACAGTGACTCAACCTCAGTCCAGAGCTAGGTAACAAGGTCTTTCTTATCTTTACTCTCTTTCTTGGAAAAAGAGTCCACATTCCAGTTCTAGAAGTGGAATGATAGTGGCATTTGGAGGTGCCTGGAAAAACTTCAGATGCTGTCACTCAGCACTATTAAAGGTGCCCAGTGTGACTTTTCTTTCTCATTCGATCTTTCATCACCAAAAGAAAAATAATTGCAGTTTTCATTTTAAACTTAAATCAATCACCAAGGTCCTTCTCTGAGCCGTGTGTGTGTGTGTGTGTGTGTGTGTGTGTGTGTGTTTATGTTTTGTAGCGCTTACCGTGTGATCATATTTTCTTAGCCATGTCTCTCTCCCCAAAGCCCAACAGACATTTATTTTATAATTGGAGATTGTCATTCAAATGGGGGATTGGAAGAGGCCAAGAAGTCTTTAAACAAAGGGATGGTCAAGCACATCCAAATGAGTGGGGAGGTCGGCCTCTTTATGACAGGCATGCTGCGTTTGTGTTGAATCACCACAGCTCAGCTACACACGTCTCTATTTCGGGACACTTGCTGTAAGAAAGGCTAAGCTCGGGCTCGGGCTCTGGTCAGCCTATGACTGAACAATTCGTGCAACGCCATTGCACGGCAGTTTCTTTTCCGAAGAGAAAGACAGTGGGGTTAGTGCTGTGTTCCTCAAACATTAGTTATCTATATATCCTTCTTCATTTCCCCCCTGTACTGGAACATCTATAATACAGTTGAGCTAACTTTTTTTTTTAAGACGATTTTTCATTTTAACCAAGGTAAATTGTTCTAGGTACATTTGCTGTAAGCATTTTTGTTGTAGACACCTTTGCTGCAAGCATCTTTTTCCGCAAACATTTTTTGCCACATAAATAATTGGTCATATGGCAATTTTGCCCTAAAAGCATAAAAACATGACAAATAAAAAAAGGACATTAAAAAAGGACACAATGAAGCACAAAAAAATGTATAGCAAAATTAAAAAGACTATTTAAAATGTGTGTAGATTCGTGGCAATCCTGGGAAAAGAACTAATTTTATTTTGTGGGTTGTACCTGA
This sequence comes from Saccopteryx bilineata, assembly GCF_036850765.1. Lineage (NCBI taxonomy): Eukaryota > Metazoa > Chordata > Mammalia > Chiroptera > Emballonuridae > Saccopteryx > Saccopteryx bilineata. The sequence goes on along the minus strand of NC_089493.1, from coordinate 185,333,423 downwards.
ACATCTGTCCTTGTTTTTTTTTTTTTAAGTTTATTTTTTTATTTATTCATTTTTAGAGAGGAGAGAGAGGGGGAGAGAGAGAGACAGAGAGGGAGAGAGAGGAGAGAGAAGGAGCTGGAAGCATCAACTCTCATATGTGCCTTGACCAGGCAAGCCCAGGGTTTTGAACCGGCGACCTCAGCATTTCCAGGTCGACGCTTTATCCACTGCGCCACCACAGGTCAGGCCAAGAGAGAGACAGAACATCAATATGTTTCTTTTTTTTTTTAATTTTTTTATTTATTCATTTTTAAAGAGGAGAGAGAGAGACTGAGAGAGAGGAAAGACAGAGAGAGAGAAGGGGGGGAGGAGCCGGAAGCATCAACTCCCATATGTGCCTTGACCAGGCAAGCCCAGGGTTTCGAACCAGCGACCTCAGCATTTCCAGGTCGATGCTTTATCCACTGCGCCACCAAAGGTCAGGCTTGTCCTTGTTTAATGAATATATGGATTTAGCTCTGTGCCCTCAAAGAGTGCCCTCAGCCTCTTTCTTCTCCCACGGTCCTGTGTTTCAAAATCAGAAACTGACTCGTGGGGCAAATCATCGTCATTTGGAAGCAATGCTAACTATTTTACAACTGCCACCATGTCTGCTTGTCATCGTGTAGACCATTATGAGGGCCAAGGTTACCATGTAATAATATACAAGTGTCAGTTATTGCTAGAACTTCATCAGTGGAGACATGAAACCAAACTGACAATTAGCTGAAGGTGGTTGACTCATCAGTGGAGAAATGGAACAACTAGCCAACCAAACAAATAAACCGAACTGTCAACTGGTTATCTTATCTGTTCCACAGCCAAATTGCCTTATAGCTAATTAGTAATGTGGAAAAAATGTTTGCAGCAACAGCATTTACAGCAAAGATGTCTATGGAAAGATGGTTTTGGTGAGAGTACCCAACTCAGAGGTACATGTGTGAAGAATGTAATTCAAGTGTGAAGGGTAGCGAAGACAATGGCCAGGGGAGAGTAAGTGGCACAGTCCTTAGGGAAGGGAGGCTGAGGGAAGGTGCAGGTGGGAGAGGAGGCCCGGGAGGGGAGTTCTAGGGGGACTCAGAGGTGAGAACCAGAGCATGAATGAGACTCAGGAGGGGTCAGACCAGCTGGTGGTTTTAGAATAGGCGAGCAGGAGGGACAACTCCCAGCCACACCAGTTCAAACAGGTTGCCTTTTGAGGTACTGTGCTAGCCAGAATCTGGTGAGTTATGTGTAAACTTCCCAGTGAGAATTGTTCAACTACCTAGTGACAATTGCTCAGTACAACTGCTTCTACCTCAATATGTCACATGGTGCGGTATGTGTAGTGATAGTAAAATAACATCCCTTACCGTTTGGGAAATGTCGGGCTTGATGTAAGTACATTGAACAATTGTCAAGTACTAATACCATTCATACACTATCTCACTGTATCCAACAATAGTTCAATGAGGGCGGGTATTAGTCTATCCATTTTAGAGATGTGAAAACAGGTTCAGTGACATTCAGTATAGCTCAAGGACACACAGTTGGATTTGAACCCTGATTTTTCATATATGTTTGGGCTTTAAGAAAATGAGCTCAGTTCTATCATTCTATTTTACCTCTCCCTGCTCCCGACTGTTACCAATTACCGAGGGCGGAAAATTCTTAACGTCAAAGGTCAACTTAGGCTACATGTTCCTTGCCAACATTATATAAACTTTCAAATCAAAAGTTTGCAAATTAAAATGACTTGCTTGTCTTCATTTTTGGCAGTTTTCATTGCAGTTATTTCAAGTAATCTAATTCTCTTTTTATTATGGTTCTTACATTTTTTTTTTTTTTTACATTCAAGTACTAAGAGCAGGTTGGAAGAATTAAAGAATGACTGAAATAGAACTTGACTTTGTGTGTTGGAATGTGCTGAAGTCTTGGATTTCAGTTCCGGCGCTACCACTTGCTGTGACCGTGGTTAATCTATTTAAATTTTTGAAGTCTCAGTCTCTTCCAGTGTGTAATAACAATATTGATAATAATACCGCCTCCTATCATTGTGGGGAAGAAAAAGATAAGATGTCCGTGACAGCATTTCGTTAAGAGCAAGGCATTTATAGCTAGAAAGCTTCATCCTGGGTTGGGCACCGCGGTGATTGTTAGGTCTTTCTCAAGAGCAGAACAAAACTTGGTAGTCATTGTACTTGTTCTGTAAATGCCAGTTGGTTTGAATTACAAGTCAATTTTGTCTCTCTCTCCCTAATGAGTGAATGCAAAGATTGCCAACTGTGTACTTTGTACTGTGAGGATGTCACACAGATTAGGAGAATTAAATATAATAAAAACTGTCTCATCAGGTACTACTTGATGACTATATGAAGTTCTGGAATCTTCTAACAACATAACAGTATTCAACTGAATCTGCTGCTATGGAATTACTACGTAGTTAATTAATAAATAATTATTGAATGTTTACTCTTGGTAGAACATTTCTATGGAATTGAACAATCACCACAGTGAAGGGCCAGTGCACACAGCCAGACAGGATAGCCCAAGGGGCATTGTTTACATGGGCTAGGATGGCATGCTACTGCTTGAAGGCATGCAATGTGGCAGCCTATTAGAAGTTGAGATATATGTTTTTCTGGTTTAACGATTGAAGTACAGAAAGTTTCAAGTTGTGTTCCACAGGGATTTTGAAAATAGTAATTTGTGTTGAGAGGTTTACTTCAAGGGAAATTCAAACATTTCAATCTAGAATTATCTAGTGATTTTATAGCGTAATATGAAATTCATGAAGGAATTCAAAAGCAATCCTTTATTTCAAATGAATCAGACCTCTCATTTTACAAGCCAATAGAGAATTTTTACCTTGAAAGGGCTTAGAAAAATGAAACAAAAGGTGATTGCATAAAGTCTCAAAGTTCTAAATCTAAGTAGAGTGTGATTTCTATCTCCCTAAGTCAAGGCAAGAAGCCAGAGCTATTTCTAAAAACTTCAGAACTGCAATATCAAATTCGACTCTCTTTGAAATCAGACACCTTTTAACATGTAAATCATTGACAGGTTGGTTTATTATTTGTAATTAAGAAAAAATTCTTATTGAGTAATAAAGGTAAATAACTGCAATTTTATTTTTAAGATAATTAGTCATCATTCAAATATTTCAGATTTAAATCTAATTAGGGTAGTTAATTATCTCTACCATGTTCCAATACAAATATTTAATTATTTTACTGATTGCAAGTTATATTTCTTCCCTTGCTGAAATGCAGTGACTTGATGTGTTTTCAAATCATCTTAAGTAAGAGCAACATTGAACATAAAAAATCTGCCTTATGAAAAATAGTTTAAGAGTCATATCATGCCGTTAATAATTTAGCAATTCAATTAGGGAAAATGGTCAAAAGAAAGGTATAAAAACATTATTCTCAAAAAGTGACTTGTTTGATCCTAAATCGGAAAAGTTCCTAGAAATCAAAAGCGTATAGAAAGAGTAGATAATAAATTTGGGAAGAAAATAATGAACTGAGAATGAAAGAGCAGACACAGAGACGAAGACAAAATGCCAACCCCCAAACTGGATTATCCTCTGTCCTCACCTCACCTCTGTGTGGATAGAAGATGATGGTTCAGTTGACAGTATTTGCTCCACAAGGTCAACTTCAAGTCATCAGCACACTTGTTTCAAGAGTAGAAGCCCTGCCCCATTTTAAAAGTCTACACTGTATCAGATTACTTTTTTTGAAGAATCCTTGCCATGTGTTGGGGCATTCAGTCCATTTACTGTAGTAAATGAAGCTAGTATCTGGTAATCTGAGCCATATAAACAATCAAGATTGGATTACTATGAGCAGGTAAGAAATTCCAGGGATTGTGGATTATCTCTTACTGGAAAAGTATAAATGAAATCAGTGTATTGGTTATAGAATTGATTTATTTGAACATTTCTGGCCTTGTATAATCACTGTGGTCAAATATTAAATATAATCATTGTAGATACTGAAGCTGTCTTTTAAATTATTTAAAAAATGAATATCTACATAATTAAGTGATATATTATTGCATTAAAAAGTCATTCCTTTACCCAACTATTCTATTGTAGAGCAAATACAGTTCTAGAATATTTCTGCAAAATATCTTGGCGATCTAGTCATTCAGTTTTATAGTTGCTGGTAAGGAAAGCAGGATGTGTGGAGGCCTAGTTCCAGAGGTCACCTAGAATGTTAATGAAAACTAGTTCTCCTCTTTTGGAATTGCCTTCAGAAAAAACACAAGAAAACCTCTCACTATGGTGGAGACAAACAGTGTTCAACAAAAACAGAACAGTATATATTAATCAACACTTTGTTCATGAGACTTGCTTACAAATTATTTGGAGCTTTAATTATTTTTCTTATAGAAACTTCAAACCTATATAGAAGCAGACAGAAAAATGTAACAGGACCTGATGTCCCTATCACTCAGTTTCCATACCATCACCATTCTGTTAGTCTTATTTTATTTCCCATCCCCATTACTTCTGCTACTATTGTTGGTGGCTGTGGTGTTGTTTTTGCTGGTACAGTTCATCCTTTTAAACACAGTCTTTTCCTAGCGACCTACCACTTCTGAAAACTCTACCAATAGCTTACCAATGAACAATTTAAAATGAAGAGACTTTTTTAGACATAAAGTGCTAATTAAAACCAAGAGATTTTTTTTGAGAAGAGGTTTTTGGCTAAAAGGCTTTTAAAAAAGTCTATTATTAGAGAAGATCAATTTGGTGGTCCATCTCTAGGGGGTCACAAATTTTTTCAACATGCATTAGCCTTGTTCCTGTCTTCATTATTATTATTTTTTCATATTTTAATTTCCCATTAGCCTATTTACTGCTTTTAAAAAATACTGTCATTTTAAACTAAAGTTATATGTATATCTGGCTTTAAGAATCAAATAATTTCTCAAGATTTATATTAAAGACAGTGGTCACTTCCCTATTTCCTGTTTCCCCCTATGTCCAATCCTCTAGAGGCAAATACTTTGAGTTCTTTCATCTATTTCTTTTGGTATCTATTTTCAAAATTCTAAACAACAGGCTTTTAGTGTTATATCTTGATTTTTTAATTTTATGCATTTTCTTTGCTGACTTCTGTGCTTTGGAAGATAAAATTTTAGCTCTATTTTGTCCATCCCCTTTACTTATATAATCACTCTCTTGACCCCTCTTTCATCCAATACAATTATATCATAATTTTGGATAGAAAATTCAATGTTCAGCAATATGACTGATGTCTGTAAACATCATTCATGTCTCAGTCATGTGGTATCCAATAATTATTTTTCATTTCTTTCACAAGTTTTTTAAACATTTCCTGATGAAATTAATACTTGTTTTGTTGTTTTATTTTGATTTTTGTGTATGTACCCAACCCCCCAAACTCACCTGAGAAATGAAGTTTGAGACTTTGCCTGCAGGATGACTAGATGAGAACTAGTTGAACAAGTGGTGTGAAGAGGAAAAGCTTATATTAAGAGGGAGGAATATGTGCAAAGGTCCTGTGGCTAGAGAATAATGGAAGATAAACCATGAGGTGGTCAGTGTGAGTAGAGTTTAGAGGATTAAGGGAGATAGAGGTGAAATAAATCTCTGCAGAGATGGGAAGGGGCCAGGCCATGCACAATATATAGGCAATATAAATGATCTTAATTATGGTTGAAAAAAATTCATATAAGCATTTCCAGCAGGAGAGAGAAATGGCCAGACTTAAACCTTCCTCTTCATTCTGTGCATTCCTTTATGTTTTTAAAAATAATGTTCTGTTTTGCTGAAGTTAGGCTATTTTTTTATTGTTGGCAATCAGCGAAGCTTATCCGAATTCCGGAACCTTCTGCATTGGTACTCGGTTGGTCTGGATTTCTTTATAGTGGGTCCTGTTGTGTTTTGTTGCCTGAATATTGCCTTGAGCTACAAATGTACTCTTTATAAGCTTCTACTGCATTTGTATCAAATAGTTATTTTTGGTTCCCTTTAATAGTTGTTGCATTCAAATCAATTCACAGCTGTCATTTTTCAGACACAGTTCTCAAGTTAAATCTCTTTTCAGTCATGTCTTTTACTATGTCAAAAAAACAAAACAAAACAACCTTTCATTTGTTTCTAGCATGCTATTTTTTTTAAGTCCTAAGAACTCTAGGCATGACAATTGTCACTGCACAGTTCAGCTGCAATTTCTTTGTTTTCATGTTTTTTTCCATGTGCTCAAAATTTTAATTTATTTGTAAAAGGGGCAAAACTTTATGATACAAGAGTATCACATTCCTTTTTTCCTTACTACCTGAAACAGAAAATTTTGTTCTTGTCCACATGATCGCTTCTCCTTTACCTATTATACTGATCAGGTCAAGCAGTGAACCAGGGATGGGGTGGGGGTTCTTTCAAAAAGAGTGTGGTGGTTACCAAGGGGGGGGGAGGGAGGACATGGGAGGGAGGGAGGGAGTTAGGGGGAGGGGGAGGGGCACAGAGAACTAGATAGAGGGTGACGGAGGACAATCTGACTTTGGGCGAGGGGTTTGCAACATAATTTGATGACAAAATAACCTAGACATGTTTTCTTTGAATATATGTACCCTGATTTATTAATGTCATCCCATTACCATTAATAAAAATTTATTAAAAAAAAAAAAAAAAAAAAAGGGCTGAGAAGTTCTGCAAATGGCAACATGACAAAAAAAAAAAAAGAGTCTGGGAGGGGAATGAGAGATGAGAAAGCCAGAGTGTCTGTGAAGATGGGAATATTGCATAATTTAAAAAATTGCTTTCAGAAAATAAAGACAGGGATGGGGAGAACAATTTTGGGCAGTTAACATGAATGTTGGGGTAGAGAGAAACGGGACAAATTTTAAGATGTGATGGGATGAGATGCTTTCTTTTTAAGAAATATATATATATGTATATATATTTTGTGACAGAGACAGAGAGACAGAGAGAGGGACAGATAGGGACAGACAGACAGGAAGGGAGAGAAATGAGAAGCATCAATTCTTCATTGTGGCTCCTTAGTTTCCTTAGTTGTTCATTGATTGCTTTCTCATATGTGCCTTGTCCAGGGGACTGCAGCAAAGTAAGTGACCCCTTGCTTAAGCCAGCAACCTTGGGTTTAAGCCAAGTGATGTTGGGCTTCAAGGTAGTGACCTTGGGCTCAAGCCAGTGACCATGGGGTCACGTCTATGATCCCACGCTCAAGCCGGCAACACCACACTCAAGCCAGTGAGTCTAAGGTCAAGCTGGTAACCTTGGGGTTTTGTACCTGGGTCCTCAGCATCCCAGTCTGATGCTCTATCTACTGCACCACCGTCTGATCAGGCTTAAGAAATATTTAAAAAGTAACTTGAAGAGTTCGAATCAGAATTTCTAATTTTTCTTTGAGTGATCCATTGTTGTGAGACTGGGACATATACAACACCACTAATATTTGTGTAATATATTTATACTGGGTTGGGTAATAGCTAGTGGAGCTTCAAGTCATTTTGTTTTGTAATTAGCATGTCAGTGGCAGAGTTCTTTAGGCGTCTGAAGGAAAAGTCTCTGGGTATGGTGTGAGAAGAGGGAGCAATAGATACAAATTTTCTGCCTAAGAACAGTATGAGAATTTTATTTTTGAGAATGTAGCTCCACGAATTAAGAAGCCAATATGGGACAAGAGGCAAACAACATGATGACAGATGCCAGGACTTTTAGGTAAACTATGGCCATTGACAAATTCCCAGTGGTGACAATAGCTTTAAAAATTTTATGAGTGGTGTAAGGCCAAGGGCTGCCGCCATTGCCGTCATGGTCATTTACACACAGGTTCCCATTAGATTTGGGAAGATGGTAAGGAAACAGTGGAGCCAAAGAATGGTGGGCCATTCCCTTATTCAAGACTTTCACAGGCTGACGAGAAACACACAGTAAGAAAAACACTTACCTCTTCATTCAGAGTTCACAAAGCTATTGACACATTATCTGATTACACAACCAGAAGAAGCTTCTCTGGTTCCTCCTAGAATCAAAGACCTTAGCAGTCTCAAAGCCCCTCACCTCTGGTTCCCCATCTGCCAACATAGCTTCTCACTTTCTGCAAAACTGGCTTCTCTCTTTCCCTGTCATCTTGGCTTCTTTCTTTTCATCAGTCTGCATTCTTTCTGTTCTCTCTCTGCAAACATGGCTCCTCTCTCCCTCTCCTCTTCAAAACATTAGCATAACAATGGCTCTTCCCAAGTAGGAAGGTAATTTGCAATTTCACAGATCACGTATCTGGTGCACCATTTTTAACACTAAAAGTGAGCAAACTCAAAAATCGTATTTTACAAACTCATTTGCCCAACAAGTGGGGATGTGTCATATTAGAGGTAGAACCCTTTGCTCTGCCCTGCATGCTGTGATGGATTCCTCCTCTGTCATCTCCAACGCTGCCCACTGGGAATCATACTTTGGGAAACATTTGGCTAAGAAAGGAGAGACAGAAAAAGATAGCCATAGGAGGTTAGAAATGAGGGAAAGTGAGACTTCTGAGGTATCTGAAAGATGAGAATAATAAAATAATGAGCATATGAGTCCCTGACAAATGTGTAAAAATCTTGGGAAAGGCATTATAGATTGGGGGCATGCGTATTGGAGACAAGACTCTATAAAAGTGGAAGCACACATGTAGATTATGAGAATGCAGCAACTCATTTCCCATCACTGGAGCTCTCTAGACGGTGTTCATTTATTGACTGATGTTGAAAATCCTCCACAGTCAGCTACCCAGAAAGAATCTGCAAAGGCTCCCTTGCTGTCTGGATAGACGTGATCATTGAGCTCAAACAAACGAACAAACAGAAACCAAACTTTGTTCCGCTTTGAACAGCAAAGTTGGAAAAATCACAAGAAATCTAATTTTGTGGGCCGAAAGGGGCTCCTTGGGAAACCCAACACTGAATCCCTTGAACAAGCTGGTAAGGGCTCTGTGCCGTAAATGGCCTCTACATCAGAGCAGCTGCAGGCAGTTTGGCAATGGGGTGTGTGGCCCCACAGTAGGAATGCTAATCTGAGACCATCCATGCCAACAGCTTTCACCATTCATTATTCTCACATCCAGATGGTTCTCATTGTCTTTGTAGTCCTTTTATTTGTGCAAAGTAGCTGCTCTTAACTCGCGGGATAGTGGTGTTGGAAGCAATTTTGTTATTCAACCAGTAGTCCAATTTCCACTCTTTGTAGAAGCGGAAATGGAAAGCCAAAGAGGGGAAATATCATGGTCAAAATTACCCACTTACTTAGTGTCAAGCTGAGGCAAGAACATTTATTGCTTGGATCTCAGCCTGGTGTTCATTCCAGTTCACTGGGATCTCATACTTTTGGGGAAAACAGGTAGCAGAGGATTTGGAGTCAGATGATCACAAGTATGAATCTCATCTGTTTAACAGCTATTAGACTTGGGTCAGTTAATCTCTGGTTTTCTCATCTGTAACATGAGGATGAGAATAGAACCTCCATCACAGGCTGTCATGATGAGTTGATGCCGATATTTCAAGTGCTTAGTATAGCACCTGGTATAAAGTAAATGCTCAGCTCATTAGCTTTTATCATTATAGCTCCAAACTTTCTCACACTAACGGCAGAATTGGTTCTTTTTAGTAGGGAGAAGCAAAGGAGCCAGTATTTTGTTCTTGAGCATTTGCATTTTAACTTTGTCCATGCTTAATAGTATTGTTCAGTCCAGTGATCAATACTTGCCAACCTGATGGCTGAAAATGTCCTTCCGTAGGGAACATTTTGCTGGACAGTAAGAAAGAAAATCTTAAATTCTGTGCTCCCTGTTAGTGTCTGGCATGCATTTATTGGGAATGACAATCAGTGGACCCAATCACCAATTTGGGGTACCAAATATTAATGAAAATGCTCTCTGAATTGTTGCAACTGTGCATATTTAAGAAAGTTTGATTTTTTTAAATTTCTGTTTTATTATTTTGATTTTCTTTCTTTTTTTTTTTTTTTTTTTTGTATTTTTCTGAAGCTGGAAACGGGGAGAGACAGTCAGACTCCCGCCGGACCGGGATCCACCTGGCACGCCCACCAGGGGGCGACGCTCTGCCCACCAGGGGGGATGCTCTGCCCCTCCGGGGCGTCGCTCTGTCGTGACCAGAGCCACTCTAGCGCCTGGGGCAGAGGCCAAGGAGCCATCCTCAGTGCCCGGGCCATCTTTGCTCCAATGGAGCCTCGCTGCGGGAGGGGAAGAGAGAGACAGCGAGGAAGGAGAGGGGGAGGGGTGGAGAAGCAGATGGGCGCTTCTCCTGTGTGCCCTACCCAGGAATCGAACCCGGGACCTCTGCATGCCAGGCCGACGCTCTACCATTGAGCCAACTGGCCAGGGCCTGGTTTTCTTTTTTAATTTTAATTTTTTTCTTTTTATTGAATTTATTGGGATGACATTGGTTAATAAATTTATACAGGAGTCAGAGGTACAGTTCTATCATTCATCATCTGTATATTGTATCTTTACCACCCCAAGTCGTCTTCTTCCATCAACATTTTGATTTTTCAAGATTATAAAATGGTTTTAAAATAAAGCAACACTCATTCTTTCTATTACCTGATAGGATAGTTGGTGAGTGTATAAGCTTCTCATTTTTAGGAATGTAGTTAATGCATTGAGAAATCTAAAATAAAAGACAAATGATTTTAAGCAACACATAGTCCTCCTTTAAATTAATATGTTAATTGTCAATTGAAGACCAAAAAAATTGGCATCTTGGAAGGTAATTGGTTTTAGGAAGATGCTCAAAAAATATACATTTGGGAAAAAAACAAACAAGAAAACAATGGTCATTGACATACTGACATTTACTTTCTACTAAAAAGTGTTTTTCTATGCAATCATCACATTTTTACCATTAATACAGAAGTTCAATTTTCATGGTAACAAAAACCTAGTGCAGTATTCTCCACAGACTAACTGCTGTAGAACTACAGGAGGAAGAAAATTTTAAAATGCGGATTCCCTGGTTCTACCCTAGAGGTTCAGAAGGTCTAGGGTAGAGCCCAGGAATCTACATGCTGAGAATCTCTCTTGAGCATCTAAAATGTGAAAACCACTGGCCAAAGGAATTCCTAGTTTGAGTATTCTTTTGCTTCCAACAAAAATATGGCATGTTAAAACCTAACACACCCAAATCCCAGAACTGAAAATGATTACATGCATCACTTAAGGATTTCTTGTTCTACAAAAAGACTTATGTCTACTCTTTTATGGATTCTTGCTGTATTGGCCAAAAGTTTGCTTAAAGGCTTTAAATCACTGTAAAAAAAAAAATAGAAGACTGGCTAAAGAAGATGGGGCACATATACACCATGGTATACTATTCAGCTAGAAGAAATGATGACATCGGAGCACTTACAGCACAATGGTGGAATCTTGATAACATTATGCAGAGTGAAATAAGCGAATCAGAAAAAAACAAGAACTGCAGGATTCCATACATTGGTGGGACATAAAAGCGAGACTCAGAGACATGGACAGGAGTGTGGTGGTTACGGGGGGTGGGGGGAGGGAAAGAGGGAGAGGAGGAGGGGGAGGGGGAGGGGTACAAAGAAAACTAGATAGAGGGTGACGGAGGACAATCTCTCTTTGGGGGATGGGTATGCAACAGAACTAAATGACAAGATAACCTGGAAATGTTTTCTTTGAATATATGTACCCTGATTTATTGATGTCACTCCATTAAAATAAAAATTTATTTATAAAAAAAAAAAGACATGTCGTGTTTGAAAACCAGTGCAGATAAGAGATGATGATTACCACAGGAGAAGGGGGAGTGAGAGGATAAAGAGGGGGTGGGAGGAGGATGAAGAGGGATGAAGAGGGGTCAGATGTATGGTGAAGGGAGACTTTCAGTGGTGAGCACACAGCGCATACAGAGATGCTGCTTTATAGAACTGTACACTTGAAACTCATATAATGTCATCACCTCATGTCACCTCAATGAAGTTAATAAAGAAAATAGTGCTGATGCACAGGTGATGATTCTTTGTACAAATGTGATCAATGTCAACCTTCTCCTACCACCCAAACCAAACCAAACCAAACCAAACACAATAATCTTTGATAGTCAGCTTAGATCTGACCTCACCGATGATGTCTCCTTCTTCTGAGTTCAGATGGCCCTTGGGATCTTGGGCACTTATCCTACACGGCTTTGTGACACAAGGAATCTTCACCTGTGTGGGGCTTGTTCCCCCACTAGAACACTTTCAAAGAAAGGACTATGGGTACAATTGCTCATGTTCCTATGTTCTTCTCTTCCTTCTTCCTTGCTTTGTTCATTTACTTATCAAAAAGTTTATCAAATGTAAATCTGCTCTATATAAGGTTGTGTGATATGTTCCAGGGGGTGAAAAAATTTAATGAAACTAAGAGGAGGGTAAGAACTATATCCGGGTTTGGCAAAGTGCAGACCACTGGCTAAATCTGGCCAATTCCCTGTTTCTACAAATAACATTGTATTGGAATACAGCCATGCCCATTTATTTAGGTTGTCTGTAGCTGTTTTTCTTCTAGTGTCACAGAAACGAGTGGTTGCTGCAGTGATTGTATGGCCTGCAACACCTGAAATATTTACTGTGGGCCCTTTACAGGTTTGCTGATCTCTGCCTTATATGATTGTAAAGGTCCTGCCCCGCTCATAGCACTCTACTCATGAGTACTATGAAATGGAAGTGCAGGGTCCTGCCAGAGGTGTAAAAGAAAACTCTGTTTAGATTAGTGATGGGTATTGTAGGATGTGGTATTTAATTTGAGTCCTGCAGGATTTGTAAAAATTTAGGCAGGCCAGGAATTGGAGAAGGACATTCCAAACAAAAGTTTTTATGAGAATTTATTTCCAAAAGAAAATTTGGTGGCCCCAAAGATGGGGAAAGTAAAAACATATAAACACTAGCAAGATTTATTGTTATTGTGTAGGAAATATGATGAAATGATTATGTCCTGAATCAGTGGTGTTATGATATTTTTGTAGTTAACTAAGCATGTGAAATTCAGTGTCATTTAAAGTTTTAGATTATACAGTCAATAATATTGTGATAAAATAGTAAATATTTTAAGCTTTGCCATCAACATACTCTCTGTTACAACGACTCGTTCTTATTATTGTAGCATGGAAGCAGATATTAACAATATGCAAATGAATGAGCTTTGGCTGTGTTTCAATAAAATTTTATGAATAGTGAAATTTGAATTTCATATTATTTTCATGTGTCATGAAATATTATTCTTTTTTTGATTCTTTTAATAAATTAAAATTGTAAAAATCATTTTTAGTTCATGGACCATACAGAAAAACAGGTGGTGGGTCATAATTTGCAGACTCCTGTTTCGTCTCACATTCCCGGCCTGCAATCATTAGAATGTATTTTCTCTACTTACCACGCAGGGTGGTTATGATCAACTGAGAGGCATATATCCAAATGTAATATATTATCATTTTATATTCACAAAAAATTTTAAATCATCCATAGTTGTAGGATGCATAATTTCCTGGGAGTTGAGATATTTGTCCTTCTCGTGAATAATTTTTGCAGAACAGAAAAATATGAACATACGTTTTATATGTAATAGGTACACGTTTGATTCTATTATTCTGTGGAGAAAACAGCTGTGTTAGGCTTGCTCGCTGGTGTCCCAGCTGCAAGCACTTTGCACGATAAGTGTATGAGCATGTGGCAGAAAGCCACGTGTGTACCCCTGTGAAAAGCGATGGGTGCTTTCCCTCGGTGGCCAGTCTCGCAGATTGCTCCCCGCCCCTGCACCATGTGGTCCCTGATTCCCTCAGCTGTCACACCACTGCCAGGGGCGGTTTTCCTGATCCCTTGCCCTCTACTGTGAAAGCGGTTTCCCTTTGTTTGTGGGCTCGCCTGTCTCTGTGAGCCTCCATAAATGGGTAAGAGCCTGACGCTTTCTGGCTCCGCAGTTCCCCTACCCTCCGCCCGAATCCAATGAGAACCTGCCTGGCCTTGCCCCTGGGGTTCCACGTTCCTAATATTCCTAGAACGTTGGTTGGTAAATGACTTCCTAAGCAGAGCAGGGTTTGAGCTGATTGCCAACTTGGACATCCTATTGCACTTTATTTTGACTCTCTTAATTGAACTTCTTTTCCATTTGCTGCAGTTGAATTAAAGGACTTGAGAAAGAACAATCCGGAACCAGCTTCGTTGTTCTGCCGGCATTGCCTTCAGCAATGGATCTGCTTTCCCAGCTCAGAAGATACCTTGCGCACATCTCATACATTTTCAAGTATTCGAATAGTCTCATTATCAGGTATGATGAATTCTAGTACAACCTAAATGAAAAGGTTCATATCTCGTCCAGTTCGAGGTGTCTGTATGTCCACTGCTACCCCCCCCCCCCCGCCAGGACTGACCCTTGCTGCCCCACCGACCTGCGGGAAAGGGCTACAAGGTTCATTCTCGGGTTCCACTTGCTGCACCGGAAGCTCCCATTCAGCCTGCTGCTCTGGCTCCTCTGGAGTTGAGCATGGCGCGTGTATGAGTGTATGCGTATCGAGTGTGTGAGTGCGTGAACGTGCTCATGTGGCAAGCGTGGGAGCTGAGTTTACAGAGAAAGGGCAACAATGTTACTTGCCCTTAGGGAATGCGGGGGCCAGGCAGGTCCCCATGGGATTCCGGCAGATGAGAGAGGGACTGTGGAGCTGGACAGCGACGGGCCGTTCCCGTTTAATAGAGTCTCCCAAAGGTGGACGAGCAAACAGGCAGGGAAACCGCTTCTCAGGCAAACGAACAGCAAAAATGGCCCCTTGCTGTGGCGGGCAGGCAATCCGCAATCTGTTCCGAGGGCAAGCACTCATAGCCCTACATAGACTACACACATATGGCACTGCCACATGCTCACACACGAATCAGGCCAAGTATACGTGAGCAAGCCTAGCACAGCTGTTTTCCCAACACCTTGTGCTGGTTAGTTTGGTGGCTGGTGCTTTCTTTAAGGGTAACCTTCTGGCTCTTTCTATCATGAGCACCTGGAAGGACTCCTCAATACTCCATGAGGAACGAGTACAGACCTCCTGGGCTATTGGCCTTCAACAAGCTCCTGTCCATTGGCCACGCACTGCCGCCATTCCCTTTGTCCTGAAGCAGGAGTCCTTTCTGTGTGAGCACCTGCTGCCCTGCCCCCAGCACTCTGGATCTGTGCTCCCCGTCTCCCTGCAGGCCTCTCTGGCTGGCCCTGCACAGGGCTTGAGCAGAGAGAAGGGACAGATATCACCGCGCTCCTTCCCCACCGATGCCCTTCAGTGTGTACTCTCTGTTCTTCCTGAACTGCTGGGCTGGGCTTCTTGTATCCTGCTCCGTCTGTGATGAACTAACTAGGGGTTACTTCTGGGCTGCTTGTGTTGTCTTAGCAAGTCCTTCAGAGGTGGGTCTAGCAGAGCTTTGTTCACTGTGTGGACATCAATTTCCCGTGATTGTCATTAGGCTCCTGGAAGACAAGAAGTGTCTCAATGTAAATTTGTAATAAACTACAATGTAAATAAACTACAAATGTAGTTTATTTGTATAATATGTGGCTATCTGTTTTCCCTCTCCCATTCCCCTCTACTGCATCCATAAACTACTTCAGAGCAAGACCTCTTTGAATTTGCTCAGTTTTAATACTTGCTCAATGGATCAGTGAGTAAACAGACATTCAGCTTCTCCTAATCACTAAGTAAATGGGGATTGAAATCAGCAGGCTGATTCATTTATCCAGCAGCGAAGGCCTACTGTGTACCAAGTTTGTAGCAAGTGCTGGGGACATAGCAGAGAACAAAAATACATCACCCGTGTCTTCAAGGCTTCACTTTAGTGGAGGAGATGTCTATTCAACAATCACAGCAGTATACAATTAATTCCAGATTTTGACACGTGCTCTGAAATCAGACTGTGGAGCCCCAACAGAGGGTCCATATGGGAACGTAATTTAGATCGGAGTGATGTGTATCCCGGGATGGGGTATTTAACCTGGGGCCTGGAGGGTTTGTGAGACATAAGGCAGGCTGGGTATGGGGCAAGGGCATCCCATGAAAAAGAAATACCAGGTGCAAACACCTACCTCAGGGAAACACTGGGCTTTTATAGGGAGCTCTGGATGCAGTAAAAGAGGCTGAGAGTAGGAGGTTGCCAATTGTCGGGAAAGGTGGGGTGAGGTGAGGTGAGGATAGAGAAGTAGCCCACGTTTGGCCAAGAGAAAAGATTTGGATTTTATTTTAAGAGCAGTGGGAAGCCTTTGAAGGAATCTAAGCACAGGAGTGGTAGAGATTCAATAACTTTTTGGCATAGGAGACACAGAGAACACATACAGGGAAGGTCCCTTATCAACAGAGGCCAATGCCTTGGTTTTCATCTTAGAAATTACCTGTGAATCCTGCTGCATTTGATGAAGACATTCTCCCGGAAACGCACCGTGTCTCCTGCTAGGCTGAGACTGGGTTCAGTCCTGCAGCAGGAGCTGTGTTTAGAGGATAGTTGGTTGCCCTGCCGAAACATTTGGGTGCATTCCTGCAGGTTTCAGATAACCTAATGGCGAGAATTCTCTTCTTTCCGTGGGAAACCATAGCAACATGCCACTTAGCAGGCACACTATATAATCTATCTGTCTTTCAGTTAGCATTTTGCAGTCCAGAAATAGTCAGCACTGCCTGATGTGAGTATGCAAAAAGGTCAGGCAAATCTAAGCCCTGGTGACAGTGCAGTTCTCTCTCTAACCATGGGGTGGAGGTGAGGAGCTGCACCTTCCGCGGGAAATGCCTAGTGAGGTGCACGGGGTGGGGGGCAGGAAGGAGGAAGAAATTGGGGTGCAGAATTCTGTGTTTCAGTACAGATCGCAAGCCAGCCAGCCCCTCAGTGGGATTCCGGTCCATAGGATTTCTCTTTTTCCAAAACCTCATATGCAGATAGACTCAGTGTCTTTTGGAACAATTCGTATTAAACTGCAAGATTTATGGTTCAGAGACTTTTATGTCCCAGGACGATTTGTGATTCCACACACACTCCCAACCTGTGAGTTCTTGAATACATACATGGTGAGTGATTACATCTGAAGGGGCCATTTCCTTCTCTTTCCCTGCTAAGTAAAGTATTTTCCCTGTCCATTTCTCCCTGGGATCTCCCCTGGTCTCACATTGCCTAGTTGACTTCCCTTGCTTTGGGTGGGCACCATTTTGTGAAGTGTCTCCCCCGGGTGGCCCATCTATAAGGGCTCCAGGGGACTATGTCCTATGTCCATCACTTTCTCCCTAATCCAAGCATCACAAAGCTCGGTTGTTAAAGAGTATTTACTTCCCCCCCTTGTGGACTCATCTCCCCACTGTGTGGAAGTCTCACTAAGAAACCCTTTCAAAGAGGCTGCACCGCTTATACTGCGGCCGAGGCCTGGAAAGACAAAGGGAACGCCGCCCCAGTGTAAAATAATGGGCGTTTGCTAGGTGGTCCACACCTCAGGCACAGAGAGGGAGAAGGGGGTCACAGCTCCTCGAAATGATGCCCAGACGTCTTTGCTTTGCTTCATTCATCCACCTTTCCTTCATTATTTTATCCATTCAGCAACAGTCCTTGAGCACCTGTGTGGCAGGTGTTGTGGGTATGACAGAGAACTGAAGTGACATATTTCCTACCCAAAGACAGCTCATGGTCTGCTATGACAAACAAACAATAAACAGGCAGTTGTAATATAGTGTGATAACGACAACAAGCCTTGGCCGTGTGGATTTTATGTGAGTGAGAAATAAACTTTTTATTTATTTTTATTTTTATTAAACTACTGAGGTTTTATGGTTGTCACGGCTGCATAGCCTGTTTTATAACTAATGGATTATTCATCTGGATGAAGAGGAATTACTATAGATCTGCCTAAGTCATTTCTCAAGACTTTTCTTCATGTTTCAGGAAGAAAGATGTAACAGAGGCCAGGATTCATCTTACAAATTGATCTCTATTTAGCCACAATGTTGTAGACGTTGGCCTTTTCTTCTCTTGTCTTACCAGAGAAGAAAGCTCAGGTGGATATTCCTGCTGCTTACCTTATGTTGAATGGAATCCTCCTGCGATCTGGCTGGACTTGGCATCTGAGCAAGCCTAACACCATCCATTTTCAGAAACTAAGAAGCAAGTTCTTTTTCTTCTGAGCCTCAGTGCTCCTGCCTGATGCAAAGGCAGCTGGGTGATTTCCTCCTACTTACAGCCCTTCTAGGGCACCAAAGTCGTATTCACTCTAACCTGTATGAGCTACTCAACCGGTGTAACTATTTCTGGCGAGGAAAATAACCTATACCTGCCTGTCAACAGGGCTGGGGTAAGGAAATTACAAAAGACATTTTATATATTTAAAACGAAATTGAGCTAGTTTCTCAAACCGTGCAGGCCGCCTCTTGTGGCCATCTACCAGAAGGGGGCAGTATAAGAACATAGTTTACTTATTGTGCCATCTCAGAAGCATTTCAGAATGTTTTTATTACGCAAGTGTTTTGTGAAATTATTTTTCCATATGTTTCTTGGGCTGAGAAATTCCATAGCATTAATAATTTTCTCCAACAAGGGTATGGCGGAATAAATGGTGATGGAAGGAGTGCTGAGCCCAGAGGACGGTGTACAGATGGTGTGTTCTGGAATTGTGCACCTAAAACCTGTATAATTTTGTTAACCAGAGTCACCCCAATAAATTCAATAAAAAGGAAAAACCCCTCAAACATATGTGAGAGGTTTTTAATGCAATTGGTTTAAACTCCAGGAGACCACAGGGAGTTTTTTTTTTCTCTGAGAGATGAGATAAGAAGTTAGCTGGAGGGAGACCAGACAAGTAAGCTTAACCCCATGGTGGCCTTGTTCAGCGCCTGCTCTTGGTGGAGTTTTCACAGGGTGGGAAACCTCTGTTTGAAGAACGTGGCTTTGTCATATCCTCCCTGCTGCTGAAGTCTGCTAACACTCAGCAATCCTTTGAAAAAGATTCTCACATAACCGCTAATTTAGCAAATTCAATAGCTCCTATAACTAGTTATTTCGGAGTAAGTATGTTGAATATGGAAGGTATGGTAGAAAGAACAGTAAATTCTGAGTCAGCCAATGAGAGTCTGAGGAAGTCATCTCCTGTCTCTGGGGCTTCAGTTCTCTCTCAAATGAGGGGCCTATTGAGATAAAATAATCTCTATAGTCTGTTCTGTGTTTGACTAGGTATGATTCTACAAACAAGATTGCTACTTCTGAGAGACAAGATGGCGCTGGAGTAGGCGAACGTACCAGCATCTACCTCCCAGAACCAATGTGGATTACAAACAAATTTTATGAACTATCAACTGGAAAAACCAACTTTGGACTAAACTAAAAGGACTCTTCAACCAAGGAACGCTGAAGAAGCCACACAGAGACTGGTAGGAAAAGCGGAAACGCGGAGAGGGCTGCCCGGCTTCTCGGAGCGAACGGCAGCAGGGAGAGACTCGCGTGGCGGGAAGTGAGTTTAGCAGAGGGGAAAGGGCCCTGAGCCCCAGGAACAAAGCCCCAGCCTGCAGCCCCAGAGCCCAGAAGAAGCATAAGGACAGTATTTAGCTGGAAACAAGTCAGGATACTGTTTGTGAGAGAGTCTGATTTCTCAGACCCAGGATCCTTCTTAAAGGGACCACGTAGAACATCTCTCTAACAAACACTCACCCGGGGCTCCTGGAGATGGAGGGAGAGGGGAGAGAACCACAGTAACAGGAAGAGAGTGCAATCTAGGAGGCATAGGGAGAAACATTTTTGGGAGATAGCCACTCTAACCCCTGGGACGAGTCACTCCCCAAAGCTGAAGTGAATATTTCCCCCGGAAACAGCAATACCAGCAAAGGGAAGCAGGAGAGCAGCCAAACAAGCTCCCCCGCGACATTCAGAGCAGAGTCGCATAGAAGGAGGGAGCTTTCGGGTCTACGGTAGTGAGTCTTAGGGTCCGAGCTGCAACGCCCCCACCCACACGGCGGAGGGCGCACCGGAGAGCGGGCGGCAGCGGGAGACAAAAGCGCGGTTCTGCTGGCAGGGGCGGAAGCCGGCTGGCCACCAGTGGGCTCAGGTGTGAGCTCAATCTTGCCCGGCTAGGGAGAAGGGGGCGTGCAAAAGCGGCTAAGCTCAGCTGCCGGCAGCCTGTAATCCAGCCTCCGGGAGAAGGGCGGGAAACCCAGAAAGGGTAGAAACCAGCCCCAGAGCAAGGGCAGAGGAGCACATCCCTGCCCCGCCTGTGCAACCCAGGCTTGCGGTCTGACTTGGTAGCAGGCTCCTCCTGCGGGGGTGGAGCCAAAAGCCCAGAAGAGGCGGAGTTCCGCTACGAAGCTGAGCTTGGGCACGCAGCCTTTCCTGGTGGTAGAGCCAAAGCTAGCAGCTGTTCCTTGAGTGGGATCATCCTGCAAAGGCAGGGCGAAAGCTCAGAAACAGGCGGAGACCCGCAGCTGAGCAAAGGTGCTCGCCAGTGCCCTCAGGACCGAGCATAACATCACACACGGGGGCGGGGCAAAGGCCAAGGCCACCAACCCTTGTGCACCCGAGCACGTGATCACAGCCACTCTCGTGAAGAGAAAATGCGGAGGCAGAGAAATACAACACAAATAAACCAAGAGAAATCCCCAGAAAAGGACCTAAGTGAATCAGATATAACCAAATTACCAGATGCAGAGTTTAAAATAAAGATTGTTAGAATGCTCAAAGATATTAGAACCACCATAGATGGCCATTACGATAACCTAAATAAAGAGATAACAAATATAAAAAAGGACATTGAAATAATAAAAGAGAATCAGACAGAAATGACAAATACAATATCTGAAATAAAGAATACAATGGAAGGAATTAAAAGCAGGATGGATGAAGCAGAGAATCGAATCAGTGAGTTAGAGGACACAATAAATAAAGGCATGGAAGCAGAGCAGAAAAAAGAAAAGAGACTCAAAAAGTCTGAGGAAACTCTAAGAGAGCTCTGTGACAACATGAAGAGAAATAACATCCGCATCATAGGGGTTCCTGAAGAAGAAGAGAAAGAACAAGGGATAGAGACTTTGTTCAAACATATTATAGCGGAAAACTTCCCCCAATTAAGGCAGGAAAATATTTTACATGTTCAGGAAGCACAGAGAACTCCATTAAGGAGAAATCCAAAGAAACCAACACCAAGACACATCATAATTAAATTACCAAAGCTAAAAGATAAAGAGAAAATATTAAAAGCTGCTAGAGAAAAAAAGACAATCACCTACAAAGGAGCCCCCATAAGGATGACTTCTGACTTCTCAACAGAAACACTTGAGGCCAGAAGGGAATGGCAAGAAATATTCAAAGTAATGCAGAACAAGAACCTACAACCAAGACTACTTTATCCAGCAAGGCTATCATTTAAAATTGAAGGAGAAATAAAAAGCTTTACAGACAAAAAAAAACTAAAGGATTTTACTACAACCAAACCAAGGCTGCAAGAAATGCTAAGGGACCTGTTGTAAACAGATCAAAGGAAAAAAAGAATATAGCAAAAGAGAAAAACAGTTTTAAAGAAAAAAAATGGCAATAAACAATTACATATCAGTAATAACCTTAAATGTTAATGGATTAAATGATCTGATCAAGAGACATAAGGTAGCTGCGTGGATAAGAAAACAGGACCCATACATATGCTGTCTACAAGAGACACACCTTAAATCAAAAGATGCACACAGACTGAAGATAAAAGGATGAAAAAAAATATTTCATGCAAATGGAAATGAAAAAAAAGCTGGGGTAGCAATACTTATATCAGACAAAATGGACTTTAGAACAAAGACCATAGTTAGAGATAAAGAAGGTCACTACATAAGGATAAAGGGAGCAATACAAAAGGAAGATATAACCATTATAAATATCTACGCACCTAATATAGGAGCACCTAAATATATAAAGCAGACTTTGATAGACTTAAAGGGCGAGATCAACAGCAATACTATAATAGTAGGAGATTTCAATACCCCATTAACATCATTAGATAGGTCCTCAAGAAAGAAAATTAACAAAGAAACAGCAGACTTAAAGGACATATTAGATGAACTCGATTTAATAGATATCTTCAGAACCTTTCACCCTAAAAGAGCAGAATATACATTCTTTTCAAGCGCTCATGGGACATTCTCTAGAATAGACCACATGTTAGGGCACAAAAGCGGGCTCAACAAATTTAAGAAGATTGAAATCATATCGAACACTTTCTCTGATCACAATGGCATTAAACTAGAAATCAACCACAATAGAAAAATTGAAAAACATTCAAACACTTGGAAACTAAATAGCACGTTATTAAACAATGAATGGGTTAACATTGAGATCAAAGAAGAAATTAAAAAATTCCTAGAAACAAACGATAATGAGCATACATCAACTCAAAATTTATGGGATACAGCAAAAGCAGTCCTGAGAGGGAAGTTTATAGCATTACAGGCATACCTCAAGAAGCTAGAAAAAGCTCAAATTAACAACTTAACCCTGCATCTAAAAGAACTAGAAAAAGAACAGCAAGTAAAGCCCAGAGCTAGTAGAAGGAAGGAAATAATAAAGATCAGAGCAGAAATAAGTGACATAGAGGCTAAAGAAACAATACAGAGGATCAATGAAACCAGGAGCTGGTTCTTTGAAAAGGTAAACAAGATCGATGAACCTTTAACAAGACTCACCAAGAAAAAAAGAGAGAGGACTCAAATAAATAAAATTAGAAACGAGAGTGGAGAAATAACAACTGACACAACAGAAATACAAAATATTGTAAGAAAATACTATGAAGAACTGTACGCCAAAAAACTAGACAACCTAGATGAAATGGACAAATTCCTTGAATCATATAATCTTCCAAAAATCAATCTGGAAGAATCAGAAAACCTAAACAGACCAATTATAACAAATGAGATTGAAACAGCTATCAAAAAACTCCCAAAAAAGAAAAGTCCTGGGCCTGATGGCTTCACAAGTGAATTCTACCAAATATTCAAAGAAGAACTAACTCCTATCCTTCTCAAGCTATTTCAAAAAATTCAAGAGGAAGGAAGACTTCCAAACTCCTTTTATGAGGCGAGCATAATTCTGATTCCAAAACCAGGCAAAGACAACACAAAAAAAGAAAATTATAGGCCAATATCCCTGATGAACTTAGATGCAAAAATCCTCAATAAAATATTAGCAAACCGGATCCAGCAATATATGGAAAAAATCATACACCATGATCAAGTAGGATTTATTCTTGGGAGGCAAGGCTGGTACAATATTCGCAAATCAATCAATGTGATTCATCACATAAACAAAAGAAAGGAGAAAAACCACATGATAATTTCAATAGATGCAGAAAAAGCATTTGATAAAATCCAGCACCCATTCATAATCAAAACTCTCAGCAAAGTGAGAATACAGGGAACATACCTCAACATGATAAAGGCCATCTATGACAAACCCACAGCCAACATAATACTCAATGGGCAAAAATTAAAAGCTATCCCCTTAAGATCAGGAACAAGGCAGGGTTGCCCCCTTTCACCACTCTTATTCAACATAGTTCTGGAAGTCCTCGCCACAGCAATCAGACAAGAAAAAAGAAATAAAAGGCATCCAAATTGGAAAAGAAGAAGTAAAACTATCATTATTTGCAGATGACATGATATTATATATAGAAAACCCTAAAGTTTCAGTCAAAAAACTACTAGACCTGATAAAAGAATTTGGCAAGGTGGCAGGATATAAAATCAATACTCAGAAATCAGAGGCATTTTTATACACTAATAATGAACTGTCAGAAAGAGAAATCAGGGAATCAATCCCCTTTACCATTGCAACCAAAAAAATAAAGTACCTAGGAATAAATCTAACCAAGGAGATTAAAGACTTGTACTCAGAAAATTATAAAACATTGATAAAAGAAATCAGGGAAGATACGAATAAGTGGAGGCATATACCGTGCTCATGGTTAGGAAGAATAAACATCATTAAAATGTCTATATTACCCAAAGCAATTTATAAATTCAATGCAATACCAATGAAAATGCCAATGACTTACTTCAAAGACATAGAACACATATTCCAAAAATTTATATGGAACCAAAAAAGAACACGAATAGCCTCAGCAATCCTGAAAAGGAAGAAAAAAGCGGGAGGTATCACACTTCCAGATATCAAGTTATATTATAAGGCCATTGTACTCAAAACAGCATGGTACTGGCATAAGAACAGGCACATAGATCAATGGAACAGAACAGAGAACTCAGAAATAAACCCACAGCTCTATGGACAACTGATATTTGACAAAGGAGGTAAGACAATACAATGGAGTAAAGACAGCCTCTTCAACAAGTGGTGTTGGGAAAACTGGACAGCTACCTGCAAAAAAATGAAACTAGACCACCAACTTACACCACTCACAAAAATAAACTCAAAATGGATAAAAGACTTGAATGTAAGCCATGAAACCATAAGCATTTTAGAAGAAAACATAGGCAGTAAGCTCTCTGACATCTCTCGCAGCAATATATTTGCTGATTTGTCTCCACAGGCAAGTGAAATAAAAGACAGGATAAACAAATGGGACTTTATCAAACTAAAAAGCTTCTGCACAGCTAAAGACAATAAGAACAGAATAAAAAGACAAACTACACAATGGGAGAATATATTTGACATAGCGTCTGATAAGGGGTTAATAACCAAAATTTATAAAGAATTTGTAAAACTTAATACCAGGAAGACAAACAATCCAATCCAAAAATGGGCAAAAGAAATGAATAGACATTTCTCCAAAGAGGACACACAGATGGCCAATAGGCATATGAAAAAATGTTCAACATCATTAATGATTAGAGAAATGCAAATTAAAACCACAATGAGATATCACCTCACACCAGTCAGAATGGCGCTCATCAATAAAACAACACAGAATAAGTGCTGGCGAGGATGTGGAGAAAAGGGAACCCTCCTGCACTGCTGGTGGGAATGCAGACTGGTGCAGCCACTGTGGAAAACAGTATGGAGATACCTCAAGAAATTAAAAATCGAACTGCCTTTTGACCCAGCTATACCACTGTTAGGAATATACCCCAAGAACACCATAGCACTGTTTGAAAAGAAGAAATGCACCCCCATGTTTATGGCAGCATTGTTCACAATAGCAAAGATTTGGAAACAGCCCAAGTGTCCATTAGAGGATGAGTGGATTAAAAAGCTTTGGTATATATATACTATGGAATACTACTCAGCCATAAGAAATGATGACATAGGATCTTTTACAACAACATGGATGGGCCTTGATAACATTATACTGAGTGAAAGAAGTAAATCAGAAAAAACTAAGAACTATATGTTTCCACAAATAGGTGGGACATAAAGATGAGACTCAGAGACATGAACAACAGTGTTGGGGTTACAGGGTGGGGGGAGGAGAGGGAAGGGGTTGGGGGAGGGGAGGGGCACAAAGATCATGGCTTTTCAGCATTGGCCATATTCCCCCCTTAATCTATAGACAGACAGCAAATATTTACGTATGGTGTTCCCACTATAAAGACTGCTGTCTTAGGGACAAATGCTGACAAACTATTTCAGCAGTTCCTCCTTCTTCAAAGACTTATATGTAAACATAGAGCTCCATGTTTTATAGGACATACTCAAGCTCACTCCAGGCTTCCTGGTGCTTTAGCACAAGGGAATGCCCCCCCCTTTTTTTTTTGTATTTTTTTTTTTGTATTTTTTCTTTTATTTATTTATTTTTTGTATATTTCTGAGGATGGGGATGGGAAGGCAAGCAGACAGACTCCTGCATGCGCCTGACTGGGATCCACCTGGCATGCCTACCGGGGGGAATGCTCTGCCCATCTGGGATGTTGCTCTGTTGCAACCGGAGTCATTCTAGCAACTGGGGCGGAGGCCATGGGGCCATCCTTAGTGCCCAGGGTGGATTTGCTCCGGTGGAGCCTTGGCTGTGGGCGGGAGGAGAGGGACTGGGAGGGGGGAGAGGGGGAGGGGTGGAGAGTTAGATGGGCGCTTCTCCTGTGTGCTCTGGCCGGGAATTGAACCCAGGAATCCTGCACACCAGGCCAATGACTCCGACGAGTCTACCATATCATGCTTTTTACTTAAAAAAAAAAAATTTACATTTCTTTTGAAAGCTGATGAACAGGAGACACCAAATCTACCTTCTTTATTAGATCTAGCTAATAACACTATTCTGTCTTTTTTCCAAATAGCTCCAGATATATGGAAAAGATTTATATAGGCGGATGGGGATCCTCAAACCCCTCAGCGAGATCTTCTGAGAATGGCTTTTAAGATACCTAGAGGCAGAAAAAGCCCAATAGAGATCAGGGGGAACTACCAGCTTTTAGGATACACCCTTAAAGGCTCCAGCACCCCAAAGGGGTCTCATAGGATGCCATCTGGGTCCTGCTTCAATAGTGGAAAGGAAGGTCATTGAGCTAAAGCCTGCCAGGCTTACACACCTCTGCTGTGAGGAAACAGGGACACTGGAAGGTGGGCTTCCCCCTCGC
Source organism: Saccopteryx bilineata (assembly GCF_036850765.1). Lineage (NCBI taxonomy): Eukaryota > Metazoa > Chordata > Mammalia > Chiroptera > Emballonuridae > Saccopteryx > Saccopteryx bilineata. The sequence goes on along the minus strand of NC_089493.1, from coordinate 185,306,891 downwards.
TCCTCTAAGGGAGGGTTCAGTCTCTTCCAGGCCTGCTCCAGCCACCTATGACCTAACCTTGCCCAGAATGCTGGGGTTTGCCACTGAAGGCTGAAGGTGCCCAGGGCCGTCGACCCCATCTACGACACTGTGGACGAGCCTAGGGTATTTCTTCCAAGAAGCAGGTAAACTGATCTCATTTGCACAAGGGCCACTTAACTATGTTTTGCCTGAATAGTCAGGTTCTTTATTCTTCCCTCAAAGATCTCTGTTGTGGGTGTTGATAGTCCTATTTTCTGCTGCTTTGCTTAATATATAGTGTTTCCTTTATTCCTCCTACCTCAATGCCCCACTCATATTTCAGGCTGGGACCTACTCTTAATTTAGAGCTCTCTTTCCTCCTTTTGCCAACTTGTATTATGAATTTACCTTTGCCACCCAGCTTAGTGTATCCCAAGGTTCTCTTTACCAGGCCACAGTCACAAAGCTCCAGGGAAAAGCAACCTGGTCTCAACTCTCCAGGCAGAGGAGAACAGAAGCTCCATATCCACGAATGCTGCAAATGGCTTTTTCCAGTCTACCTGAATCATTACCAGCTAGAAGCAGTGGTCATTGGGACTTGGACATGAGCTGCAAAGTATAGAATGGTGACAACAATTCCAGTGCCATACGGACTTTTCCTGTGGGGAACTTTCCTGGACTCCTGCTCCCTGTGACAGCTCCTAACAGACTGAACTGTGGTTGGGTTGCATTTTTCCGGGATTTGGCATGGTGAGGGGGCCAACTTGGACTTGGGGAACATGTTAAGGACACTACTCATTTATGGATTCTTGCTGTATTGGCCAAGAGTTTGCTTAAAGGCTTTTAATCACTTGTAAAAAAATAGAGGACTAGATGAAGAAGATGGGGCACATATACACCATGGTATATTATTCAGCTAGGAGAAATGGTGACATTGGATCACTTATAGCGGAATGGTGGAGTCTTGGTAGCATTGTGCGGAGTGAAATAAGCGAATCAGAAAAAAACAGGAACTGCAGGATTCCATACATTAGTGGGACATAAAAGCGAGACTGAGAGGCATGAACAGGAGTGTGGTGGCTATGGGGGGTGGGGGGAGGGAAGGAGGGAGAGGGGGAGGGGAGGGGGAGGGGTACAGAGAGAACTGGATGGAGGGTGGCAGAGGACGATCTCTCTTTGGGTGATGGGTATGCAACATAACTAAATGACAAGATAACCTGGAAATTTTTTCTTTGAATGTATGTACCCTGATTTATTGATGTCACCCTATTAAAATAAAAATTTATTTATATATAAAAAAAAAAAAAAGATCTTAAAAAAAAAAAAAAAAGATTGCTACTTCTATTATACCTGTTACTAGCAATGGCACCGATTGCATTATTAATGTGTACCAGGCATTGTGTTAAGTATTTCACATTGGTTATGTTCTTTATTATTGTTATTATTATTTTTTTTTTGTATTTTTCTGAAGCTGGAAACGGGGAGAGACAGTCAGACAGACTCCCGCATGCGCCTGACCGGGATCCACCTGGCACGCCCACCAGGGGGCAACGCTCTGCCCATCTGGGGCGTCACTCTGTTGCGACCAGGGCCACTCTAGCGCCTGGGGCAGAGGCCAAGGAGCCATCCCCAGTGCCTGGGCCATCTTTGCTCCAATGGAGCCTTGGCTGCGGGAGGAGAAGAGAGAGACAGAGAGGAAGGAGAGGGGGAGGGGTGGAGAAGCAGATGGGCGCTTCTCCTGTGTGCCCTGGCCGGGAATTGAACCCGGGACTTCTGCATGCCAGGCCGACGCTCTACCATTGAGCCAACCGGCCAGGGCCTGGTTATGTTCTTTAATCTTGTGGCAACACTACAAGGTAGATATTATCAACCTTATTTAAGCGAGTGGTGCAGACATGATCCAAACCTAAACATTCTGACTCCTGAGTCCCTAGTCTTAACCATGGCCCAATATCTTTTCTTTTCTTCCATTATTTGTGTTCTTCTGTTAGTTATTATTTTTTCTTTTTTTTGCACAAAAGACAGTAAGACAGATACGTGTAGGAAGGGAGAGAGATGGGAAGTATTGACTCATAGTTGTAGCACCTTAGTTGTTCATTGATTGCTTTCTCATATGTGCCTTGACCGGGGGACTACAGCAGAGTGAGTGACCCCTTGCTCAAGCCAGAGACCTTGGGCTTCAATCCATTGACCTTTGGCCGCAAGCCACCGACCATGGGGTCATGTCTATGGTCCTATGCTTATGCTGGTGACCCCACGCTCAAGCTGGATGAGCTTGTGCTCAAGCTGGTGACCTTGGGGTTTCAAACTTTGGTCCTCAGCATCCCAGGCTGACGCTCTATCCACTGTGCCACCGCCTGGTTAGGGCCATTAATTTGTTTTTAACATTCATAAGCTTGGTGCCAGGCTACAGTGATTGCTATCTCTTTGGCCTCTAGTCTTTGCTTCTCTTCTCATTCAACTGTCCATGTCTCACAATCGTCCCTCTTCCTGGCTATCCAAATGTTACTTACTCATCCTTCAAGTTCTAGTTTATGCTTATTCTCTTGCTGGACTATTCCTGCCCATAGTAAGCTGATTTTTCTCCTGGGATTTTATTATATTTATAATCCATTCTGTGTAATTTAGACTCAATTCAATATTGTCTCTTATTTTGCCCTGTGTTTTAAATAAGTTGGTCTTGTCAACATTAACTATAGTGCAAGGCTCCCGAGGACGGAGAATACATCTTAAGTCTTTTTAATCTGCTACGAAGAGCACAGGGTTGCATAACAAGTTGGAGATCGATAACTTCTTCTTGTTTGCTAGAGATAGACCTCAGGCAAAAATGATCCCTTTTGTTTCTAAAAAATCATGACAGTCTGTGAGAAAAATAGTTTTCTAGTCTTAGTTAAAACAAAGCAAAATGACTCTAAGACATTTCAAATCTACCTGGCCAATATAGTCAATTATTTCACAAGTTTAACAATCAGAAATTATTATTGCTATTACTGTCATTAATATTATACAAATAGTTACCACTTACAGGTTACTTGCTACATTGCAGGCATTAGGCTTATGTTTGACGTGGATTACACTTTATACTTACAATAGCACTCTGAGGCTGGTAAATACTTCGCTTCACAGAGAGTATCGCAGTTTAGAGAGGTTTAATAACTCATATAAGGGCTGGGATGTAGTGGAACTTGGAAACAACCCCTTTTTTAAAAATTATTTTTTTATTCCAAGTCTGGTTTTTCTTGGTCTGGCCTAATTGTACCATGTTATTAATTAGACTGTTTCTACTCATGATGATGAATGGCTGTTTTTCATCCAAATGAGGTTTTTTTTTTCCCCATAACTGGCTGTTTATCTGATTGTTCAAAAATTTCTATTTTAGATTTTGCCCCTCTGTGCAAATAATCGATGGGAATTCAGGCTTCCTTATTGTGGTAGGCTGAATGATGATCCCCCTAAAGGCATTTGTACCCTGGTTTCCAGAGCCCGTGAATGTTCCAAATGCCGCAAAGAAGCTTTGGAGATGTGATTAAGTTAAGGATCTTGAGACAGGAAGATTATCTTGGATCATTCTGTGTGCCCTAATGGTAATCGTAATGGCCCCTAGGAGAGGGCGGCAGGGAGACCCGAGGTGGGAGAAGGCGGCGGGGCTGCGGAAGCGGATGTGGAGGGAACGCTGCCAGGAGCCATGGGACGCGGGGCCGCTGCTAGAAACTGGCAAGAGCAGGTTCTCTCCTGGAGCCTTGAGAACGGAGCGGCCTTGCCAACAGCTTGCCGTTAGCCGCTTAACACTCATCATGGCGTCTGACATCCAAACCATAGGAGAGGAAATGTGCCGGTTTAAGTCACTAAACGGGTAGTGAACTGTTGCAGCAGCAGCAGCAGCAGATACACTACTGCAGAGTTCTGTGGATGTAGCCATTTTCAGAGGCGAGTCCAATTGCTTAACTGAATCCTGACTCTCCTCTTGAAGCCAGAGAACATGGCTGTATCTGAGCGTAAGGCATAAACAGACCCCAGCTCTAAACGCTGTCCAGTGTCTAGGCAGTAACGAATGGCAGCATGGGGAAAATGGGCAACCAAACCCACATTTCCCTCTGGGTTTCTCTGCTCTGGGAAAGGGGAAGGAGTGATGGAACATAAAATCAGAGTATATCACCGGATGCGATGGACTGACTGACTGGGTGCTTTCGTTCAGGCTGTTCCCCCTACTCTCTAGTAGAGTTAGCTCTTCCTGCCTGGATTTCAATGTCTGTTTTCAAGACACTCGCACCACCATCAACACCAAGAACAATTGAAATGGACACTAGAAGGTGCTTCCATTTGACATGCTTAAGCTGCCTGCTTTCTTTTCTTTTCTTTTCTTTTCTTTTCTTTTCTTTTCTTTTCTTTTCTTTTCTTTTCTTTTCTTTTCTTTTCTTTTCTTTTCTTTTCTTTTCTTTCTTTCTTTCTTTCTTTCTTTCTTTCTTTCTTTCTTTCTTTCAATAAGCAGTGGAATCGGAATGTTACTGACTTTCTTTTGGGCACCAATATTATAGACTCCTTTAAACCGGGTGGCAAATGTCCACCTGGGGAGTACTCTTCGTTTGGGAGGAAAACAAATAATGCTGAAGTACTTGAGGTTGACAGTGACAAACAGAAGCCATAGCTGTGAAGACTTCGTGGAGGAACTTAGCAGGCTAAACCTTTAATGAAAAAGATTTTTTTTTCCCCTGGAGGTATGCGAGTGAAATTATCCAGCAAGACTGCCCCGTCCCATCTTGTCTGATAGAGCTCAGATGCTAAATTGAAACCTGAGAATTGTGGGACCTCAGAAAATCATGTGGAAGCCATTTCACCCAATTATTAAGAGCAAAGGTTTGAGTTCAGGAGCTCTTAATTACTTGCTGTGTGACCTTGGACAATTCACTTAACTTCTCTGAGCCACAGTTTTCCCATTTTAAAAATTGAGATAATTATGGTTTTTTATGTAATAAATGTCTTATCAAAGTATCAAGCATAGAGGGGTTAGTCAAGACCTTTTCAGTGTTAAGAAGCAGAAACATAATTGAACTCAGTTAACTAAAAACAAAGCTAGACCTGAATTTGTCACTGCTGAATTTCACAATTTAAAGACTGTGATTAGGAAGAGAGACTTATTTCCGAGATAGGATGTCACCTTGCAGAGAGGGCAAGGACAGAATGCTTAATCACCTTGGGAAAGGAAAGAAACATTTTTTTCCTCCAAGATTACTGGCTGAACAGCCCTGGGGAGATCCGGCCTTGGCTTCTTTTAGCATCCTTGAACCCTAATTACTGTTATCTGAGGGACGGATATGCTCTAATTGGCCAGGCCTGGGTCTCAAGCTGGTTTGTTTGCAAGAAGAAAAAAAAAATCAATTTAAACTGTTAGAAGCAATAAAGGAAATCTATTGGCTCATAAAAGATTTGATTTCAAGTAAAGATCAATTTATAAACAATGTCAATAGGGATCAGGTTTCTCCCTGTCTCTCCCTTGGGGTCCAGTCTCTGTGACTTCATTATCAGGCTCCATGCCGCGCCCTGACAGCTGTAGGTTCTCTTCACAGGTCAAACGATTCTATACCTCACGCCATGGGGTCCAGGTTAAGAACATCCACTCAGTGTCCCTCAACAATTTCCGGCATCCACCCCCTTTCTCACGGACTAGCACTGGGTCACATGCCTCCCATTGAACCGTGTCTGTGGCCTGGGTGGTGAGTTATATCAATTGTATTAAGTTAAAAGTAGCTCATTCAGCTTGAGCATGACTTAGAATGGGAAGATGTAAGTTCCACAATGAAAATCAGTGTCGTGTTGGTGGGTAGAAGTGTATGGTGATGGCATGAACTCAGTCCAGACTACTTGTAATGATTCTATCACTTGTTATATGGGTTCTGTTATGAGATAGAAGGTGAAAGAATCTATCTATCTATCTATCTATCTATCTATCTATCTATCTATCTATCTATCTATCTATCTATCTACATACACATACAAAGGGTGGGCAAAAGAAGGTTTGTAGTTGCTTGTATGGTAAATAATACAATAATTAATAAATAATAATATAAGAATTAAACTCTGTGTTTTGAGTACTCATAACTGTAACCCTACTTTTGTATCCATGACCCAGAAGTCAGTAAAAGTGAGTTAACTTCATTAAAATAGGACCATCCTGCTGCTCATGTCAGAGAAACGGGGGTCCTGAACGATGAAGGGACTTCCTCAAGGGAAGGCACCTCAAGAGGTGGCGAGTGGCAGAGCTGATACCAACATACCCAGAATATGCTCTGTGTGAAAAGCAGACACAGGAGGTACTGAGAAGGATTTGATGGTGAACCTGGGTGCTGCATCAAGTGAGGGTCTCTGGGGAGTGGACAGACACAGCACACGGGGCCAAGACACGGAAGTACTGGGGACGGGAAAACCGGATTTTGAGAAATCACATTTATCTTTTGAAAGGGAGGTCGTCTGATTACCATTTTATTGTCTGGAGTTTTCCTTGAAGCTTTATGGTCCGGAAGTGAAGAAGACACACTGAAAACTCAGCAGCTCTTCCGAGGCACGTTTTTGCTTCCTGCTGCTTCGGCTTCCTTCTTAGCTAGGTAAGCTAGTTAGACAGGTAGCTCCTTGTTAGACTCCATTTCCCCTTGTTTTCTATTTTTCAGTCATTCCCGCTTTCTTTCATAAGAAGAGTCTATATCAGTTTGTGGGGAACCACTGAACAGTTTCCCCGGTAACTGAGGGTCAAGGATCATCAGCGCTATAAAGAAAATGATTGCATCCCTAAAGTCATCCAGAATATCTCGCTCTGAAACAAGAAATAATGGATATATCCAGGCAAGAAGGACGGAAGGCTTTGTCAGTGTTAGACGAGGAGTTCAATCAGTGGGTGACAAGACCAGTCCATGCGGGAACAGCAGTTGGACACAGGCAGTTGCTAGAGCAACTAGCTGGAGGAAGAAGAGCCAGGCAGATGGGACCTGGTATTTATAGAGTATGATGGCAGGTGGTACGTCTTAGTCCTGGCTGGTGTTTGAAAGGATGGATATCACTTTGAAAAGATGATACAGCAGGCACACAGTACCTGTAGGGAGATTCTGAGTTTTTTTGCCTTGCTATCCTTAGTACCTAGTATAATGCTTATCTCAAGGTAAAGTCAATGTTTCCTCAAAAAATGAACAAAGGGCAACATTTAGAAATATAGAAAGGCAGCTGGCATCAGAAAGACTTGGTAGAAGGCAGAAGAAAAAGGCACATTCATAGACAGGGTTTCCCAGATGCAGGACTTCCAGTGCTGAAGCTGGGATAGTCCTGGGCACACCAGGACGGTCATTGAGCATCCTGGCCCACGTGGCCAAAATCTAAGAGTTCAATTCTGGGAGCCTAGTAAGTGTAGACAGATCTTTTCCCAACTTCCTCAGTGTCATACCTGATTTGATCCAAGGTCTACGACAAACGTGGGAACAGTTTACTTGACTCCGATCACCTCTAGTCACTTCTAGTTTGTGGCTCCTCTGGGATGAGAGATGAAGCTTTTTCAAGCCTCAGGTATTTTTCAGAAACATCAGCGATGAGGGATCATGGCTAGAATGGCCGTAAGAGATGTACAGTATGGACTGAGTTTCAGCCCCACCCAGAAGGACATATCATATGGTTGTTAATAATTGGGGCTTGGGAGTCAAAGGGACCTGACCTTGTATAAGGGCTTAGGGGAGTTCCCTAATTTCTGTCTATCTCATCTGTGAAATGGATATACTAGTTCTTACATCAAAGGGTTATTTTATTATAAAGCCTGAGTGATATAAAGTATGTAAAGCAGTTAGTACAGCATCAGCCTCGTAGCAGAAACTAATTAGTGGTAGGTAGATACTATTCTATGACAAGGCTTTTCCATCCTCTGCTGATGTGGCTTTGACGATAATGCCTTAATATTTTCTAAACATAACTTTGGCTTTATTGCTAGGACAATCCAAAGCTACACCTGGTCCAGAAGACAAATGGATTAGATTAAGAAATAAGACAAGCCAAGGTATGAAACATGAGCATATAATTCACATTCGGAGTGTTTTAAGCACTCATTGAAGTCAGATAGGGATGTGCATGGTATGATTTATTTAAAAAACTAACCGAATTTTAGAAGGTTTATGTGATTCTGTGATTTTACTGGAAAAAGCTTACTATGAAATATAAATTTATTATTTGAAATAATTCTGTGTAAAAGCTTCATAAACCAGAACAGTTAGAAACCATGCATTTGTAAGAAGGCTTTCTGAAGACTGGGGAAAAACAATTGCATGCTTAAAAGAATTTTTATAAATTCAGTGTAACTGTCTTTCCAGTTAATTGACATTAACTAATGTTAATTTTGATGGGAATATAATTACTGTTATATTTCAATGTGAATATATTCACATCCAGAAAAGTGGATCAGCCAGGTGCGTAGAAACCAAGAGTCTGCTGGATTTTGCTCTCCTTTTTACTCCTAATTATATGCAACCTTATGCTGGTAACTTATACTCTTGATGCATTACCTTCCTTTCTTAATATTTTATTTTGGGGGGAGAGAAGGATAAATGGAATATTAAGTACTTACTATGTAGGTCGGTGGTCCTTAGTTGGGTGCACTGTAGCTTCCTAGTGGACATTTGCCAATATCTAGGGACATTTTGATTGTCACATGTGAGGGCAGGGCACTGCTGCTGAAATTTGGTGGATAAAATCTGGAAGTTATGCTAAAGCAACATACAATGTCCAGGACAGGCCCCAGCCTGTCCTCCTCCCACCACATCAAATAAGTACCATTATCGGGAAAGGAGTTGAAGATTTTTCTTTTTTGCCCCTTGAGGAATTAGAGCTATATTTACATGTATTTTCTGCCTTACACAATCCTAAAAATGATAAATTTGCAAATGGGGTTTTTATAAGCAGATTTCGGAAGTCTTACTCCATGCTAGGCCCTGTGCTGGGTGCTGGTGTGTGATGAAGAAAGAACTAGCTGTGGTCTTTGTCTTCACATGGGTCAGTCTTGTGGATGAGTTAGACCATGACAAGTAAAGAAATAAGGAAACACTTAACAAAATTTAAGATGCATGTCATGAAGGAGAACGACAGGAAGCCATGAAGGGTGGTTCTCTCTAGAGGTGACACTTCAGGAAGCCTCTCCGAACAGGGGACAGTTGAGCTGCACCTGTAGGAGTAAGATGGTGCTAGTCTTCTAATCTAGAGGATGAGCAGAAGGGTGTTCCAGGTCGTGGGGCTAGTGACTTTACCAGTGTTGAGGTGGGAAAGAATTTGGGCTGTTAGAGGAACTGAATAAAGCCAGTGTGAAGGGTGAGATGAGGTCAGAAAGAATACAGAGACGGCGCAGCCCCAGAGCGTGTCAACTCTTAGAGACACGTGAAGGAGTCTGGATGATTTGGTAAATATAAGAGAAAGGCATTGAAAGCATTTGAGCAAGGGACTTAAAATGGTCTTATTTAATTTAAGCAAGGGACTTAAATGTTCCTTCAAAAGGATCTGGCTGACTGTTGTAGGGAGAATGGATTGGATTCGGGGCAAGAATAAAAGGAGGTGATCAATTGGAAGATGATTGCAATAGCTCGGGCAAGAGGTGGTCACGGTCGGAACTTGGGTCATGGGAGTGGAGCTTAGCAGAGCTGGCAGAATCAGGACACAGGTTAACAATGAAGGGATGAGGTGGCGATAAGAAGAGAGAAGGGTCAAGGATGACTTTCAGATTTCTGGTCTGGAAAACTGGGTAGCTCACCACGGTGCCACTTAGGTTAGATGTCAATGACAGGGGAAGGTGCTAGGGAACCAAAACCATGGGCTCAGATTTAGAGATATTCACTTTGAGGTGCTTGTGAGCCATGTAATTGGGGGTTCCAAGCGAGCAGCTGGGGAATACCTATCAGGAACCTGGAAGAGAGGTCAGGTTATTCCCATAGTAGCCTTCCAACGATAGCCTCCTTTAATCGCTGGTGCCAGAAGTCTCAGTACCACAAGGAGAAAAATCTCCACCTTTTCTTGTAGCTGCAGAAAAGCAGGTTGTGTTTTGTATTATGAAATTCCCTGCAGTGGCTAGGTTAACAATGGCCTCTTGTCAGACACTGGGACTTCCCCTATTGACAGGTTCCTGTGAAAGTAACCAAGACCCTGTAAAAGGTGTGCAGATCCTTCCTCCACCATGTTAGCTGGTGGCGGTCCTTTCCACTTTTCTCTCCTGTGTGTGGAGCTCCAGCCCGGCTCCCAGATCTAGGAAGTGAGGTGTAATTTGGCCGTGGCGAGGGCCCCGCGGCCTGCCTGCTCTGACCACCGTGGCTGCTTGCGAGCCCCAGCTCCTGGTGCTCAATACTAACGAAGTGCTTTTTCTCGTAACTGAGTCTGTGCTCACAAAATTCATATTCTGTGATCGATTTGATCTACTTCAGAGCCCTATGAATTGCCTGTCTACTTATTTATAGATTCTTATAAAGCCACTTAAAAGTATCTTTTATCATGGAAAAATTTTGCCACTTATGAAAGTAGACAGAATCCCTGCATGCGTTATGGGAAAATAAAAGAATGCCTCGGCACCCGTCGCCAGCCCGGCTTCAGGCAGTACCAGCTGGTCTAAAGCATGTTTTCATCTAAACTCCATCCATATTTCCTCCTCCTGTATAATCTTGTAGAAATCCCCGGGTATTAGATTAATGAAGCTTTTTTTTTTTTTTTTAATTTAAGTCAGAAGAATTGCATATGCTTGCTCTATATAAGTTAAATGTTTATAAATTAATTTTTTTCTTGGATGACTTTTTTAATGTTTTAGTAGGTAGTACATAGATATGGTTCAAAATTCTAAAGATTCAAAAGGGTATCATTAAAAAGGTCAGTCTTCTCTCTGTCTTTCTTTAGTAGCTTTTTTCTAAGTTATTTGTTCATAGATATTCTATGCATTTATAAATGAGTGTGTGTGTGTGTGTGAGAGAGAGAGAGAGAGAGACAGAGAGACAGACAGACAGACAGACACAGACAGGGAGATAGGGAGATTATTACATTTATGGTGTGACCTTGCTTTTTACACATAACAATATGCCTTGGACATCTTTCTTTAACAGGAGTCATAAAGCATAGAGCTGCCTAATTATTTTAAAAGGCAGCATAACATTTCATTTTGCGATGCTACTACGGTTTGTTTAACCCACTTCTGTTGCTGCACATGTGAGTTATTTTTCGTTTTTTGCTGTTACGTGACATATTTTGCAAATTCTAGATTTCTAGCACATCTTGAATAATTGAACCCCTTGGGCTGATGTCGGTGCACTCTGACCTTGTCATCCCAGTCTCTTTGTCCTTCCACAGCCTGAGGCTTCTCCCGTGTTTTCTGCTGTGTTTGAAAGTAACAGCCACATCTCGCTCCTAGGGCAGCTGGAACACTGACCATCGGAGGACTTGATTTTCTGTGGCTCAGGGAAGTTAGCTCAAGCCCAGGAGCTCAGCACACTACGGGGTTTTGGGCTGGGTCGTTCACATTCGCCGCTCTCATTTACTGATAAGCTGAGGCCTAGGGAAATTCATTCTTTTTTTTTTTTTTTTTTTTTTGTATTTTTCTGAAGCTGGAAACGAGGAGAGACAGTCAGACAGACTCCCGCATGCACCCAAACGGGATCCACCCGGCACGCCCACCAGGGGCGAAGCTCTGCCCACCAGGGGGCGATGCTCTGCCCCTCCGGGGCGTTGCTCTGTCGTGACCAGAGCCACTCTAGCGCCTGGGGCAGAGGCCAAGGAGCCGTCCCCAGCGCCCGGGCCATCTTTGCTCCAGTGGAGCCTTGGCTGCAGGAGGGGAAGAGAGAGACAGAGAGGAAGGAGGGGGTGGGGGTGGAGAAGCAAATGGGCGCTTCTCCTATGTGCCCTGGCCGGGAATCGAACCCCGGTCCCCCGCACGCCAGGCCGACGCTCTACCGCTAAGCCAAGGCCTGGGAAATTCATTCTTTTGCCCAGTTTCCCAGGATACTTAACTTTCCTTGTTAGTCAGAGGGAAGTCACAAAAAAGACATAAAAAATCTAAATATATTTCTTCTGAAAGGGAGATGTAAAGTCCTTTGGTTGTGGCTTCTGGACTTAAGGACTGCAAGGGCGGAAGTTCTGCTGACCTCATTCGGAGCAAAGAAGGTGGTTGTTCGTGTACTCTGGCCTTGTTTACACAGCACATTCTGCAGGGCGGGGAGGGAGAGCTCTTTTTCACTGAGGTCCTCTTGGGGTTCATGTTCGTGACATGTTTTTTTCCCCACTCTAAGCCTCTCCTTGGATGTTCACAATACCGTATTTCACCTGAAACTCGGCCCCAGTGACAACAGCTCACACTGATTGAGAACCTACCGGGTTCCAGCGCTTGGCATGTTATTTAACCCTTGCAGCCAGCCTACAAGGAAGGTACTGTTGTGAATGGAGAGACTCAGGACAGAGAAGAAAACTAACTTGACCAAGGTCATAGGTAGGCGGTGAATTCCCTCTGGCTCCAGAATCTGCATGGGTAAACTCGATATTTCCTCGGAATAACAGTGTTTGGGAGAAGGGGCATGCAGGTGACTCGGACCAGTTCACAGATGTGCAAATTCCTGGCCCTAGTAACGGGAGCCAGGAATTGGATGGGCCTGGGGTTCTACGAGTTTGAGCTTGGTCGGTATGGCTGTCAAGTCTGTCAAGGACGCACAGAGGCGATCATAAAGCAAGCAGCCAGGCAGGAGGCCGTCGTCGAGTCAGGCACACCGTTCAGCCAGAGGAGTACCGAGTGGAGCTGGCCGGAGTCGGACGCACGCAGCAGGGAGAGACTACAGACATCAGGGAGGAGCGAACAGGTTCGGCATGGAGAGGAAGGGGCTCCTCGCAGAGGGCTTCCCTGAAGTGCTGGGGCTCAATGTCAGGGGCTTTTGAAGAGGAGCTCGGAGCCTCGGGTGTGGGGCAAGAGATTGGACAGTGGTGCTGCTTGCCAAACACAAGTCTGCACAATAATCCCATAGGAAGCGGGTTACACGTTCATATTCCTGGGCCCTGGCATTCTGAACCAGCAGGTCTGAAATCAGCTCCTGGAATCCGGCAAGCACCCTGGGTGGTTCTGAAGCAGGGGTTCCGTGGACCTCATGCGGTGAGACCGTGGATCAGGGTGGAGAACCAAATTGTTTCCTTTCCGTTGCCCTCAAATGCCATTTAATTAAATGCTGGAAAAGAATGGTGTCTGGGAATGGTACATGGGAGGCTAATCGAGATTACAGGAAAAGAAGAAAAAAATTCAGTGGGATGGGGGAAAGGGGCATTGCCATCCTCTGTGCCCACTGGCTGGGTCCACATCACAGAAACGGCCGGGGCAAGGATTGTTCACTCGGTCATATGTTTCATGCACTTGGGAGTAACCTGTTCTCTGTCCCCCAAAGATCTGAAGAGCAAGGGAACAAGCTAGACTGGGAATTTCATTGATTTATGTTTTCATCTTTTAATGAAATAATTAACCATTTCTTGGGTACCTGCTATGTGTCAGACGTAGTTCTAGGATTTCAGAGGTATACAGACGAACAAGATGGATCACGTCCTTGGTTTTATGGGGTTTACAGATGAGAAAAGTAGATGAAAGACATGCAACTGCACAGTGGCTCCAAGCGCACGATCCGGGGTCAGGCTGGTGAAAACCCTGACACCGCCCCTTACGTACTGTGTGCCGGCTCTATGCTCAAGTCCCTCATTTATGGATGATCGTGATGCCTCTCTTACCGCTTTAAAGGTGAAGTGGGGGAATGCATGCGAAACAATTCCCATAGGCCTGGCACGTGTGCTAACACATAGCACGGTTTTCCAAGTATAGAGGCTTTCGTCTTCCTTTGGAGTCTCTGGCGTACGGCTCTTGGCAGGTGACCTCTTGGGTCATCTTCATTCGCTCCCTACCTGAGTGGACCTGTCGGTCAGGAGAGCTGCCCAGCCTCCTCACTCAGGAAAGAGCTCCTGTAAGCTTCGAACTTGGCCATTTGTCAAAAAAGTGAAATTTACAAATTATGTAATCTGGCTGGTGCCCAGCCCAACTATTCAAATTATTCTCATCCAAGTGGGAAAATGCTGGGGAAAGAGACAAAGGACATGATCTTCATTTCATACGGTTTTTAAGAAGTGTTCTGAATGAATATTTAAGACCCTTGCTGAAACCAGTCCCAGCAGAGAATTTTGCTGTCTAAAGTATACTTTTTTTTTTTTGTATTTTTCTGAAGCTGGAAACGGGGAGAGACAGTCAGACAGACTCCCGCATGCACCTGACCGGGATCCACCCGGCACGCCCACCAGGGGGCCATGCTCTGCCCACCAGGGGGCGATGCTCTGCCCCTTGGGGCATCGCTCTGTTGTGACCAGAACCACTCCAGTGCCTGGGGCAGAGGCCGAGGAGCCATCCCCAGCATCCGGGCCATCTTTGCTCCAATGGAGCCTCACTGCGGGAGGGGAAGAGAGAGATAGAGAGGAAGGAGGGGGGAGGGTTGGAGAAGCAGATGGGCACTTCTCCTGTGTGCCCTGGCCGGGAATCAAACCCAGGACTCCCGCACGCCAGTCTGACGCTCTACCACTGAGCCAACTGGCCAGGGCCTAAAGTATACTCTTAACTATCCACCCCAATTTTATGTCCAATACAGACATTATAATAAAATTAGAGTGAGATACCAGAACAGGGTTTGTGGAGTCACTGTATGCTTTGATGATTCTGGGTCTGAGTGATTAAGAATACCTCAAGTGCTTCCAGATTCTACAGAGCATTTTCTCCGGAAACCGCTGAATAACTCATTTCTCACGCATGCACGGCACTTCAAGAACACGCCTCCCGTCCCGGAGGAGACATGGCAGAGAAGTGCTATTTAATGACTGCCCTGACTGCAAGTGCTTACAGATCAAACGCACAGCTTGAGGAGGGTCTGGGAATAACATAAATGCTCCTAGGGGGGATCAAGCTGGAGTCAGGTTGGCTGTCAGATTGGAACACACCGGTTTTCCGATGAGAACCGTGTTTCTCGGTCTGATGGGAGCACAGTCCGGGTCCTCAGCACTGCTCGGACGCCTTTCTTTCACAGCTCTTCCCAGATCCCACTTATCTCAAAAGGGAGGAAACAGGCTGATCTGCATTCTGCACCTGACTGCCCCAGAGCCTCTGCAGTGTGGAGACTGGAAATTGACTTTCTCCCTGGAGGATGTTTTTTGGATGCAGGAGGGGAACAAAAGTCAGCTCAGCCAAAGCATCTTTAAAGATCTTCTCTCAGGACGCACGATACAAACTGTGCTCTTTAGACAACACATTTCCAATGTTCTGAGCCATGACCTTCCCTACTTTAAGTGAATACCAATGAAAATCGGTTCCTCCCTGAGTGAGAAGCAGAACTTGCTTGGATGAGGCGGTCGGTGAGGAGGGAATTCAGTATGTGAAGGGAATAGTAGGTTTTCTAGGGGTTCTTGGATCTTCTAAGCACATTGTGCCGTGGGGAAAACAGCTGAATTCCTGCACTTTAGAGTGGTTAATGGGACATTTACCTGAATCTTGGGATTCAAAGAAATTTTTTTTGTCATACAGCAGACAGGCAGAGGCCTCTGAACATAAAAGGACTGTTCTCAGCAGGAAGGGGACATGCCAGTCTGATCGTTTTTATCATTACTTTGACAACTATGATGTTGAGGAAAGCCTCGGGATTGGATTGGGCAGATCTGGGTCCAAATGCTGGCTCTGTCCCTGACAGCATTGTGTTTTAAAGTCTCTGAACCTCAGTTCCTGACACTTAAAAATAGAGATTCTACTTTGCAGAATTATTCTGATGATTAAATGTGATTACTATGTAGGCAATTAACGGAGGCCTGGCACTCAGATGGGTACCCAACGTATGGTCTGAGGAAACAGTGAAGATAGCGGTTATATGAAGTGGAGGCTCTTGAACCAAGCCGCTAAAATTATTGACATTATGAAGGCTGAGGCACAGGGAGAGACACTGTTCTCTACCGAGTCTGGGAACTGAGACTCTCTCGAACTTTCTCGTCCTGTGTCGATGCTGGGATATACCGGATTTTCCCGTGTATAAGACGCACCTTAATTTGGGGGCCCGAAATTTGAAAACAAAATGTATTATATAAAGTTATTGAACTCAGATTTTATTCATTATAAAATTCAGATAACTCCTCATCACTGTCAAAACTCCCATCCATTAGCGTGTCCTCATCTGTGTCTGATGATGAATCACTGTCTTCATGTATTGCCTCATCCTCAGTTCCACCTCTGGCATTTGAAATGCCACAACCACTGTATAAGATGCACCCAGTTTTTAAACCCCAAATTTTTCGAAAAAGGGTGCGTCTTATACATGAGGAAATACGGTACATCCGGACCTCCAGAAAACCCTCTGATTTCCTCCTGAAGGACTCATGTCTCTAGACCACCTGACTGATTACCTCTTGAAGGTTTCATGTATACATCCACCTGAGATCTACTATCCAGGCCTCTGGAGGTGACCAGACCTCTGGGTTCTGGCCCGCCTGGCACCCATTATCTTGACTGCCTGACATCTGAATGATAACCAGCCTGGACCACTCCTTGGGCTGAGGATGCAGGACTGAGCATTCTCAAGAATGTCATTTTAATTATAGGAAAATTTAACTTTTCTTTCTTCTGTGGAACACTTCTGGGTTTTTGCTTAGTTAGCTGTGTTCAGTTTATCAACAATAAGACCCTTGAGTAAATCTTTATCATTTATTTCTAGCCAAAGCCTCCCGACGCTTTTTGAGTTCATTTGACAGGGCCTTTGTCTCCCTCTCTATTTTTCTCTTTGTCTCTGTCTCTCTCTCTCTTTCTCACACACACACCCACATACACACACACCCACCCACATACACAGCTACCTGATTTATTTCCTCTGAGAATCGCTCTATTCTCCCTTGCTTTCTCTACTCTCATTTGCCTATCCTTTAAGGCTCAGTTCCCATCTTCCTCTTCTCAGAGATTTCTTCTTTTTACTTTTTTCCATTGCTCATCATTTAGTCCATAACCCCCAGGAGTTTATTATTTGATTAATGGGTTAAAACCATATTTAAAAAATACTGCATGATACCCAAAACTTTGAAGGACACATGATAAGTTTACAATAAGCATTTTTTTTCTTTGTATTTTTCTGAAGCTAGAAATGGGGAGAGACAGTCAGACAAACTCCCGCATGCGCCCGACGGGGATCCACCCCGGCATGCCTACCAGGGGCGATGCTCTGCCCCTCCGGGGGGTCGCTCTGCCACGACCAGAGCCACTCTAGCGCCCGGGGCAGAGGCCAAGGAGCCATCCCCAGTGCCCGGGCCATCTTTGTTCCAATGGAGCCTCGGCTGCGGGAGGGGAAGAGAGAGACAGAGAGGAAGGAGGGGGGCGTGGAGAAGCAAATGGGTGCTTCTCCTATGGGCCCTGGCCGGGAATCGAACCCGGGTCCCCCGCATGTCAGGCCGAAGCTCTACCGCTGAGCCAACCGGCCAGGGCCACAATAAGCATTTTTTTCTGGTTGATCTCATTATTATTTATTTTAGTATTAAGCCCTTCAGTTTCCTCTTTTCTCTCCATTGATCTGGGAACATCATTAATACCATTTATGGACTAACCAGATGGTTTATATATGTTAACTCAAAGCTTCTTAAGCATTCTACGAGGCAGGTACTATTATCCTCATGTTGCCCGTGAACAAACAGAGGGTCAGAGATTTCCAATAACTTGTCCAGACTGTAAGCCAGGAGATAGATGGTTAGGGTTTGAATTTAGGTCCTTCTGATTCTAAAGCTTAAACATTTTCTGTTATCTTATGTGATTATTTTTCCCATTAAGTTTCAGATGAAAATATGTTTGGGTTCTAAGTCATGGCTTTAGAGCAGAAGAGATTTTTCTGAGTGAATATTCTTCATTACAGAAGTAGTCCGTTCCTTGGAACAGCTCCAGTCTCTTCATATTGGTCCTTCTGATAGGATGTTGGGTCCCTGGGGGCTTTCTCTACTGTTCAGATGTTGCAAGTCACATCCAATCTCCTGGTCCATACTCCTACTCTTCTTGGCATGAGCAGCGTTGCGCAGCCATAAGTGGCAAGAGAAAGTAATCTAGCTAGGGAGTAAATTTTTTTAAAATAAAGGAATCTTCTCAAGACTTATGTTTGTGGCCGTGGCATCTGCGTGCAAAAAGAACCAAACAAAACACCCACATACAAATAATTTGCTTTTTAAATACACATTTTCCACTGCTCTAAAACTTCGATAAATAGCTTGGAAAATGATATGAACACATCTGTCTGGATAATCCATGTGGCATCCTTTCCTCTTAAAATCAGTGAAAGGAACACTGCTATTGCAAATAAATTCAGTTTTCCCCACAAGTGAGAAGTGTTTTCTATAGCACAATGCTTTCCAATTATGTTGGGTAGCTTCGTGTTGAATAACAACAGAAACTTCCAAATTGAGTGCTTGTGGCCAGTATTTGAAGTTTAATAATTTTGATAATAGACATTTTCCCTGCTTAAGTGGATATGTAAACATCATATTTGGAGGACAGACCCTAGAGACCATATAATTTCTGCTTTGGACAATGATCGGTGATTTCCCATTATATTTCTAACTTTCCTATTATTTATACTTAAAAAAAAATAGCTTTGGCACTAGAATTGTGGTTTCTGTTTTCTTTTGGAGATAGTAAGTTCATTAGGTTGCGCAAATTATTTAAGGACTTAATGTTCTTTTTGCTGTAGATTGCCATAAATTGCTATAAAAAGTTGGAGCATTTTTTGGGCTGTATTTTTTGCTGCATTTCTTAGAGGGCTGAAGCAATATATTTTCCGGAATGAAGAAAGGCAGCTACACAGAAGAAGAGAACAAGGCACTATAGGGCCAAGCTTCATCCCTGAGTGCAGTGGGTAACAACACATCATCAAACCAGATTCCTAACGTTTGGTACAAATTACGTGTGGGGATCAATTTCTTTCATGTCTTTCTCAATTTAGTGCCTGATTTTTCCTTTGAGTTTGCTCTAATGTATCTTCAAGTAGGATTTTTTGTGTTTGTTTTTGGAGCCCTTGTGCCCCTGACTATACCTCCATACATTTAAGACAAGTGATTTGAATACCAAATTACTGGGTCATTCGATTTTTTCTGCAAAATATAATTTTAAGGTTAACTCTTAGGCCAGCCTAATTTATTTATTTATTTATATTATTTTGAGAGAGAGAGAGAGAGAGAGAGAGAGAGGAAGGGAGAGAGATGAAAAGCATCAGTTTGTAGCTGCAGCACTTTAGTTCATTGATTGCTTCTCATACGTGCTTTGATGAGGTTGGGGGCTCTGGCCAAGCCATCAACCTTTGGGCTCAAGCCAGTGACCATGCCCAGGCTGGGGACCCCGCATACAAGCTGATGAACCCACACTCAAGCTGGCGACCTTGGGGTTTCAAATCTGGGACCTCAGCATCCCAGGTTGTCACTCTGGCCACTGCATCACCACCAGTCAGGTAGGCCAGCCTAATTTTGAATCATTGTAGACAAATTGTTTTTTTCCTTATGCCTGAGTGCTTTTAGGATGTTTTCTTTGCCCTTGTAAACCAAAATATTTGTCATGATGTGCCTGATCTGAATCTCCATTGATTTGTTCTGGAACATTGGTGAATTGTATTCATGCTACATTCTCATGCTCCCCCTCCCCATTTTTTTCCACAAAGGAATGTTTTCTTTGATTATATCTTTAATGATCCATGTTTTAGCATTAGAAATACTCTCCTGTAGTCTTTTATAGATACTGAGTTTACCTAGAAAATATAGCAAACTCATTCTTTGTGATCCAGGACAATTTTATTATCCACATCATGAGACAATGTTATGCTTGAAAGGAGTACTTTTAAGTCAATTATACATGGATTACAGAAACACCTTTTTCCAAGCTGGGGGTGGGGGGGGGGGGAGAAGCCATTTGTTTCTTTGTTTTTTTTGCCCATATTTTTCAGTTATATTCTTTTGAATATAACTGGCAATCTACCTGAGTGTGTTTTTCTCACAATACTGGAATCAAAGATAGATTTCTCTTACATCAGAACATTCAAGTGGCCTAACTTTAATGCTACAGGGAAATCCAGGTCGCTAGGGGCCAGATGACTATTGGTAAGCAGGTGGAAGTGCTAGTTAGCAATTACTGAAACCCAGAGAAAGACTGAAAAGAAATACAAAATTCAGCAATTCTGATTTCATAAGGTCTCAATCTTTAGCGGTCAATAAAGTTGGGAAGTCATCGTGGAGTTGAGACTTAACCACATGAGGTAATCATTTCTATTTTATAACAAGCTTACATAACTGTAACTGTGTACATGAGTAATTACTTTTGTCCCAGTTGCTCTGTTTCATTGGTTGGGAATGTGTATGAATCCTAGTTTGGCTCACCATTTTCTCTTCTCTGCCTGTATCATCTGTTCTCATCCAAGTCATCATTTTGTCCTTTTCTTAATCGGAAGAGTTAATAACAATGTTAGGCAGCATACAGCGAAGTGGGAAACTGAGGGGAGCGGAAAAGGGTGAAAGTAAACTCAAAATATTAAGTGAGACATTACAGAGGGTAGCACGAGATCATTCTTTTTTAAAAAAATTTTTTATTTGCTGTCCCAGTCTGGACTCAGCTGTATCTCCAAGGAGCCCTAGTTCCCGTACAAGAGAATAGTTTTAGAAAACAAAATCTTGATACTGTGTGTGTTCATTGCTACCGGTTTATTGTGGCTCCTTGGCCCCTCATGGCTGACAAAGCAAAGGAATATATGTGTGTTTGATACACAATGTGTTTAACACGTATCTAAAGATATTTCTGTATGTAAGCCTCTGGGTCTAGGCTAAGCTAAACACGAGGTCACACTGATGTCTCCTATTCTAACTGATTACCACATGTATTGTTCTGGCTTCTTTTCTTGCCTAACTGTAAATTCCCACTTCAATAATGACAAGCCTGCTCCCACCATTTGCCATCTGTCTACTTAATTGTTCAATTCTTACGTAGGTAATGTGCAATCTTTAAGAATGTATAGGACCGAGCAGGCCTAATGTGGACCCCTCAGAGTGATATTTAGGTAGATAGCTGGTGGAAAAGATGCTGAATCAGGAGTGGTATTCCCCCCGTTTGGGTCATTTTTGGAGAAAGATGTTTTGTGCATGTCTTTGTTTATAGGTTAAGTACGGTGGATTTATTGACAATGACTAAGGAGACCTTTGAGATGTCTGAGCAACAGTGAAGCTGTCACAGACGTGGCTGGCAAAAGGTTAACACTTGTCAACTATGACTCAGAAAAAGGAGAGAAGGAATAAGATCACTGCTAATAGGGCTGATGGTGTTGGCTGTGGGGTCAGCATGAGATCGCAGATGGATCAGTGTTCAGAGGCAGCCCGAGGTCTGTGAGTCAGGCAGTTGAGGTGGATATTGGAAAGCAAGCCTAGCATAGTAGTGATCAGGATTACAAACCAGGAACCTGGATGCAAAATAGAAGGAAGGGACCAAAGCTTGATGGTGTTATCTACAGTATACCGTACTAATACAGTATGTATCGTAGCAACGACTGACTCTCAGATGTCTGATAGGAACAAGAGCAATATGCCGGGAGTAATCTTCAGGAAGCCCCTCTAATCTATGCTTTTTTGGGGGTTGTTGCTTACTTGAATTCTTTCTGATCTCAAGTGAAATGGAAATTGCAGTACACTAAGAGACAGAGACCCATCAGAAGGTTTTGTTTTCTATTTACGTTCTGTCTGAGACGGTACCAAGTTCCTTCTCAGATGTGACCCACACAGCCCCTGAAAATTGCCAAAGATGGGATGCTTGAACTTTCTTGAAAAGTTTTTGCTTCTAAGCTGAGGTGGCTCCAAGAGAAGGAACATGGACAGGTAAGTGGAGATGGATTTCTAGCAAGTCTATCAACCTTCTGCAGTTTTGACAAAGGTACCACCTGAGTGTGTCTGATGTATGTGTGGGTGGATGTGTTTGTGGGGGTGTGACTTTTCTGTTGCCTTTATTATTTCCCCTAGGGTAGAAATTATGGACCTTTGGTGACACTTCTGCATAAAATTATTTCCCCTTATTTGGATCACTAGTGTTTTATAAAATCCTGAAAAGCCAAGACATGTGACTTATTTATTTTATTTTTCCAAGTGAGAGAAGGGAACGTAGAAAGACAGACTCCCACATGTACCCTGACCAGGATCCACCTGGCAACCCCAGTCTGGGGCTGATGCTCTGCCCATCTGGGCCCATGCTTGCAACCAAGCTATGTTTAGTGCCTGAGGTGGAGGCTTCACAGAGCCATCCTTGGCTCTCGGGGAAAATGTGCTTCAACCAATTGAGCCATGGCTGTGGGAGAGGAAAAGAGAGTGAGAGAGAAGCAAGAACAGGAGGGATGGAGAAGCAGATGGTTGCTTCTCCTGTGTGCCCTGACTGGGATTCAAACCCAGGACATCCATGGGCAGATGCTCTACCACTGAGCCAACCAGCCACGGCTGACTAGTTACTTTTAAAGTGTTTTAATGGGAGATTTAAGGACATCATAAAATTTTCTCTTCTCAGTACAGACAGAGAGTTTAAGGACATTGGCTTAAGGACATTGAATAAAGACTTTCAGTTAAACGTGGAGGATTGAACACATACATTTTTATCTTTGCACCTTCCTAAACCCTCCAAGATAAATAAAAAGTATGATTTATTTAAAAAAATGAGACTTTAGAGATAATGACAGTAAAGGAAAGAAGTCCACAACATTTTGGAAATTGGAGGCAGATGGGTTAGTAGAAATTGAATTAGCAAAGTGAGAAAGTTGAAAGTAAAACCTACTGTGGGTGAAGCCAACGAGAGAAGAGAAAAGCCATGGCCCACACTCTGGAAAGGCTTAGGAATTGGACCTAAAGTGGAGCATGGCAACAGGAGAGAGACAGGGGCTGGTTAAACTCTTCTGTAATGGGTACTGAGACCCAGATCACCTCTCTGACCCATCCTAACCTGGATGGAAACCGCTTCTTGTCCATCCTTGTAGAAAATGGGAGGTTCACATTGGAGAGGTTGGTATAACTGGGGATCATGGTAAGATGTTGAATGCCTGCAACTTAAATGGTGACATCCTCTGTCCCTATTATTCTGAAAAGCTTTCAGCACACCTACCGCCTGGCTTATTCCCCCAGATGAGGGGGACGCACAAGTGCTGACAGTTGGGTACTCCCCACCCAAGTGGCTCAGTCTCTATCCCACCATCTGATTGTTACTTTAAAGACATGTGAATGTATTACTCTGCTAAATTTAAGAAAACATATAGTAGGAAAGAATAACTCACAGCCTGTTATACCATCTGCTTCCAACAAGAAGAAAAAAAAAAGCTTGTCATGAGGCAGAGGTGAGGGCTCTAAGGTTCATCTGGGGCATTTTTCAAAGGTTACCTCATAACAAATGGGAAACCGTGGGTCACAAATACATATATATGTATATAAAGTCATTCCAGTGATCGACTGTTGTACCCCTGAGTGCCATCTGATTAGAGCATGCACACATTCCCATAGACACATATATACCTATATATGTATATAAAGAAAGGCATTCCAGTGATCGACTGTTGTACCACGGAGTGCCTTCTGATTAGAGCATGCACACATTCCCATAGACACACGTGTATCTATATACGTATATAAAGGCATTCCAGTGATCGACTGTTGTACCCCTGAGTGCCGTCTGATTAGAGCATGCTCACATTCCCATAGACACGCATATACCTATATACATATATAAAGAAAGTCACTCCAGTGATCGACTGTTGTACCCCTGAGTGCCATCTGATTAGAGCCATTCCCATAGACACACATATACCTATATACGTATATAAAGAAAGGCATTCCAGTGATCGACTGTTGTACCCCTGAGTGCCATCTGATTAGAGCCATTCCCATAGACACACGTATATCTATATACTTAAATGTATATAGATTTAAATATGTGGATATGTAAACATGTACAGATTTTCCCCAGGAGCTCTTTTTTTGTTCTATTTTTTCTTTCTTTCTCTTCCTTTCCCCTCTGCTTCTCCTCCATTTTCTTTTTTTTTTAAATTTTATTTACAAAATTAAATTTAATGGGATGACATTGATCAATAAGAGTCCATTGGTTCCAGGTGAGCATCTCTATGGCGTTTGAACTGCTGATTGTGTTGTGTGCCCCTCACCCAAAGTCCAGTCATTTTCCATCACTGTGTATTTGCCCCTCTTGACTCCCCTCCACTTTCTTCTTCTGGTAGCCACTTCACTTCTGTCTATGTCCAGGAGTCCCATTTTTATGCCACTTATGTGTGAGATCATATAGTTCTTTTTCTTTTTTTTTTTTTTTCATTTTTCTGAAGCTGGAAACAGGGAGAGACAGTCAGACAGACTCCTGCATGCGCCCGATCGGGATTCACCCTGCACGCCCACCAGGGGCGATGCTCTGCCCCCCCAGGGGGCGATGCTTTGCCCATCCTGGGCGTCGCCATATTGCAACCAGAGCCACTCTAGCGCCTGAGGCAGAAGCCAAGGAGCCATCCCCAGCACCCAGGCCATCTTTGCTCCAATGGAGCCTTGGCTGCGGGAGGGGAAGAGAGAGACAGAGAGGAAAGTGCGGCGGAGGGGTGGAGAAGCAAATGGGCGCTTCTCCTATGTGCCCTGGCCGGGAATCGAACCCGGGTCCTCCGCATGCTAGGCCGACGCTCTACTGCTGAGCCAACCAGCCAGGACCAGTTCTTTTTTTTTTTAATAGTACCTTGTTCTTATTTCATGTATAGTATAGTTTGTC
This sequence comes from Saccopteryx bilineata, assembly GCF_036850765.1. Taxonomy (NCBI): domain Eukaryota; kingdom Metazoa; phylum Chordata; class Mammalia; order Chiroptera; family Emballonuridae; genus Saccopteryx; species Saccopteryx bilineata. Next base: position 185,282,077 of record NC_089493.1, on the reverse strand, counting down.
TAATCTTTTCAATAAAGCAGAGATAGTTTATTTGAAGTTTTATTTTCCTTGTCACATTTTTGTTTCCTCCAAGTGGCTTTGGATTCTTTGAAACCCTGCCTTTCATGTTTGAGGCTTTCTTGTTTTCCTGGTGTTGGTGATCTTTCAAGAGTGGGACAGTGAGCAGCCCTCAGGGAGCTCTTGAGCGCTGGTGTGGGGCTCCCGATCTGTGAGCACCATGACAGTGTGGTCTTCACGGACCCTTTCACTGAGGGAACTCGTGGTGGAGGAGCACTGTTTTCCATATGCTATCTCCCTCCTTCTCTATGCCTCTTGGGAGGGAACCTACCTGATTTCCCCTCGAGGATCACCCCAGAGATGAGACACGGACTGGCTGTAGGGAGTAGGGAAGGGATCAGGGCTGCAACTGAGTCTCCAGATTCGCTCGCTACTTCTTTCATCGTCTTTCAAACAATACTTTTGCTTTTAACAAACACCAGTTCCTTGTCCATTTCCAGAGGACTTCTTAATTGCCAATTCCAGAGCCTTTGTAGATTCTGCAAAGCATATTGGGTTTCTCCTTGGATTCTTCTTCCACTGGTTTAAGTTTGAGCTTTCTTTAGGGTCTTTTCTTGAGACTCAACCACTCTTCCAGCTTCTAAAATGTTGCTGCAGGTGTCTGTTTTCTTTGTCCTTGTGGTTTTGTGCCCTTTAAAACCATGTGGTTCTGTGTTATATTTTATATCTTAGTATAGTTTTGAGAGGGAATAAAAGAAATGGAAATTTGCCTAAAGGCTTCTCTTGTTTTCTTAATAATTTGAAATATTACAACTCTTAAAATATACACGAATTTTAGATAAAAACAGTTCACCTCTCTATCAAAGAAAATGTGGCCACCTCCCCTCTCCCATGCCTTGAATGCCATATTCACCTCTCCAGAGATGAATAATAGTAACTATTTGATTACATTTTAGTTCTTTTCCTGTGTAGTTACACACACTTATACATGCATACATTTCAAAAAGTAATTGGGATCATACCAAACATATGATTTTATGGGTTGTCTTGTTTTTTCTTATTTGATCTTTCCACATAAGTACGAGTAGTTCTTCCCCATTAGTTGAACAGCTGTGTGGTATTATAGGGCATTGGTACCATTTTTCACTTTACCGTTTCTCTATTTAGGAACATTTAATTTGTTTCCATTATTTTCTGTATTATAGTAATACTCTGGTGAACATATATGAAACAACCTTTTTATTTACATGTGTACATGTATTAAGATGTTTAGTGATTCCTAGCCTAGGTCTTTGTTTTCCAAACTTAACTCAATTACATTTCATTTCTTAATTTTTTGCCACTATGATGTACACTTAATATCTCCCTTAAATTATCTATTTTAAATTTAATTTTAAGTAGCTTTATAGTATTCATTTTTATATATATGTGTAAATAGGAAATGAGTGTCACTTGCCATAAATAGATGACAACTAGAAGAGCAAATGCAAATTCAATAAAAATATTTTTATTGAATTCTAAGGAGACGTGATTGCCTGCTCTCCTTGGCAGAAGGGACATTAACAAAGCATTAAGTGGTGTTAAAGCCCTGTTAGTACCACACCAAAAATTTTCTCCCTCAAGTCTTCTAGAAATGAAAATGAACACCAAATATATTTTCACTAAGCAATTTAATATTATTTAATTCCTATGTGCATGTACCACCTAAAATCATGTTCTATATCATCAGTTGGTAAACTCTCTTTCTAGTCCAAATTTATGTATCACTGACAGTGTTATCTTACTCCAGTGCTTCACCACATCACCTGTCTGCTCAGATTCTTTAGTTCATCATTGCCTAGAGCAGGGGTCCCCAAACTTTTTACACAGGGGGCCAATTCACTGTCCCTCAGACCATTGGAGGGCCGGACTATAAAAAAACTATGAACAAATCCCTATGCACACTGCACATATCTTATTTTAAAGTAAGAAAACAAAATGGGAACAAATACAATAATTAAAATAAAGAACAAGTAAATTTAAATCAACAAACTGACCAGTATTTCAATGGGAACTATAGACCTGCTTTTGGCTAATGAGATGGTCAATGTGCTCCTCTCACTGACCACCAATGAAAGAGGTGCCCCTTCCGGAAGTGCAGCAGGAGGGCAGGATAAATGGCCTCAAGGGGCCGCATGTGGCCCGCGGGTCGTAGTTTGGGGACCCCTGGCCTAGAGACTAGAGTTCATATACCAAGACTTATGGCTCCTCACCAGATCTCAGCCCATCTCAGTAAGGGCTGTTGCTGTGTCTTTATTAGTGTCTGAGTTTCTATAGGGTTACTGTTTGCACACATTTACTGTATATCCCCATGTATAAGATGCTCCCATGTACAAGACATACCTTAATTTGGGGGCCCAAAGTTTGAAAAAAAATGTACTACAGAAAGTTATTGAACTCAAGTTTTATTCATCCTAAAATTCATACATCTTCTCATCGCTGTCAAAACTCCCATCCATTAGCTTGTCCTCATCTGTGTCAGATGACGAATCACTGTCTTCAACAATGAGCACAAAAACGAGCACGAAAAAGCAGGAAATGCAAGTAAAATAATCTCTGACCACTGTATAGGATGCACCCAGTTTTTAGACCCCCAAATTTTTGAAAAATGGTGCGTCTTATACATGGGGGAATGTGGTGCCCTGTTATGACATTGCAGCTTGCTGTCTCCTCCTGAATTCTGGTTATTATATTATATTTCCTCTACTACACAATTGCTTCCTTTGGTCAAGACCTGTTTTTGATCTGACATTTTCCTTTCCCTGCACCATGTCTAGCACAGTGCCTTGTACACGGTAGATTCTCTATCAATAGACGGTAATTACGTACAGGTTTTATTTGTTACCACAAATTAAGCATTCATCACACAAAAGCTCAGTAGAGCTGATTCAGTTATCATGCCGTCTAAATTCTCATGATACCAGTTACGAGAGTCTTCCCTGTGATACTGGAACGTTCGAGAACACAACCGAGGGAAAGCTTTCTGCTGGCAACACTTTTCTCCTGAGTTCCAGTTCATCGTGTCTATTACATTTGTTTCCTTCATTTGAAAGTCTAAGCTCCCATAACTTTTTATGAACTAGTTGATTTTCATGTGTCTGAGTCGCTTTTGGAACACATTTTATCTTAAGAATAACCCATCAAGCAAGAAAGCGCCGCGTTATGTGCTCTGTATATAGGAGTTTATCTTCTGGCTGCCAAACCTGCGCTCCACACTGTCCGACTTTAGCAAATGGATTGTTTTTAATAGGTGAGTTTGAGTGACAAAGGCAGGGAGCCAGCCAGTGGCCTGTCCGCTCAGTTGATAGGATTAGACCCGAATGAATGAAGACGTGTGATGGGCTGCAGACTTCAGGGGAAAGTCTACAGTGCGCATGGGCCCTTTGCAGCGGCATTAATGTTCTCTATCTGCCGTACTAACTCTTTAAAGTGCCATTTGTGTTGACGGTGGTATAATCGACATTGCTCCCGGAGGAGTGTGCAGGATTGCGGAATAAAAAACAAATTCGCCTGTTCTCAAGGTCCTCCTCTAGCTACAAAATGCAGAGATGAGGACTCTTGTTGTTGGGTGATATCATTTTAGTAAAAAAAAGAAAAAAGAAAAAAGAAAAAAGAACAAATAGGCACAAAACTCTTTCCATTATCATCATTTTCCCAGTAGCCTTTTTAGCTCATGGTGTATTATCTTCCTAATTGGCATTCATCGGCACTTGTCTGAGTGCCTGAGATTATTTATTTATTTTCCCCCCTGAATGTTTCGGTACAATTCTTTATGATCCATTTGTTCCCACTGATCTCTCTTTAAACAGTTCATGATGGTAGTTCTAGCAATAACTGAATGCCCCAAACGCCCATGGAGCTGTGTGAAGGAGGCGCCTTCTGTACGGGGCTCAGCGTGTAGTCTCTGCTCTAACTGAACAGGTTTGGAATCGCTGTGGGTGAACATAACCTTTTAGAAGTCAAAGAACAACTGCAGCATGTCGAAACCATAACAGAGAAAGACACATACACATACACATACACATACACATACACATACACATACGAGTCAGGGTTTAAATGAAACGGTCAGATTTCCCACAAGGTCAGTTGTGATATAGTTACTCCAAGATTGCAGTAGGATCAAAACACAATTTTGATTTGCTTTGTGAACAATGGGTAATTAGAAGAAATCACAGATTTCTAACTAGCATTTTCTTTATTGAATCAGGCAACTTTATTTCCCTGCCTAAAGTCACAGAAATAAACAACAGCAGAAAAAGTCTCCAAACATTGCCCAGTCTCCCTTCGCAGTCAACATCACCCTCACTGAGAACTTCGGTATAGAAAGGTCAGTGTGTAGATGTGAGGTCAGTACCAAACTCCCAAGCTATTTATCCTATAAGGGATGAAGAAAAGTGTGGAAGCCTGTTTGCTCAGTTTTTTCTGGAGAAAGCTGAAGTTTTGACCAGTTTCTCTTTAATGGAAGTGAGACAGTAAGGGTGACGAAGTGTAAAAAGTTGTTTCTCTGAGGCCTAATATATAGTATCTTTTCACAGTGTGTTGACGTATAACTTATTGTTTTCCATCCAAGTATATGTTCAGTTAGACTCACTGTTCCAAATTTGCTTGTTAAAAGATTTAGCTCTAAAACACTATGCTATTCGTTTCAAGTATCAGATGAATATGGCAAACAAACTGTCGGCTGAAATGACAGTTTGTAGTGGTTCAGGAGACAAAGACATTTTTTTTTTCTCGGTTAATTCTACTTTAATTGTAGAAGACAGCTCTCTATTGGAAGAGGCATGGTAAATGTGGAATTCAGGCGAGGGTGTGGACAAAAGGGAACCCTGGTGCACTGTTGGTGGGAACGCTACTGTGGAAAGCAGTGTGTAGTTACCTCAAAAAATTAAAAAGGAAAGGAAAAATAAAAATAAAGAGAAAAAAAGAAATAAAAAAAACACCAAAATACAAAAAGAAAAAGAAAAAATTAAAATTGAAACTGCCTTTTGACCCAGCGATCCCACTTCTGGGAATATATCCTAGGAATACTACATGGCCCTGAAAAAGAAAGAAATCTTACCTATTGCAACAGCATGGATGGACCTGGAGAGCATTATGCTAAGTGAGACAAGCCAGTCAGAGAAAGACATGTAGCACATGATTTTACTCCTATGTGGAATCAAGTCAGCAAAATGAGCTAACAAGTAAAATAGAGACAGAGTCATAGAGAGCAGACTGACAGCTGTCAGGGGGGTGGGTTGGGTGAGAGAGGTGGCGGGACAGCAAAAAAGGACAAAAAGCAAAACTCATGAACGTGGCCAGCAGTGTAGTGATCGCTGGGGGGAGGTGGAGGAGGGTGTGGGGGATGAAGAGTGACGAAGGGAGACTTGACTTGAGGGGGGTGTGGACACACAACACAGTGTCCAGAGATGTGTTGTAGAACTGAACACTTGAAACCTGTATAATTATGTTAAGCTGTGTCACCCCAATACAATTCAATGAAAAATGGTAAGGTCATATGTGATTGGAGAGAAATTTACTCCAGTGCTTGGTATTCTTTTATTCTTGTATATTTTTTTAATTTATTTATTCATTTTAGAGAGGAGAGGGAGAGACAGAGAGAGAGAAAGGGGGGAGGAGCTGGAAGCATCAACTCCCATATGTGCCTTGACCAGGCAAGCCCAGGGTTTCGAACCGGCGACCTCAGCATTTCCAGGTCGACTCTTTATCCACTGCGCCACCACAGGTCAGGCAATGCTTGGTATTCTTATGAGAAGAGGAACTCTGGACATAGATCCAGAGGGACAAAACCATGTGACTGATGATGGAAGCTCAGATTACAGTGAGGTAGCTGCAAACCTAGGAACATCAAGAATTGCCAGCAACCAAGAAGGCAGGAAGAGGAAAGGGAGGATTGTCTATTAATAAAATGCAAAAGACTTCATTGCAAAATACAAAGTATTTGAATACATTTAAAAACGTGGGTGGATTCACGGGAGTACTGTACAAATAGCTGACTTTGTTTTGTGGGTTGTGTCTGAGTACTGGAGCCGTTAGAGAAGACATGGGCTTGCTGACACCTTGATTTCAGACTTCTAGACTCAAGAACTGTGAGAGAATAAATTTCTGTTGTTCTAAGCCACCTGTTTTAGTATTTTTAAAAATTTGTTATTATAAATACAATCCTAGGAAGCTAATACAACACATAATGGGGGACTCTTCTGAAATTGTAAAGGGGGCAGGTGCGTGCCAAATAACTGTTGGAACCCAAAGGTCCTGTAAGCAGTGTGAGGAGACAGTATTCAGAAATACCTACCGTTGTAGGTATTTCCACTGTAAGCATCTTCGCCACCAACATTTCCCCCCACAAACACTTTTCCTTGCATAACTAATTGGGTGTAAGGCAATTTGGGTGTGAAAAGGATATAATTACAAAAGATAAAAAGAAAAAGAACACTCAAAAGGATGTAACAAGCCTGACCTGTGGTGGCGCAGTGGGATAAAGCGTCAACCTGGAACACTGAGGTTGCCGGATCGAAACCCTGGGCTTGCCTGGTCAAGGCACATATGGGAGTTGATGCTATCTGCTCCTCCCCTTTCTCTCTCTCTCTCTCTGTCTCTCTCTCTCCCCTCTCTCTAAAAATCAATAAATAAAATATTTAAAAAAAAATTAAAAAAAAAATTTACTTAAAAAAAAAAAAAGGATGTAACAAAATTATAAATAGACTATTGTGAAATACAAAATATTCTAATACATTTAAATTGTGTGTGATTCATGACAGTACTGGGCAAATAACTGCTTTTATTTTGTGGGTTGTACCTGAACACTTGTCCTCGTTCTATGGGAAATATGGGTTCAACTCTGTGCCCTTAAAGAGTTCCCTGAACCTCTCTTTCTCTTCCCACGGTCCTGTCTTTCGAAATGAGAAACCGAGTTCTGGGGCAGATCATCGTCTTCTGGAAGCAATGCTAACTATTTTAAGACCACCACCACGTCTAGCTGTCACTGTGGAGGCCAGTATGAGGGCTAAGATTTACAGGTAACATAAAAATGGGAATAACTGCAAAAACTTCATCAATGGAGAAATTGAAGCCAAACTGACAACTAGCTTAAATGCATCAAGTTGCCAAAAATGGTTGGTTGTCAAGGAAGAAGTAAAACCAACCAATCACGAAAACTCCAAACTATCCACCATTTATTTTATGGCAAAATTGCCTTCTGGCTAATTAGTTACCTGGGGGAAATGCTTGCTGCAGACATGTCTGTGGCAAAGATGCTTACGGAGATCTGGATATGATATAAAATACTGGATATGACTCTGTCATCTCCAAGTAGCATTCTCTTAGTAGGTGAATGCCCATCCTGTTTCCTTATGGTACAGATCCTGGATCTCTCAGGCATCTGGCTAGAGAGGAAGGGAAGTGATACGTCTTTCCATCTTTTAATGTTGCTCTGTTTTGTGAACCAAATCGTGGGTAAAGGATGTTTATTTCTTTATCCAGTTTTATAGCTGTAGCATTGTGAGAAATTCCTATTTGATTTGACAAGAATATATGTGTTTATTCTAAGTTTTTTTTTCTTTTGGTAGTTATTATTATGTAGGAGTATTCACGAGAGTATTTTTTGGTGAGGAGTTAGGACAGGGGCCCCCAAACTTTTTACACAGGGGGCCAGTTCACTGTCCCTCAGACCATTGGAGGGCCAGACTATAAAAAAAACTATGAACAAATCTCTATGCACACTGCACATATCTTATTTTAAAGTAAGAAAACAAAATGGGAACAAATACAATAATTAAAATAAAGAACAAGTAAATTTAAATCAATAAACTGACCAGTATTTCAATGGGACCTATGGGTCTGCTTTTGGCTAATGAGATGGTCAATATGCTCCTCTCACTGATCACCAATGAAAGAGGTGCCCCTTCCGGAAGTGCGGCGGGGCCAGATAAATGGCCTCAGGGGGCCGCATGCGGCCCGCAGGCCATAGTTTGGGGACCTCTGAGTTAGGAGGATCTTCATCACAGTCCCTTTACCTTTTTCTATCTTTTATTTTTATTTCTTTTTTTCTCTTCTTTTCCAAGTGAGAGGAAGGGAGATAGAGAGGCAGACTCCCGCATGCGCCCTGACCAGGATCTACCTGGCGACCCTGTCTGGGGCTGATGCTCTGCCCATCTGGGGCCATGCTCACAACTAAGCTATTTTCAGTGCCTGAGGCAAAGGCTCCATGAAGTCATCCTCAGCACCTGGGCTGATGTGCTCAAACCATTGAGCCATGGCTGTGGGAGGAGAGGAGAGAGAAAGAGAAAGAGTGGGGAGGGGCAGGGGTGGAGAAGCAGATGGTCACTTCTCCTATGTGCCCTGACTGGGAATCAAACCTGGGATATCCACCCACTGGGCTGACACTACCACTCAGCCAACCAGTCAGGGCATTTCTGCCTTTCAAATTAGGAGCCCAAGTAAGGAAGTTTATGGAATAGGGCAAAATTTGCACCAAAGAAGACATCATGTCATGTTATGATATTTAAAATTTTGTCACCTTTTTGTTTTCTTTTTCCTATAATATGGAATAATTGGTTTATTCCTAGAGACTTCTAGTTTATCTAGAGAAATCTTAGGTGAGTACTGCAGTCTTCATTAACAAATTACAGAACTAAAATTTTTCCCTTCTATAGTATCTTGGTTTATTGGTCTTTGAATTATGTAATATGTAAATAGCATTCAGCTAATTTAAATAACTTTAAAAGTAAAATTATGCAGTACAGTTCTAAATCAACAGAACCAATTAAGAATCAAAAAGAATGTAGTTACGTTTGAATAATAATTTAAATAATTTAATGGAGATAAATTCCTAAACAAGTGTAAGACAATAAAGGCATAATCTTGAACTTTGAAATATTTTTGAGAGCATTTTGACCAACAATTTGTTAGCTTGAAGTTTATTTTAAATATCTATCCCAGGAATGTAAATGAAAAAATAATCTAGTTTAATTTAGAACTTTATTGTCTATTTTAAACTTTGAACAAATTAACAAAAATTAGCACGTTACGGCCATGAAGAAAATTTTTCAAAAATCAGAAATCTTTCTCTATTTTAATTAATTAATTAATTCATTCATTCATTTTAGAGGGGGGAGAGAGAGAGAGAGAGAAAGAGAGAGAGAGAAGTGGGGGAGGAGCAGAAAGCATCAACTCCCATATGTTCCTTGACTGGGCAAGCCCAGGGTTTTGAACCGGCGACCTCAGCAGTCCAGGTCAACGCTTTATCCATTGCTCCACCACAGGTCAGGCCTCCTCTATTTTACTTATGTTGAAGATATATATATATATATATATTATTAAAAAGCAGAGAAAGCCACTCTTCTTTGCAAATTTCAAGGCATCTGTTCTCACAGATAGGGTATTTGCAGATGAAGACTAAGATAATTTTAAAAAGCAAAGGAGAGACTCAATGAGGGGAAATAGTATTTTATTTTTGTTTGGTTACTGCTGTCAATCAACTCTGCAGAGAAAAATAGAAGAGAGAAACAACAAAAGGACAAAGTTCTGCAGGTGGTGTCTTTGCATTGGTCTGCAAATGAAAGGGTTTTTCTTTTTCTTACTCATTTATTTTTTAGACCTCCCTGAATGAGAGGGAAAATGTAATTCAGATCATCTCTTCAGAGTCAATGAAAATTGTGTATGGGAGCTTGTAACATTAATTTTAGTTGCTAAGCCTTTTACTATGTGGGTGTGTCCTAGGCCCTGTGCCCTCTTAAATAATCCTTTTATGACACCCAGGGCAGATATATTTTGACAGTGGTACTTCTATTCATCTTAGCTACATGCTTCTCAGGAAATAATTCACTGGAGTTACATTTCGAATGCTACCCATGCTGAACAATTGCTACGAAACAGTTTGAAATCTAAATGGAGCCTTGATTGTTCCTCTTAGGTAGGAGGGGAACGAGAGGAAAGAGGAACAGAGATGCTTCTCACCCTGAATTTCTATTATGATATTATGATGGTATATGAAGACCTAGAAAAGAAAAGAAAAAAAGAAATTTTTAAAGAGGAAGAGAGTTATCTAAAGAAGTCGCAGTGTTAGACAACCATGTGACATGACAATAAGTCATGTTTAACGAGTGCTTATAGGATGCCAGCACAGCACTGAATACATTATATGCTTTTGCTCATACTTCCACCTAACAACTCTATAATGTCGCCATCTTGGAGTGAGCCCCTGCCTCATATTGTTATCTTAATTGTACAGATGTGAGCGGAGGCACAGAGCAGTTAAGATACTTGGCTGAATTCTCACCACTAGTCAACAGTGGCCCCAAGATTTGATTCTGAGGTTTGCCTCCCTGGATCTTGCTCTTACCTTCTCACTCTCTGCCTCCCTGCCTTGGAACACATCCCCCATCTCCTTCCCTTTAGATGTGAACAGGGGTGCAGAACTCAGTGGATAAGCGAAATGCTTGTTTACGAACTGCCCGATGCGTGATATATATGATAATGGCTCGTGGAGGGCCGTTATTGATTTTGTTAGCTTAGCGTCTCCTCTCTCTCATGTTGGTGTCAGCATCCCAGTCTAGCTTAGGGAGAGGATCCTTCCGTCATCGTGTTTATTCTGGTGCCCTGCCTGCCTGTCCTTGGCTAAGGGGGGGAGATAAGGGTTGCAAGCTGGCTGGATCAACTCCTGTCACTGGATTTTGAATCTTAAGGGGAATAAGAAAGAGCTGAAATAGCTGCAGCTTTTCATCCCGATAAGCACTCTGGCACAGACCGATCCGAGTTCTCACTATGAATCATGATTCCTGATGCTGCTGTGACTGGGCCCTCTCTGTAGTCTGGGGTGGGGCTTTCCCTTCCATTCTGAAAGCCCTCTCGTGTCCTTCCCATACCTTCCCTTCTGCCTGTTGTAATGATTCTCTTCATTTTATGTGTGGCCCACGGATCTTAATGTACCCTCTGACAGCTGCTCCATCAGACTGAAGCAGTGGTGGTATGGGAGGGCCTCCCTGGCTTCAGAGCGGCAGCGTGACAGAGGTTTGCGGCTTGAAGGAGAGGCGAGAGGATGCTTTCGGCCTGTAGCTTTCTTACCGTCTAAATTGATAGGAACTTTGTTCTTCCTTGCAAATAGCCCTTTGCCATTGTATGTCACAAAAGTTAAAAATTTGGGGTTAGAAATGGATTTGGGGTAAGAAATGAATTCTGTTTTCACTCAGAAGCTCCTGTTTTCCAGTAGAAAGGATTATGAGCAAAAGACTATGAGTTCTGGTGTTAACTTGCTGTTATAAAAATGCTATTAAATTCTTCTTTTATCACATTTAATTTATCTTTTCTTTTTCTTTAGTGACAGGAAGGGAGGCAGAGACAGACTCCCACATGCACCTGACCAGGATCCACCTGGCAAGCCCACCAGGGGGCGATGCTCTGCCCATCTGGGCATTGCTCCATTGCAACTGGAGCCATTTTAGCACCTGAGGCGGAGGTCATGGAGCCATCCTCAGTGCACGAGGCCAAGTCACTCTAATTGAGCCTTGGCTGCGGGAGAGGAAGAAAGAGACAGAGAGGAAGGAGAGGGGGAAAGGTTGGAGAAGCAAATGGGTGCTTCTCCTGTGTGCCCTGACTGGGAATCGAACCCAGGACATCCACACACCAGGCGGATGCTCTACCACTAAGCCAACAAGCCAGGAATTGCATTTAATTTATTTTTTAAATGAGAATAAAATAGTCTTGGTTGACAGGTGTGAAGTAGCTTAGAAATGGTTAAAGTTATGATCACATTCTGGGGGAAGACATATAACCCTCAACCCCATTACCTTCTCTCCCCTGCTTTCTTCTTCTTCTTCTTCTTCTTCTTATTATTATTATTATTATTATTATTTTTTCTGAAGTTAGAAGCAGGGAGGCAGTCAGACAGACTTCTGCATGTGCCCAACTCAGATCCACCCGGCATGCCCACCGGGTGTGATGCTCTGCCCATCTGGGGTGCTGCTCCATTGCAACTGGAGCCATTCTAGTACCTGAGGTGGAGGCCATGGAACCATCCTCAGTGCCTGGGCCAACTTTGCTCCAGTGGAGCCTTGGCTGCAGGAGGGGAAGAGAGAGATAGAGAGGAAGGAGAGAGGGAAGGGTGGAGAAGCAGATGGTTGCTTCTCCTGTGTGCCCTGGCCAGGAATTGAATCCAGGACTTCCACATGCCAGGCTGACACTCTACTGCTGAGCCAACCGGCCAGAGCCTCCCCTGCTTGCTTCTTAATAACCAGCACCACCCACTGCCTCACACTTTCTTGAATCAACCAGACTTTCAGTATCTCATGTGATTTCCCTTGCTTGAAATGGCCTCTCCAGTATGCCCATGCAGACTTAAGTCGGGCATCTTCTCTGTGATCTAACCCACCCCTACTTTCTAAGCTTTGTGAGTAACTTTGTCCTACCGTGATGCTAATCTGTGTGATCTGATGTTACAAGCACATTCATTGAATACTATTTCAATTATCTAACTACACGTTTGTTTCTACCATTTAACTGTGAACTCCTACAGGGCAGCCTCTTGAATTTTTGCAACTGTAGTATATTTTGCAATACTGAAAAATGCTTCATAAATATTGAGCACATCTTGACAAAAGTCCCAAGGGAATGTGTCACTTAAAGGTACTGATGCTCGATACATTTAAAACTTCTTGGAAAATGATAAGACGATCACATAAACGGTATGTTAGAAATATTTTTTTATTACTAATACATTAAAAAAAATTATGTGTTTTAGCCCATTCTAGCTGCTGTAACAAAACAACCACATAGTCTGGTAGCTGAGAAACAACAGAAATTTCTTTCTGACAGTTCTGGAGCCTGGACTAGACCGCCGTGACGAGGGGCCCAGCCTCACTGGCACAGAGCAGAGAGAGGAAGCAAGCTTTCTCCTGACTCGGATACCGGCACTGATCCCGTTCATGAGGGCTCCTCTCATTGTCTCATCTGATCCTGATCACCTCCCGAAGGCGCCACTTCAACCACCATCACAGAGAAGGCTCAGCAGAAGAGTTTTGCAGGGACACAAACATTCAGTCCATAACACTGTTTGTTTGTTTTTTGTTTTTTTTAATAATAATTTTTTTTTTTTTTTTGTATTTTTCTGAAGCTGGAAACGGGGAGAGACAGTCAGATAGACTCCCGCACGCGCCGGACCGGGATCCACCCAGCACGCCCACCAGGGTCGACGCTCTGCCCACCAGGGGGCGATGTTCTGCCCCTCCGGGGCGTCGCTCTGCCACGACCAGAGCCACTCTAGCGCCTGGGGCAGAGGCCAAGGAGCCATCCCCAGCGCCCGGGCCATCTTTGCTCCAATGGAGCCTTGGCTGCGGGAGGGGAAGAGAGAGACAGAGAGGAAAGAGGGGGTGGGGGGTGGAGAAGCAAATGGGCGCTTCTTCTATGTGCCCTGGCCGGGAATCGAACCCGGGTCCCCCGCATGCCAGGCCGACGCTCTACCGCTGAGCCAACCGGCCAGGGCCTGTTTTTTTCTTTTTTAATTGCAGCTCAACCATGGGAAACCGTGTCTGCTAACTACACAACTCATGTCTGGACGATTTGATGACTGTCACATTTTTCTGTAGGCCTCTCTGTATCTCCTACCACTAAATCCCCAGAAACATCATTAGCCGTGTGTTTGAAATAGACAAGGTCAAACCAAGTTAGAGTGAGAAGGGAGAAAATAAAATTCTCAGCACATTTTGTACAAAGCGCCTGCAAATGGACTAGGAGGTTGCTGGGGGCTGTGTGTCTATTAAAAGATGTGATTGACAATGGAAACTGTATTATTAAAGCTGTTGGAATTTCTAACTTTATATCAAACTAACTATTTCATTTGGGGGAGGACAATCATCACTGACAGTCCTCCTTATGGTCTAACTAACCTTGATTTTTGGAGACACAGAAATACCTCCAGTAGCAGAATTTAAGGCAGTAATGAGAGCACGTTCTATCAGAAAAGCTTTACATTTATATGTAGTTAGGGATCTACTAGTAGATACCCATTCTTGAGACAGATTTTTCTTTTTATTCGCTTCTAGTCTCCTGCTCTATATACAAGTGTTTTTCCAAAAGGTGTTTTGGGTAACATTACTATTTCTAAGTATTGACTCATGTTAAAGGGAGGAGAAAAAAGCTTTTTGAATTTAAATATGTTTGGGAAGTACTGGGTTAAACAGGTGAAAGCCGTTTTTTTCACTGTCGCACACATTAATTGCAAAGGAGGATGAGGCATTCATCCCAAACCCATGTGACCAGGGAAGCCTCACAGAGAAGATCCATGAAATACACGTAGTCAAAGACTCCGCGATGAAATGGCAGATTCTTTCCGTTTCGGGAACAAAATCATGGTTGTTGAATATTATGTAGCATTGCTAGCACTTATTTACCTGTTGCTTTCAGCTCCCAGAGAGCTTTAGAATTAATTTGTTGTTTTCTGTTCATCTTGAATGGGTTTCATTCGGTTTCTTACTTGGTTACCTTTTTTCCAGGTACTTAGGATACTCTGCCTTTGTGTCTTTTCTTTCCTTCTTTTTCTTTTTAAATAGTGAATACTAATACCAAAGCATCTCCCTTTAGAATACTAAATGAATAAAACAAGGAAACAAAACCCAAATGGCAATAGTTCATCTTTAATGAACTTTAAAGTCCTGGGTTTGATTCCCGGCCAGGGCACACAGGAGAAGCGCCCATCTGCTTCTCCACCCTTCCCCCTCTCCTTCCTCTCTGTCTCTCTCTTCCCCTCCTGCAGCCAAGGCTCTATTGGAGCAAAGTTGGCCCTGGTGCTGAGGATGGCTTCATGGCCTCCACCTTAGGTGCTAAAATAGCTCCAGTTGCAATGGAGCAACGTCCCAGATGGACAGAGCATCGCCCCCTGGTGGACATGCCAGGTGGATCCCAGTTGGGCGCATGTGGGAGTCTGTCTGTTGCCACCCCCCCCCCGCACCCTGCTTCTCACTTTCAAAAGATACAAAAAATAATAATAATAAATATATCAAATAATTATATATTGTGCTAATGTTATGGTAATAAGTCCATGACAAAAAAAGTACAGAGGGGTCTAAGTTATTCTAGAGTCCGCTATAGGAAATCAGCCAAATTCCGTGGGATAAATTTTGTAGTTTGTAGTTCTAGCTCAGGCTTGGTGAGTTCTGAATCTAGTGCTGCTCTAACTTTGCTGCCTGGACTGATCTCATTATCTAGAAAATGAACATGAGCCTCTGAGGCCACAAGAATAAATCCATCTTTCATGAATTCAATACAGTAATTCAACCTGTATTTACTAAGCATGTTCTATTGATGTTAGGAGCACAGTGAATGAAGTAGATGTGACCCTTTCCTGGAGGTTTTGGATCTGATCAGATAGAGGGAAGAAAAGAGACAACACAGTACAGGTGGATAGCTGACAGTGATGAGTAAAGTCTTGAGGAAATATACAGAAAGGCTATTTATCTGCAAGGTAAGTTATTTAAAAAAGAAAGAGAGGGGAAGGATATTCTAGGCTTGGAAGAAACTGTGAATACAGATTTTAGTGAGCATTTCATCTGTGTCCAGCTGTTCTAGGCACTGGGCATAACAGTCTCAGTTTACATGGTAACGTACCTAAGTGAGTGGGTAGTTAGAGTCAATGTTGTGAAATGTTAAAAGTGGTGTAGAGACACGTTTCTAAGGGAGCACAGAGAGGGAACAGATTTTGTGGCTAGAATGTGATGAGTTTGACTGACGTCCGCTGGCTGAACATTAGTTAGATGTCAGGTGCCACCTTAAAGTGTCTCTAAAATAGGCTGAGATATATTTGCAAGGCAGGAATTCTCCAGGAGGCAGTTGTTGTCCCAGCATTGCTGTGACAATCAGCACCTACAGCTCACTTCTGTGCAAACGAGTCCCTGTGACTCCTGAGCTGCCGTGAAGACTGTGTGCTCCCTCGTTCTCTGAGCGTCTCAGACTTGGGAACGCTTGCCGGGGGCACTCCTTCTATGGTTTCGTTTCTGTGTTTTGCTATTTATATATTTAACAATGACTCTCTTGCCCCTGTGCCTTCTGCCTTTGTCTCCTGGCCCTCACACACTGTTTTCTCTTGAGATGCCTCCTGCTCTCTTTGCTTGAACAAGTCATCCTACCCATTATTCAGGCCTCAGCTTGCAGGAGCTTTTCTCAGGGTTTTCTCTGACCTACCCGACTCTAGAATAACTTAGACCCCTCTGTACTTTTTTTTCATGGACTTATTACCATAACACTAGTACAATATATATTTATTTACTATATATACTTATTTAATTTAATTTATTTTTTTGTATTTTTCGAAAGTGAGAAGCAGGGTGCGGGGGGGGGGGGGCAGCAGACAAACTCCCGCATGGGCCCAACCAGGATCTACCCGGCACGCCCACCAGGGGGCGATGCTCTGTCCATCTGAGGCGTTGCTCCATTGCAACTGGAGCCATTTTAGCACCTAAGGCAGAGGCCATGGAGCCGTCCTCAGCACCAGGGCCAACTTTGCTCCAATGGAGCCTTGGATGCGGGAGGGGAAGAGAGAGACAGAGAGGAAGGAGAGGGGGAAGGGTGGAGAAGCAGATGGGTGCTTCTCCTGTGTGTCCTGACCAGGACTCAAACCCGGGACTTCCACATGCTGGGCCGATGCTCTACCACTGAGCCAACCTGCCAGGGCGATATATATATATTTTGACTCAACTGAAGGATTGACAAGGGCAGTCACTGTGCTTGTGTTTCTGTAGCTTTTTGCTGCATTTCTGGTGCCTACCACAGAGGATGGTCTCTCAGTAGGTACCCAATAAAATAAATTTTGAGTGAATGAATTAATGAAGTGTGAGACCTTTTTTTTCTTAGTCGTATGGCAGATCAAAAACAACAAATTAGTAGGATAGAATGTCAAGCCTGGAATTTAGAAAATAAAGATAATAATAACCACAACTTTTGAGCTAATGTGATATGGCAATGAGTCAGGTTTTAAAAATCATTGTAAACTCAGACCACAGCTCTGCAAGGACGAAACTGTAACTCAGAGGTGGAGAGGCGTGCGGCGAGTCACACACATGTCTGCGGAGGAGCGGATGTGCGTTCAGCTCCGTGTGACTCCGAAACTTCCTTCCGCTGAATCAGGTGGCCTTTCATTGACAGGCACGGTGAGCCAGGCGGACGGGGAGTGAGTGACACAGTGGTAACCAGTGGCTGGGGGCAGCAAGCTGGCACAATAACAGAACAAGTTAGGCTAATGCCCAGAGGCCAGAAAAGTCTGTGGAGGCAAAGAGAAGCACACTGTGCCCTGAATCCCCAGAGCTGAAATATGGACTCGAGGGTGGCTGGGTGAATGAGAAGCAAAGTAGAGTTAGGAATCCAAACCGAGGCTCTTTTCTGTGAGAGCCAGAAGGTGTGGGCATCTCTGGGTCAGGAACTAGTCCAGGGGCCCCGAAGCAGAGGTTTCCACAGAATGTGTGCCTCAAGCCTGTCTGATAGTGTGCCTTGCCGACCACCCTCCCCACCCCTATCTCAGGCTCAGATCAGGCCACAGGAGAGCAGCCACGCTTCCACACACCAGTGCTTGTTTGTCATCACCTGCTTCCATCTGGTCTCTCCTCTCTCACTCTCTTCTCCAGTGAAATACCTGGACTCAGTTACTTCACTTCTCTTTTACTTTCCATTGGATACCCAGGGTGGGGCAAAGGTAGGTCTACCGTTGTTTGTATAGAAGATAATATAATGAATAAGAAATGATGCAAGAATAAACTTTTGCATACTCACAGCTGTAAACCTGCGTTTGCCCCAGCCTGCATGTGTTATAATGCCCATTTTTCTTTTCAATATTAAATCGGCTAAATTCTTCTCCTGCATGAGAAATAGCAAGCCCAATTTTAAATGTCTCACATTGTTTTAATAAGACCTTTAACTACTGTGCTTAGTTTTGCTTCTGTTTTACAGAGGGTTTTAGAATACTTGTGTATCTTCATATATATGTGTGTGTGTCTGTGTATGTGTGGTGTTAAGCCTAATCTGGAGGGACCTGAAATATTGAAGACATGAACAAAGTCCGTTGATTACACACCAAAGCTTTATTGTCTAGCTTGGCCAACTGGCGGCAACTCCGACAGAAGTCTGAGGGAGAGCACGCTGACCCTTTGTTTTACTTAGTTTTTATAGTTTTGTAAGTGGGAAGTACAGAAGCAAAAAATGCAGTTAGGAGCCCTTTACCACTATTGGTTATAGTCATATGTCCTTTAACATGATAGGACCAAGTTCAATTTGCAAGCCATACATCATCTTGGAGAAAACAAAATTTATAAGTCAACACAATGGTAGAAAGATGTCTCTTTACATATTAAAAAGCATTCCTATATTTTCTAGTGTTTATCCACCATCTCTCTGTCCAGAGTCACACGTATTAACCACATGCATTTACATAGGAGTGGTAGTTTCTGTGGGGACAAATGCCCGCAAATGGCTCATTGCTATAAGAAAAGGTTTATTTTGGCTTTTCTCTCCCTGCACCTGGCTAGCCATTCACCCCTTTCCCCACAGGTGTGGTGGAATGTCTGGGAATTCATCTTTTCCTTCCTTTTGCATTTACAATACAATGCCAATGGCCATCCTGGTCATGCCAATCACACAGTACAGAGGCTATTCTCACAATTTCTCTGCACACCTTAACCCAAATTAATAAAATGTTCTTCAAGCCTCTTAAAATATTAATATTAATTCTGTAGTCTTTGGTACCTTACAACACCTGCGGGTGAAGTGGTGCAGTGGCTCCTCATGTGGTATGTATATAGTTACGAATTTTAGAATATATATTCTAAATTTATTCTAAATTTTAGAATATATGTGTGTATATATATATAGCATACTAACATCCTGTGTAAAAACAATATATTATATACAATTATATAAATTAATATTATTATATAAAATTTATATTATAGAAATTTATGTAATATGTAAATTTATATTATGTACATAATTTATTGTATGTAAATAAATGGATGGAAAATATGAAAACTGTTTTTTACATAGGATGTTAGCTGTCTTCAATTGATGCCCATGGAGTTCTCCCAGATGCAGCAGTTTGATTTGTTTTTATATCTTTTTATGCTATTTTAAAAAATTACTTTCCACGGGGATTGTCATTTGTCTGAAAATAAAAAAATAATCAGTGCTATCTGATTGGCTTGTTTGTTTTTCTGTCCCCAGCAAATTGATTGCCCTTGGGCTATAGCCTTCAGGTCTGGATTCTGCCCGGGTGTGTTCGGAACAATGCTGTCTGCTTCCCCAGACTCTACCTGTCTGTGCCCAGCCTCACGCTCATCTGGGTGCAGTGAAGGCTCCTTAAATCAATGGCCACACTTTCCTGTTTGTTCTATGATTCTCAAACTGATAATATGAAATGGAATCTCATTTTAATTTTCTTCCAAAGTGGAGACATTCTGGCATGCTGCTTTACAGTGGAAATCAAACATAAAGTAAGACAAAACAACAATAACAACCAATACCATCCCAAATTAGAAATCATTCAATAAAATAACTTAGAAATTTTTGCATCTGTAGTGGTTTTTTTTTGTTTTTTTTTTTTCTGTGCAAGCAAAGTTATATGTCTTGGTTAAACTTCTTTTCAATAAAAAATGGAAATTGGATGATGATGTTTTAATTCTCTAAATCCCTTTAGCGCATTTTTTTAGAGATGAAAGGAAAGCCTGCTGAATATATGTATTTTTTTAGTTTGAAAAATGCTTTATATTTTGAAAGGCCCGTGGCTAAGTCTTTCAGGTGAGGTCTTTGTCATCAGCTTTCTTCTGTATAGAGAGTATGTATGTTTAAGTATTTTGACCTTAATATTGTCATCATCTTGATGACCATCAAGCATTCATTTTGTACTTTTAACCAAAGCCAGCCTTAGTTTGTCGAAGATTATTATTCCTACATTTTACATTTACCTTTTCTCTGCAGGAAAAGTATAGTCTTAGTCTTTATTTGAAGTTGTGGAAAGCCCTCCACAGAGATTGACTCTCAAAAATTGACCATGTGGTTTAGCAAAAAGAGCTAAGACTAATAATTCAGTGTCAAAAAATACGAGCCCAGCTCTCATACTATCTTTTGGGCTACTTTGGGTGAATAAATCCTCCTTCCTTCTTCCCTCCCTTTCTTTCTTCCTCCCTCTGTCTCTCTCTGCCTTCTTTTTAAGATATTTTTGAATGATGGTGAATGGTAGACATCTGTGGAAATCTTCTAACTCGAGTGACTAAATGGTATGTACTGTGAGATCAAGACCACTCAGGAGCCTGTCCACCTCTCTGCATTTTTCAGCTGCTAATGAATACTGCTGAGTCTCTGCAATGTGCCACTGGCAGCACTGTGTTAGCAAAAAGGCTGTGTGAAAAGAACATCGAGATGGAAGATGGTCCCACAATTGTCTTCACACCTACTTGCAGACGCAGTATATAAACCTAAATAAATATAAATGAATATGTAAGCATGTGATTATCATGCTTGACTACACACAAAAAAAATTCAAAACAATTGCCAAACAAGTGTGGGTGTTGGTTGGGCAGGTCTGGTAATACAGGCCAAAGGAGTTAGGAATTGCTGTGGCTGGAATAATTAGGAAAATAGCCTTCTGCTAATTCTATATCTTTCCTACCGTCTTTCCTTCTTCACACAGTTATCTCTGAAAGGACCAGGGACATGGTCTATATGTATTCAATGTTAGATTCAGGGAGTACTAACATGCTGGGGCTGGCAAGAGTGTACAAGGTCCCTGTGACGCTGAGAACAAAGAGTTCAGCAACATCCTGCATTGAGTCAGAGACCCTTATCAGAAGTTTATGTTTGAAATTCTCCACTGAGTAATACCCCCCCCCTCGTAACTGCGCACGACCTCCCTAGCCAATGACTAACAGCCACATCAGCTTCTGTATGATGCTTGCTCATCCTAGACAGCCACCCTATAAAAAGGAGCCATTTTAGAAGCTCAGAGCTGCAGTCCCTGTGCAGGTTTGGGGGGCTGCAGTCCCTGTGCAGGTTTGGGGGGCTGCAGTCCCTGTGCAGGTTTGGGGGGCTGCAGTCCCTGTGCAGGTTTGGGGGGGCTGCAGTCCCTGTGCAGTTTGTTAGCTGTGCAGGTTTGGGGGGCTGCAGTGCTCCAGTCTCTTTGGAGGCGTGGGTTGCCTGCAGTCCCTGCGCTGGTTTAGGGGGCTGCAGTGTTCCCCTGTGTGGGTTACCTACAGTCCCTGCACAGGTTTGGGGGGCTGCAGTGTTCCCTTGCATGGGTTGCCTGCAGTTCCTGTGCAGGTCTGCAATAAAACTTATAAAATTTACTTTGCGTCTGCTGTGGCCTATCTCGCTAGGATGTAACATTCAACATTTACTGGGCACTTACGGAGTACCAGCAGCTGCACTGGTAAGATGCCATGGATAACAGGAAGAGGAAGACGTGGGTTTCCAGGACAAGTCCCTTAACTTGGCAAAAATTCAATACTTTGTTCTCACCCCTTTGCAGAAAACTTTATATTTCTGCTTTTCTGAGTATCATTAATGTGTTTTTCACTAGCCTTAGCCTTTTCCCTATAGGAAAAAAGTCCTAAGAGAAGGCAATAATGAAGAAACAAGAGCCTTTTAAGAAATAGTTGTTCCCCGTCATCAACCAGGGTTGAATGGGGCAGACCTTTATTTAAGAGAGTCTTAGAAACAATCAGATTGTATGGAAGGAGGGAGTTGGGATTTGTCTTAAAACTACATTTGCATAACAAGTACACAAATTTATTTGAATTCTGTATTTCCACTGGATTGAGGGAATAAGGAGAGAAGATGATGATATTGGGAAAAATTGCAGACTTCCCCAAGTCACTCCTCGGTGTTGACATAGTTGGTAGGACTGATATTCTACTATTTCCACAGCTGAGTGTCTTAAAAGTTGAGAGAGCCACCTCGCAAACTTAAGGAGAAGCAGTTTCTATAGCAACACTCAATTTGAAGGAAGACTAGAGAATCCTTTCTTATAACTAAGGAAGCAGAGATGAAAATTTATTAAAGGTATATTTTATATTCATGGAATAGCACATGTTCAGGGTAAGAATATTTCTTTCATGTCATGTCATACTTATGACTATAATCCTAGAATATTTTTTTTTTAATAAATTTTTATTAATGGTAATGGGATGACATTAATAAATCAGGGTACATATATTCAAAGAAAACATGTCTAGGTTATTTTGTCATCAAATTATGTTGCAAACCCCTCGCCCAAAGTCAGATTGTCCTCCGTCACCCTCTATCTAGTTCTCTGTGCCCCTCCCCCTCCCCCTAACTCTCTCCCTCCCTCCCTCCCATGTCCTCCCTCCCCCCCCACCCTTGGTAACCACCACACTCTTGTCCATGTCTCTTAGTCTCATTTTTATGTTCCACCAATGTATGGAATCATGTAGTTCTTGTTTTTTTCTGATTTACTTATTTCACTCCTTATAATGTTATCAAGATCCCACCATTTTGCTGTAAATGATCTGATGTCATCATTTCTTATGGCTGAGTAGTATTCCATAGTGTATATGTGCCACATCTTCTTTATCCAGTCTTCTATTGAAGGGCTTTTTGGTTGTTTCCATGTCTTGGCCACTGTGAACAGTGCTGCAATGAACATGGGGCTACATGTGTCTTCACGTATCAATGTTTCTGAGGTTTTGGGGTATATACCCAGTAGAGGGATTGCTGGGTCATAAGGTAGTTCTATTTGCAGTTTTTTGAGGAACCACCATACTTTCCTCCATAATGGTTGTACTACTTTACAGTCCCACCAACAGTGAATGAGGGTTCCTTTTTCTCCACAGCCTCTCCAACATTTGCTATTACCTGTCTTGTTGATAATAGCTAATCTAACAGGAGTGAGGTGGTATCTCATTGTAGTTTTGATTTGCATAAAATCCTAGAATATTAAGTCCTGCTGAGTCTCAATGGCTTAATTGCTTTTCCAAGGCGTATTTAGAGTGTTAGAAGCATGAACATTATGACTGTGGACACACTGTTGAGCCTTACTGCTAGGTTCATATCCGACTCAGACACTTGTACTCTCAATGTTAGTTTTTTGACCTATCTGCTCCTTAGTCTCATCTTTAAAATGGAAACAAAAATATCAACTCATAGGGATTTTGTAAACTTTAAAGAAATGAATATATATAGGCACCCAGAACAGTGCCTGGTAAAGAATAAATATCAACTCTTATAACAAACACGTTTTTCAGAGACCAAGCAGGTTTCACAGATACAATTGGAATACAGATACAATCTGTATTTCACAGATACAATTGGAATTCATAGTCCATGTAAATAAATAGAAAAAAACTCAATTAACATTTTTTGGCCACCTACTTTATACAAGGCATCATACTTGATTGACATTGTGAGTAATGAAAAAACCAAATACTGTGTTATTTCTGCCCTTCAGTTATTCACTTTGGGAAGGAGACATCCCGACACCATTATAACCCAATTCCAATGGCAGAAAGGGTTAGTAGAGGATTGTGGGTTGTTTTCTCCTCTCTCCTCTCTCCTCTTCTCCAGGTATGCTACTTTCAGTTTCTGGAATGTACTAAGCTTATTCCTGCCCCCAAACTTGTGTGTTTGTGGCTTCTTTGCTGCATCATTCTGATTAGTTCTTAGAGGCACTGGCTCCTTCTGGTGACTCAGGTCTCAGCTCATGTATCACCTCCTCAGAGAAGCCTTCCTGGAACACCCTTTCAAAAGCTGGTTCCACTTGGTCATTTTCTATCAGAGCACACCGTGTCTCTTTGTTTTCATTTCCAGCATTTCAACAATTCATAATGATCTCTTTTGATGGACTTGTTTAGGTGCCTGTCTCGTGGACTTGGCTGAGGTTTGATGAGACGAGGGACTATTTCTCTTTTTTTCTCAGGTTTGTCCTCAGTGCATTTCACAGTGTCTGGTGTCCAGTAGGGACTACTAGAATGAATGAAGCAGGAAGGCAGTAAAGAAGGGAGGGAGGAAGGGAGGGAGGGAAGGAGGAAGAATTATAGTAAATGAGAACATAGAGGAAAAATGAATAGTTTTGACTAGGAACTCCAAAGAGTTTAAAAGAGGAAGCACCATCAGCAAGGACATGGAGATTTTGAGGCTCTTACCTGCCTTTGAAGGAGAACCCATCTTCTGACCTTTAGCGCGTGACTGCCAGGTCAAGTTTCAAGTTTCCCGTGTGTCCTAAGAAACTGCTTCTCCCTACCTCCTCCCTGTTATTGTGTAACTTTCCCTTTCCCTGTCTTGTCTTCCCAATCTTGTCATCCATCCACTTAGAGAAACGTACCAGAATAGAGAGCCATCTTGTTGTTCCGAAGCAGGAGATTGTGCTAAAACATTCACACCCACGCTCAAATTATGCATTCACCAGGGACTGCACAGAGAGCGCAGTCATGTTGATGCAGCCGAGAGCCGGAAAAGATCAGGTGAATGGTGGAGCTCACTTAACTCAGAGCTATGGGCTTCCATTAACGGTGATAACCACAGACTAATTTCACCTCCGAGCGAGGGCTGTGAGCTAATTAGGAAAAGTACGTGTCAGAATGCCAGTGCATATTTCTTCTAAATTAATACAGCCTCATCAAATAGGTTATATTAAAAACAGGCACTATATGATACAAGTTCATTGATTGGCTTAATTAATAAGAATCAACAGGCAGAGTCAGGGCCTGCATTAACCTTGGCAGCAGTCGGGGATTTGGGGAAGGTAACTGAGCAAGAATGATCTGCTCCGGAATGAATCTGTGCTTACAAAAAGCTTCTAAAATGAGACAGGCCGTGCACTGATGTAGCCGCTGTGATCTCCACACGGGTCTTCCCTCCAAAGGCTCTCCCCCTGGGCAGAGCCATGGGGCTGCCTTTCCTGAGCTGGGCAGGGGACCCGCTGGTGGAGACAGACGTCTAGTTCAAAGCCACAAGAGTCACTAGTGGAGATAAATCAATAAAATACAAAACTTGAAGATTTTTCTAATTCTGCTAGCAAAAAGGACTCTAGAAATCAAAGGCCAGGGACACTGATAATGTGCCAGAAGGTGAAGACTTGGTGGATGTGACCTTGTCCAGACCGTTAAGCCATCCAGGAATCTCTTCTACAGCATTTCTGATGACGTGGATTCTCTTACCCCAGTTGAAACTTCTCTAGAGAGCTGTTAGCTGCAAAGTCCCGCAGTCCGTTTGTGATTTGGGGGACTCTTCCTTCCTAGATCAGGGAGAAACTTTTGCTCGGATTGAGTGATATTCCTGGAAATGTTCAGTTATTTCAAGTTACATTCATTTTCATGCTGCCAGACTTAGCAGATAAAACTAAGACCTGTCCAGTTAAATTTGTATTTTAGATAAACATGCAGTATTTGGGGTAGACGTATTACTAAAAAATTATATCCCTTTTTTTTTTTTTGAGAAAGAGACAGAGACAGAGAGAGGGACAGATAGGGACAGACAGGAAGGGAGAGAGATGAGAAGCATCACTTCTTTGTTGTAGCACCTTCG
The DNA here is from genome assembly GCF_036850765.1 of Saccopteryx bilineata. Taxonomy (NCBI): domain Eukaryota; kingdom Metazoa; phylum Chordata; class Mammalia; order Chiroptera; family Emballonuridae; genus Saccopteryx; species Saccopteryx bilineata. Next base: position 185,256,532 of record NC_089493.1, on the reverse strand, counting down.
TTGTTCATTGATTGCTTTCTCATATGTGCCTTGACTGTGGGGCTACAGCAGAGTGAGTAACCCCTTGCTCGAGCCAGTGACCTTGGGTCCAAGCTGGTGAGCCTTGCTCAAACCAGATGAGCCTACGCTCAAGTTGGCAACCTCGGAGTCTCAAACCTGGGTCCTCTGCTTCCCAGTCGGATGCTCTATCTAATGCGCCACCTCCAGGTCAGGCAAAAAATTATTTTCTTAAATTCAAATTTAAATGGGTGCCTTGGATTTTATCTTACAGCCACAAGTTGCTTTAATGCACTTTATTTTTGAGATAAAAATATATTAAAAGTTAGCATACCTGTACCTTGCATTTTCTGAGTTAGATGATGAAAATATAAAAATGAGTGAGATTCTTACCTTGTCCTAAAAGGCAGAGTATACTAGAAGAGACAGACTTCAAAGAACATCATCTTATAGCTGGTTACTTTGTGCTTCATATATTAGTTGTATATCCAAAATAAATTGAGGTCACAAAGGAAAGAGTGACCCAAAATACTTGACCATTATTGTCCCAGTTAAGCAATAACACCATCTCACACTAAGAATATGTTTATTATACAAAATGGGTAGCTCTAACATGAACTAATTTTGAAACTTCTAAAAGACACTTCATATTACTTAAGAAAATAAATGTGCAAGAAAATGAATCAACATATTCCCTGTATTCTTAATATTTAAGGATTCGACTCGACTCAAAGAGTTTTTTGGAGACTTGACCTTGTACCATTAATGTCCCCTTGAGACCAACTTTTCTTGTTCTATTGAAGCCGAAGACATGCATATTTTTAAATGTTGTCCATTCAAAATGACTGATGTTGAAAAACTAAAAATGATGTGATGATGATTTAGCAATAAGGGTAAGAAGAATTTTTATAATAGTTAAACAAGAGGGGAAAAAACTAAGTAAGCAGTGGCAGGTTACTTAATAACAAAATTATGGTTACACATTCGATAAACGATGAACCAGCCATTAAAAATATTATGCATTTATGGAAGTATACAAACATTTGCAATGTATTATTAAAGGAAAAAACATTTTGCTAGCAGCAGGTACTCTAGTCTCCCATGTAGTGTGTGTGTATATATTTGTGTGTATGTCTGTACGTGTGTGTAATTATACTGCTCACAAAAATGAGGGGATATTTTATTGCTTCATATTCCTTTAGAAATATCCCCCAATTTTTGTGAGCAAGTTAGGAGATATTTCTAAAGGAATATGAAGCGACAAAATATCCTCTCATTTTTTGTGAGAGTGTGTTTACTCTTATAAATAGTATGCATTCATGGGAGAAATTTTAGAAAATAAACACTTATAGGAAAATAAAGTATCAGAGGAGTTGTGACACCAGCTAAGATGGAGGAGCCAATACAGGTTTCTGCCCACTGATTACAACTAGAAAATCTGAGCTAAATGCAAAACACATCACTTGAGGCCTCTAAAATTTTTTTAAATCACAGGTAGATTGAGGACTAAAATCATAATTTAAATAATGGTCTGCAAAGTGAAAGGCTCTGATCAAGAAGAACTTCAAAACAGTGGAGAAGGAAAGCTAAATGTCTAAGGGAAATAAATCTTTCTGACCAGAAGTATTGGGAAGGAGACCCCTGGGAGCTAGGGAGTGTGAAAGAAGTCTCAGAAAGGAGAGAACTGGAGAACGAGATTCCTCTAAATCTGTGTAGAAAGTAACATAAACCCTGGGCTTACCTGGGCTTACCTGCAAGCTGTGCACATACAGAACAGACCCAAAAGAAACAGCAACAGCTCCAGGACGTGAACTATCACATAGACCGCTGCCCAAGTCCGTGACTATCCCCAAGAGGTACCCGTGCCAGGCTGATCTAAAAATAAGGATAAAAAAGTCAGAAAGCTGAACTGACATTGGAAACACTATCCTCAAGAGCATTAGGAACTTGTCGTCTGAGCCTAACCAAAATTGCCAAACAAAAATTCTGCAAAGGATTTAACAGAACCCAGAGTCTATCACCAGAATATTCAAATCATTCAGGCTACAATCCAAAATAATTTAACATACAAAGAACCAAAATTATTACCAACATTCAAGAGTATAGACAATCCACAGATAACAGGTGAACCTGAGATGACCCAGATGTTGGAATGAATGATCAAAGACAGTAAAGTAGCTACTATAACAATCCTTCATGAAGTAAAGATGAACATGATTGAAATTAATGGAAAGATTAAGGTACTCAGAAGCAAAAGTTAAACCAAAAAGAAATAAATGAAAATTTTAGAAATTATAAATATAACTTAAATTAGAAAAATAAACTGGCTGAGCTCAGTAGACAAATGGAGATGAAAAAGGAAAGAGAGAAATTTAATTAGGTCAATATGTATGATGAAGAACAGAAAGAAAAAGATTCAAAAAGAAAGAAATAAGCACAGCCCCAACATGTGGCCCAACAACAAAAGATTGAACAGGTTATAGGAGTTCCAGAAAGAGAGGAAAAACAGTTGGTACAGAAAAATACCATCAAGAATCCTGTCATCCAGAGATCAATCAATGCTAATATTTGATGCAAGCCCTCCTAGGCTTTTATACACACACACACACACACACACACACACACACACACACACACACACACCCCAGGGAACATGGAGATAGTCCAGTACTTTCAGCCTTTTGTATAGTGCATTTTCACCAATGAAAGAAAAGTTGGTTTTGCATCTCATTTGCATATAAAAAAACTTTCTTTCTTTTTTTTTTTTTTTTTGTATTTTTCTGAAGATGGAAACGGGAGAGACAGACAGACTCCCGCATGCGCCCGACCGGGATCCACCTGGCATGCCTACCAGGGGGCGACGCTCTGCCCACCAGGGGGCGATGCTCTGCCCCTCCGGGGCATCGCTCTGTCGCGACCAGAGCCACTCTAGCGCCTGGGACAGAGGCCAAGGAGCCATCCCCAGCGCCCGGGCCATCTTTGCTCCAATGGAGCCTTGGCTGCGGGAGGGGAAGAGAGAGACAGGGAGGAAGGAGAAGGGGAGGGGTGGAGAAGCAGATGGGCGCTTCTCCTGTGTACCCTGGCCGGGAATCGAACCTGGGACTTCTGCATGCCAGGCTGACGCTCTACCACTGATCCAACCGGCCAGGGCTAAAAAAACTTTAAGTTGTTTTTTTATCGCTTTATATACATTTTGAAATATCCCCTAATTTTTGTGAGCAGTATATTACTATTTTCACTGCTTCTCAACTGAACGTTTTATTGCACATTTTAATAGATCTGAAATATGAGTCTCTCTTACAATCATTGGCATCTTAGCAATGAGTCATAGTTTAATTTGTAATGTTTGATATATAATATAAATGATGGATCTGAGATATTGTAAAATATGGCATTTGGGTTTCTCATAGTTTCTTTTCAGCACTTAAGGGAATTAAGTGGAAGTTAGGGTACAAAGAGGACTTCAGCTGTAAACAAAATAACTGAATTTAGGGCTACTGATTGCGTGTGTGACAATGGGCAGCAGATCTGCTCCTCTGAATCTTGCTCTGTTCTGTAAAATGGTTTTGAAAGAGAACATTGGTCTAATATTTTAGTGACGGATTGTTTCTTTGTTAGAAGCAAGATAATGTAACTCATGGGTGGAGAAAGGAACCATAAAGACTGAGGAGTAGGCGTGGAAACCCACGGCAGAAAGCAGAGCTTGGTCTCATGAATTATTAAGACAATAATGGAAACCAGGAAATGGTCTGGAATCTGAGGAAACTCCTTTATTTTTTTCTCCTTTCCTAGCCCTCTCTCGTTCCACATGCATTCTTTTCTTGAATTTATGTTTTCTTTTCTCCAATACCGTAGACTCATTTCTTTGCCCAGGTATGCATGGGATCAAAGATGGCTTCTCCAGCTTCTAGTTTAACTCCAGAGGCTAATTAGCTTCCCCGGGCTCACGTCTGATATGATCCTCCCACCTTGGTTTAGCAATCCACTCCTGGGAGCAGGTAGGGAAGAACCATGTGTTACAAATGCGGCTGAGTGGGCCACACTGGTACTTGGTGGGAGCCAACTTTCGGCAAAGAGGGAACAAGACCTCAGTAGGTTCTGAAGCAGGGAGAGCATCTCTCTGGTCTCTTAAGCTGGAAGGAAGAGGAGGGGAAGGAATTACAATTTTAATGCAATCCAGAACTTTTCCGCTGAAGCATGGCCTTGGTGATGAAATTCAGAAGGTGGAAAGTCTTTTCTTAAAATTGTCAAATTATCTCAGTAATGAATATATCGTTGATAACTCCTGGACTTTTGTCTTATTTTATAGAAGAGCCAACTCTGATATGAAGTCAGACGGGAGAGGACTTTAAAAGGCATAATGTCATAACTTTTATTTTTTTCAATTGAAATAATTAGCCTAATGGTAATTATTTGTCATTGTGAGATCTTCTTCTACCATCGGAGAGAAAGCAATACTAGAATCCAGTATCTTTCTGTAGAGATTGTATTCTTGTATTTCTGTTGAGTGAAACACTTGAATCTTATTGAAGGTTCTACTTGAAGATGAAACACTTGCCTGTGTGTGTGTGTGAGAAAGAGAGAGAGAAGAGAGAGAGAGAGAGAAAAGGAGGGAGGCTAGAGCAAAGGAGAATGGGCATATATTGTTACTTTTCCACCTACAACAATACTTCCATTAGATATTTGAGCACAACCATGTTCCAGGCTCATTGAAGAGAAAACTGAGGTATAGAAATGATGAGTAACTTGACCTGAGGTATAGAAATAGTGAGTACTTGCCCAGCTAGCCTGTGGGGGAGTTGGGATTAGAATGTGGACCCGTCTGATTCCACAGCCTTTGCTCTTTCACCATGTTTTCCTGGTTAGCCTGTCAGTGCACAGGTTCCAGTTCTAGCATTTGTGGAATTTCTGCGAGATTCTAGGCAAGTCCTTTAACATTTCTAGGCTTCATTTTTATCATCCGTAATAGCTGTCAAATAGAAATTACTCAAAAAAATATTTGTTTATTTGAATTGGATACTCACCCACAGACAGGGTTATAATGAGGATGCTATGTTTATAGGATAAAGGGATTAAGAGTTTAGGCTGGCTGTCCACCTACATGACTGTGGGCTTATTTAATTTGTGTGTGTGTGTGTGTGTGTGGCATCCAAACATGTCCTTTTCCAGCCTTCTTTTTACACTTTATTTTATTGTATTTGTAATTTTTCAATTACAGTTTATATTCAGCATTATTTTGTATTAGTTTTAGGTGTACAGCATAGTGGTCGGACAGTCATATACTTTATAAAGTGTTTCCTTTGACATTTCCAGTGCCCACCTGGCACTGGAACATAATTATTAAAATATTATTGACTATCCTATACTGTACTTCATATCATCATAATCTCTTTAAGTCTTGGCTTTCTCAATGATAAAACAATAGGGTAATAAGAAAATTAAGTCATTGGATCATTATGAGGCTTAGAAAACACCTGAAATATTTGTCAGGAAGCTAGGCACATAGTAACTGTTCTACAAATTTTAACTACTCATTAGTACAAAGGAAATTTAAGATGGGTGTTGAACAGAAACAAAAGCTTGGACTTGGTTTCAATCCTTGCTCTGGTGGCATGGTAATCCCATTTCAGGGTCCTTGGGACACAAAAAAACTCACATTTCTCTGTGGCAATTTCTGATTCCAGGCTTGTATACAGCCTACAGGCAAAAATAGTAAGAATTCAGGGCACCATTAGGAAGCATGGAGAAACTTCCTAGGGTATGACTGTATGGCCAGTAGTCACGGTCATCGTGGTCATTTGCATGCAGGTTCCCAGTAGATTCGAGCAGATGGTAAAGAAATAGTGGAGCCAAAAAATGGTGGGCCATTCCTTTATTCTAACCTTGCATTGGCAGGCGAGTAAAAACACAAACAGAGGGAAAATACTTCCCTTTCACTCAGAGCTCACAAAGCTATCGACTCATCCGGTTTTCTTAGAATCAAAAGCCCCCACCAGTCTCAGTCGCCGCTGGTTCCCCATCTGCACACCTTCTCCCTTCTCCTCTCTGCACAAACTGGCTTTTCTTTCAGCACCCTGCCATCCTGGCTTCTCTCCTCCTTCCTCACTCTGCAAAAAATGGTTTCCTTCCTTCCTCCTTCTTCTCTCCTTTTAAAACTTCTTTTGCACCAAAAACCTCTCCTCCAGAAACATTAGCATTACAATGGCCCTTCCCAAACAGGAAGGTGATGAGCAATTTCACAGGCCAGCGCCATTTTTAACAATAAAAGTGAGCAAACTCAAAAATTCCTATTTTACAAACTCATTTGCCCAATAATGACACTTCAGTTTAATTTAGTGGTTTTTCTTACCTAGACACAGTTCTGTAACACTGAATATCTATGACTTCCTTTCACTGAGAATCAGAAACCTGAGAATTTGGTTGAGCCAAGAAGAAAACAATAGGGAAAAAATTAGCAGTAAATTTGTCAGATTTTGAAACAGTCATTGTCTTGTGTATATATGTATTTGTTTATAATCCACATCTACTGATCTCTTTCAATGTAGGAAAGTGACTAATTTCCCTCCTACATGACACAATTTGTAAAGAAGCAGGCACTTTGTCACCTTCAATAGATTTACCATAAAATATGCAATGGAAGAAAGATTGGTTCACTCTATTATGTAATTATACAAATTGCTTCTGAATTCTATTTAGATTTGGAAGTTTCATTCTGTGGAATTATGGGGATATCTTTTGGCAATTTGCTGTTCATTTTTGTTTTTATAAATTAATATTCCTTACCATTACCACTGGTAGATATCCATCTTCAAGGGCCAGTCAATTTCCCTTCATAGAATTGAATTTCACTTCTCTTAGTCCAGACGAAATTTCCCTCCCCAATCTGACATATGTTTTAGTGGGATATTCAAAACCTGCTTGTAAGTTATGAATTAGTTCTGCTGAGCAAGAATTAACATTTTCCTTTATTACAAAACCGTAAGTCCAATGGAGTGAAACCGGAGGAGAATTAGAATGGACTAGCTGATCAGAGTCTGCTGCAGCTTTAAAGAAAATGACATCTAGACGTGTATACTTAAGAATATAAGGAAAATGCGATACTTTTAAAAATCTTGTCTATTTAATATAAATAAAACACATCGTAGGACTCTTACCTTTCATTTTGCCTATAGACAGTGGATAAACAGTTTGGACTGAATATTTATCAAAGTGAAAGCTTGTGCAGTTTAAATTTTATGAGAAGAGATTATTTCAAATCTTCTTTTTCAAGACTCAGAAGCATTTCTGAAAAACATCCTCTTCAGTCTGTGAGCTGAAGATGGAGCCCTTGTGCCGTGTCCTGGAGATATTCTCGGCACCAACTCTTCCAAACTTGTTTATGCAGTTTCAGGAAGGACGCAGGCCAGCCAAAATATTGTGACTGTTTTGTAACTCCTGGATTGCCACCTTGAATAGTTTGTGGAGGAGACTGGATTGATGGGATTTCATGCGACATGGGCAAACCAGCCAGAAGCCTGTAGAAGTTGGGAGCTTAAGGTTCAAGCAGCTGGCTGTGGTTTGGACAGTTTCTGGGGGACAGGAAGGAACCAATATTGTTCATCCCCATCTTCATGGGATGCTCCTCTGGAAACGTCCCTGAAGGGCCTGCTTCAATTTCACTATCTGTAAAATGAATGGCTTCTATTAGCTGGTTCCTGTGCTCCTTCTCTCTTGCAAGCATTCTGTGAGTCTAGGGTGTTTTTACTGGACTTCCCAGCCAGGTCAGTTTGCCTTTTAAAGACATGTCACTGCCCTCGGTTTGAGGGCAACAAAAGGACACAGGGGAATGTCCCCATCTGGTGCCCAGAGCTCCACAAAGTGGTCTCATTTTCTTTCTAACAAGAACCCGATGAAATAGACATTACCAGCCGCTTTGTTACAGAGGAAGACGCACAGGTTGGTTAACAATAAGTAGTAATTTATGCAAAGATGCAGATTGGAGAAGTGGCAGAGCTGAGTTTTGGATTGAGCTGCTCAGTTTGACTCCAATTTGGGGGATACTTTTCACTGTCATCAAAGCTAGGTATTCACCTGCTACAGATAATATGGAAAGTAGTTTCTCTCCTTCTCTCTCTTTTTTTGAAGTGAACACAGAGAGTTTAAATTAAAAATGCATAACATGAACTTAAGTTATGTGAAAATAATGTGTTTCCCCTACCAGTGTGGCAAAAATAGTTAGCACCTGGTTTTGACAAAGGTGTTACAGAAGGTTCACCTACTGTGTGTGGCTGGACTCTTTCTATAGTTCCCATATTTGACAGTAACTGAGGCATTATTTATAATATTAGTTGGCAATATCTTTGCCTTGTTTGTCTTTTATCAAGTTTTCTTGGTGGCATAGTTCGTCATATCTTCCCCAGTTTGAGGTTCAGAAAGAATTTGTAAGCGGTTTCTCTAACACTTTCATGTTTTCATAAAATATTTCATCTTTTTTATTTGATTTGATTTGCTTAAGGTCGAAGATGGAGCTAATTTTCCAAATGGCTCTCCATTTGTTCTGACTGCACAGAGCCATCTTTTCCTTACTGACAGAAGATGCTCTTTAGCATATATGCATTTCCTGTATGCATTTGGCTCCATTTCGCACTCTCGGTTCTCATCCTTCAATTCTCCCTGCCTGTGCTGCCCCCACACTGCCTTAATTGTTGTGACTTTAGGAGATTCAGATGCCTACTTAACTACACTGATTTGCTCTCTTAGATTTTTTTCCCTAGCTACTCTTGATTATTTATTTATTTACTTATTTATTTATTTGACAGAGAAGAGAGAGAGTCAGAGAGAGGGACAGTAGGGACAGACAGACAGGAAGGGAGAGCGATGAGAAGCATCAATTCTTTGTTGTGGCACCTTAGTTGTTCAATGATTGCTTTCTTATATTACCTTGACTGGGGGGCTACAGCAGAGCAAGTGACCCCTTGCTCAAGCCAGCGACTTTGGGCTCAAGCCAGTGACCTTGGGCTTCAAGCCAGTGACCATGGGATCATGTCTATGATACCATGTTGAAGCCAGCGACCCCGCGCTCAAGCTGGTGACCTCAGGGTTTCTAACCTGGGTCCTCTGTGTCCCAGTTTGATGCTCTATCCACTGAGCCATCGTCCGGTCAGACTGTTTATTGTTTTGTATGAATTTTAGAGTTAAGATCGCCCTACATTGATAAATGAATTCCAGAAGAAATGACATTTCTACATGTTTAACCTTTCCTGCTGAATACATGGTATGCTTTTATTGGTTCATCTTTTTAGATCTCTCAAGAACATTTAAAACTTTTCTTTATTTAGAGCTTATAAATTTCTTGTGATGTTTATTCTTGGCTATGTGATATTTTTGCTGTGAACCTTACAGAATTTTATCTCGATATTTGTTCCCAGTGGTTATTGTTTGCAAATATGAAAGCCATTAACTTATGTATATAAATGTTATTCCAGCCTACATTTTTGTAGTATTTTGATAACAGCTTTTTTAGATGAAATCTTAGATTTTTCTGGTATAAAGTCATATCTTCAAATATCAAACAATTTTACATTTTATTTATACTATAACTAGAATATTCAGAATAATGTTCAATGATTGAAATGAGAGAGAACATCATCTGAATTTTTAATATAAATAATTTTTTAATGTTTAACCACCTCTGCATTTTTGGGTCCAACCCAATTGGTTATTATTTTAAATTATTCTAATGTATTACTAGATTCATTTTGTTACTGACTTTTTAAATCTCACAATAAAATTTTTATAATTTTTTTTATTATACTCTTACTGGGTTTCATATTAAAGTGATTATTACTTCATAAAATGAACTGTGGAGTTTCTCATCTTTTTCTGTGGTCTAAAACTATTTATAATAAAGGAATTATCTGTTCCTTGAAGGTTTGAGAATTGTGTCCTTAAAAGATGGGTGTTTCATTAATTATCATTTCAATGCCTTGTATGGTAATTAGTCTATTAAAGTATCTTACTGATTCAAGACTCAATGTTCATACCATATGTCCTAAGAGAGTAGTCTATTTCCTTTAGTTATTGAGTTACTAGTATGAAGCTGTATAGAATATTCTCTGAATCACTTTTGATGATAGAATATCATCCTTTTTCATTCTTAATGAATTAATTTATCTAAGCAACTATTATCAATGCTGTTATAGCACAAAACAGTGAATCGGGTCTTGATGAAAGTACACAATGTCACCTATGAAGTAAATTGTCTTACTTAATAATGGAACCTAAATCTTATGAATTTGAAAGCTTATGAAACTTTCAAATCTGACTGTCCATTTTCAGCAAATGAAGAGTACAGAGAACATAGTAGATGACCTGCAGGCTGTAATAACCACAATCCAGGCTGCAGGCAAAGGACAGAACAGAAGACAGTTTCTTCCACAGAAACATTACAGGAAATACAGAGATAAAAAGAGAAGCGAATCATAAATGAAAAGAAACAGAGTAATGGCAGTATATGGATCTTATTTGGATTCTGGTTCAAACAAACCAACTTAAAAAATGGTAAGATGGCTGGGAAATATAAAAACAAATATGAATACTGAAAGTATAATGTTGAGAGTATGGCTGACTTTGAAAAAAAATACTACCTTTTAGTGATTCATACTAAATATTTACAGATAAAAATCATTTGATGTCTGAGATTTGCTTCAAAATCATCTAGGCTAGAAGGAAGTGGATAAGGGGTAGAGATGAAACAAAATTAGCTATGATTTAGTAATTCTAAAGCTGGCTAATGGGTACATTAGAAGTCATTATTCTATTTCTTCTACTTTTATATATATTTGAAAATTTCCAAAATCCTCCAAATCTTTGTATTTTTAGTTATGTTACCCTTTTATGACATATATTGCTTATAATTTTTCTTTTTTTCTTGATAAAGCTTTCTAGAAGTTTGTCTATTTTGCTATTCTTTCATAAGAACCAGGTTTTTTTTTGTAGTAGTCTACAACTTTAAAACTTGTTTTATTTTCTAATAATTTATGATCCCCCCACCCTGGTTTATCCTATTCTTCTCCTTTCTTCAGCTTTATTCTGGCCATACCCCTAGATGCTACCCAAGGGAGGAGTGAGGGTTGGGAGTTTTTTCAGAAACACTTCAGTCCATAGCACCAGACTCCCACTCTCCCCTAAGAGACTTGAGGATTCATCCCATCATGCCACACAGTCCTGCTTATCTCAGTCCCCTCTAGGAGAGAAAATCTTCCTGAACATTTCTGTCATCTGTGTATATTGCCATCCCCCACCGGGTCCTCTGGGACCTGCAATGTTAAGTAGTAAACTACCTTGTCTCTCTCCTCCCTTCCTATGTTTTCTTGTTTTTGTAAATGAAATGTAGGTGTGTTCTGTGGGCTAAACTCTCTTACAAACATGACTTTTCCTTCTCTCATGCACCTCAAGACCGGATGCCACAGTAGGGACTCTCCTGTTCTCTATTGTCTCTTCTAGATCAGGATTCTCCCCTTGAAAAAAACCCTGCTGCTTCTGCAAATGTATAATCTCTTTCTCCATGATTTCCCAACAGCATTACATGATCTTCCTTGTGACTTCACATGCTGTCACCATTCTTGGCAAATCCAGGTTGCCATCTTTCTCTGGCTTCTTCATCCCCAGAATTTATTCTTAATGACCCTTTCCTTCACTCCACCAGCCTTTCAGTTTCATGGACACAATCCGAACCACATAAAAAGTGGAACCTCATCTGTACCCTCAAATGTCAACGTATGACCTTGAACACAATCTGGTATCTCCATCTATTTCTCAAGTACCCGTGTTCTCCAGCTTCTCAAGTACTTTCTCCCGATATAACAGTTTTTTGACCACATCATCACCTCAAACTATCATTACCATAAATTTAAACTTATCTTACAGTTTTTGATCTTTAGTATGATTTAATTTTAAATTGTCCTTTCTTGTATTTTATTATAAACATTCAGCAGTTTTGAAATAATTTGAGAGTAAGACCCACATCCCCACTACCTAGATTCTACTATTACCCTTTTATTCTACTGCTTACGCATATCTATTCATCTACCATTGCTCTATCTATACATCCAGCCATTGTATTCTTATAGATACATTTCAAAGTAAATTGTAGACGTCAGTATATTTCCTTCTGCATGCTTCACCATGCATTTCTTTAACCAGAGTGCAGTATTCATTTACAGGTAATTTTATTGGATTTAGAAATTATATTCAATGAAAAATGCACAGATCTAAAGTGTACGTTTGTTGAGTTTTGACAAATGCATATTTCTGTGCCATCAAACCCCCTAGTGAGATGTAGACTCTTACCATGATTCCAGAGAGTTCCCTTATGTCCTGTCCTTCTCAGTCTCTGCCCCACACCTCCAGAAGCCACTGGTGTTCTGACTTTTTTTCTTTTTAAACCATGGGTTAGCTTTGCATTTCTAGAATATTCAGTGGATCAAATCAATGAGGTGTTTCTATGTATAAGATTTCTTTTACATTGCATACAGAATATTTTTGAAACTCATCCAAGATTTATGCAGGTTTCAGTAATTTATTCATTTTTATTTCTGAGTAGTATTCTGTTGTATGACTATTCCACAGTTTGTTTATCCAATCTCCTATTGATGAACATCTGAGCTATTTCCAGTTTTTACTATTATCTTCTCATGTATTAATTGGCCACATACATATGTTTGTGAGGTTCCTGTTCAAATTTCTGATTGGGTTATTTTTCATTATATAATCTGAATAATACTCCTTTGTCCAGTGTATTTTGCAAATACTTCTGCGTTCCCTTCTTATTTTTCTAAATAGTATCTTTTGATGAACAGAAGCTAAAATTTTTGATGAAACTTGATTTATCAAATTTTAATACTTTACTTTCTGTGACTTGCACAGGGAACAGTTATCTCCCTTAAGTCATGAAGATCTTCTGTTTTCTTTAAAAATTTTATGGTTTTAGTTTGTATTTTTGATGCTATTATAAATGGAATTTAAAAAATATTGGTGAGATTTGGCATTTTTGTCCTATTCCTTATTTAGTGAGAAAATATACTCTTTCACAATTAAGTTTAATCTTAGTTATTGCTTTTTCATAGATTTCCTTTAGTTGGATGAAGGTTGTTCTCTTCTGTTCCTAGTTGACTGGGGGTTTCAATCATGAATGGGTGTTATAGCGTGTCAAATGCTCATTTTTTCATCCATTGAGATTGTCATATGGCTTTTTAGTCTCAGTCTGAACATGGTGAATTATACATATTGATTTTCTCTCTCTCTCTTTTGCTAGAGAGAGGACAGACAGGGAAAGACAGATAGGAAATGAGAAAGATGAGAAACATCAACTCATAGTTGTGGCACCTTAGTTGTTCATTGATTGCTTACTCATATGTGCCTTGACCAGAGGGCTCCAGCCAAGCCAGTGACACTCTTGCTCAAGTCAGTGACCTTGGGCTCAAGCCATCAACCATGGGCTTCAAGCTAGTGACCTTGGGCTTTAAGCCAGCAACCTTTGGGCTCAAGTCAGTGACCATGGGGTCATGTCTATGATCCCATGCTCAAGCCAGCGACCCTGTGCTCAAGCTGGTGAGACTGTGCTTAGGTCAGATGAGCTGGTGACCTTGGAGTTTCAAACTAGGGTCCTCAGCATCCCAGGCCGATGCTCTATTCACTGCACCACCACCTGGTCAGGTGATGTTGATTTTCAAATGTTGAACCTACTTTGCATACCTTGGTGACCCTACTTGCTAATGATGGATTATTCTTAGTATGTATTGTTGAAAATAATTTGACATTTAAAAATGATATTTTAATATATAATTTTAAGTGATGTTGATTTGTGCTTTTTCTTTTTTTGTCCTTTATCAGGTTTTGGTATTAAGATTAGATTGATCTCATAAAACAAGTTGAGAAGTACTTTCCCCTTTTTGATTTTGTGAGTTAATGTAGATTTGTGTTATTTTTTCCCTTAAATGTGCATCCTGGAAACTGTCTGGGCCTAGAGTTGAGGATACTACATTACATGTCTCCTTAATCTCTTTTGGTCATGACAGTTTTTCAGACATTTTTTTCTTTGATGACTTCAACATTTTGAGATCAAATTTTTAAATAGAATGTCTCTCTTTTTGGGTTTGTTGGAAGTTTTTTAAATCATGATTACTATATGGTAGTGAAAAGAGGATCTCAGAGAAAAGTACTCTTTTCATTATATCATATCAAGAAAATATATTGTCAATGTAACATGGATGATATTGACCTTGGTAACTGGCCAAGGTGCTGGTTGTCAGGATTTCCACTCTGAAGTTTCCATTTTCTTGTTTCCATGCTCTTACTCTTTGGAAGCAAGTCACTAAGCACGGCCTAAACTCAGGAGTGGGAACTTAAGATCCAGCTCCTTAAGGGGACAGTATCTATACAAATTATTTGGAGTTTTATATGGGAGATCTATTTTTTTATGGGAGTTTATTTTTTTATTTCTTTACTATGCTGTAATAATTTTAAATTTCTAATTGCATTATTGTCATTAAGTATGTTGGCCAAATAGTCCCCTCTTCTTGTCCCCACCCCTCTTTCTCTACAAAGCAGATTAAAAGTTCAGTTTAACCAGTGAGCAAGCTCTCTGTCAATCGGTTTTGTTGGTTGATATCAACACTGTGGTATTTGTGAGACTGTGTAGCAGTCTTGCTTTCTTTTTCTTCACATGAGGCTACTGATCACTAAAATAAAGGATAATTTGTCAGCATATGTCTCCAGAGGGACATCAGTACTTCTGAATGCCAATGTGGAAATTATAAGGCTGCAGAAAGACAATAGCATCATGCCCCTTATTCATGAAACATTCTGAAATGAGGATGTTGAAGGTTCATGATGTTTTATCCATTTATTAAGTTTGTAGAGTGTCGTGATCATCCTGCGTTTGGTGTGGGTGGAAGCGAGTAATTCCACTTTTGAATCATAGTATAACAATGAAGGCTTTTAAAGAGAGGGAATGAGAATTGGAGGTGCTATTTTGGCTCCGAACAAAAATATCCAGCGAACTCTGCTGCCATCACAAAGGCACCTGGTGGAGAACACCTGCTGCTCCTCTTTTCTATCATTAAAGAACTTGATGCCGGGAAATCAAACTCTTCCGGTGACACGTTCTAAAAAGAAAGGGTACTAACTCTTGTGTGTGTAAGAAGCTTAGATAGATTTTGAGATGATGGCTTATTTTCAACTGTGCTTCTCCTCAGGATGATAATGGTGTAGGTATTTTTAACAACATTGGACATGAGGGATTCTTTCATATGAACTTACCACTCTTCAGAAATGAGTAGTATTAGTATTTTTGGTTGATATTCTTTTGAAATATTTTCTATGCCTTTATGAAAGCATATGTATACTTTTACAGTACTGTAACCATACTAAACATTTCTTCACGTTTTTAAGTATCGTACTATAACATCACTGTTAATGGCTACAGTGTTCCAATGAATAGATTCACTGGTGTTTAACGAGTCTCGTACTACTGAACTGTCACCAACAGTGCTGAAATGAACACATCTTGATAGCTATCTTTGACATATCATTGATTCATGCTTTAGAGAAAAGTTTTTCAAACTTGGCACTATTGACATTTTGTAAACAGGGAACTGTGCTATACCCTGTAGTGTTTAGTAGCATCCCTGGTCTGTTTCCACTGATGCCAGTTGCACCTTCATTCTTAGTGGTGACAACCCAGACTGTCCCCAGACATTGCCAAATGTCCTCCTGGGAGCCAAAATTTTTCCCTCATTGATAATCACTAGCAATGAGCAAATTCTTTTTTTTTTTTAATTTATTCATTTTAGAGAGGAGAGGGAGAGACAGAGAGAGAGAGAGAGAGAGAGAGAAAGAGAGAGAGAGAGAGAGAGAGAGAGAGAGAGAGGAGAGGCAGAAAGAGAGAAAGGGGGAGGAGCTGGAAGCATCAACTCCCATATGTGGCTTGACCAGGCAAGCCCAGGGTTTCGAACTGGCAACCTCAGCATTTCCAGGTTGATGCTTTATCCACTGCACCACCACAGGTCAGGCGCAACGAGTAAATTCTTTGAAGAGCAGTTTGCTACATAAATGGTATGCACAAATTAAAGGTTATTTAAAAAAAATATCTGTGTGGAGTCTTATTTTCAGTTTGAAGAAAAGTAATATAAGAATATAAAGAGACAACTTGAAAATTCATACAATTTTCTTTTAAACCTTTCCTACCATTTCCTAGAGCTTAGATTGCCCAGTGATGAATACCGTGGGGTTCTATTTCATCTTTGGCTACAGGAAATTCTCTCTATGTGTCCACAGCATGACAGGGCTAAGAGATAACAGCAAGAGAAGACCCAACTCTCAAATTGCTTCTCGTCTCATTCATTACAGAATATTTTGTATTCTGTAACCACATTTTGACATTTTAGACCCCTAATATTTTCCTTTCATAGTCAGTCAATAGTACTGATTAAGCATTTAGATTTTGGAATCAGTCAAACTAGATTCTGCTTTATATCTTACCAGTTTCTAATGAGCTGATCTGGAGCCACTTTAATCCTCATTTTCTCTATCTCTAAAATGGGAGAAATAATATCTACCATACCCAGTTGTTGCAAATATTAAATAAGTTTTGAGGCTCTTAGCAATAGTTGGTATAAGAAAGTATTTGTTAAATATTATCCCTTTCACAACTGAAAGAAGAATAATTTATTTTCTCAATTTAGGTCTATAGGCCATCTATACAGGCATTTCAGTAGCAAAAGTTGTCCTGAAAATTTTTTCATTGGTATAACTCCAGTTGTGATATTTTAAGGTTGTGAATATTATAATTGTGTATTAGACACCATAATAATTGCCATTTGAGTTCTTTGGGAACAAAATCCCATCAGGTGAATATGGGAAGGTAATAATATTAGAAGCTTTATTATCTGTTTGAAATTTCATCTGTTTTTATTTCTACTTTTATATTTGCTAACGTTCATAATATGTTAGTACAGTGATGTGAAGTATCTGCTTTGTAAATAAGTAAAATTATGTTAAGGATGCTTGCTCAGGATTTCCTTACTGCTAGGGTATGAGATCAACATCTATTTTAGAAGCCATTGATCTGGGCGGTAGCTTTTTACTGTTTCTGTGATTTGGGATGGAGGAAAGAAGTCATAAATCTCACGGCCTGTCAGAATGCCCACAGTTTACTGGGGGTTATTTCAACATCATTATGCATGAAGTTTCATCATTCTTATGGTTTTCAATTACAGCAGAGGTATATTTTAAGTGTTCTCACTCTAGTCTTTCTTTCAAGATTGATTGAAGGAGGGAGCAAGATGAAGCCTTTCCCTCTGTCACTGATAGTCCCTTGGAAGAGTCTATCTCCCTCTGTTTTGAAAGCGAAAAGTAAAATACAATATTCTACCTTTCTTTTTTTTTGAAAAACTAACACTAGGTATTAGGGGACAGCAGTGTTCCAATGAACTTTTCTCCTGTCCGTTTTCCAGTTCCTTTTGAAAGAATGGTATTTAGAAGATAATGGAAATGTATCATAAAGTTGGCAGCATGTAAATGATACCAGGGTTCAGAAGATGTTGGAAGGGAGTGGTAGGCGTGCATGTGTGTGTGTGTACACGTGTGCAGTGTTGAACAGGAGACCCAACATTCACTGGGTTCCTGGTGTCTGACAGGCTCTTTAGAGTGGACATTCATATCATTCACCCTTACCCTCATATAAACAAGACATGGGAGAAAAAAATTTCTTTGCTCTCTCATGGTAAAAATGTTTAACAAGTAAAAAAAAAAATGTAGAAAGTTAAAACTTTTGTTGTATTCCACATTGGCCTTTTCCCTACTCCACAAACTTATCAGTATTTTGTGAGTACTTCCAGAAATGTCTATGTGTATAGGGAAAAATGTATATACACTTTTTCACAGATGAGAATCATAATATACAAATTAAGAATCATATAGTAGATATTATCGAAACCGCTTTTCCTCACTGTGTGATATACTTGGGATATTTTAAATATCAGTATATATAGATTTACTGCATTAATGGGGTCTTCATGTCATGCTATTACATAGGTTTTACTATAATAAATTTAGCCACTTCCTTATTCAACATTGTAATATCTCTGTATGTTTCTTTGGACACTTTTCTAGGACACATTTATTTATTTATTTATTTATATTTATTTATTTATTTATTTATTTATTTATTTATTTATTTTTGTATTTTTCCGAAGCTGGAAATGGGGAGACAGTCAGACAGACTCCCGCATGTGCCCGACCGGAATCCACCCAGTATGCCCACCAGGAGGCGATGCTCTGCCCATCTGGGGCCATTGTAGCGCCTGAGGCAGAGGCCATGGAGCCATCCTTAGCGCCCAGGCCAACTTTGCTTTAATAGAGCCTTGGCTGCAGGAAGGGAAGAGAGAGACAGAGAAGAAGAAGAGGGGGAGGGGTGGAGAAGCAGATGGGCACTTCTCCTGTGTGCCCTGGCTGGGAATTGAACCTGGGACTCCTGCACGCCAGGCCGACGCTCTACCACTGAGTCAACTGGCCAGGGCTTTAGGGATACATTTATAGAAATGAAATTCCTGCTTTAAAATGGTGCATGTTTAAAATTTAGAGCCAACAAAAGTATATCAATTTATCCTCTGAAAAGTGAGAAAATTGCCTTTAAAAATTTTTATGGGTAAAATAAGACATTTAATTTTTCTCTCTTTTTTTGTTTTCCTTTTTAAAAAATAATGACAGATAATTGAGCATCTCAAAGAGGTCATTTTATAAATGTTACTGAGATTAGGGCTCTTTCCATGGTACTGGTTGCATCTTAAACTGTTTCTGTGCTTAGGGTCAACATAGAAGCCAGAGTGGAGGCTGCAGGCGCTACGGGTCTGAATGAACTCTGGCTGCTTCATCAAGCGGGCTGATTACTGAGGAAACATCAAAAGCTTCCCCCAAGTGACTCATCACCCAACTCCTACAGAGGTAATAGAATAACTTACATTGCATACATAGCCTTTCGGCTATTTAGTCGGCTGTGTGAGATCAATGGCACCCACTTTCTCCGCAGGATTTTGCTTTGGGAAAGAGATTTATTGGTTAGACCTCACATTACAATGCAGTCAGGGGCTTTGGGACCTGATCCCTTATATTCAGAAGCATAGAGGAAAAATTATTTAACATCCTGGCCTCAGGTAACAATATCTACTTCCTGGAGTTGGATCAGGCACTGGAATCTATGGGGATATACTACTGTCCGCTGCATATAACTATCCTTCGTGCCATTTCATTATTTTCTGAGGCTTTACTTTGTATTGGATTATGAAAAGCTTATGGCAAGTGGATGTTTTAAGAGGCACATAAAATAAAAAAACGTGACTGCTCGTGCGCGTGGATTATTAGATGTTAAATGTATAATATAACTTTATAGATGTAGTGTTACCTGGATGGGGCTTACGTGTTATAATTATGATTTTAAAATATATTAGTATTTCTTTTTTTTTTTCCATGAAGTTCAGGTAGTCTGGCTAGTTTATATTCTCTAAGCATTTCTTATTTTACACTTTCATCAGATTTCACTATTAAGATTCCCTGCATGGTCTGTACAGATGAGAGTGAAGGTTCTGCACAGCTCCAGTCTTTCAGTTACAAGGGAATCCACCCCCACCCCCATTTCACTCTTAGACTGCCAGAGTGTTTCATAGTCTCCCATGTACTTTTTGTCTCTCAAAGACATATTTAAATTTAATGATACATATTTTTTAAAAGTCAGATAATAAAATTCTGGAATCCTGCAGACTTTAAAAGAAATGCAAAAAATGAAAGCAAACCCCCCCCATACAGAGAGGCATTAACCACGTCGACCTAAAAACTATAGCTACCCTGTTTGCTAGTTGTATTATTACAGAATTGCCGATCTTACCTACTTTTCAAAAGCGTGAAAATAAACTTGGTTGAAGTAATGCTGTTTACTAGAAAAAATAGGGATGAATAAGGCATATATCTCTTCAGCAGCAGTAAAATTGAAGTTTATTTTATGGAAAATGGGACATTTTAAAGATTGATCTTAACAGGGAAGTCTTTTCCTGTATACTTCACACGTAATACTAGAGATTTTCTTGGTAGTTTGTGTTTTTGAGAACTATTGGTCTAGGTAAAATACTGATTTGAAGATTTCTTAGTTTCTTTGTGAGAGTACACAGACCAGAAAACCATCATATGTCCTATGGTATTCTTGTATTGCTTGTAGTCTGCTCAAATGGAATTGTCTATTTCAAAATTATTGTGAAAGAAAACTAAAAAGAAGAATATGTTACACACAATTGTGGTAAAGACTAAGCTTTTAATGATCGATTAAAAAATACCAAAGAGGTACTCGTGCTCTGTAACTGTGTAATCAGTGGTGGATTCATAATTTTATTTTGTAGAAGAATGAATATTTTAAAAATAGGTTAAATTGTTCTTATTGAAAAGCATGAGAGCATTACATAATCTTGTAATTCCTGAGGGAGAGAGGCTCTGTCACTGGCTAGAACCATTTTTGTAGTATTCATGTACCCAACCAGCACTGACTGAAGCAATCCATGTTCTTAGGCACTCTGCTAGGTCCAGAGCTTGGATGGGCCATGGTGGGGGAGGGGGATAAAGAAAAGCACACTGCCTTAAGGATTTAACAGGTTTGAGGATAGAAGAGCAAAGAGAGACAATTGTGTAAAGAAGAAATGATAATACAAAGAAGAATGAGCAGCAGTCATCAAAGGTGAAACTGACAACAGTAAGTGATATTAGCATCGTCTTCATGAATTGCCCATTATTAGCTAAGGGGTTAACCCCCCACAGTGTGTTAGGTCATCTCCCCAATGTCCGTTCCCCACTATTTTCCCACCTAATACTTACTGTACTGTTTATAAGCAGAAGGGGAGTCTCGAGGGTTTGTAATCCTCTCTCCTGTGCTGTAGTGAGTAATCCATTTGAGCAGGTCTGAGCCAGTTAGGGATGTTTCTGTTCCAGGCAACGGTTCAGAAATGGGCTCGCTAATGACACCTGGACAAGGGGACACGAGAGGTTTCTGAGAATGTCTGGAACAGTTCTTCACTATTCTGAGAGAGCTTTTTAAAGTGATCATTTCGTTCACTCTTTCATTTTGGATGAGGAGGTCTATAACCTCACGATAGCCTCTTGTAACTGTGAAGGAGAATTAGCCTTAAACTCAATCTGACACGTGAGAAGGCAGAGGCAGAGGGAGAGAGAAAGAAACAGGCCCTTGATCCTGTAACTGAACCACTGCGTCAAACCAAACCTGAAGCCTGTGGACGTTGAGATAAGTGGGCCAAGGAAACACTTTTGTTTCCGGTGCAGTGTGAGTTGGGTTTCTTCTTAGCTTCAACCACTTTAAATTATACCCAGGAGTTTTCTTTTTCAATCCCATACCAACCTTATGAAACAGATGATTTTATGGTCATCATTTAGGGTGAAGAAGCTGAGACCTAGAAAGGTCGAATAGCTTGCCCCGAACCTTCCAAGTCTTGAGCGGCAAAGCTGGGATTGACACCACATCGCTAAGCACTAGACCAGGGGTACCCAAACTTTTTACTCAGGGGGCCAGTTCACTGTCCCTCAGACTGTTGGAGGGCCGGACTATAAAAAAAACTATGAACAAATTCCTATGCACACTGCACATATCTTATTTTAAAGTAAAAAAACAAAATGGGAACAAATACAATATTTAAAATAAAAAACAAGTAAATTTAAATCAAGAAAATAACCAATATTTCAATGGGAACTATGGGCCTGCTTTTGGCTAGTGAGATGGTCAATGTGCTCCTTTCATTGACCACCAATGAAAGAGGTGCCCCTTCCGGAAGTGCAGCGCCGGCCGGATAAATGGCCTCAGGGGGCCGCATGTGGCCCGCGGGCCATAGTTTGGGGACCCCTGCACTAGACCCTACAGCTCTGCTTTGTGGGCTTTGGGGACGCAGAGAGAACATTGGTCAAGTTCTAGGAGTCTCATCGCAATGCTGGAAGCATTGTTGTCGGGGCCTGCTGCTGAGGCTCACAAGGAGGGGAGGCCGAAGCCGCAGCTCTGGAGCAGGGGAGGTGAAACAGCGGAGGCTGGGCTCCTGTCCACGCTTGTCTCTCAGGGGGACGAGAAGGGACAGGACCCACAGGAAAGCTTGGGCATCCCCCAGAGGTTAGAAGATGAAGAGCGAGATCAGGAAGACAATGGCATAACTAGATGGAGGTCAAGAAGAGGAAAGAGTCCTGGAAGAACACGGTGAAGCAGAGGAGGAAACAGATATATTGAGCTTGAGACTGTCCTACATCTAGTTCCCAAAGTACTAGGATGAAGGGACTAGAAGGGAGTTAGGGGGGAAAATGACATCACCAGGATCTTTGTACACTTAAGACTGCAGTATTACCATCGTCAGGGAAAAAGGCAGGTTTCAGTTTATGGAAGAAGGTAGCAGAGTAGAGTATCAGCCTGGCGTGTGGAGGTCTCAGTTTCGATTCCCAGCCAGGGCACACAGGAGAAGCGTCCATCTACTTCTCCACCCTTTCCCCTCCCCTCTCTCTCTGTCTCTCTCTTCCCCTCCCGTAGCCAAGGCTCTATTGGAGCCAAGTTGGCCCGGGTGCTGAGGCTGGCTCCATGGCCTCTGCCTCAGGCACTAGAATGGCTCTGGTTGCAGCAGAGCAACCCCAGCTGGGCAGAGCATCGCCCCCTGGTGGGCATGCAGGGTGGATCCCAGTCGGTGTATGCCGGAGTCTGTCTCTCTGCCTCCCCTCTTCTCATTTTGAAAAAAATCCAAAAAAGAAGGTAGGGAAGGGTTGCCGAGAGGGAGTGCTGAGTGAGCAGGTTGTGTCCATGAGTTGAGAGAGCACAGTGAAGGGCCCTAGGGGAATCGAGCGAGGTGGGTGGGCGGTGGAGCTGGAGAGAAGACAGATGTAGGTGGGCAAGCGGGCTGAGAGCAGGTGCATTTTGGCCAGTGGAACAAAGGCAGGGAATTGTGGGTAGGGAAGAGGTCATTTACATATGTGCTCCTTTGCAATTCTGACTCCCGGGGCCATCCCGTCCTGCCAGCAGAAGGGGACTGACGTGACTCTGGCAGCCTAACAAACCTCACGCCATGTTGGTATTCACAAACATAGGGAGGCTGTCATCCTTTAAAAACAACTGTACCGTCAACAGCGGCAGTGGCAGCAGCAACAACCACAGTAATTTGTAACTGTCCCCTCTGGAGCAGCAGGGCAATGCGTATATTATTATTTTTTAAATAATCAGTCACAAATAAACTAATTGCTACAATTCTTAAACCTGTTTTTCCCTCTAGCTTGTCATTATCTGCAGATGTCAAAACAAGTAAAATAAATGGACTAGATTTCCTTTGGATGTTTGTCGATAATAATTGTTATTCTAAGAAAATTAAAAATTGTGTAAGTCTGACAGCTAAAGTTCCTTCTTGGGTTGTTACTTTAAAATGTCTTTTTTCGTTTTGTTTTTCTATTTTTTTTTTTTTTTTTAGAGAGGAGAGAGAGACAGAGAGGGAGAGAGAGGAGAGAGAGACAGAGAGGGAGAGAGAGGAGAGAGAGACAGAGAGAGAGAGAAGGGGGAGGAGCTGGAAGCATCAACTCCCATATGTACCTTGACCAGGCAAGCCCAGGGTTTCAAACCAGCAACCTCAGCATTTCCAGGTCGACGCTTTATCCACTGTGCCACCACAGGTCAGTTTTGTTTTCTTAAAGTCTGAATATTTGTTAGACATGTTAGAGATATTTAGACCCCCACCTTCCTCCTTTTCTGACTCACCAAATTCAGTGGCTTACATGAAGAACTGGTTAGTATTCACAGTGGGGGTGCAATTACAATTGCAAATTCCTGGTCCCTACCTTGGAGAGGTGGATTCATTAGGTCTGGACCAGAGCCCAGGGTTCTGCATTTTAAATTCTTTCCCCAGGTGGTTCTGATTCACAGATGCTAAGTAAGGCTGTGAGGACTAGTCCACATCTTCCTGGGCTGGGGGCGGGAGCTCAGGTTGGGGCAGCGTCTATCTCTGCTCTGAAAGTGGTTTTAAATCTTTTTTCTAACCCTCATGTCTTCCCTCTTTCACCACAGACCTTTGCTCCTTTCACTTGCGCTCTGGGTTAAGATCTATCCGTGAGGAGTGAGCCTGGTCATAAGGTAAAGGCAGGGGAGTGCTACTGGACCAAGACCAGAGCAGAGACCATGCCGACAGCGAGATCTCAGAAACATCACGCAGGGGCTAGTAGGGAAGCACAAGGCAGCGTGAAGGAGTGGAGGCTCTGCACGTTTGTGTTGTCAGTTGGGGGCACTGAGCAGGAAAAGGAGACACTGTCATCTGTTTCACATCGGCCTTTCCTTCTTGAACATCAACAAGGTGGAATTGAGCATGAGTAGAGGTTAGAAAAATATATCTTTTTTTTTTTTTTTTTTTTACTGAGAGAGAGAGACAGACAGGAAGGAAGAGAGATGAGAAGCATCAACTCATAGTTGCAGCACCTTAGTTGTTCATTGATTGCTTTCTCATATGTGCCTCAACTGGGGGGCTCCAGCCAAGCCAGTGACCTCCTACTCAAGCCAGCAACCTTGGGCTTCAAGCCAGCGACCTTTGGGCTCAAGCCAGTAACCGTGGGGTCATATAATCTCACACTCAAGCTGGCAACCCCACGCTCAAGCTGGTAACCTCGGGGTTTTGAACCTGGGTCCTCAGTGTCCTAGTCCAATGCTTTATCTACTGCACCACCGCCTGGTCAGGCAAGATTTTTTTTTTGTTAACACTGTCCCTTCTGTATTCCATATCCCCTTTGTGCACCACTGACACAGAAATGTGAAGAAACGGTTGAAAGTTAAGGTATGCTCGAAGTTCTGTGTATACTGCTGTGAATTCACAAAGCCTGTTACCCATCCAGTGTTTTGGCAGGAGTTTCTAGTTTCATTATTACCATTGAACAGGGATCCATGGATAGGAGTAAATATTGTAACTCTGGCTTTTGTTGGAGAAGGTACTTGAGAAGATGTGATGGCCAGTTGACCTATGAGCAGAACCTGGGCAATCAGAAGTCCTTGGAATGTCTGTTCGGCTGCCATTTCCACAGCCAGAGCTGTTTGAAAGATGTCACCATGAGAGAGCGATGTGTTGGTGAGACCACCTAGACATATATATGTGACTGAACTGGTTAATGCCTCAATATAGACTTTTAAGATTCTGGTGGGCAAGTACAGAGAACTATTTGTCTTGCAGCTGCCAAGACAAGCCTTGTTTGTAAATTCTTCTGCTTATTCAAATAGCCACCTACCAATCTAAAGAGGTTTGTCTTTTTCTTTGGTCTCTCCGTGCATTCTGTGTGTGAGGACCAGTTTTTGAACCCAATAGCATAAATTATGGATCCACAAAAGAATTTCTTGGGAACTCTTAATGTACTTTTTTTTCTTTTCATTTAAAAAAATAGTTTTTTCTTAAGTGAGAAGCAGGGAGGGAGACAGATTCCTGCATGTGCCCAAACTGGGATCCACATGGCAAGCTCACTAGGAGGCGATGCTCTGCCCATCTGGGGCATTGCTCCATTGCTTGGTAATCAAGCTATTCTAGCATCTGAGGTGGAGGCCATGGAGCCATCCTCAGTGCCCAGGGCCAACTTTACTCCAACTGAGCTATGGCTGTGGGAGGGGAAGAGATAGAGTGAAAGAGAGAGAGAAGGGAAAGGAGGAGGGGTGGTCACTTTTTCTGTGTGCCCTCACCAGGAATTGAACCTGGGACATCCACACACCAAGCTAATGCTCTACTACTTATCCAACCAGCCAGGGCCAATGTAGTTTTCTTTTCTTTTTTTTCTTTTCTTTTTTTTTTAGTGAAAGAGACAGAGATAGGGACAGACAGGAAGGGAGAGAGATGAGAAGCATCAATTCTTTCTTGCAGCACCTTAAGTGTTCATTGATTGCTTTCTCATATGTGCCTTGACCAGGGGACTACAGCAGAGTGAGTGACCCCTTGCTCAAGTCAGCAACCTTGGGCTCAAGTCAGCGACCTTGGGCTTCAAGCCACCAACCTCAAGCCAGCAACCCTGGGGTCATGTCTATGATCCCATGTTCAAGCCAGTGACCCTGCACTCAAGCTGGTGAGCCTCTGCTCAAGTTGGCAACTTTGGGGTTTCAAACCTGGTTCCTCTGCATCCCAGTCTGATGCTCTATCCATTGCACCACCATCTGGTCAGGTCAATATAGTTTTCTTAATGCAGCAACGCCAAAAGCCTTTGATTGTTTTGTTATAGATTGGAAACTGGCAGCTGTGGGCCAAACTCATTCTTTCAAAATTTTTACTTTGTAGCAGTACTGTATTTTTAAAAAAGAATGTCACCAATGTAAACAAATAATCAAAATAATCAAACAAAAACAACCAGGACATTTCACATAAAAATTTCCAGGTGATTCTGGTGCACAGATTCTAGTTTAAGTCTTCTTGGTGGACTGGCTTTTCTTGCAAATTTCAAAGTCACTTGGCCAGGAAGAAGGGAGCAAATGCAACAATTTGTTGCAGCCTCTACCTGGTCATTCCCACTCGGCTTGGACTCCAGAGAAACTGGGGTTTGTGACCTTAGACTTAAAAGCATACACCTTTGGCTCAGGTTGCGTAGGTGAGAGGATCCACTCTTCTGTTGCTCCTGCGTAACTCTCGGGGAGCTAGTTAATCCTCCATGTTATTTTCATATCTGTGTAACAGGGATGATGATAGTAATATCTCCATCATTTTATTGTTAAGAGAATTGCATTAAGAGAGGTGATACTTAAAAACATATATATATAAAGGCTATAGATCAGGGGTCCCCAAACTATGGCCCACGGGCCGCATGCGGCCCCCTGAGGCCATTTATCCGGCCCCCACCGCACTTCCAGAAGGGGCACCTCTTTCATTGGTGGTCAGTGAGAGGAGCATAGTTCCCATTGAAATACTGGTCAGTTTGTTGATTTAAATTCACTTGTTCTTTATTTTAAAATTGTATTTGTTCCCGTTTTGTTTTTTTATTTTCAAATAAGATATGTGCAGTGTGCATAGGGATTTGTTCATAGTTTTTTTTATAATCTGGCCCTCCAATGGTCTGAAGGACAGTGAACTGGCCCCCTGTGTAAAAAGTTTGGGGACCCCTGCTATAGGTCATGGTTAGTGCCCATGATAATTTGCTGCTATGATCATTATTATTGTTAGATTAACTGGGTTACTTGTTTCATTAATAGCCTGAGCTATTATTATATATGATCTCAGCCACCCATAGAGAGAATAAATGATCACCAGTTAAAAGACTGAAGAATTTTTGACTGTTGTTTCCTGTTACATAGGGGAATATTTTAAAAATATATTGAGTGTTACTGCTTTCTAAATAAAGAGAAGGGTAAAATGAAAGGAAGTAAAGTGCTATATTAATATTTTTTATAATGAAGAATTTCAAAAATACAAAAAATAAAAAGATAGCAAAAAGAACATTTGTGTAACCTTAAACTAGATTCAAGAATTGAGATTATATCACATTTACTTTCTTTCTGTCACTCTCAGTATTTTTTAAAATTTAATTTGCAGAAATTAACTTTTCATCCTGAATCCTTTCAGGTACATCTTCTAAGGAAAAACACAAAAACAAAACAAAAATAAAAACACTTCCCTACAAGATTGTTGTTATACTTAAGAAAAAAACCCTGATTTGCATATATCCCGTGGGTTCCAACACCCATTTCCCCAACTGTCCTACAATTATCTTACAGGATTTTTAATTTTTTTTTTTTACAGTGAGAGAGTCAGAGAGAAGGATAGACAGGGACAGACAGACAGGAACGGAGAGATGAGAAGCATCAATCATCAGTTTTTTGTTGCAACACCTTAGTTGTTCATTGATTGCTTTCTCTTATGTGCCTTGACCGCGGGCCTTCACCAGACTGAATCACCCCTTGCTAGAGCCAGGTACCTTGGGTCTAAGCTGGTGAGCTTTGCTCAAGCCAGATGAGCCCACGCTCAAGCTGGCGACCTTGGGGTCTTGAACCTGGGTCCTTCCGCATCCCAGTCCGATGCTCCATCCACTGCGCCACCGCCCGGTCAGGCTTCTTACAGGATTTTTGGTCTCACATTGTAATAAATTTGTAAACCAGGGATATCCACTTTTTTTTTTTTAAATTGAGGTATAATTGACATAAAACCACATATGTTAAAGTGTCATTTGGCAAGCTGAGACATGAATATACTGTGAGGCTGTCCCCACAATGATGACAGTGAACACATACGTCACCCCCAAAGCCTCTTCATTCCTCTCATCCTCCCTTCTACCCCCTCTCTGCCCTTCTCTCCCATCCCCAGGCAACGACTGACCTTTCTGTCACTAGAGATAAGTTACATTTCCCAGAATTTCCTACAAATGGGGACATACAGTGTGTACTATTTTGAGTCTAACGTCTTTCCTTTCACGTCATCGTACGAGATACCTCCATGCTTTTTGCATATATTAAAAATTCTCTGTTTTATTGCCGCATAGCCTTCCCTTTTGTGGCTATATGACGATTTGTTTTGACCCATTTACTAGTTTATGGACATTTGGGTTGTTTCTATTTTTTTCTTTTCTTCTTTTGGGAGGGTATTTATTACAAGTAAAGGTTTTGTATTAACATATACTTTATTTTTTTTTTGTCTTGGGTATATTTTTGGAGTTGGAATAGCCAAATCATATACTAGGTGTATGTTTAACCTTTCCAGAAACTGTAAAACTGTTTTCCAAAGTGGTTGTACCATTTTACAACAGCAGTGTATGTGAAATCCAATTTGCCAACACTTGGCAAATTCAGTTTTTAATAAATTTTAGCCATTTAAATAGGTGTACTCCCAGTTAATGAATTAATTAATTTTGACAGGTGTTTTTAATGACATAGACTTTTGTAAAATCCAAAAAAGTCATCTTGTAGAACAGTCTACATTCAGAAGTTTTTGAAAGTATTTTAAAAGGCAGTAGGTATTGGGCCCTTTCATTTCCCAGTCGTGCTTGGGCGGTCAGTCACTTTATTAATTCTCTGGTTGGTAACTCCAGTAAAAATGAGTGTAACGTATGAGATGTTTGCCCATGGCAAGATACTGGGAATTTGTCTTGTGAACATTTATTCTGGGAAAATCAATATTACATCCTTTTTGTTCTGATCATTTAGGAAAGCTTAAATTACTTGTGGCTTTAGACTTGAATATAGAAGTGGAATATCTTGAATAGCATGTCGCCTTTGATTCCATTGTATTCTTATATGATAGCCTTTATGCTCTTAAACTAATATAACAACAGTTAATTTCTGAAGCAAAAATTGTTAATTTCATGTGAAGATTTTTCTCTTTTTTTCAAAGAAAATTAACAAAACAGAAACATATTTAGAAGGGATGAAATTCCATTTGCTTAATTCCTCACATTTTGGGTGCTGACTGAGGGCAAAAGAAGTAAACTGTGAAGTATTTGACTGCATAGACAGGCTTTCCTTTTGACGAGTTCATCCAACAGCAATGACAGACTCTGGCGTCAGTGCATGTAGAAACATTGCCTGAATGGACGTCTATTTGGGATTATACTCCCTCCCCATTTAAAAAATGTACTTTGCAGTTAAGAAAGAAAACTTAGAAATCTCAAAACATGAATAAGAAATTCTTCAATGTTGTTGAAGGCTGGTAGTTTTCTATGCTTCTCTTGTGCACAAATTTAATAAAATGAACATTCAATAAAAAAAAAAACTACTCTCTGTTCACATTCCCCTAATTTTTTAAAGTTATAAATTCTACAGTTAAAATGAATCATTGAAGCAAATTAGTAGATGTTTAAGGTTTAAGGTTTAAAACCTGGTTTCCTGGTCTTGCTAAGATATTTAGGGAACAATTTACCCTGCTTTTATTTTAGACTGTGATGAGAAAAAAAGTGAGAAAACTGTTTTGCTTGTTAGTATGGAATTACTTCCATACTAACCTTCATGGGCAAACCCACATAGGATGAACTTGAAAACTGTCAAATGATTTTGGGATAAAAATATTTACAGGAAAGCTTTAAATGAAAAGAGTGGGCATGTAAAGCACAGTGCAAGGAATATAGTTGGTAATATTGCACTAACTATATATGGTGCCAGGTGGTACTTGAACTATTGGAGAACCACTTTGTAAAGTATATGATTGTCTAACCTCTATGCCCGTGATGGTGAACCCTTTTATAAAAATCACCCACTTTTGCAGCGCTGGTCAACCTGGGCCCTCCCGCCCACTAGTGGGCGTTCCAGCTTTCATGGTAGGCCAATCGCGGCACCGTTTGGTTGCTCCGCTACCGCCTACCATGAAAGCTGGATCGCCCACTAGTGGGCGGAAGGGACCAGGTTAACCAGCACTGCAAAAGTGGACAGTTTTTATAAAAAGGTTCGCCATCACAGCCTATGCTGTACACTTAAAACTAATACAAAATAATATTGAATGTAAATTATAATTGAAAAAGAAACTTAAAAAATAAAAGAATGATAATGTAACAATAATAATCCCTTTCTATGGTGAGATCAGTAAAATTTTCAAAATGGCAGTGGGTCATATTATTTTATGATTAGAATGGATATAAGATATAATAGAACATCTAATAATTATTGAGTTCTTTCATATATATCAGGAAGAATCCTTTGCATGCCTTATTTAATTTTCCCAGGAGCCCTTGCCTTATGTATTATTAGTTCCCCCATTTAAATAAGGCATCTAAAAACTAGAGAGTTTAAGGAAGTTGATCAAGGTCATACAACTCATTTGTTTAACACTCTCATTTTGGAAGTATGGGCTGATTAGGTATTTTTCAAGGTCATGTGTAGGTAGCAATTTATTAGAAATATTTTTAGATGCTGGATTTAAAAAGCCAAGCGTTCTTCGTTGCATAACCTTGTTGCATAAATTGTTGGTTTTCAGACTTTTCACAGTTGACTCTGCCTGCTGAGATATCCTTTTTCCTATTGCAAAGACTGATAATATGTGCAGACTTCAGAGTCTGGCTTGACTCCCCTGTAAGATGCTATTGACTGTGCCATAGAAAATTCGGTGTTACTAAAGAAAAATTAAGTGATGTCTTGTGTGAATAAGCCTTCCATTAGCTGCTGTGGTAGGGGCTAATGCTTGTTAGTATTTCTCAGCTCTCTGTGTAAGTCATGCCTATGTCTGACGAGAGAGAAGGCAAGAACAGGGATCAAGAGAGAATGTACAGACAGAACCAATAATTTGTCAAACAACTGATACTAAGCATAAAAAAGTAATTAGTCAGGCTAAATTATATTGTGTCCTGCATTTCATATGTTTTAAAACATCATTCAAGTTGATAGGGCTTTGATTAGCTTCCCCTCTAAAGAGAATGGTCTGTAGGCAAAATGCCTGATGTCTCCTGGCCTTAAATCAGTTCATGTTGCTTTGGGAGCCTGTTGATGGCTACTCACTCTTTCTCCTTAATGCACATATCCCATAGGCTGTAGGGATTGTGAGGACTAGCACCTATGTATATGCTCAACTTTTAAGAAGCTTCCAAACATAGCAGTGTCTTTGGTAAAAGAGTAATAGTAATAATTAATAGGAAGAGTAATAGTTTTCACTGTTTCACTTTGGGTTATTACTGCAATGGCACTCGTTATAAGTCAAACGGTGATTCTTACTTGACAAGTGAGGAACATGAACATTAGAGAATTAAGTTGGCCAAGTAGCTCTGCTGCTATGTGCAGAGATGGGACTGAGCCCCAAATCTGCCTGAATCTCCGGTCCCATTCTCTGAATGATCATGATGTATTGTGTCTTTCTTTACATTTTTTTTTTATAATGCCTTACGTAAAACGTAAATGGAATATTTACTTAAATATTTGGGCTTTTTAAACAAAATGTTGTTCTAATTTTCTAAGTCATAATTAAGCTGTCATGTATACAGGAAATTACAAGTTGGTGAGAATTTATAGGTGCAAACAAATGAGAATTAAAAATACATATTTTGCACTAGTAAGGATCTCAGCAGGAAAGAGATGGCATTTTCATCTTGAGTAATTTGAAAAGAGTTTAATAAAGGGATTATTGTAAGAGTATAGCTCAGTGTCTTAAGTCTTCCCAGACTGCCATAGCAAAATACCATAGACTGGATGGCTTAACCAACAGAGACTTACTGTCTCACAGGCTAGAGGTGGGAGGTCAAGTTGCCAGCATGATCTGGTTGCAGTGAGGGCTCTTTTTCTGGTTTGCAGAGGGCTGCCTTCTTGCTGTGTCCTCCTATGTGACTTTTAGGAGGACACAATTCATTCTAGAGTGGTCAGGGAAACCACGATGTATAGTGAAGTACTCTGGGGCTAAAAACGTTAGGGATGTACCACTGTTAAGCCTGTAGGATCTGGGGAGGGTTTGGCTCCTCCACAGGTCAGAGAGAGAGAGTGGATTGGGAGGGCTGGTGGTTGGGAGCTGTACCCATAGTGTGTCAGTCAGCAGCAGCCCTGTCCCAGAGGGAGTGAGGGCTTACTTCTCCTGCCTCCCTGATTTTGTCCTGTGCTTCTCAGCGCCAGAACCTACCTGGAAACCACGGGGAAAGAAGTCCACTGATGGAGGCCATACTTGTGTAAGGGGGGAAAAAATAATTTTTCTTCTACTCTTCTGAGTTTTTAGCTGAGACCTCTGTAATAAAAGACAGATAGTACAAAGAAAAAACAGACATTTATTAACATACAGACCTCATGTGTACATGGGCATTACGCAGTGGGAAATGAGGAACTTCTGAAGATGTCTTAGAATTCAGACTTAAATATCATCTTAGGAGGGAAAGGAGAGGGGAGAGTAGTGACTTAAGGAAGATAAATGGGCCCTGTGAAGAATGTAGGGGAAGGTATGATGGATTGTGAGAGTTTGTCTGGGTGTGGTATTGACTGCTACTCTTCTGTAATAAGAGGCAATCTTCCCTGGCTGATGACACTCCATGGAGGGGACTTAGGACAGTTCATAGAAAGCCTCTCCCTGAAATTTCTGTTTTTCAAGTACTTAGAACTCAAAGTCATCAATATACCACAATGCAGTATTTTGGGGTGGCGTGTCTTGAACACCTATTGTTATATATTGTGGCAGTATATTTTTCTACCCTTCCCATGTCAACTACTAAAGACACAGAACAGGATGGAAAAGGAAAGAAAGTGGACTTGTAAGGGCAACGACATCAAACTATCCCTGCTGTCTACTTTATCTTATAACTAACCGTCTTGTCTAAAATAGACACCTTCTTCTCTCTTCCCTCATGTTTTTTTTCATCACATCATTGGTCATCTCCTCCATATCACTCACTCCAGTGGGACATTTCCCCCTTATTTATTTGCATGTTTTGTATTTGTGTGACTCCCATCACTAATACATTTCTAAGGGGAGGGCCTTTTGTTGGTGGGATCACTGCTCTGGTAGTAATCCTGTTTTTAGGTATCTGGAGAGATTGAACTTTTTCCCCATTATGGTTGGATGGAGTTATATACAATGAATTGTATAGGAAGTGGGAGTCATTTCTAGGCAGAAACAGAATCGTTTATAAACACAATCTAGAATTAACTTTTCCATTGTCAGGGTGACCAACCACATTTGAGATGGGGGCACCAGGAGTGAAAAGACCAGGAATGGTAGCCATGTGGTATGAGGGAGAAATAGACCTTTACTTTCGTGTCAGTGAGATTTGGGCCTTGTTTCTGGCAGGACGTAATATAGCTCTATTCTGAGATCCTTCATCGTGGAAAGACTGAATAAATGTGTCCTTTCTAATTTGAGCAGAAGATTTGTGGAGCCTATGATTACCAAAGTAGCTAATTTACATAGTTTTGAAACTCTACCTTGTCAATAGGTCCTTGTCGTGACCTTAAAATTCATAAGTTTAATGTTATATTCTATCTCACAGTAGAAGGATTTCTAAATATAACTCTCATTAATGCCAACAGTCCTTTGCATATTGGAATGACATTCTAGCCCTTGAAATCGTAAGTTTGAGTGAGAACGGCACATGAAAGACAGATTAGAATCAGGCAGGAATCAGGCAAGAGGTCTCTTCTGGGAGGACAGGAACTAATTTGAGTTCTGAACTTATCCTTTTAATGTTCTATTAGTCCCAACAATAGTAAGCAATTTTAAGGTGGAGAATTGAAGCTGCCTGGGCCTGTTCTATTCTCTCATGTCTAGTTCACTCTTATTATTCAAATGTGACTCTCATTCCTTACTTTTATTTTTTGACAAATAGGACTATAGAGGTGTACACTGCTGCATCCTGAATGTTAAGCAGGAAAAAGAAAGGTTCTCAGTCCAGAGAGTTTCCAGAAAGTGAGAAATTTGAAGATGGGCGCATCAAAGACCATGAACATCCTCTTATTGCCTGTTTTATGTCATCTTGCTTTGGGTAAGGATATTTTTCATTTTATAGGTTTAAAGTTAAGCCAAACTAATAAAAATATTAACCAACTACAACTTTTAACCAATTTTGGGGGTGGGTAATTCTCTTGGGGACATAACAAAGATACAACCTTTATCTGTCAGTTTCAATAAAAAACTTACAAGCCCACTACTTATTCCAGAGGAGGGAAAAGTGAAATTACATGAATATGGATTGATCATTTCTCTTTTTTTTTTTCCCAGTGTGTCCAAAGATCACCATTTCAGCACCCAACCCAAGAATCAAATAGGCAAGTAGCCAGAGATTTTCAGAATAAGGTCTAGGATATATAGAATAGAAATATACTTTTCTAGTGAAATTATTACTAAGTATAGTAGATGTATGCCTCCAAAAAGGATTAAAAGTGATTAGAATCATACTGATTCCAGGGAATAAGATAATCAAATGAAACTTGGGTAGAAGAGTTGTTAGTCGTATAAGGAAAAGTTTGGGAACTATATAAAAGGTGGACTCAGTGTTCAGTCTGTAAAGAGAAAGAGTTCATATTTGTTTGGTTTGGTGAAGTTAGGGCAAATGAACTTTGGAAGAGGTGGTGCTGTTGAGGGCTTCCTACATCAAAAACTCAAGCACATAGACTCCTGCCAGTTAACTTCGATTATACCCAAACCTGACACATTGGACTCCATGTAGTCTTACTCCTGTTACTTCTGTGCCTCAGTCTCAGTTGTCCTTGCAGAATGCTTCTGCTAGGGAGATAGAGCCAGTTGTTAGATTAACACAGATGACTGAGCCAGGGGCTAGGGAAGGGGTCCCCAAACTTTACACAGGGGGCCAGTTCACTGTTCCTCAGACCGTTGGAGGACCGGACTATAAAAAAAAACAACTATGAACAAATCCCTATGCACATTGCACATATCTTATTTTAAAGTAAAACAAAATGGGAACAAATACAATATTTAAAATAAAGAACGAGTAAATTTAAATCAACAAACTGACCAGTATTTCAATGGGAACTATGGGCCTGCTTTTGGCTAATGAGATGGTCAATGTGCTCCTCTCACTGACCACCAATGAAAGAGGTGCCCCTTCTGCAAGTGCAGCGGGGGCCGGATAAATGGCCCACGGGCCATAGTTTGGGGACCCCTGGGCTAGGGTCTCTAAATGAGGTAAATATGGGGGGAGTTGGTTGCTCCCCAGTTACTTCTGGGATAGAAGTGAGTAAATAGCTAAGAGGTGTAATACAAACTTCCTATGTTCAGTTTTTGGGAGTATAACTACTGGGCAGAGAAAGATTATTTACGTCTTTCAGTTCATATTTGTTGTATCTTTAAAGAATAAACAACTATGAGCAATTATTACTAAAGCCATTGCATATTCTGTAGGTATAAGGACCAAAGCCAGCATGGCTATGCTATTTTAAGTCGTTTCACCCACTTTATTATGACTGTTTGTGATGTTTTGGTGGTTGTAGGGAACAGAGAGATGCTGCTCTTGGTGACTCTGAAGCACTATCTGGACTTGTACAAGTTCTTTATCAACATGTAAAACATCCATTTAATGGAGAACTCTAAATGGTTTTCCATTTCCTTTTTAATAGATGAAAAATACACACACTCTGATACACACAAAACAAGCTAATGTTGACTGTATACATTTATAGTATAATATTATTATTGCTGATCAAAGTCTTCTAAAAGCCTTGTAAGAGCCTGAAACACCAAGAAAGGTTAACTTAAATGTTTGCATTTAAACTATACAGCTATAGGTAGAAAAGAAAGATATAAGATATATATGGATTCAGAAATTTTTTGAGTTAAAGGATATCTGCCTTATTATTTAGCTAACCAGACACCTGAATCAGTTTCTCAATGCTTGAGCTTCTGTATAATGTTAAATGTTTAGATTAGCTGATAAAACATCCAATTAAAATACAAAAATGAAATTCAAGAGTGTAGCACAAAAAGTGTTTATCTAGCCAATTACTTACTAAAACGGTGTTTAAAAAAAGTTGTTAAAATGTACTTTTGTGACCAGTTTTAATCTTTATATAATAAGCCGTTAATGTAGGCAATTCATTTAATACACCAAAAACAGCCTTAAAAATGTTGACCAAAAAAAAAAAAAAGTATAATCTTGAATCTCAGTTATGTTAGTATTATAGACTGAATGTTTATGTCCCCTTCAGAATTCATATATTGAATGAGGCTCTAAACCCCAGTGTGATGGTATTTGGAAATGGGGCCTTTGGAAGGTAATTAGGTTTAGATGGGGTTATGAGAGTGAGGCTATTATCATGGGATTAGTGTCCATATAAAAAGAAAAGAGACCAAAGCTTTCTTTCTGTTAAATAAAGACACTGCAAGACAAGGCTTCTTACCAGGGACTGAATAGGTTGGCTCTGATTTTGAACTTCTTAGCCTCCAGAACTGTGAGAAATACATTTTTGTTGTTTAAGCCATCCAGTTTATGGTAATTTGTCATCCTGAGCAGACTAATGCAGTTTGTTATTTTGTCACCCTGGTGTGAGTACCCCAAGCATCAAAGGTACGTGATGATTCTTTGGAATGTAAAGGCAGGTGTTATTTCTGTTCTGAATCTTTGACAGTGTGGTGGTCCTATGAAATGGGCTGCTTGACATGTGCTTTTTAAAATTTTAATTATTTTTATTTATTTATTTTAGAGAAGAGAGCCAGAGAGAGAGAGAGAGAGAAGGTGGGGAGGAGCAGGAAGCATCAACTCCCATATGTGCCTTGACTGGGCAAGACCAGGGATTTGAACTGGTGACCTCAGCATTCCAGGTTGACTCTTGATCCACTGCACCACCACAAGTCAGACGACATGCACTTTTCCAAAGCTTACTTGAGAGCAGGGGTCCCCAAACTTTTTACACAGGGGGCCAGTTCACTGTCCCTCAGACCGTTGGAGGGTCGGACTATAAAAAAAAAAAACTATGAATAAATCCCTATGCACACTTCACATATCTTATTTTAAAGTAAAAAAACAAAACAAAACAAAATGGGAAAAAATACAATATTTAAAATA
This sequence comes from Saccopteryx bilineata, assembly GCF_036850765.1. Classification (NCBI taxonomy): domain Eukaryota; kingdom Metazoa; phylum Chordata; class Mammalia; order Chiroptera; family Emballonuridae; genus Saccopteryx; species Saccopteryx bilineata. Next base: position 185,219,083 of record NC_089493.1, on the reverse strand, counting down.
AAGAACAAGTAAATTTAAATCAACAAACTGACCAGTATTTCAATGGGAACTATGCTCCTCTCACTGACCACCAATGAAAGAGGTGCCCCTTCCGGAAGTGCGGCGGGGTCCGGATAGATGGCCTCAGGGGGCCGCATGTGGCCCGCGGGTCATAGTTTGGGGACCCCTGCTTGAGAGTGTAGTTGGCACCTGTGATGGCTGGGTGTGGATAGCTTCTTGTGACCTTGTTAGGAACCATTTGGAGGATGTATAGGGTGAGGTCTTAGTGAGTTGTATTTAAAATCAAATTTGGAATAAAACTAGTTCTGGTCAAGGAAATGAAACTGATACTTATGTTTTTTGAGTAGTTCTTTGCTTATATGTCTGTCTTGTATAAACTCTAAAGAGAAAAGCTTTTTTTAATGGAAAATTTGAGTAAAATGGAGGCAGGAAAAAGTTGTCTCAAAATATTTATTTCACATGATAATTAATTGGAAAAATTTCAGATGATTTTTTTGTCTATACATAAAAAATGATTTTGACAGAATTATTACTGGATTGAGATGATCACTCCTATTATATGGATTCAATGAAACTGTGACAGTATTGAGTTCATGTTCACAATTTGGAGAAATTAGCACGCAGAAGTAGTTTAGTTTGATTTGAAAATGAGTATCAGGTTTGTTTCCTTTTTAAACCTTCTATCTCTGATAGATTCACGTGTTCATCCCTCAACCTGAAGTAAAATAACTACGTTTATAATAATAGGTGTGTAAATACTTGAGAACTGTAAGTAAAGCAAAATATTTCTTTAGGTTGTGTTAGAAAAAGATGCCAAAATTTTCCTACTGAAGCCTTTGTTCATGATCATTTCCCTCCCTCATCCCCCAAGAAAATGAGGCAGTAATGGTACTTTTTAAAAATCATGTAGCTCTAAGAATAGAAACAAAATTGTGGAATACTATTTAGCCATAAAAAGAAGCAAATGTTACCTGTTGTGACGGCATGGATGCACCTGTAGAGTATTAATCCTGAGTGAAATAAGCCAGTTAGAGGAAGAAAAATACCATATGATTCCACTCATACGTGGAATCTAATGAACACAATAAATAAAATAGAAACAGACTCTTCGATACAGAAAACAGACCGACAGCTGTCAGAGGAAAGGAGGGTTTCGGGGGCTGGATGAAAAGGTGAAGGGATTATAGTCAGAGGAAAAGGGAGGAGGGGAGGTAGAAGCGGGTAAAAGGGGGGTAAATGGTGACGGAAGGAGCCTTGACTTGGGGTGGTGAATGCACAATACAGTGTACAGATGATGTGTTATAGAAGTGTACATCTGACACCTACGTAATTTTATGAACCAATGTCACCCCAATAAATTCAATAAACATTGAAAGAAAAAGTGGGATGGAAAGAAAAAGAAAAGAAACAGAAATAACTGTTTATTTGCCCTTTTTCACTTTCTATGTGGTAGATCAATGGTAGCTAGCCTAAATCCCCTTTCTCCCTAGCACCTCGAACTCCAGCACCAAGGCCCTACTCATGCTGCTATTACTGTGGAAGTTAAGCTAAAGTTTATAGTGCACATACTTAATTGGTCATAGTCTGCCTGATTGACGACAGCTCACGGCGGAATGTGCCTTCAGCAAAGGAGAGTCTTCTTGGCTGAGATTGTGCCCCATGCCCAGGAAAGCTCACATCCAAAGAATGAACAATGTGAGCAAGTGGACTGGGTCCTCTTGCTCCTCTTTGGGAAACCCCAGCTTCAGAGCGCCCTGTGGGATCAGCCAAGGCTGATTGTTGTTATTGAATGAATACACCCAGTCCATCACCTGGGTGTTTCTTGGTTCCCACCCCACCCTGGGGTTCTAACCATAAATGAACAAGTGGGACAAGTACAGTCTGATAAACTTATGATTCATAGGGGCTTACACCCTGAGGCTTAGACTGGCAAAGGTGCTGGCTGAGGGGGCGGGGCATCTAGACTTTGGAGCAGAGGAGGGAATAGAATTGGTAGAAAACGCGTATCAGGTGAGGCCCAGAGATCAGTCGCAGTGGCGGAGGGCTGTAGTTTCCCTCACTACCTTCCCCCAGTCAAGTTTCTCCAGGACCAGAGATTAACCAGATCCGGGAAGAAGAGTTCCCAAATGAGGTGAACGTACTTACTGTCGATGAATCTGGGGAGCGCATGGGCGAAAGCCATGAATGTTGTGATGTGTCATCTAAGTAACTACAGCGACATCAGGGCACTCATGCCCTCAGCTCTGGTAGTGTCATCTGCTGAGAGGGCCCAGCTGAGTCTTTCCCAGAAACTGTCCTCTCCCTGAAGCAGTCTGCATGCAGTTATAGGACAGTGTGCTGGTACAGAGGCCTGGTCCCCTTGCCTCAGTTTGGGACAACTTGGAAGACCATACTAGCATCAGAGCTCCCTGTGGGATTGGCTGAGACCTATTTTTTCAGAGTTCAACTTCCGCGTTGCGATAAAGCTTTCTTCACCTGTGTACAGGTGTTCACAAACAGGTGTTCCAGTGACCTTCCTGCATACAATCTCCACTGCAGTCTGCTCCCCAGGGAACCTGATCTGTATCACCTTTCCTTCCCCTTAGTAGCTTTATGCCATAGAACCAACTCTAAGCTTTTGGTTAATATACAATTGAACTTGGGGTTCAGTTTGAGACCTCTGTGGAACTGTCGTGTGTGACTATTGATTCTGCCCCTCAGAGTGCATTCAGCTTTCTTCTGGCAACTACACTGGTTTTCCTGTGAGGATATACTTTATACACTTTATGTTCCTTCTCATTCTGTGTGCTTTGCATGACATTGGCTTACCCCCAATTTAAGCCATTGCCTTGAGATTTATATCACATCTTTGAAGGTATCACTGTTCTCTGGCCAAAGTTCAAGAATAAGCATGGCACTCATTAAGAGCCAATGAGGGGCCTGATCAGGTGGTAGCTCAGTGGATAGAGCATCAGACTGGGATGTGGAGGACCCAGGTTTGAGACCCCGAGGTTGCCAGCTTGAGCGTGGGCTCATCTGGTTTGAGCAAGGCTCACCAGCTTGGACCCAAGGTCACTGGCTCAAGCAAGGGGTCATTCGGTCTGCTGTAGCCCCCCCCCCCCCCCGTCAAGGCACATATGAGAAATCAATCAATGAACACCTAAGGAACTGCAATGAAGAACTGATGTTTCTCATCTCTCTACCTTCCTGTCTGTCTGTCCCTATCTGTCCCTCTGTCTCTGTCACACACACACACACACATACACACACACACACATGAGCCAATGAGGCAAAAAAAAGTCTTATGTAAGGTGCTAAGGAAAGGCTCTGTGCACTTTTCCTACTGGATTTGAACCTGGAAGCCTGTGTTCTGGATTCGCTAGTGATTATTTTGACCCCGAGATGGACACTAACATTGAGGACAGCAGAATGAGTCAAAAGAAAGGGTCTGGGTCTTTACTTTATTGTTTGAATGCCTGGGTCAAGACAAACCTGAAGCAAACCTATTCTTGGAATTCACAGTATATGATTTCAAAGCCTTACCTTTGGGAAATAAACTCTTCTGTGTTGTATTTCCTGATAGTCTCATCATTGGTATAGTATCTTACTAAGCTAAGCTGTGGACACGAAAAGTTAAATGACCAGTAACACTCTGGATGAAGGGAACAAATGTGTGGTAGGAAAGATCTGAAAAGAACAAGGTGTCATTTTGAGCATTTCTGGGAATTCTAAGAAAAGCTTAGGCTGATATTTGTCTCTTTCCTGACGGTATGTTCTATTCTTGTTACCATGCTAATTACTGTAATCATATCAGCATGGTATAAAAAGTTTCCTGCTGTTAATTATGGAGAAAAAGTGAAAAACTTTATTATATTTTTTCTAATTATTAAATATTATATTTGCAAATCTAGACTCTTCCTTCAGATGAAGAAAAATGCCCCCCCCCTTTTTTTTTTTGCAGAATGTTATCTGGCTAGGGACAGTCTATTATAATCTCTCTGAGTCTCTATTCTCTAATCTTTTTAATGGGAAAAAATTCTTTTCATCTAACACAAAAATGAAATGAAACGATGTATGTAGGTGCTTTGTAAACTATAAACGCTGGGATAATTATTATTGGGAACCCAGCAAGAAATAAGTGATAGAACCCTGAATCTTCTAACTTCTTCACAGTAAGCTGAAATGTAACAGGAACTTTTATTTTACTTTCTGACATAAATATGAACTTTTCTACTCCTTAAGAAAAATAATGTTTTAAAGAATTATTGATATTAAGGCCTTGATGGCCTATTCAGTTTTGTTTGGTTTTAAATTTAAATTGCGCTTGTTTGCCATAAGTTGGAAAAGAGTCTCGCTTACCAGAGTTGAATTCCCTGGAGCCTAGGAGCAAACATTATCCAGACTTCCTTTCTGGGATGCCTTTTAGTGGTTTTTACAGCTTTTGTCTACTGTGGTTTAATGAGAAAATAAAGGCTTACAGAAAATGAGCTACTCTTTCCTCAAGTCTCCCAGGACTGGTAGGGTTGTACCATTCTGGCTGCATAGGGGATACATTAATTCATTATTAATGATGGATGTCTTGGGCCATCAGGGTTTAATGCTCTCATGGAATCCTGAATGAGAGAGGCTGATAGACTGTCACCTTCCATGGGTCCCTGTCACTTGAGCAATGTTAACTGTTTGAACTTTAAAAACGAACACACATGAAAAATGACTCGCAGGGCCTATGAAATAACATTTCTGTGACTTTTTGGTACCTTGATGTCACTCAAATGACAGGTCTATTTAGGAATAAATTTGTTGTTCTGTGAATTACCTGATGTTGATTATTCCAGTTGGTAAATATATATAAAAAAGCTTCATTTTGCTTTCAACTCCCTTCTTCCTCCTCTGATCAGAAGGTAGAATTTCTAAGAAGTTCTGTTGGACCACAATTGTACCATATTCCTCTGGAATTTTTGTCACAGACTAGGTAGTTATTAGCCACAGTTTTCCCCCTCTACTGATAGTTCCTTATATAAGTTGATTCAGTTTGAATGATTAAGCTTAAACTTATCTACAAGATTATATAGGTTCCAATATGCCTGTATAGTGTGACCTAGTATCAGAAAGAGTGGGTAAACATTTTCCATAAAGGGTCCAATAGTAAATATTTTTGGCTTCACAAGCAATGAAGTTTCTTCATATCTACTTAACTTGCCTTTCTCAGCACAAAAGCCATCATAGACCATATGTAGCTAACTGGCTCCTCTTGTGGTATTCTAATATGACCTCATTTGTAGAAACACGTGGTAGACTGGTTGTCCTTTGCTCGCCCCTGGCCCAGTAGAAGAGATATTAAGATCTGGAAGACTCTCAACATAATGCAATTTTCTTTAACTTTCATTTTCCTGTAACACAAAAATCAAATTGCAGGAGCCAGGCAATTCCTAAGATCAAACACTCAGATTTGATTTTGAAAATGTCCCTTTATTTGTCTTATTGAGTGTACCCTCTCAGTCAAGCTCCATCATAAATGGTTTATGTATGTTATTTCTTTAAACCATCTCTCCAGCCCTCTACATAGGCATCGTCATGGGCATCGCTAGCCTTTGGGGGGGTCTGAGAGATGAGGCACATGGCCCAGGATTTCACAGCTGGTTAGAGGCAAAGTCTAGACTTTTCTTAAGCCTGTTGACCCTAAAACTCTTTTCACTAGAACCCTCGTCGGAAAACTGCGGCTCATGAGCCACATGCAGCTCTTTGGCCCGTTGAATGTGGCTCTTCCACAAAATACCACGTGTGGCGCTACCTCGATAAGGGATGCACCTACCTATATAGTTTAAGTTTAAAAAATTTGTCTCAAAAGAAATTTCGATTATTGTACTGTTGATATTTGGCTCTGTTGACTAATGAGTTTGCCGACCACTGCCCTAGAACATTCTTTTTCCTTGGTAGCCAGTAAGATTGAAATAAATGCACATACCTTATTGTTTACTTAATGATAGCTAGCTTCATGATTTCAGAAAGAAACACTCTGGGTAGCAATAATAACATCAACACCAACATCTAAAAAGTAAGCTAAACACCAGGCTGCAATCTTCTATAGTGGAAAACAAAGTAGATCATTTTTGAATGTTCAGGAAAATATGAGCTGGATATGATCTAGAAGAGTGCTCAGTGAACAGAGAGGGTTGTTCCTCTTGTGATAAGAGGAGACACTGTTATTGAGAGACATGAGGTCTTGATGAGAGATGCTCCCTGGACACACCCCAAGCTTCTTCTGGCTGCTTACGGCATTGGTGGTGCAGTTTTGAGCTCTGTACCTTTAAGACACAGAACAGCCAATCAGGAGGGCTTTTTAAATCCCTTATGTAGAGTTACTTTAAAAGTTTGGTCTAGGTCAGTGGTCCCCAATCCCTGGGGTTGCAGACTGGTACCGGTCCTTGGGCCATTTGGTACCGGTCCACAGAGAAAGAATAAATAACTTATATTATTTCCGTTTTATTTATATTTAAGTCTGAACGATGTTTTATTTTTTAAAAATGACCAGATTCCCTCTATTACATCTGTCTAAGACTCACTCTTGACACTTTTCTCGGTCATGTGATACATTTATCTGTCCCACCCTAAAGGCCAGTCCGTGAAAATATTTTCTGACATTAAATCGGTCCGTGGCCCAAAAACAGTTGGGGACCACTGGTCTAGGTGACAGCCCCATTCCTGTCTTAGGCTGAATGTGACTAAAGGTTCCCATTTTAAAGCATCTCACTGCCTTCCAGTTTAATTCTGAGAAAGAGGATAAAGCCATATTTTCTTTATAAAAACAGGAATCAAACTCTAGTGTTCAAGATCTTTGTAATGACTCGAACTTGTTGAATAAGGTTAATTTCTTATTGATACCAAGATACCCTTCCCCACACCCCTTAACTCAGGCTCCATATGAATTCTGAGTAAACAAAAGCAGAAATAGCGATCAGACTGGCTTCTAAAACCTTGGTGGACTTATTTTGAACTTGATAACAGCAGATCAGGCTGATATTGGACATAACTCAAAGAAGAAAGATTTTATATAGAGTTTGTAGACCAACTCCTGCCCATTAAGACAGTATTTCTTAGTCTCCTAATTTTCCTCATCCTTCCTTCAGTTTCCATAACAACCCTCATCCCATGAGAACTGGAGTTATTAATAAGAAAGCATTTTCTTCTAGCCTCTGATGTTTGCTTCTTAGGCAACCTTTGCTCATGTTGATGCTCTATAGTCTACAACTCTGCCAATTAAATTTTAAAGATCAAATGTCCCAGACTCTCCAGTGCCTAGTATAATAATATTTTAAGTTTCTGAGGTTGCAAGTGCAGTATCAATGAATATCAAGAAATAAAAACATCCTTATTGTCTTTGAATATATGTAGGGTATAAGGAAAACACACTCCCCCCCCCCCCCAGCTTAATGCAATCCTTAGAAAGAAGGAAGAAAATGTTATTTGTTGTCTTGAGGTAAGACATTATTGTAAATGTGGGAAAAGGATTTCTGCAGTTCTTTATTTGAGAAATTAATGATTTCAGAACGCTCACAGTTTATCAATATCTTGGTTAGGACAGAGATAAAAATGCAACGTGTAAATATTTAAGTTTTCTGACTTTTTGATCTATTCACTCATTTTTTTATGTTAGTATAATATTAGAACTTGGAGATAGCCACGATATTCATGATTTCATTCATTTATTATCATTTTACATGTTATTTATGTAGAGTGACATGAAAGTTAGTAGTACTCAGTGACCTACATGCGATGTTGACCTTCTAGGTCATACATGATGCCTTAATTTTTCAGTTACTCTTTAAAACCTCCTCCCTTACTTGTCTTCTTTACTCAGTTCCATTCTTAAATCTCCTCTAAATCACACTTTAAAATTGACAGGTGACTGACTGATGGAATCATCCCCTACTGTAAGGGATATCGAGGAACGATAGAAATTGTTTCAGATATCTGTATGTAATTTCAATAGGCACCGTTTATTAGTGCCATGAATTATATTACTTCCAGCCACCTTCTTTTTTATTTATCTTTTTAATCTATCATTCATTTATTTGAATAGTATTATTGAAGTTAAATTTATAGAACATAAAATTAACCCGTTTTAAGAGAAAATTTAATAATGTTTGTAAATTTATAGAATTGTGCAATCATCACTATGATCCAATTTTAGAACATTTTTTTTACCAAATCAAAAAAAATTTTGGTGCCTCGTTGCAGTCAGTTTCTACCCCCACCTCCAGTATCATGGAGCCAGTGAGCTGCTATATCTACACATTTTCTGTTCTGAACATTATGCAAAGTGCAGCATTTTACATTTTTTGCATCATGTTTTTGAGCATATTGTAGCATCAATAGTATCCCATCGAATGCCTATACTGGTTTCTTCATTCATTCTTCAGTTGGTAGACATTTGAATTGTTCCCAGTTTTCAGCTACTATGAATAATACTGCTATGAATATTTATAAATAAATCTTTGTTTGGATATGTTTTTGTTTCTCTTAGATAGGAATAACATTGTTGGGTCATATGGTAATTTTATCATTTTAACTTTTTAAGAAACTGCCAAACTGTTTCCCAAGATGGCTGCACCATTTTATATTCTTGTCAGCAATGCATGAGAGTTGCCATTTCTGCACAGATTTGCCCATACTTGTGACTGTCTGCCTTAGAGTACAGTTATTCTGGAGGGTATGAAGTGGGATATCATTGTGATTTTAATTTGCATTTCCCTAATGACTAATAATGTTGAGCACATTTTCATGTGATTATTAGTCATTTGTGTGTCTTCTTTAATGAAATAGTAGTCAAATCTTTAGCCCATTTATAATTGGTTGTTTACATTTGCATTTTTTGAGTTGTAACAGTCTTTTTTTCCTCTTTTCAAAATAGTAGTATATATGGAACAACTAAATGAACCATGAGTTGATGCTTCTCTCTCCTTCTCTCTCTTTCTCTCTTTCTCTTCCCTTCTCTCTGTCTTCCTTTCTCACTCTCAAATCAATGGCAATATTAAAAAAATAGTAGAAATAAGAGCTATATCAGATATATAAATATTTTATTGCAGTTGCTGACTTTAAAATTATTTAAAAAATTTAATGGTGTCTTTGAAGTATGATAGTTTTACATTGTGTTAATATCCAATTAACCACTTTTTTTTTCTTTTATGGGTCATGCTTTTGATGTTGAACCGAAGAACACTTTGCTGAAACTAAAGTCACAATGATCTTCTCCCATGCATTTTTATAAAAATTTTATAATTTCCACTTTTACATTTAGATCTATGATTTATTGTGAGCTAATTTTTGTATGATGTGAATAAAGGATCTAAATTTATCACTTTTTTTGTTGATATATAATTGTCCCAGTATTGTCCCTTTCCAATTCTTGACACTCTCGGTGAGAATCATTTGGCTATAAATGTAAGGGTTTCTTTCTAAACTCTCAATTCTATTCTGATGATCTCTATGTCTGTCCTTATGCCAGTACCATATAGTCTGATTGCTGTAATTTTATTGTATGTTTTGAAATGAGAATAGTCTTATTTTTTTCAAGTATTTTGACCATTTTGGATCCTTAGCTTTTCCATATAAATTTTAAGGTCAACTTGTCAATTTCTGTAAAAAGAAAAAAGAAAAAGAAAAAAGAATATTGATAACTATTATACTGAATCTAAAGATTATTTTCCAAAATTGGCCATCTTAACATTATTGAATTTTTCAATTCATTACTATCAAATATCTCTCATTTATTTGAATCATTAATTTTTCTCAGCATGTTTTATAGTTTTCATTATATTAGTCTTGCGCTTCCTTTGTTAAATTTATTCCTAAGTACTTTATTCTTTTTTGATGCCACTGTGAATAGAATTTATTTCTTAATATCCTTTTCTGATTGCTCATTGTTAATGTATATGTACAATAAATTATTATTTAATCTTGTATTTTGTGAACTTGATGATCTTGTTTATTTGTTCTAGTCATGTTTTTGTGGGTTTCTTGAGATTTTTTTTCACAATATTTTATTGCCTGCAGTTGAAGAAAAACATATACTTTTACTTCTTTCCTGTTTATTTCTCTCTTTCTATTATTATTATTACTATTACTGTTATTAGCTTTATTGCACCTCCAGTACCATGCTGAATAGAATTGGTAACAGCAAACAGTGACAGGATTGCTTGGTCCTCAAACATAGGGGGAAACCAAAGTCTACTTTGATGATGGCTGTAGATTTTGAATGCTTTCTCTCAAGTTCAAGAAGGTTCCCTTCTTTTCCTACTTGGTTGAGAGTTTAAATCCTGAATATGTTGGCTTTCTGTCAGATGCCTTTCCTGCATTTATTGAGATAGTCAAGTTCACAGGTTTTCCCTGCCTGTTACTTGCGGCTCAGCTCTCTTGTCTGACCTTTGCATGTTTGCAGGGCCACTTACCCGGCCAGGGCCGGTGCTCTGCGTTCTAGTCTCCCTGTGCCTATCCATAGCCTCCCCAACTCCCGACTCCCAGGGATATGTAGTTGCTTATCAGGGCCCTGTAGGCATGTCTCAGACTCTGTCTCCCTACTAAGTTTCCAGCAAGTCGACCCGTTCGTTACTAGACCCGACCACAGTCATCACCACGGGCTCACTGTGGCTGGATCTTCTCCATCCTTTTAACATCAAGGTGGCTGCTCTGTCTGACAGTGCCCAGGAACATTGGGTTTTTCTGTCGTTTCTCCAAATCAGATATCCTATGCCTCTCAGGGGGTAAAACTGCTGCTCTGCCCAGCTCTCCCTGCCCTCGGAGGGCAGAGAGGCTGGTGGGGAAGCCACTCTAGGCTAAAACCCGACAGGTTCCCACAGTTATTACCCGAGATTTCAGCATTTTTTCTTGATTTTATAAATGTTTATAACTAAACAACGTTTATAAATGTTCACAAATAAACATTTCTCATTTTTTTGGTATGCCTTTGCTCCATTTCCAATGAAAATTTGCCTTTGGTTCATTCCAGAATTCTGAACTGATAGTTTTTGACAGTTTGTTTAGTTTTTTCACTGTTTTTTTTTTTTTTTTTTTTTGAGGAAAGAATCTGTTGAGAGCCCTATGTCAGAATTCTGGAAATCCTGCTCATGTTTCTTTCTAGCAGTTTTTCTCAGGGCCCTAGAGATAAGTTTACAAAAGCTGTTTATTTGAGACATAAAAGAAATATTTTAAATATTTTTCTTTCATTGAATGCAATTGGCTAGTTGACTTTGTAGGCATTGGGCACACATTGCCCACTAACAATCTCCCTCTCTTTGTTTAGAATTTGCTTGTGGCTTCTCCAAACAGTTGTATGGCGTGAGGACATTTTATTTCACATTTTTCTTATCAACTGTTCATTTAGTAACCTTACATTGGTCAGGAAAGTGAACATCCGCATTGAATTCCAGTGTTTGGGTTGCTCTCTGACGCAGGGCTACCTGACTCTTGACTGTGCAGGCATCACAGGCTGTCTTTGTCGGACGTGGAGATTACTAAGTCAAAGCTCCCGGAGACTCTCATTCCCCTCCTACTCTCTCATTCGTCTCTGTGGCTCATGGCTTCCCACTCCTGACTCTCCTGCTGAAGGACGTCTTTTCAGCCTGTTTCTGACCCCAGCCTGGATCATCTGGGATCAGTCCTTCCTCTTGCACCTTTCTTTATCTTATTTCCCTTCTTCTCCTCTTTGTAGTTGAGAGACTATAATGCTGCCTTAAAAATAACCTTTCAATCTCTTGCTTAATTTTTTAAATATATTTTTATTTATTCATTTTAGAGAGGGAGGAGAGAGAGAGAGAGAGAGAGAGGGAGAGAGGGAGAGAGAGAGAGAGAGAGAGAGAGAGAGAGAGAGAGAGAGAGAGAAAACGAGGGAGAAGCCGGAAGTATCAACTCCCATTTGTGCCTTGACCAGGCAAGCCCAGGGTTTTGAACCGTCAACCTCAGTGTTTCCAAGTTGACACTTGATCCACTGCGCCACCACTGGTCAGGCATAAGTGGAATGGTTGAAAAGAGGTTCAGGTCTAGAAAACATGAATTTATTTCTGCTTTTGCCCATCGATCAAACGAAGAGGTTGGACTAGTTCAATTCAACAATTACCTCTGGCTCTATAGGTCTGTGATTCTGTGGATGTGAATTCCTGTATTAACTATGAAATATGCCTATTTAATAGAGTCAGTCTCACATATGAAAAGCCAGTTAATATATATGAGCAACTAATAAGAAAAACAGGTAAGGATTAATTAATTGCTCATTGAATAAAACTTCCCTGGGAAATGAAGTGAAATTTATGGATTGAAATGAATGTTCTTCCTTTTTCACGCCATGTTTTCAAACACAAACTACCTTTGGGAGGTGATTGGAGCCCATCAGCTTCCTCTTTTGTAGATGAGGAGAGCATTGAGAAGTTAATGGGCTGGCAGGCAAGGTCACAGACAAGGTGAGTGTCAGAGCCAGAAATGGGATTTGAGCTCCAAACAGCCTTTCCATTCCTTACTCACCACAGGCTTTACTTCCGCCTTCTCTTAGTTCTGTTTGTTTTCTTGTTTTTTGGAAACACATTTAGCCCATTTTGAATTGCAATCATTATTGGGTGTGTATCAAATATCGATGTGAATATTGAGACTGAAAGTATTTCTCACAGACTTACTGCAGCTATGCACTCTGAGTGCATGCTTGGTTTGTAAAGGAATCAAGAATGTATTTTACCTGTAACAATCCATTGATACTTTTTGTTGGTCAAATAAGTTTGTAAATAATGATATATATTTTGCTCATTTATAGTTTGCATCGTGTGGGGGAGAAAGGCTGTAAGCAGGCCGGGTTGTTATAGCTGAAGGCTTAGTTTTAAGACTAAGCTTTTCCCCATACCCTTGACTGATTGCATGATGTGCGGTGGTGCACTCTTATGAGGAATCCCATTATGCCTCAGATAAGTGACTTTGTATTAGAGACTTTCTTATTTGTATATTGGATTAAAGGTTTTGATTTCTACACTATAAAATGGGGCAGACCATGAGCATGCTCTTTCTTGGTTCCTGAGATTAGTATTAGAGAGGAGAGCAGAATAAGGCCACGTGGAGGAGGCCAGGAGAAGCAGCCAAGATGGTGGAGTGCTGAAGGAGAAGCCAGTTAGTGCAGAGTTTGTGCAGAGAGGAGAAGGGGGAACAGAGGTGTGAATAAGGCTGGTGAGGTTAGAAACCTTTGATTCTAGGAAACTCAGATAAGTCAGTAGCTTTGTGAGCACTGAATGAGTGGGTTTTGGAGCCCAGTGTGTGTATTTCTTGCCCACCTGGTGCAAGCTAGGATTAAAGATGATGGCCCACCAGTTCTTGCCTCCGTTGTTTCATTACCGTCTGTCCAAATCCAATGTGAACCTGCATGGGCCGGGTGGCTGTGATGGTGGCTGTGGCTACTGGCTTTACATTTTTATTAAATGTAATTGTTATTTTGTAAGTTTATGCTTTTATCTGAAATATTTCAAAGCATTTATTTACTCTCTGTTGGAGAGAGTAAAGCTTTATATGTTTTCATAGCTTTTCCACTTAGAATTAATTTCAGTTCCTTGGTCTCATCCAAATACGAACTACCCTTTTCTGAATGCATATTATCTGGCAGGCCCCATGCGAGGTGCTTTACAAAGAGAATATCTAATTCTTGAAATAGTCTTGCAAGCTAGAACTGGCTCTGCAGGTGGGAAAACCAGCGCAGGGAGATGAGTGACTTAGGCACTCACTGTTTGTAGATGGTGGGAACAGTTCTCAAAGACAGAACTGTCGCTCCAAAGTGTGTGTCCTTTACATTAACCCCATCTGTATCCTCCCTACCTACCACGCCTATTGGCTTTTTGAAAGGCTATTTTTCAGTGTTGGCAATTTTATTTATTTTTGCTGTGTTTTGCTTCTATTCTAGGGAACAGTCTTTTTTTGTTGTTGTTGTTAACCATATAGCCTGCAATCCTGAAAGAGTTTTTAATTATTTGACCCTGAGTTCTCTGCCGAAAGCATGGACGTGTACCCCACATAGGGATGGCACAGTCAATAGGCTGACACGGATTCTCCGGGGTACTCTTTCTGCTGCATGGGCAGGCTCTGAGGACCACATCCGTTATTTCTGCCTTTAGACAGTGAGGGCTATCTGCGATAGCAAGGATTAGGGAGGGAGCAAGAGAGGGGATGACATTGTTTTCACCCCTCAGCCATCTGTGCCTGAGACCAGTCCACTCCCCTATGACATTCAAGTGAAGCATCACGCTATCTATATTCCTGCTGTTGCTTAACCAGCTTCAGTTGAGTTTTTGATACCAAACAATTCTTTTCTTCTTCTTCTTCTTTTCCCAAATGAGACGAGAGGAGACAGAAAGGCAGATTCTCACATGTGTCCCAATACGGGCGACCTCTGTCTGTCTGGGGCCGATGCTCTCCTCATCTGGGCTCATGCTTGCAATGGAGCTATTTTTAGGACCTGAGACATAGGCTCCATGGAGCCATTCTCAATCAATTGAACCATGGCTGCAGGAGGGGAAAAGAAAGAGATATAGAAGGGGGACAGGGAGGGGTGGAGAAGCAGATGGGCATGTCACCTGGTGTACCCTGACCAGGGATTGAACCTAGGACATCCACACGCTGGGCCAACGCTCTACCTCTGAGCCAACTGGCCAGGGCTATAACTAAACAATTCTAATTGATAATCCTTACTCTTATAGTACTTGAATGGTATTGCAAGGCTTGTCCATGATAACCTTATTCTATGTAACACCGACTCTTTGGTGGCTGCGTGGCTGTTACAGGTGACCGGCCGGAGCTCTTCACCCTGGAGCCCCAGGGAAAGCGACCGTTTGCCTTTTCGCTGAAATATCTAACATGATGCTCACAGGCTAGAGGTGCCCCGTCACGGTCCACAGTTGGGAAAGGAAGTCTGGGGGCGGAGGGAGATGCAAATGACTTCAAAATGATAAGCTCTTCTTAAGGTTACATTTAATTTGATGTGCTGAGGCTTCTGTTCTTGGTGCTGAATATTCATGTTTAGTGAGGAGTCTCGGAGGCTTCACAGCAGTGTCATTTTCTACAATTTCGAAGTGAGGAGAAATGTGCTTTTTGCTGATAGTGTACCTGAGGAGCGGTGAAGGGGGGCGGCGGAAGCTCTCTTAACCCTTTACGTTCTGACGTGTCATTCGCATAAAGAGCTCTTGATTCAGAAAAATTTTAAGAGCGCGGTGAAGGCTTTTGTTTAATTCCTGGCAAGCTTGTTTTTCAGTGAACCTACACGAAGGGCAAACAGGCAGACATAAGTAACCCATCTTTGAATAAACCCTGATTAAACTCCGGGTGGGAGGCATGCATTATTTCAAAGTTATTAACTTTTTGACTCAGTTTAAATTGCCATACATTATATCCGCATCAAGGACTTAGCCGCCCGGTCCCCCCCAGGAATGTAAAATGTCACGAGACGATAACAGAGTTGGAAGTAAATTAAAGCCAGAATGAGATCTTAATTCCTGCTGGTTGATAGGATTCCTTATCACTACTCACTGTTAGAACGCAAAGCCTTGCTATCTTCCTACTTGGCAGCATTTTCAGTCGTGCTATAGGGAGGTTCCTTAATAAGTACTATTCTTGCAGGAAGCAGAGTGAGTAACAGGAGACGGTGAAATGTGGCTAGAATTAGACCCACAGAAGCAGATCTCCTACAGGAGGCAATTAGGAACAATGGGTGGTGGGCCCACTGAAAATAAAGTCACTTAGAGAGGGATCATAAAAAATGAAATACACACATCTAGATATTTCATTTTAATGTAAAACACTTAAAATATATTTATTTGCTAATCTCACTAACATAATTGGAGACCTTTCTTTAGCAGGGGTCCCCAAACTTTTTACACAGGGGGCCAGTTCACTGTCCCTCAGACCATTGGAGGGCCAGACTATAAAAAAAACTATGAACAAATCCCTATGCACACTGCGCAGATCTTATTTTAAAGTAAAAAAAACAAAATGGGAACAAATACAATATTTAAAATAAAGAACAAGTAAATTTAAATCAACCAACTGATGAGTATTTCAATGGGAACTATGCTCCTCTCACTGACCACCAATGAAAGAGGTGCCCCTTCCGGAAGTGCGGCGGGGCCGGATAAATGGCCTTAGGGGGCCCCATGTGGCCCGCAGGTCGTAGTTTGGGGACCCCTGCTTTAAAGGAAACTTGACTGATTAGAGTTCTATCTCATTTTTCTTGACTAGACTCAACTGATTAGAGTCCTATCTTATTTTTCTGTGTCCCTCAACCTATTTCCAGGTTCCATTTCTTTCAAAAGGGTCAGAATTTTAAAATATTTGTGAAGCTGCCTACTTCTCGACTCTGTAGACTTTTGTGATTCTTCCATCTCATCTACACCTAATTGAACACAATTTTTGAGAGTGATTCCGTGGGAACATCTTGTCAAAACATGCGTCTTGGGTTTCATAGAAAAACACCTTTTATTCTTTTGGAACTCATAGTTCAGTGGTTTACATAATAGTTCATTAAATGCTTTAGTTACCTCAACAAGTTTAGCCGATATAAACGGGGTGGGAGCAAACACACACTATTGAGTCTTGGTAAAAGTACAACCCAACTGGTGGGCGCGTGATTGGAGATGGGGCTAGAAAGACATCTATAAGTTGATCGCACTGTGGATAGTAGTTTGCTGAGTTAATCAGAGGGAATAGAGCAGCTCTATTAATCTAGTGAATAGTTAAATGAAGGGTAATTAGAGACTTTCTACAGTAAAATGTTCTCAGAGAAGGAACTGGACTAAGCCTTTTTTACTCATTAAGAGATTGTCCTTTTTTTTTTATCGATTGTTGAGCTTTGCCTCAATGAGCAAAGAAAAACAAAAACAAAAATCATATTCCATTAAAAGTACACTCTCCTTCTTTGTTTGTTTCTCTTGCTACAGTGAATAAGCCAATTAAATGTGCACTCTGGTTTCCAGTGCAGCCACCATGCATGGGATGGGAAGGTGATAGGTGGCTTCTGGCTTCTGCCGAGACTAGTGCAAGTAGAAGACGGAAAAACAACAACAACAAAAAAAAACGGGACTGCTGGGACACAGCGTTGTTTAAATTCTGCTCCGAGACCTGACTCGATCCCAAAGACAATCTCTAGTGAGCTTGTTATCTCGCAGATGGCATTGCCTTATTCCCTGTGGCCTTGTGGGGAGGAGTGTCATAGCGACAGACCGGAAAGTTCACGCTGCCCTTGGCCTTGTGCTGTAATAAACAATGTAGCCAGTATTCTCTCGGATCAAAATCCCATAGCACTTGTTTGTAATCAGGGTCCATTCCCATATCCTAGCAAACGGACCTGAGAAATAACACGGTTGCGATAATGAATGTTTGGTAGCTCGGGGTAGGCTATAGCTCTCAGTCATAAGTGCCATCCTTTTCCTACTAAGCTGTATTGTCATTAAAAGTTATAAAAGCCAGATCTAAATGCATTATTGATTACTAGGGAGGCAATACAGTCGTAGTTTTTCACAAAAAATATGCCTCGGTGTATTTGGGTCCAGAGAATTATTGAATGTGTCATCTATTGAGTGTCTATAAGTTCTAACGTTAAAGAAGCATAGTAGTAGACAGAAAGAGGAAAAGAAATTATGTTCACATTTTGGCAGAGGCTGAGAAGTATCTTGCTGCTCTATGTTTTTACATTAAATTATCTTGGGATGATACTGGTTAACATAGTTATACAGGGTTCTGGGGCTCAATTCTGCAACATATCTCCTCATCGTATTGTGTTCACCCGCCTCAAGTCAAGTCTTCATCATCTATATCAGAGGTCTCAAACTCGCAGCTGCGGGCCGCATGCGGCCCGCCCACCAATTTTGTGTGGCCCGCAGACTGGCCCGCAGATTAATCCACGAAGTTTGATTAGTCTGCGGGCCGCACAAAATTGGTGGGCGGGCCGCATGGCAACGAGTTTGAGATCCCTGATCTATATCATCAATTCCCCCTTTACCCTCCCCCACCCGTCTCCCTGGACCCCGGCAATCACCACACTGTTCTGCGTCCATGAAGAATACAGTCTCTAGCTGCTCTGTTTTATGCCGCGTGTGTGGACACTCACCAGGGCTCACTACCCTGGACATTACGAGCCTCTGTCAGTATTCATATTATGAATGGAAACTCAAAAGCAGTTCCAGGCCCTGGCCGGTTGGCTCAGCGGTGGAGCTTCGGCCTGGCGTGCGGGGGGCCCAGGTTCGATTCCCGGCTAGGGCACATAGGAGAAGCGCCCATTTGCTTCTCCACCCCTCCTCCTCCTTCCTCTCTGTCTCTCTCTTCCCTTCCCACAGCCGAGGCTCCATTGGAGCGAGGATGGCCAGGGCGCTGGGGATGGCTCCTTGGCCTCTGCCCCAGGCGCTGGAGTGGCTCTGGTCTCAGCGAAGCGACGCCCCGGAGGGGCAGGGCATCGCCCCCTGGTGGGCAGAGTGTCACCACTGGTGGGCGTGCCGGGTGGATCCCGGTCAGGCGCATGCGGGAGTCTGTCTGACTGTCTCTCCCCGTTTCCAGCTTCAGAAAAATACAAAAAAAAAAAAAAAAAAAAAAAAAAGCAGTTCCATTATCCTGCTCTCTGAATGTTGCCTTTCTAGGAACACGAATGATAAATAATGAAACCTAAGCCATGCAGTCCTCAGGAGCTGAGGGCCTGAGCTCCCCCGATGGACAAGGCGGGCTCAGATAAACAGGCCTTGGTCGGATGTGTGAGCAATGCTGAGAAGGCTGCACCCTCCACACTCTTCCCAAACACACAGAAATGAGGAGTGAACAAGAGGGGTATGGACCCAGAAGAAAAGCTTCTACAATCAGTGAAAGGCTTGGGACCGAGGCTATGATCTTTGCATTTTATAGTATTAGAAAACATTACGGAGACAGAACTGTTTTCTATTAAAATGGATTAAAAAATTAGGGTTTTTTTTTATAGCTCTTTTCAAAGAGTTTCTGATTCATTTCCATCCTCACTGTCTTTTGAGTTTTAGCTCTGACTCACCCATGAAATTTCTACTTAGGAAAAAAGTGAGAAAAGCTAGACTTGGTCTCATAGGTATAAAATTATGATTAGAAACATTTATATGATTACATTGTACCTGTAGAGTTATGTGTCATCTAATTATGTTGGGCATAATTATATTAGGCTAAAGTTCCTTATGGCAGGTTTTTAAAAATGCTAAAGTGTTTATTTCTGATATTTATGGGGATTAATAGAAATAAATTGACTAATATTGCATTGTTTAAATTCTGCTCTACTACAAACCTACTACGCTATCTGTGCCTTTGGTTGTTAGCATTGGAATGAGGTATCAGAACATGTATAAAACAGGAGATGCTCTTCTTTAGGTAAACAGAAGTAGTATTGTAACCACTAAGAAAGATTATTATAAATCTTCTCACGGTGCCCTCAGTAAAACATAAAAAATGTGTCCTAAATAATTAAAGAAATATTAATGATTCATGCTGATTAGATCACTTGAAAAGATCAGCTTGTCCTTTGAAACACCCTCTCTCCTGATTGTCAGGCACTTGCATTTCTGTCAAATAATTCCTGTGCTTTTCCAACGACGTGTCCTCTGTACAGATTTGTGTATGTATTAATGACTCAGCAAGTAACATACCAGAAGGTGACAAAATTGCGATCTGCACAATGACATTTCTCCTTTTCTGAGCTAAGGAGTTTGTATTCTCATTTAGCCTTGGGGAAGGGTAGGTAACTCTATGATGAGGAAAGCTTAGGTGCGATTTATAAGAGCTTTTGATATTTGCAAGTTAATTTAATTTTGTATTGGGAAAAAGAAGGATTGGTCTGCTTTCGGGGTGAGTCTAGGCCCGCTAATTTGGAAAGAGACAGAAGTGATATAACACTCGAATCAGAGGCAGAATGACTGATTCCCGGCGACTAAAGTAAATAAAGTAATTGTAGGTCTTGGCTCAGCCATCATTTTTGGATTAAATGTGAAAAATTTCCGGTTCTCTATGTCAGTATCAGATATTTTTCAATACAGTAAAGATGTATTTGCATTTAGAGGTGCTCTTCTTGAGCCAGTAAATATTGAGACTATGCTGCCTATACTGTGGTCTGTGGAAAAATCAGCTTGCAGTTTAAGACTGAGGCGTTTCATTGTTCCTGAGGAGTTTCTGTTAGCTCATCAGAATGAGAAGTGCAAACCTCAATTGTTCTCAAGGCTTAACTGCCAGTCTTGTTCAACTTTTCCTATATCATTGATTTATTTTGGACGTTGATCAAGTCTGACCCTGATCCGAGAACTGATGCTTCAGCATTCTAGGGACTTTGGCCTGAAATGGGGTAGTGGGCAAAGCTGATTAGCTTTTGGAGTCCATCCAAATGTGCACCATTTCAGGGCATTATATATTTCTACAGGCTTTAAAAATATCATTTCCATACCAAATTTACTGTAATCCAGGGACTCCTAAGTCAAATTATATGGGAGAGTTGAAAGAGATATGGCATCGTCTACTAAGGCCGCAATGAAACGTCTCATCTTAGAGCCAGGACCAACTAGAGCCAGAGACAATGATACATGGTTGGGTTATGTTATTATTAGTCAGATGGCTAACATAAATAATAGTAGGAGTAGTATACTCACGTGGAAAAAAAGCCTTCAAACTTTGTTCCCCGCTTCATTCATGAGTAGGGGGCATTTGAAGGCAAGATAGTTTCGATTAACTACATAACTGAATATGGCTTTTTTGTACTTTTCATTTGCAGCTAATGAAGGTAACATCTCTGTAAAACTATGTTCATTCAGAGCGTGGAGTCAATTAAAATCCTCTAATAAAGGCTATTGGTGGAAAAACAGAATAATGACTCATTTTTCCTTCTTGTCCAATGGAAAGTAGATTTTTAGGGTTTTTGAGGTCTGGGGTGGGGTACCATTCAATGCTATACTGTATGTATGAGCCTAGTTACTTTTGTATCCACTTGGCCTTATTCCCCTTGCGTTAATCCCTCCTGTGACCAACGTTTCCATAATTTTTTAATCGGCATATAGTATGATGGAATATTACCCACTAAAACAAAATCTCTTGGTTGTCCTTTCTTCACTAGCTCACATCAGTCTTTTATTAGCCCCTGTGTCTTGGGACCATGACCTTCACCGCTGGTTTTCCAATGGGATACTTTTTATTCTCCCAGGGTCCGGCTTTTCTCTTGGCTGCAGGATTCCCAGTTTATTTCCTGGAAGCCCTGAGCCCTGTTGACTGTGATTCCCCTCCCCCCCACTTTTGATGAGACGGGAAAACTCAAGGACACTAGAGTGAGAAGAAAGACTTCTCCCAACTCAGGAAGGCTCTGGGAAAGCCTCTTTCTCCAGAGAGAAGGGCTTTGTCTGGAGATGGTTCTGGGGGTAGTCACCTCGACTGCTCTTTCTCTTCCTGGTTAGAGCCAAGAGAGGCTCTTTCTTAGGTCTTCCCTGTAAGCCCTGGTGGGCTTCTTGGAGGCGGAGCCATGGAAGCATCTGTCCCCTGAATGCAGCTTTGGGAGTGTCTCGCTCTCACACTGGACTGCACGCAGTCTCCAGCAACTTGTCAAAGTTACCATTTGTAGTGGATTGAATTGCCTCCCCCCACCCCCTCCAAATAAAAAAGACATATTCAAGTCACTGAGGAGCCCAGATCCTGATCAGAAACTCATAGGTGGGTTTCCAGGCAACTACAAAGGCCTTCCCCGCTAAGCCTCATAGGGACAAGCTGACCTTCCCACACCAGGCCTGGGGCACAGCCTCTAAAGGAGACTTCAGTCAAGACTCAGGCCCTGCTGGCCACCGTCCTCTTCCAGGGATCTGCATTCCTGGCCTAAGTACTCCCATCTGAAACCCTTTTTCTTAGACCTTCTCGCCACACCTGCCAAATTCTCCTTCCTTTGGGGTGGGGTCCCTTGAAAACACCTTTTCTCCACTCTGACTCAGTGCTCAGTACCTCTCCATTCTCAGCTTTTCCCCTCGTTTTTTTCCTCTGTCCTTCAGGGCCGAAGAAATGACAGGGACTCTCTGTCTGTCGGGGGCTCTCCCACAGCGAGAAAACGTCCTAAGTCTGTGCTGATGCGCCTGGCCTCCTGCAAGAACCACTCCACAGAGCAAGAGGACAGTGGGGAGCCAGAGCCATCTGGCTGGTTTAGGCTTTCGCTCACACTGTCACATTAAAGTGATTAAAGAATTGACTATTCTTTCATTTGGCTGTTGTTTTCGTTGGCTACTCCAAAGCTCAGCTCTCTATGGCCCACATGGAGGCTGGCCAGGTCGAAGCCCTGTAGTTGTGAATTGAGGCTGTATTTGGAAAAGAGAGTCTTTGCAAATGTAATCAAGTCAGAATGAGGTTACACTAGATTAGGATGGGCCTTCAATCCAAAAACTGATTGTCTTTACAAGAGAAAGGAGAAGAGGAGCTCTGATGTTAGTATAATGTGAGAAGGAAGAGATAAATGGAGGAAAGAAATGTTAAGCCAAAGGGAACCAGAACCTGATGATTTGGAAAAATCTCGGTCTGTCTCCACTGCACAGAGAAGCAGAACAGGGAGAGTACGGCCAGGTGAAGACAGATGATTCGAAGCCAGCCCATTAGCGGTATTCGTTCCAGCAGCTCCGTGAAAGGATACTCCATTTCAATTTATGGCAGCTTCCATTCAGGAGACAGAGCAGACCTGGGCTTTATCTCTCTAGATGAGCCTATCTCTTGAGAGTTCAGGCCAGCAGTTTATCCTGCAAGCTCAATTCTCTGAGGAGCCCAAGATAAGTTATTGATTTTCAGTTTGTCCATACGTCCAGCTTTTTTTTTTTTTGATAAGGATGAGAATGATGACTTCCAAAGTTTTTACATGTCAGAGCTGAAGCCAAAGTTCTATTAAGTTACTTTTGATATATGCTATTCTTTCCCCATGTTTGGCCTTTCTTTCTGTCTTTTGACAGATGTTTTATGGAAGATGTGAGTTTGTTTACTGAAAGGCCTCTGTCATAGAATATTGCCTTAGTCTTCAGCTTCTGAAAATGTTGTACTTGTTCTTCAAGTCCTAGATCAGAATGTCAGGTGCTCCGTGTAATCTCAAGCTTCCTCCCTCTGTTTAATTAGAAAAATCTTTCTTTCTACCATCCTTGTCCATGAAGCATTTTGATACAGTACCCTTCAAATGATATTATAGCTATTTCTTTATTCCTAAATAAATATCCTTAGCGTCTTTTGTGTATTTGATACTACTTCAGTTATAATTGAACAATCGTTTTTAATTTGTTGTTTAATTTTTGTTTTTTACTCCAGAATGTTATTTTCATAATTGAAACAGATAGATGTGTTCTTATTGTTCCATACTACATTTCCATTAATATATTGAACAAATATTTTTGAGTGTTTACTAAGTGCTAGACAAAGAACTGGGGATATTAGTAACAAGAACAATGCTTTTCCAGCCCTCTTACAGTCTAGCAGGAGAAGAAAATAAACACACAGACACACATCACATACATACACACAAAATGGTTATATAATAGTGATAAGCACCAGGAGAGGAATAAATGAAATATTGGGAATTAAGACTAACTGTCTGTGCTAGGGACTAGTGAGGATCGGCTCATTTATGGAAGTGACATTTACACATATATCTGAAGGATAGGAAGGAAAGAGATACCAGAGGGTAGTAGAACTGTGTCCAGCTTTCAGACTGGAAAATCGTATGTATGGACCGTTGACGGCTGGCTCAGTGGTAAATTGTTGATCTGGCATGTGGAAGTCCCATGTTTGATTCTGGCCAGGGTACACGGGAGAAGCAACCACCTGCTTCTTCCCCACTCCCTTTCTCTTTCTCTCACTCTCTTTCTCTTTCCCTGTCCTGAAGCCAGGGCTCAGCTGACTTGAGCACATTGGCCCAGGATGTTGAGGATGGCTCTGTGGAACCTCTACCTCAGGTGCTAAAAATAGCTAGGTTGTAGCCCTGGCTGGTTGGCTCAGTGGTAGAGCATCGGCCTAGCATGCAGGAGTCCTGGGTTTGATTCCCGGCCAGGGTGCACAGGAGAAGCACCCATCTGCTTCCCCACCCCTCCCCCTCTCCTTCCTCTCTGTCTCTCTCTTCCCCTCCTGCAGCCGAGGCTCCATTGGAGCAAAGTTGGCCCGGGCGCTGAGGATGGCTCCATGGCCTCTGCCTCAGGCACTAGAATGGCTCTGGTTGCAACAAAGCAGCACCCCAGATGGGTGGAGCATCGCCCCCTGGTGGGCATGCCAGGTGGATCCCAGTTGGGCACAGGCGGGAGTCTGACTGCCTCCCGTTTCCAACTTCAGGAAAAAAAATAGCTCGGTTGTGAGCATGGAATCAGGTGGACAGAGCATCGGCCCAAGGTAGGGCTCGCTGGGTGGATCCCAGTTGAGGTGCTTTGTGGGAGTCTATTTCCCTTCCTCTCACTTAAAAAATAAAATCATATGTAGAGTGCTAGGGGAAGAAGGAATTCGCAATTTTTTTGTAATGTGAACTCCTAAATCAACAACTGTATCCTACGTTATGTGTTCATAGCATAGAGCAGCACATAGAAGGATAGGTTGGCTCCAGAAGAGGAAGAGAGGTTTATGAGTAGGTTGACATTCGCTAATTGTCTAATAGCTATCAAAAACTATATCAGACTCACCTGTTACTTAATATAACTCCACAACAGCCTTAAAAGACATTATCTTATTTTTCTTTTTTGTAGAAAAGGAAACAGAACCTCAGAAGAGCCAGGTTTCTAATCCAAGACCATAATATTAGTGAATGGGAGAGGCAAGATATGAGCCCAGAGTATATGATACCAAACTTCTTGTCCTATTCACTGTACCATGTTGCCTCCTAACAACAAATGACTATTGAGTAAAAAAGAAATTAAGGCTGGAAAGCCTGGTGAAAACAGGTTTAAATCATTTAATTATTTACATCATGGCTATATTATAGTGGAGTCTGTATTTTAAATAACCTTGATTGGCTATTTTAAGTTATCTAAGTTTTATATAGATGTATTATTCTATCTCAGTTTTGCAATACTCTGCTTATTGCTATGACAACCATTTTTAATGAACCAATGTTTATCAGGGCTAGGGTGGTCAGGAACTCAGGTTTTCAAATTGGATATTTTTATATTAGAAGCAGGAGTAAAAGTATCAACCTCTGATCAACCAGTAAGCAGTGGGGTTTATAATCCAACCCTACAGAGGAATGTATAGCATTCAAAGAAACAAAATATAATGCATTTTGGGAAAAGATGGAGACATTGTGT
Organism: Saccopteryx bilineata; assembly: GCF_036850765.1. NCBI lineage: Eukaryota > Metazoa > Chordata > Mammalia > Chiroptera > Emballonuridae > Saccopteryx > Saccopteryx bilineata. Next base: position 185,193,815 of record NC_089493.1, on the reverse strand, counting down.
AAGGTATTTTTCCCTGCCGAGAAGGAAGGAAGGGGCCGGAGCTACGAAGTGTGGAATAGTAAAAGGCTTTATTGAGTACAGCGCATCTGGCCCGGCAAGGTTCCCTAGCCCCGAAGAAAGAAAGATGGAGGCCAGGGAAGTTGCAAGGATTAAACTGCATGGGAGATATTTAAAGGATCCCTCTAGGGAAGTCGAGCTAATATGACATGGTGAAATCTCACTGGCTGGCAGATGGTCACTTTTTTCAAAGGGTTCCTGTGAAGCCTCTTTTGGCTTGGTTGTGGGCGGTCCTAGCCAAAGTTCGCGGGTCTGAGTTCCCCAAGTGACCATCCCCCATTATTCATCGACCTTACACATTGTACAGTTGGAAGATTCTACAGTGTAAGACCCTTTTCACCCATAGCCTCTGCAGCTGATAGCCTTCTGTTCACCAGCATGGAAAAGTGTGTTTCATAGTAAATGATGGCAGAAGCATCTGTTTCTGTCATTTCCACTGCACATCAACTTCATTTCACATATGCAAATAATGGAAGCTCTTAACAAAGGGGCCCTGCGGTGTCATTGACTTTGCATTAAGGATTATACAATTTGTTATTCTCCTAGACTTTGATTTAACCAATGGATAAGCTTTGAATGTAATTCATGGCCAGAGACTTGGAATAGTCGATCACTTTAGGAAAGGCCAATGCCAGCTAACAGGTGTGTAGAGAGATGGTAGGTACAGTTTTGATGTCAGTTGGTTGAAACGGTTAATTAACTGGACACAGCTCTGGGGTCAGGAAATTTGGCTCCAAGGTTCAGTCTATCCTGGGCAAGCTGCTTTTATTCCTTATAGAGGCCAGAACTGAATCTGTGTAAGGGACTTAACCATCTAATGCAGGCTGTCCCAATGTGTGAAAAGTCACTACTAATGACATTTGTGGTGATTTTAAGTAGTATTAAGGCATGGCGTTGAGTAACTTCAGATCTCATAAGCAAAACACTTTCTCTTTTTAGTTTTCTCTCATTTGCTTTGATTTCCTTGGGAGAAGAAAATAAGTTTGGTGCTAGTGTGTCCTTATGACTTCTCCACTACACAGTAATGCAGGGGTCCCCAAACTACGGCCCGTGGGCCGCATGCAGCCCCCTGAGGCCATTTATCCGGCCCCTGCCGCACTTCCGGAAGGGGCACCTCTTTCATTGGTGGTCAGTGAGAGGAGCATAGTTCTCATTGAAATACTGGTCAGTTTGTTGATTTAAATTTACTTGTTCTTTATTTTAAAATTGTATTTGTTCCCGTTTTGTTTTTTTACTTTAAAATAAGATATGTGCAGTGTGCATAGGGATTTGTTCATAGTTTTTTTTTATAGTCCGGCCCTCCAATGGTCTGAGGGACAGTGAACTGGCTCCCTGTGTAAAAAGTTTGGGGACTCCTGCTGTAATGTCTCTCTTTTTTCTAAACAGGGGGAGACCTAAACCGAGAGTCTGGCTAGACTATTAGCTAAGGAAAATGCAATAATACTATTTTCTTTTCAATATTTTTTGGATTCCTTTTATTTGTGACAAATGTGACTCTTGATTACTTACAATCTTTTTTATTTCAAATATAGCCATTTAAGTAACAATGGTATTCAATTTTAATAACACATTGTAAGTAATAAAGAGCAAAGAGGGTATAGAAACATGGCAAGTATCCTTCATTCATTCAGTAAGTATTGAATGACTACTAATGGCCAGTCTTAGTTCTGGACATTGGAGGATATAATGATGAATAAGATAGATATAACCCCCCTTACCCCTTTAACAACTAACTGTACAACATAGAGGAATAAATGAATACCAAAATAAGCGAGTATAAAATATATCATGTTGTGGTAAATTCTATGAAAACTAAGATTGATGAGGTGATAGAGAGTAAAAATGTGTCTGTGTGTGCTATTTTACACATAGGATGTTCAGAAAAGGATTTTTTTTTAAGAGGACTAGAATACATTGAAATGGTAATCTATGGCAAAGATCTTGGGGAATGTGAACAATTGTATACGGAGGAGCAGCAATTATAAAGTCCCAAGGCAGAATAAATTAGCTTTGCAAGAGAAACAGCAAGAAAGCCATGTGGCTAGATCAGAGTGGGTGTGTCAGATGATGCAGACAGATGAAATGAAGGAAGAAGAGGGATAATAGCATGCGAGGCCTCGTTGGCCTCTGTAAAGAGTTTATGTTGTATTCTGAGTGTGATAGGAAGTCATTGGAGACCTCAAGTCAGGGTGTGCCAAGATCTGCCTTGTTAAAAGAAAAACTCTTCATGACATGTGTTAGAGATATTGTGGAAGAAACATCTCATTCAAGAAGGGATTGTTGCAGTGGGAGTTTTGCAGTAGGAGAGAAAGATCAGTCTCAACTCCAAATACAAGGGCAAGGAGGGCTTTATAGTCTAGAAGTAGGATGGGAGCAGTGACTAGGAAACTACCAAGAGGAAACCTCAGGGGTAAGAGGAATTCTGGTTAAACTGACCTGATAGGATTTTTGCTGAAGGCAGGCCAGAGTGAAAAGATATCAGGGATGATCGTACACCAAAAATGGGGAAGAGGAATATGATCAGATATCAAAGCTGGGAAATTCTCACTGAACCGACTCAACTGACAACATTGGAGGCGAAGGACAGAGCCCAGTGTTGAGGCCTCGTGGAGAAGAGGGCTCGAAGGAACCTGACTCAAGTTTGGTCAGCGTTTATGATGTAGAAACACCGCGCTGGAAGTCTGTGGACAACTGAATGTACTGGAACACCAGTGGAGCAAGGAGGTGAGTAGGAAGTGACAGCAGAGTCCTCTGCGAGAGACAGTGGTGGCTCGGACTCAGGGCTGCTGAGTATAGTTGTGCGGGTTGAGGATTAAGTAGGGGCTGAAATAACAGCTAGCACTCTGCTCTTCAAGCTCTGTGCCCCAGCGCTGGGCTGTTTCCATGGACAGGAAAACGAGTCTTCTTCCAACCTTTGCAAAGTCAACTGCTGCCAAGCCATATATGCCCACAGGAGTATATTTTCTAAATCTCACTGATGCCCCATTTTCTTATCCACCCATGTCCCTGCCCGAAGTGGGTGCCTTTAAAAACTTTGCACAGTGAGAGTTTATACCAGTATAGCCTTGCCACCAGGTTTGTGGTGGGAGGGGTGGTGAGATGAGAATTATTTCAGGGTAAGAGTCAAAGTTTAATCGATTGTAGTTGCTAATAGTTTAGATGTGTGTGTTGAAGAAAATAGAGAGGTCAGGCTATTGGCTACATCTTCAAGGCTTTTGACCTAAAGGACTGGCTGAGAGGTGTTGCTGCTTCCTGAGATGGGGAAGCATAGCATGTTTTATTCATGTGTTTTCTGTTTTGTTTCAGACGTGTTAAAGATGAAATGCCTATCTGAAATCTACCGTATGATGTTTAATAAGTAATATATATACAAATCTGGAGTGCAGATAAAAGGTTCCAAGTGGATGTATGTTTGAGGAGGAAGGCACAGATGATATTTAAAGTTGAATGTGCGACTGGTGAACAAGGGTAGGTTGAAAAGAGAAGTGGGTGGAGGTCAGGAAAAGAAGGAACCAGCAAGAGGACTGGGATGGAGCAGCCGGGGAGTTAGGAGATGTCTCAGGGGAGTGTGGTATTCTAGACGCCAGGTGAAGAGTGCAGGTCAGGAAGCGTAGAGTGATCAACCAGTGCTGGCTGCTGCCAATAGGCTCAGGGAGTTGAAAGCTAAGAGTTAATTATTGGATTTGGCAAAATGGAAATTATATATGACTTTGACAAAATAGTTTGCTAGTGGGCAAGAGACAAAATGTTTTTTAGGAGGGTTGAGGACAAACATAGGAGGAAAGACATGAATTCAGGGAGAATAGGAGAATTTTTTGAGCAGTGTTGCCATAACGGCGATCAGAAGAATAGAGTGGTAGGTGGATGGTGACGTGGGGTCCAGGCGTGGGTGGCATTACTACTGACTTCTGTGTCAATGCGAATGATTCAGTGGGTGAATCATGAAGATGGAATACAAATGAGTTTTGAAGAATTTTTTTTTTCTATCCTGATATTTGTATGCGTATAGATAGACATATAACCTAGGGGGTTAAGCAAGTTATTAGAAATCACACAACTGGCTGGTAGACTGAGCTTCCTGATTCCTGGCTCAGAACCACGCTACCTCCTATATTGATTGTGTGTGTCTAATTTCTGGGCTAGGGTACTTTGGAGAAGATAGAGCATTACCATTGCCTATTTTCACATTGTCTTTCAAGAGCTGAGGGGAAGCAGAGTTTGTCATCCCTAAATATGTCTTTTTAAGCATTGGGAGGGTATTGATTACTTTAAGCAGTGATTTTTTTTTTCTTTTAAATAAACAAAAGACTTAGAAAGGAACTTTGAGCTTTCCCCAGATGTTTGAAAGAATTTAGAGACTTTCTCCAGAAAGGGAGCTATCATCATAAATATATTTTAATATAAAGTAAGTGTGATAGACAGGGAGAAAGCTAGCAAGGCCCACTTGATCAAAGGGGTCTCTCTGTGTCTCATTGTCACAGATGGCCCGGAAAATATTTCTTTACCAAACATTTTCTCTTTCATCTTCACATGAATCACCTTCTTTCCCTTCAAAGTCCAAACCACTGCCTTCTTTTCTTCTTAGCTCAAGATGGCATAGAGGCCTCAGCTGTCTGACTTGTCCTTGGGACCCATATTCTTATGGAGGCCCTGAATACTCAAACACAATTAAATCTGGTTATTTTCTTCTGTTAATCTGTCTCATGTTAACTGATTCTTAGACCAACCAGAAGAACTAAGGAGGGAAAGGAGGGAAATTTTCAACTCCTACAAAGAGCTCAAATGAGAAAAATATTCAGAAAACAATTAATGTGCCATTCCAATACGTTGACTTGCTGAATTTCTAGAATAGATAGTAATTTTTAGTTGTATACAAGAAAAGAATACAGTGACGAAGTCACTGGTGGAAGGTATTTTGAGTCAAAAGGAAAACGTAAAAGGCATGCATTCAAGAATGATTCTGGTACCTTCATAAGGCAGTAAAGTGCTCATAGTGGCTGGAAGCAGGATAATGGGTGGGTAGAAGTGAAAACGAGATTGGTAGATACGAGGTTGTTACAGGACGATAAGGACCTGGGAGAAGTTTCAGCCCATTTTGGTAGGAAATGAGGGACTACTGAAGATTTTTTTTTTCTGTATTTTTCTGAAGCCGGAAACGGGGAGAGACAGTCAGACAGACTCCCGCATGCGCCCGACCGGGATCCACCCGGCACGCCCACCAGGGGGTGACGCTCTGCCCCTCTGGGGCGTCGCTCTGTTGTGACCAGAGCCACTCTAGCACCTGAGGCAGAGGCCAAGGAGCCATCCCCAGCGCCCGGGCCATCCCTCCTCCAATGGAGCCTCGCTGTGGGAGGGGAAGAGAGAGACAGAGAGGAAGGAGAGGGGGAGGGGTGGAGAAGCAGATGGGCGCTTCTCCTGTGTGCCTTGGCCGGGAATCGAACCGGGACTTCTGCACGCCAGGCTGACGCTCTACCACTGAGCCAACCGGCCAGGGCCTACTGAAGATTTTTTGAGGAGAAGAGTTGGATAACATCACACTAATTTAATTTGCGGAAAGGATGAAAGACTCCCTAAAAATCTGAAGGCTTTTAAGTCAGAGAAGGCTACTGAGGTAATAGCAACAGGAAATAGCAAAGGAGAGAAAGACCGTAGGAGATGTTAGGTTCGGTTTGAAGTTTGAATTATAGTCTAATATACAGCAAGAAACAGTCCAGAGACATTTGAAATCACAAGCTTGGAGCTCACCTAAATGGAAGGAATTAAAGACAGAATTTTATGAGGCCATCCCATAAAGTTGAACCTTGACCCTGTGAGGATATAGTACAAAAGTTCTCTTGGATAATAGAAGAATGGGGACTCAAGACAGGTTTATTGAGAATAGTCACTCTCTAATTTCTTTGAGCTTCTGTTTCTTCTATTCTGAACTGTGGTGAATGTTACCCACCCCATGTGCCACATTCACAGTGAACAAGTGAACATTCTTTGAAAATATGTGGCATTATTTCAGCTGTAGTGTAAAATTACAATGCCAGATAAACATGATCAAATGGGATAGCACTGCTAATTATCTAAAAAAGTAGTAAGATTGAGAAAATATAAAATTTTGCAATAGTAAGAGTAGCTTTAAGATTGTGGAGAATGGCTGTTGGATCCTCCTGCAAACATGAGTTCCCAACTTTCAATTCTGAACTTGAGTTTGAAAATGCAAAACAACTGTTAAGTACATTTTTTTGAAATTCAAATGGAGAGAAAGCAAGTTGTGTAACTGTTGCTTTAAGTAGCAGCTGGTAGCGTATGTCAGGACAATTTGAAGCTATTATCACCCCTTTAAGATACTGAGAAAATTGAATTGCTGACTAATGTCATTGAGGGTGAAGGTCACCTTCCAAGAACCTAATGACTGCAGTATGATCCTACTTTAAAAGCCCGTCTTGCAAACTTACATTTGGAAAAGAACCTTCATCTTATAACAAGTTTCATTTTATTTTCAGATACACCAAGTTTGGCTATGTAAATATGTATGTGTATATATATATATATTTCTCTATATATACCTATATATAAATCTCTCTCTCTCTCTCTCTCTATATATATATATATATTTGTATAACTGGAAGAAAAGGATACTTTCCTCACCGCCTTTTGCTCTCCATCTGCCTATAGAAACCGTTTGGGAGTGGGGGGAATTTGGATAAAGGTAAAGGAAAAACAAACAAGTTATAATTCCAAATGTTTTTTTGTTTGTTTGTTTGTTTTTGGTCCTGGCCAGTTACTCAGTGGTAGACTGTCAGCCTGGTGTGTGGATATCCCGGGTTCAATTCCCAGTCAGGGCATGCAGGAAAGGTGCCTATCTGCTTCTCCACCCCTCCCCCTCTCACTTCTCTCTCTCTTTCTTCTCCTCCCCTCCTGCAGCCATGACTTGATTGGAGTGAGTTGGCCCTGGGCACAGAGGATGGCTTCATGGCCACTGCCTCAGGTGCTAAGAAGAGCTTGGTTGCTGAGCAACAGGCAACACCCCAGATGGGCAGAGCATCACCATCTAGTAGGCTTGCTGGGTGGATCCTGGTCAGGGTACATGCAAGAGAGTCTGTTTGTGCCTTCCCTGCTCTCACTAAATTTTTTTTTATAAATAAATTTTTATTTTAATGGGGTGACATCAACAAATCAGGGTACACATATTCAAAGAAAACATCTCCAGGTTATCTTGTCATTTAGTTCTGTTGCATCCCCATCCCCCAAAGAGAGATCGCCCTCCGTCACCCTCTATCCAGTTTTCTCTGTACCCCTTCCCCCCCTTCCTCCTCCCCTTCTTCCCTCCCCCCACCCCCTGTAACCACCACACTCCTGTCCATGTCCCTTAGTCTCGCTTCCATGTCCCACCAATGTATGGAACCTGCAGTTCTTGTCTTTTTCTGATTCGCCCATTTCACTCCGCACAATGTTATCAAGATTCCACCATTCTGCTGTAAGTGATCCGTTGTCATCATTTCTTCTAGCTGAATAGTATACCATGGTGTATATGTGCCCCATCTTCTTTATCCAGTCCCCTACTTTTTTTTTTTTTACAGTGATTCAAAGCCTTTAAGTAAACTTTTGGCCAATACAGCAAGAATCCATAAAAGAGTAGTGTCCTTAACATGTTCACCAAGTCCAAATTGGCCTCATCACCATGCCAAATCCCTGAAAAAATGCAACCCAACTACAGTTCAGTCTGTTAGGAGCTGTCACAGGGAGCAGAAGTCCAGGAGAAGTCCACACAGGAAAAGTACGCATGGCACTGGAATTGTTGTCACCATTCTATACTTTGCAGCTCATGTCCAAGTCCCAGTGACCACTGCTTCTACCTGGTAATGATTCAGGTAGACTGGAAAAGCCATTTGCAGCATGCGTGGATATGGAGCTTCTGTTCTCCTCTGCCTGGAGAGTTGAGACCAGGTTGCTTTTCTCTGGCCTGCTCTCACTAAATTAAAAAAAATTTTTTTTTCAAGTCCTCTATATCTAGGAGTGATTATGTGAGCAAATGTTTAGGTTGCTTGTATATACACTTTTATCTGCTAGCTTCTTAGAGATAGAGCCTAACTTGGTGTGAACAAAAGAGTGCATGTAGAGGAAATAAAACATACCTTGCCTAAAATGTAAAATTGTATCTGCACTATAGGAGGGAGAAACTTTTCAGGTAAATTTACATTGGGAAAATACTGTTTTTCCGTAAAAGTGTGTTTGCATGTATGTGTGTGTGTGTATATATATCATGTCCTGACAGTTAAAAGTATGAAAGAGCATATCTTCACATTACACTGGTGGTGATTGTTCAATAACGCATAGTGCCCGGTTCGTAGTAGGGGCACAATACATACTGTATGTCTGGTGTCTTAGTCAGTCCGGGCTGCTATAACAGATACCATTGACTGGTGGCTTAGCAACAACGGACTTTCTCCCAGTTCTGGAGGCGGGAAGTCTGAGGTCAGCTTTCCACCATGTCACATGCCATCTTCACATGGCAAAGCACAGAGAGAGAGAAAGCAAGCTCTCTTGTGTTCTTTTTATAAGGGCACTGATTCTATTCTTGAAGGCTCAACCCTCATGACCTAATTGCCTTGCAAAGGATACATTCCCTAATATCATCACATTGGGGGGTTAGGATTTTGACATGTGAATTTTGAAAGGACACAAACAAACAATCCATAGCATTTGGAAAAATGAAAAGCCATTGAGGTCGACTAGATTCAGGGTGTTGAAACTTTCTTCCACTGAGCAGTGTTTTTCAGGATCCCTCTTCTGCCTTTTTCTAGAATGAATAATCTTCAGAAAATATGCTGGAGTGCATAATTGCATTTTAATGTGAGCCGTGGGGTAGGGAAAGGCGATGAATCTGATGACAAGGTTGAGCATTTCTTTAAAATGAGAGTGAAGATTTGCACTTTGAAGGGCTGTTGAAGGGACTCATCTTTGAGGATGAAAAGAGAGAAACAAGTTAAAGAGAAAGCAATTCTAGAGATTCTGGATCATTGTGTAAGAGAACCCTTGTAAATATCTAATGTCTCATCTACAATTCTTTCCCTCAGCCTCTGAGAACAATTATTTCCAGTATCTAGGTCCATGATGGCAAACCTTTTTATAAAAGCTGCCCACTTTTGCAGTGCTGGTCAACCTGGTCCCTCCCGCCCACTAGTGGGCGTTCCAGCTTTCATGGTGGGCGTAGCAGAGCAACCAAACGGCGCCGCGATTGGCCCACCATGAAAGCTGGAACGCCTATTAGTGGGCAGGAGGGACCAGGTTGATCAGCACTGCAAAGTAGGTAGTTCTTATAAAAAGGTTCGCCATCACAGATCTAGGTCTATCTTCTTTTTCCTTAAGTGTAACTTGGTTATCTCCAGAACTTCAGAAATACCTCAAAAACACAGACTTGCATTAGAGTTGTTGGGCATGTGGATGAGATGTTGGTGAGCATGTAGACAGAGCCCATGGGCCACCTAACATGATTATTAGTTCTACTCCATTTTCATGGCTGTGTTTTTTGTTTTTAAAATAAAATATATAGCTCAGCAGCTAGAAAAACAGAATTATACACAGAGTTCTCCGGTAACATCTCAGACAAACTGACATGGCTAAAACCTTTTTTGTGTTAGGATTTTGGCTTTGTCATTGATATTTTGGAGACATAATGAAATTTAATGTCCAATAAAAAGCCAAACTCATGGTACCATTTGGCTGATGTAATGGTTAATTTATGTGCCACTTTGACTGGGTTACAGTATGCCCAGATATGTGATCAAACATCATCCTGGGTTTTTCTGTTAGGGTGATGTTGGATGAGATTAACATTTAAATTAGTAGACTAAGTAAAGCAGATTGCCCTCTGTGCTGTGGGTGGGCCTCATTCAATCAATTGAAGGCTGAATAGAACATAAAGGCTGATCCTCCCCCAAGAAAAAGAATTTTTCCTGCCTAATGGCCTTTAAACTGGGGATTTGGCTACCTGGTTCTTAGACCTTCAGACTTGGCCTGGAACTAAATCATTAGCTCTGCTGTGTCACCTTTAGTTGATCTTTAAATATAGTTTCTTCATTAGTGAGTTCTCCAAAAATACTACATTGTGTCATTACTACATGCCAGGCATGAGGCTGGGTGCAGAACATTAGGTAAACAACACTATAGACATAGCCCCTTCTTCTATTGAAGCTCATAGATTAGTTAGGGACAGATTGATAATACCCCCAAAATGTACAAAGAATCTTATTGAATCGAAAATAGAGAAGGATACTAAGAGTCACACTTAACCTGGTCCAGGACGTGGAGAAGGCTTCCCAGAGACAGTGGGATTTAAGTTAGGTCTTGAGAGACGAGTAGGAGTTACCTCGGGGAGGTGTTGGAGGGTCAGGGTGAAAGAGTACTTGCAGAGGCCTGTACTCAGGGGACACACTGGTAGGGCTGATTGTAGGGGTGGAAAGGAAAATGGCAACTGCAAAAGTATCCACATTATACCAGGCTTTTAGGCTACATTAAGAACTTGAGATTAGATTCTTAGATTCTGAGAGCAAAGGTAGACCATGTAAACCCTCAGAAGTATGGCACAATCAAATCATGTTCCTTGAAAGAGCAAAGAAATCACTATGAATACAGTTTGGAGGACAGATGTCAGGGGGACAAAGCTAGCTGTGGGAACCATTTGGGGTGACAGAGCTGTCAGACAGGATAGGACAATTGTTTAGACTCGGATGTTATCAGGGAAAATAGAAGGAAGGAGTAGATAGTGACATCATTTACTCAGGCAAGAAAAACTGGAGTGAAGCAGATTCCGAGGGGTGACCAAGCTTCTTTATGAGAGATGGTACAGCTTGGTATTTGAGATCCCCACCCAGAAATGTTAACAAGGCAAGTGGAGTTTAGGAGATAAAAATTTTGGAGTCGTCGGGGTCTATACATTAATTGAAATGATGTGACTGGACAAGGTTGGTAAGGGCAGGGGGGCTATAGGAGAGAAAGAAAGAGGACCCGGGACTGAGTCCAAGGGACTCCCAACACCGTCAGTCTAAGAATGCGGGAGCATGTTTGTTTGTTTGTTTGTTTTGTATTTTTCTGAAGCTGGAAACGGGGAGAGACAGTCAGACAGATTCCCGCATGCGCCCGACCGGGATCCACCTGGCATGCCCACCAGGGACGACGCTCTGCCCACCAGGGGGCGATGCTCTGCCCCTCCGGGGCGTCGCTCTGCCGCGACCAGAGCCACTCTAGCGCCTGGGCAGAGGCCAAGGAGCCATCCCCAGGGCCCGGGCCATCTTTGCTCCAATGGAGCCTTGGCTGTGGGAGGGGAAGAGAGAGACAGAGAGGAAGGAGGGGGTGGGGGTGGAGAAGTAGATGGGCGCTTCTCCTATGTGCCCTGGCCGGGAATCGAACCCGGGTCCCCCGCACGCCAGGCCGACGCTCTACCACTGAGCTAACCAGCCAGGGCCGCGGGAGCATGTTTTGAACAGGCGCCCCCGCCCCTTGCAAGAGCAGGAGCTTCTCTAGGTTCGTGATGATCGGCAGTGGTTGACTGGAAACCTTACTGGCAGTGACACTGATGACCTTCCCTTCCACACTTTGCCCTTCACTTCCACTTTTCTTCTATCCCCTTCCCCTTCCTCAGTATTGCAAACTCATCTCATCATTCTCTTTTTTTTTTTTACCCCTAGATCAGAACAAACATTTCTTCCTTACTCTCCAGGCAAATACTAGAATATCTGACATTAGTCAATCTCTCTGCATTCTGTAATTAAGCACCCAACATCAATTTTTGCTGAATTTTTTTCTAGGCCAGGTAAGCCCCCTCTGTACCGTCAGAAAGATGTGGGAGGTGCTCAAAGCTTCTAACTAGGATTAGGTTTAGTCTGCTGATTAATGGTCTGGGAGTTGAGTCAGGATTTCATGGAAGAGAAATGCTAACCCTTTTGGGACCCGCAAGTCTACCCAGTCTGTGAAATATCCATGAACATAACTTGAAAAGCAAAGTGCATTCTCCAATATTGCAGAAAAGACATTTTTCAAGGGGAAAAGAATTAAGGCTGTTTCTTACCACAATCAGAGTCCTATTATCAAGGTGAAGCCAATTTTAAAATAGAAGGATTTTTAGATATTGTAACCCCTAGAAATTTTTTTTATTTTATTTTAAACGTTTCTGTTTCTCACCCTTCTGGCTTTGAAGATAACCTTCACAATATAAATGGATTCAGCAAGGGTTGGAGCCCAGAACCGAAAATTCTGATGCAGTATCTCAAAGAATGTTGCAGCCTCTTTCTTCCATACTGATTGCAGAGAATACTGTCAGTACTTAAAATGAAATAACATTAACTCAGTACTTGCCTTGAGAGTTTAAGCTCCTCTACCAGTTAAAAAAAACACTGCATAGCTTGTTTTATGGAGAACAGCGGCCTCTTTTATTCTGGCATTTGACTGAAGATTTCAGGGGGCAATGGATCTTGTGCATTTCAGCTACATAAACGAGAGCAGAGAGCTATGTAGTTCTGCATCCTAGAAGGAACAATGGACTTGTAGGAATTTTTTGGTTCAGTTCCATTGGCCAGCAGTTAAGATCTACTACTGATATGTATCAAGATCTGAATTAAGTATGGAAATAGAAAAGGACGACCACTGTCTCCAGGGGGCTTACTGTCCAGTAGAGTGGGTAGGACAGATAAGGAAAAATAATTACCGTATTATATATAAGTATAATATATAAGTTTGGAAATAGGAATGGACCTGTGGTTACTTGTTTTTGAAAACAATGGTTGTTTTTTTAAAAATTTTTTTTTAGAGCGGAGAGAGAGAGGGAGAGAGAAGACAGAGAGGGAAAGAGAGGAGAGAGAGACAGAGAGAGAGAAGGGGGGAGGAGCTGGAAGCATCAACTCCCATATGTGCCTTGACCAGGCAAGCCCAGGGTTTCGAAACGGCAACCTCAGCATTTCCAGGTCGACGCTTTATCCACTGCGCCACCACAGGTCAGGCCAATGGTTGTTTCCCTCAACCACGGCTATCATTGAATGCGTATTTCTGTGTGTGTTGGTGTTGTCCTAAGTGCTTTAGACGTTCTATCTCAGTTAATCCATATGACAGCTGGTGAGGTAAGTACCCGTTTTCCAGACGAGGAAACAGACGAGCTGAGAGGAGCGAAGTGTGATTTGTCTCAGGTCTCACAGACAGTACGTAGAGAAGGAGCAATTCAACCCCTACTCTGATTTTAAACTGCTTGCCTCACCTGCTTTGCAAAATTGCTTCTCCAGAAAAATGGAATGTCAGTATGGGATCTCGTTAGGTGTAAATTCTAGGAAGATAATCACGGAAGCTCAGGGAACTGGAGAGGATGCATTTTATGGGCGATTCTTAGGAGTTTCTTTCTTTTTTTGATGAACTAGAGATTTCATAGCAATAGGTTTATTATGACCATGACTGATGACCCTAAGCTGACCAAGTTAAGGAAATATTTAAGATTTAAGTGAGGTGTTGTTTCAGTGTAGTTTATTGACGGCTACCACTCCGTGGAGGAAAATAAGTATATACATAGTCATAAAAACAGATGGAAAACATTTGGCAGGTTTTCTATTGCTTGATGCTCTAACTGCTGCTGGATAATGAACTATGTCAGTTTTGTTTTTCCTTCTTTTGAAAGGTACTACTGTAAACAGCATTTGACTTTGCTTGGTAGTTGGTTACTTTTAAATGGAATATTGAAAAGACACAGATACCAAAATCACACTCCTGTGTGGCTGGTTCCATTTACTCAAATCTACTGGGAAGATAGGTTCAATTTTGTCTTTTCATATCAACAGATTCATAGTACATGGAAAATACAGCTAAAAGGACCACAAAAAAACGTACTTAGTGAATCTTCAGTGAAATCCTTAGTGAATTTTTAGTAAAGCTGAGACTAATATACAGGGTATTGCTGGTTTTGAAATAACATTTACTTAAGGAGATATTATCTTTTAGTATTAGCTCCAATATTAATTTCAAAGATATAAAAATATAAATATAGTTTAATATCAGAGATTTTTACATTTGGTGGGAGTTAAAACTTTATTACTTTTATTATCCCTTACAACTTCTAATTCTACTAATTATATCCATTACTTTCCTAATTCATAAGACAAAGCATTTTTAGTCACCTTGCTTTAAAACGAATAAATGAAATTCTTACTTTGTACACTGATCATTGAGGCAAGTGAGCACTTTGCATCATACAACAATCATGAGGCGATGTGAAGAAAAATCATTGGACAAGCATCTGCATTTTACATTAGACAAAAGAAACATACTAAGAAATCATAATAAAAGCAAGCAAGCAAACACGTCCACCAGTAAAAACAAATAAAGCAAAACTTAACTAAACAAAAACTGGAGAGAAGAAAAATACTTTTAAAATTGGTCATGTTATAGTTTTCCTTGATACTTAATTGCCACTTTGAATCTTCTCATCTATTGTATTGTTTACCATCTCTGACCTAGAAATGAAATAAATTGCAATTCTCATGAAGGCCAAGTTACTTGATGCATTTGTATGTGTACAGGGTAGGCTCATGTAGCAGATGTGGAAAACAGAATAGAAACAGCTCCACTGAGCCCAGGGAGTTCTAAGAGGTCCATGAATGGGTTTCAGAGGCATCTGTGATTCTCCAGAAATTGTCAAAAATTGTGCAAATGTGCACTAAGTCCTACAGAATGTTATAATTTCTTGCCAATGAGGGCCATTTATAAGAAACTATCTTAGTTACATATTAATACATGCTATAATAAGATATGATTGGCATTTCGAATTAAGCCATAGGCAATGCTAAAATCCTCAATAAGTCTTAGAATTAAATACATTTTCCTACATAAAATATACCCATGCAGGCCTCAGTCTATCAATCAAGTAATAATTGTTTCGGAATAGTTAGCTTAAAAATGTGTAGCAGTTAGTATATGTATCAAAATTGTATTTTGGTCAGTTCCTATTGGTTAACTACTTTTGCTCCTTTGTGCACATTAGCTTTATTGTGTTTGATTTCCTTCCTCCATTTTAAGGAACGATTTTTATCTACTTCCTGACCCTGACACCTCTCAACTTTCCACTGGTAACATTTTCAGTTTCAAAAGTAGCAAGGTAGATATTTGATTGGTCTTCACTTGCTCTGGTTTCCCTGACACTGAGGGAGTGGGTTGTATGGTGAGCAGATACTAGTACAGTATGTTCAGAGGGAGGAATGAGGATAAAAGAACAACCCTGCTTCCCAGGACCCTCAGGAGATATGAGGGATGATGGGAAAACAAAACAATAACTATGGGCTAGAGACCTGTATTCCAGGAAGTCATGGGAAAGACGGCACAAATATTTGCCATAGTGTGGGAACATGTGAGTTCAACTAGACCAGTAGCATTCCCTCTGGGATGTAAGAAGTCCAGATTGTAGAAACAGGCATGTGGAAGGTTAGAACTGTGTACACTGTGCAATAAGGGGTTGGAACTTTAATCCCCACAGATCAATGTGCTATAAAGACTGCACTGTCATCAAGGGGTGAGCGGAGATGTGTTAAAATGCAGATTCACAGATTTAGTGGGGGACCTGAGAACCTGCATGTTACAAACGCAATCCGGGTGGTGCTTATGCCCACTGAACACTGAGAGTCACTGCTAAGCAGAATAGAAAGCGAGGGAAGAAACAAAAGAGCATAAATGAAAATATGTTAATGAGGCTCCACCCCAGAGAAATTCTGTTCTGTGATCTATAGCAATGTGTCTGCTTGGGGCATGTGAGGGTGCATGTCCTATGTGCACAACTCCCAGTGATTTTGTTCTTAAAATTTTTTCGTTATTTTTTATTTATTCATTTTAGACAGGAGAGGGAGAGACAGAGAGAGAGGAGAGACAGAGAGAGAGAAGGGGGGAGGAGCTGGAAGCATCAACTCCCATATGTGCCTTGACCAGGCAAGCCCAGGGTTTCGAACTGGCAACCTCAGCATTTCCAGGTCGATGCTTTATCCACTGCGCCACCACAGGTCAGGCCCCAGTGATTTTGTTCTTGATAAACATTTCAAGGAAAACGCCATGCAGTGGCAGAGAGTTTCAAAAATGGAGATGATGGTGAAGTGTCCCTACCTTGATCTACTGAAAGGAAGCTTTAGAAACCCAGGAAACCTCAGGTCCCTGTAAACATGAAAAGTTCTGTCTTTCAAAGAAGGTGCAGGGACTCTAAAACAGTGATCCCCAACCTTTTTTGGGCCATGGACCGGTTTAATTTCAGAAAATATTTTCACAGACCAGCCTTTAGGGTGGGACGGATAAATGCACAAAATAAAATTATGTGACCAGCGTAAAAACTGTGGTATTTTTCAATGTAATTGTTGAACTTATGAGATTAGCATCAAGAGTGAGTCTTAGACGGATGTAACAGAGGTAATCTGGTCATTTTTAAAAAATAAAACATCGTTCAGACTTAAATATAAATAAAACAGAAATAATGTAAGTTATTTATTTTTTCTCTGCGGACCGGTACCAAATGGCCCACGGACCAGTACCGGTCTGCGACCCAGGGGTTGGGGACCACTGCTCTAAAAGACACATTAGAGGAGGGGACTGTAACCTGAGATGACAAACTAGAGATGCTGTCAAATGAGTGTGTATTATCTTTAATCAGGAACACTCAAGTGTAGGTAAATGTCGGTTTTTAATTTATAGTCTTTACCTAGAAGGTTTCTGATACATTTCCTTGTCTGGGGTGTCACAAAATGAAGATAGCATTTGGAATAAGAAGAACAAGGTTCAAATTCCAGCTCAAATACTCTATACTAGTAAGATGATAGGCAGGTCACTTCGCTCTGTGTCAGTTCTCATTGGCAAAAGAGACGAAACAGTCTTTAGTTGGAAGACTTTTGCTGCAACACACAGAAACTGTAGGTAAATCAAGCAAAAGGTGTAGAATGGAAGTCTGCCTAGAGGTGTGGGAATGAATGGAAGGCTGAAGAATGGCTTGGAACAAGGCCTCTTTGGAAGGCTAGAGAAAAGGGCTGCAGGAATAGCTGGGAACAGGAGCAGGCTAGTCAATGACATGCAACCAGGATGAATAACATCCAACCACCTTTTCTTCTTCCATTATTGCAATAAAGATGAAAATTTCTGTGAGAAAGCATTTGTTTGACCAGGTAGAGGCCGTATGTTCAACTGCTGATGTACTAGGACAGTGCAGAGTAATTCAGTCAGCCTAAATTCCAGTGGCAGACAGACAGTCACCTGGATTTACAATCCCACCAAGTCTACACACAATGGGAGACAGTTACTTCCCTACTAGGAAATAAGGGTCTGGTTAGGAAGGTGGAAATGAGCCAAGATATGCCCCAAATGATAAATGTCTACTCTGCCTGTCTAGTTTAATGAGACAATGCATTTGAATGTAATCTGTGAGGTGTAAAGTGTTAAAATGATGTTAACATTTTCTGAGGTTTCTAGACCTAGGACGGCTGGTTATGATTCCAGTAGGTCGAGGAACTTCCCTGTCTTGTTCACATCTCTGTTCTTTATGTCAAGGTCAATGCTTAGGATACTGTGAGTGTTCACTGAATGACTTTTGCATAAATATTGAATACTTTCCTTATGACCTGATTCTGGCCCAGTGTGGGAATGGGGAAGGCTCCCTCGGAAGAACAGACAATGGGTTTGTAACAGCCTCTGTCTACCCAGCATGACCCAGTGATTTGTACTGACTTCATTCTCCTCTTCCTCTTCCTGGTTGAGTGGCTAAGCACTGGCCTTTGATTTAGACATTATACTAATTTATGTACATTCTGAGGTTCAAAGAATGCACAGCAAAACATCTGGCCCATCCATCTCTGTAGATTTTTTTTTTTTCCAGAGAGAGAGAGAGAGAGAGAGAGATAGATAGGGACAGACAGACAGGAACTCAAAAATGCAGAGAGATGAGAAGCATCAATCATCAGTTTTTTGTTGCGGCTCCTTACTTGTTCATTGATTGCTTTCTCATATGTGCCTTGACCACAGGCCTTCGGCAGACCGAGTGACCCTTGCTCAAGCCAGTGACCTTGGGCTCAAGCTGGTGAGCTTTGCTCAAACCAGATGAGCCTGCACCCATGCTGGTGACCTCGGGGTCTTGAACCTGGGTCCTCTGCATCCCAGTCCGACGCTCTATCCACTGAGCCACCGCCTGGTCAGACCATCCCTGTAGATTCTTGAATCTGGTACTTACTATGTTTACTTATTTTTTCCCCCCTGGAAATGTATACATACTCTCACTGTCTAAGCAATGTGTTTAGGTATTATATCCCTCTAAGAGTGCCTCCAAAATGATCTTTTTGTTTTTGAGATGTTTGCTTTATTTTGGAGAATAATATATAACATCTTGTTGAAGAATGAATGGTATCTTGAGGCAATCATCAAATGGATTTAACCTCCAATACTACTTAACAAAATTTTAATGGATTCAGTGGTTAGATATTTTAACTTGTTTTGAAAAATTCTTTACATGGTGGCACTTTAAGAGCTAAAACTTACTAAGGACAGGATTTTGCAGGTAGTGTCCAGGTAGAAGTGAGGACAAAACCATTATTTGGGTTACAGGGTCACAATCAGAGGCCAGTTGGTATAAGGGATTGGTGCTAAACTTCTTGTATTGTGGCCATTAGTCACATCTGTTCAATTATATGACTAGCTCAGTCTACTAGGGCCACTGTGACAGAACATCATAGATTCAATGGCTTAAAGAACATTTATTTCTTACAGTTTTGATAGCTATAAGCACAAGATCAGAGAGCCAGCATGGCCATATTCGGGGTGAGGGCCCTATTTTTGGTGATGTCATCACATGGCCATCTTTGGTGGTATATGCACTAAGAGAAAAATCCTATGTCTCACCCTCGTTTTGCAAGAATGCTATGCTAATCTCATCATGAAAGGTCTATTTTCACAATCTAAATTTAACACCAATTACTTCCAAAAGACCTCAAATCCAAGTGCCATCATATTGGAGGGTAAGGTTTCAACATATAAATTCTAGGGCCACACAAAAATTCAGTTCGTAGCAATAACCTGCTTTATTTTATATTTAAGGTATTCAATAGGCATCATATTCATTAGAAATTCAACATATTCCCAATCAAAACAAATTTATTTGTCAAAGACAGTTTCTGGCAACTACTTTAGTAATTTGTTGCACTGCCCTTTAGAACCGCGTGTAAGCGAAACAACAAGTGTTCTAAGGATTTTGTTCATGGGTTCCCAGGGTTTGACCTATAATTATGACTGAGTCCCTTTAAGAGGATTATATGGGAATGATTGAAGTTTTTTTTCTTCTTTTAAAACAAATGAATCTGAAAATTGGTTCTTGCCTCAATCCCACCTGCAGAATAGTTGTGCGTTTTTGTGAAACTATTCTTTTTAAGCTCTATCTGGAAAATTTAGATAGTGTTGTCCCGCTCATTCCTGCAATAAATGGGAGTCAAACAAAATCATGTGATGGGAAAACTCTAGGGAAATAGGTTATCTGCTTCCTAAAGGCATCGAGTTATTATTTAAAACAAAGTGTAGCCGGTTTTATGAAATTAAGTGTAAAATATATCATTGCCTCTAGGAGTTGAAAATCTAAAACAATACACAGGCAGGAAGATAAGAGAGCCCTACAGATGCTGTTGTATCTGGGAAAAAGTGTGAAATCTGAACATAAAATAAGTGTCAAGATTCTGGAAATGTGCCCACTTACAGCAGAATTGTTGACATGAAGCAAATAATGATTCCACTGAAAATTCTGATAACTGATAGCTGCCATTACCTGTATGTATGTATATGTGTGTATATATTGATATATGTATATATATTTATATGTATGTGTATGTGTGTGTATATATATGTTTATATATATATTGTTTTCTGCCCTTTTTACTCTTTCATGTGAAGCAGATAGCAAAATTTAAAAGTAGGTATGTACCTGCCTGAATCCTGAACGTAAATGAACCTGCAGAAGGACATCTACTCTTTCAATGCTTTAGGACTTTTCTGATATGACCTGATCTGAACATTTAGAGCTCAGTCCCAACAAGGCGCCTGTGGATGCCCGGCCTCAGCAGCGGGGCCCGTTCTGCTCCTCAGTCAGTTATCACGTTGCCTCATGACACCGTTACATCCATCTTGTTCGGCAGTTTCATTATTCTCTCCCTGAGTTATTGGGTCCTTTGCATGCAAACCTCTGTGGGTAGAATTATTGCTACTTCGGCGGAGTTATTTGGCTGGCTTTCCCTCACACCTAGGGAAGGATTAAAGAAACAAGTGACAGGAGGTCTCTGGTGTAAGGATCCCTTTTCTGAAGATTATCAATGGCTTCTCACACACAACTCAGTTCAGAGTGTGGGCAGAAATGGAAAGCTTGTGAGTGTATTTATTGCTGTCTTTCATAGCAGGATCTCCTACATTTATTCATGCCAATCAAAGGGGCACTCTTTAGGTGTAACACTTGATATCCTTTAGAATGGCCTAAGTATTAATATTTGTTGGGGAGAAATGGCCCCTTGCAGCATAACCTCCTAGATATATAGGACTGATGTTAGCTTGATGATGATGATGATGATGATGATGTGTGTGTGTGTGTGTGTGTGTGTATCTACGTAACATTGCAGGAGCACCCCTTAACAGAGAATTAATAAGAGAGACCCATGAATCTCTCCTACCCAATAGGCACATCTATTTATTTATTTATTTTTTGTATTTTTCTGAAGTTGGAAACGGGAGGCAGGGCAGTCAGACAGACTCCCGCATGTGCCTGACCGGGATTCACTCGGCACACCCACCAGGGGGTGATGCTCTGCCCATCTGGGGCGTCACTCTGTTGCAACCAGAGCCATTCTAGCTCCTGAGGCAGAGGCCACAGAGTCATCCTCAGCGCCCAGGCCAACTTTGCTCCAATGGAGCCTTGGCTGAGGGAAGGGAAAAGAGTGACAGAGAGGAAGGAGAGAGGGAGGGGTGGAGAAGCAGATAGGCGCCTCTCCTGTGTGCCCTGGCCGGGAATCAAACCCGGGACTCCCGCACACCTGACTGATGCTCTACCACTGAGCCAACCATCCAGGGCCTAGGCATATCTATTTTAAAAACTCCAGTGCATCTGAGATTGGCAGGGGTCCTGCAGCAGGACTGAGAGATGCTTGGTAAAACTCCTGATCATTTTGAGTCATTATTTTCCCTCCAAAGTATAGCTTTGGAATCAGACAAATTTTGCATTCCAAATTGAGGGCCATTGGCAGCTGGTCATCTTATATATGTTACTTAACTGCTGCAAATCGAGAACAGTAGCTTCTCATAAGTTTGTTGTAAGATTTAAAGGCCTGATAAATAAAAGGCCCAACATAATACCTGCTATGTACAAAGTGCTTGGTAAATATATATTAGAGATCAGTTTCTTTTTCATTCATTGTGATGGCATGAGACGTATCTGTTCATATTTCTCATTGGCCAATATTATACTTCAAAAGATCTTACAAACTCAATTTCTCAAGATGCTTGACATTTTTATGCATCTTAGGTATGCATCTTGGTGAGTCTCAAAACAGTTCTGATCAATACATTTAATTTAAAAAGTTAAATTAAATAAACCAAACTCCTAGTTCTTTCAATAATGATCTCTTTCAGTAAGACTCTATGAATTATAGTAAGAGTCACCTGAAGATAAAATACTGATTTGTTTTTAATTCAGTGTACTACAGTGAAATGTGCTGATATTATTAATTTCAACTCCCCCTACTTAGGGCAAACTGAAGCCACTCTTGGTAGTGAGGCCACATGCCACAGCAGCATTCATGCTGAAGGGCTTTGCAAATCAACTTTTATTTAACCCATTGGAGCAAAGCTAGGTAGGTAAGGCACGTTAAAACATTGTAGATGGGCCTGACCAGGCAATGGCGCAGTGGATAGAGCATCGAACTGGGATGCGGAAGACCCAGGTTCGAGACCCCGAGGTCGCCAGCTTGAGCGTGGGCTCATCTGGTTTGAGCAAAAGCTCACCAGCTTGAGCCCAAGGTCGCTGGCTCAAGCAAGGGGTTCCTCGGTCTGCTGAAGGCCCGCGATCAAGGCACACATGAGAAAGCAGTCAATGAACAACTAAGGTGTTGCAATGCGCAATGAAAAACTAATGATTGATGCTTCTCATCTCTCTGTTCCTGTCTTTCTGTCCCTGTCTATCCCTTTCTCTGACTCTCTCTCTCTGTCTCTGTAAGGAAAAAACAAACAAACAAACAAACAAAAAACAAACAAAAAAAAACATTGTAGATGGGCCCTGGCTGGTTCACTTAGTGGCTGGAGTGTCAGCCTGGTATATAGACAGCCCGAGTTTGATTCCCAGTCAGGCATACAAGAGAAGTGACCATCTGCTTCTCCCCACCTCACCCTCCACCTTTTCTCCATCTTCCCCTCCCACAGCCAGTGGCTTGATTGGTTGAAGTGTTGGCCCTGGGCACTAAGTATAGTTTGGTTGGTCCCAGCAAGTCAGCCTCAGATGCTAAAAATAGCTCCATTGATTCAAGCATCGGCCCTACATGGGAGTTGTCAGGTAGATCCTAGTTGGGGCACATGTGGGAATCTTTCTCTCAATCTTTCCTCCTCTCACATAAATCAATAACAACAACAATAGCAAAAAAAAAAAGCAAAAAACAAATCATAGATGAATGATAGTAAGCCCATAGTTTGCTTTGAATTATTTAAAGGTGCTCAGCACAATAAAATAATTTATCTCTATGGCTTTCTGGGGATGGGCTCCACAGTTATTTTGTGTTCCTTTTATAAAAATGAAGAAAAAACAGAGATTTGGTAGTAAGAGAGCTGGATTTCAGAGGTCCATTTACATACTATTGAACATCACTAGGAAACAGTGAGAGACTTTTATACTGTTAAAACGCTGGCAGGCGTTAGTAGAGTTTGTTTGGCATCCCTTCCTTTTTCCCCCTGCAGCATAGAATATATAACCATTGTGACTAAATAGTCTCCTATTAACACACCTTTGATGTCTTTCATCACTAAGTGCAGGAGGAAGACACTCCCATGCCTTCCAGCGTCTGGCAGGAACACTGGAAGTGAAGTGGTCTGGGAGGGTCCCTGGGCAACTCCAGGTGCCTCTACCCCGGTCACTGCACATTGCCACCTCTGAGTTTTCAAGACAAAACAAAAATATGGATTTTATGTATAAAAAAGTCTTCCTTTTATGTAATCTACTAGAAATAAAAAATAAATTCATTTAGGTTGAAAATTTGAGGACATGTGCGCGGTCCGTCTGACCCTTTAATCGGTCACAAAAGGTGATATGTCCAATTTGGAAGGGACTTTTTTTTTAAATTTTATTTATTAATTTTAGAAAGGAGAGAGAGAGAGAGAGAGAGAGAGAGAGAGAGAGAAGGGGGGAGGAGCAGGAAGCATCAACTCCCATATGTGCCTTGACCAGGCAAGCCCAGGGTTTCAAACCAGCGACCTCAGCATTTCCAGGTGGACGCTTTATCCACTGCACCACCACAGGTCAGGTGGGATTTTCTTTTTGTCTTATCTCTTATCTACTCCTACCCTACCGTACCCGGCCCCACCTTGACGCACGCAGTGCACCTGCGCTCCAGGTATGTCAGATTCCTCATCGTGACCAGAGCCCATCAATCACCTTTGTATCCCCACCCTGCTCGTTTCACACCGCGCACGTGCTCTCCCCGCCTCCCCCTGTCACACACCAGCTTGGTCAATATTTATGACCTCCCGCAAGTGTTAACTTGTAACAAGTCTTCTGAGGTTTCTGTGAGTATCCAATCCCGCGGTGGAGGTGAAGTCATTGCTTACCAATCTGTATCTCCATATGGCATTGCATTATAATTACTTATTTGCATGTATGTCTATCTCCCCGTTTCTCCTGCATCTCCACACATTCGGCTGCTGCAGGGCGGAGCAGCACAGCGGCCATAGACCAAATACACAGGGTTGGTATGGCCACCGGAGAGTCTTCCTGATTTGTTTTCAGGGCACAATTGCCACCAGTTCCCCTTGGGATATGGCTACCCCACGAGGACATGAGCCAGGCTCACAGGCTGCCCCCTGGACTGCGTAGCATTTGGAATTTCTGAGTCAGGCTCTGTGGGACGGATCACTCATAGTTCTTTATTTCCTCAGGTTGATTTCAGAACCTCCACTCAGTACAAGCCTGGATGATCTTGTCTGCCTTCCTTCAGTCTCCCGGTGTTGGCGCTCAGCGAGAGAAGCCGTATTAGGCAGGCAGGGGAGGAGGAGACCTTTCGGGATATAACTTGGATAAGTGACTTGAGCAACAGAGCATTTATTTCCCGTGAATTCTAAAAACAACTCGTTCTCAGCCCATATTGCTGCTCACCATGGTTGTTGCTCCAGAAAGCCAGTTTTTAAAGGTTGCTCATTCCAACCAAACCGGGAGCTCTTCACAGGGGCAGGAGCTGAATCTTACTAACCTTTGTAGTAAGAGAAACCTTTGCCTGAGAAAAACAGAAGGAGCTCAAATACTTGTTAAATAAACAATCTGCAGGGAAGAATGGCTATACAAAGGCACAAGATTTTGTTTTTCATTTCTAGCTAACGGTTTGTGACGCAGGCAGCCAAATCACAGGCTCCTTAACCGACCTCACATTTACTAAACAAATAAAGTAGAGGCTAATAGGACAGCACATTTGCCCCGTCTTCACATTTTGAGGGCAGATGGAGCACACAGAACTTGCTGTATCTTATGTTCCCTCAGCTCTTGTTGAACTTGGAGTTTCCCCAGTGTTTGCTCAGCCCAGCCAGGAAGCTCGTCAGATTCAATGGCTGCTCTCACCACAATTTCCTTGCCTCACACTTAGCGATGATAGGTTTTAAAAGAAGATTGAACGTGAGGCCCAAAAGTCATTCTGAGTAAGTGTGACACTGGCTGACTACATTGTGCTATTTCTGATTCTAGTTTTGTCTAAAGACACTTAAAAAGACAAACTATCAAAAACAATAATCAAGTTAATAAAATCTCAATCACTTATTGAACAGCTAATATTCCTGGGTTTGTGCCGAGCACTTAACAGAAGTGGCAGATGTAGCCTGTAACTTCTTTGTGAGTTAGAGATGGACCGTGAGACTCAAACACAGTCAAGTCAAGCACCCCAGGCGCATAAGCTCGTAAATGCCCTCCTGGCTTTAAAGCCTGATCTATTTTTCTCATACCAAAATCTGGGGCTGCAATTTTTTTTAAATTGTCTTTATAATTCCAAATCCACAGTAAATAATTCTAATAATTCCCAGGTTCTCTACCTGAGGAGCAGCGTTATGGTTACAGCACCCCCAGTGATAAAAGGAGGAAGGCAAGACCTGTCCCCAGGAAATACACTCTCTGTAAGTCCCGTATTTTGTACTTTACTGTCACTACCGGTCTCTGTTCCTTTATTGCTGCCTGATGGCCAAATGGAAAATAAAACTTCTGGCAATTGCAGCTATTCTTTCTGTCTCTCTCGGAGACCACTGTGCTAAAATCGGCCATCAGTTGATTTCAGTTTACAACCGGCACCTTACGTGCTCTTGGAACTTGGAACCCAGGATAAGATGGGTGCTGGTAGGTATTGGAGAGATTCCTGATGCGATGTTTACTTCAGCACTGAGTACAGGGCCAGACGGAGTATTGGGCTTGCTTTAGAACATAGCAATTGCTAACAAAAATACATCCAGAGCACCTTTCCCTACATAAGGACTCTAGGTGTATGTGTGAAAAGTAGATGAATAGCTATAAAATGTACCATCTGGATTGGGTATTTATTTCTTTCTTTATCTAATTATTTATACTTTTAAACTATACATTTAATAGTATAGGACACTTACTTAAGGCCATTTTTCAATTTTGGTGTCATAATTGAATTCTCTGCCCAATGACATCATTTCATCTGTGATTAAAAGGAAAAACAAGATTCTGAGGGGCTGAGCAAAAAGCAAATGACCCTACCTCTTTAGTGCCCCACACTTTCTTTCTATATAAAATATATATAATGAATATATTATACTAATGTTCACATAGTACTGTCTTTGGGAAAGGTATGAAAAACTTGACAATCAAGTGGAGAGCCCCTTTAAAATGACCTTTGACTGGTAACAAGAAATAAATGGATTGTCATTGTCATCAAGCACTGAAAACTCAAAAAAGGAAAAATGTAGTGAAGACTTGCATATACTCCAAGTAAGCTTCTATTTGATATCCTAAAATTTTTGTTTTATTTTTTTTATTTATTTGTTTGTTTGTTTTCCCAAAGCTCTTAAGGATATTTTATTTCCAAGTTTTGCTTTATCTCTTTTAGAAATGTCCCTTCTGGTCTTAAGACTTTGAAGTAAAAGTCGTATTTGTATTACTACAGAAAGTTGACCTGGAAGTTGAATAGTAGTTTTAGTTAACTGATTATATAATAGCTGAAATGAAAACAATACCAATACCATAGAGGTATTTTAATCTGCAATGGAGCATTTAATTTCAATTTACTAAGGAGAAAAAAGACAAATGGAGAAAATTACTGTGCTTAGAAACTCAATTATATTAAGGCAAAAATGTGGGTTTGCAAGTTTTCAGAGTTTCAGAAAATAAAAAGATGTATCAATTATTTATTGGCATAATAATGGTGTGGAACAAATCGTCCCAAAACAAAGTGGTTTAAAACATGCACATTCATTATTTCTGTTGAGTCTATGGGTTGGCTGGGCGGTTATGTCAATGTAGGGTGGGTTGATCTTAGTTAGGCTAGCTAATGCATCTGTAGTAAGCTGGCAGGTTAGCAAAGGGCTCTCTTGACTAGGATGGCTTTCACTTGAACAGCTCGGTTTAGTCTATAAGTCTCTCATATCCCTTCATCAGACTAGCTGAGGCATGTCCATTTGGTGGTGGTGAGGGTTCAAGAGTGAGCCAGCCCAATCATGCAAGATGGCAAGCAGAAATATACCTGTCCATTTCAAGCCTTTGCTTACAACATATTGACCGGTATCACATACACTTAAAAAAGTCAGATGGGGCCCTGGCCAGTTGGTTCAGTGGTAGAGCGTCGGCCTGGCGTGCAGAAGTCCCGGGTTCGATTCCCAGCCAGGGCATACAGGAGAAGTGCCCATCTGCTTCTCCACCCCTCCCCCTCTCCTTCCTCTCTGTCTCTCTTTCCCCCTCCCACAGCCAGGGCTCCATTGGAGCAAAGTTGGCCTGGGCGCTGAGGATGGCTCTGTGGTCTCTGCCTCAGGCGCCAGAATGGCTCTGATTGCGGCAGAACGACGCCCCATGATGGGCGGAGCATCGCCCCCTGGTGGGCATGCCAGGTTGATCCCAGTCGGGTGCATGCGGGAGTCTGTCTGACTGCCTCCCCGTTTCCAACTTCGGAAAAAAAAAAAAAAAAAAAAAGTTAGCTGGCCACACCTGGAGTCAGAATGAGAGAGGACCACATTTAAGGGCAAACACCATGGTGTAGGGAGGCATTGCTTGGGACCATTAATGTAGTTAATCTACCATACCAGGCTTGCTTTATTTTTGTTTGGAGAGTGTAACAAAAACAAGCACTCTTTTTTGTGTACTTTAGGGAACTTTGGTTGTATTGTTACTAATTGATTGCAAAATTATCCAACTAGTTTATAGGTAAACTAGTTTGCTTTTTTTTTTTTTTATTTCAGAACATAACTGAGATGTACTCAGACCTGCTACCATTTTTATTTTTATTTTTTGAAAAGTTTTATGAATATTGCAATGAATTGAATACAACTTCACAATACAATTCTTTATGTTTCTTCCCAACAGATCATGCCTTCTATTTTTTCATTTAGTAGTTATCCTTGTTAAAGGAAAGCCCTATCCATGATAGAAGAAAAAAATTTCAAGTATTTTTAGAGGTAAATTAGGCTGGACAAAAGGAGAAAAACTATCTACTGATTGGGATAAATTTTATATAGGTTAATGCAGTGGTTCTCAAAGTGTGCACCAGGGCACACTGGTGTGCCCTAGAAGATTTCCAGGTGTGCCCTATGGTATTCCAGAGAAATATGTGCCTGTTGGGAACCACAAAACCAACAGAGATTTTGGAGATTAGATTTTTGGGAGACAGATGTGTGGGGAATTGGTTGTAAACTGACAGTCTGCCCAACCCCCCAACTCGCTTGCCTGATTAGGTTGCAAAAGGCTGTTTAGCTGTGGTGCTGGATTGTTTACACTACCCCCATGTTCCCTGGAAAGACTGGAGGCAAGTTTCTTCTATCCTTTGTTGGTATAAAGTTAAGATGATATGTATGGTGGGGATTTGGATTGATGATTAAACATAAGGAATTGTCTTTTGAAGCCTTTTGGATTTCTATAAAAGAAGAATATGTGGCAATATCTAAAAAAGCTTTGGACATTTTACTACAATTTTCAACATCCTATTTATGTGAATTAGAATTTTCTACCCTCAACACAATTAAAAGTGAAAAGAGAGGAATTCTTCAATGTATTGACGAGGAAATGAGAGTTTGTCTTTCAAATATATGCCCAAACATTGAAGAAATCTCTCATAAACACAAGAATGAAAACACTTAACACATTTGCACTGGGACGGGCTGAATTTACTAAATCTTACTAAGAGTGTATCTATATATAACTTTTTTGT